>NC_069366.1:20448333-21176666 GCF_021730395.1 Mercenaria mercenaria | reverse complement strand
TTTTTTGTTTAATCCATTTTTTTCTTTTGTCTGAAAATCTATGGAAATATTTTTACCCCATTCTTCAATAAATTCTTCGAATAGTCGAGCTCGCTGTCATCCAACAGCTCTTGTTCATCTGCCTCTGCATCCTATTTCCAGAGTTATGGCCTCTGAAATAGTAAAAAATGCATATTTTCACCTTGTGACGTACCAAGCTCAAGAAGTATTTGATATAAATTGATTAAAATTTGCTTGAATCTTTATCATGATATAAACTTATGCAGAACCTATTTTTCGTCTGGTTCCACCATATATTTCCAAAGTTATGACCCCTGAAATAGTAAAAAATGCACATTTTCACCTAATGATGTGCCTTGATGTAAATTCATGAAACCTTGCATGAGTCTTTATCATGATGTGACCATGCACACTTGGCATTTTTCTTGAGATTTTAACACTTATTACCACCCTTGAAATAGCCAAAATAGTGGATTTTTTGTTTGTGATGCTCATAGCTCAAAAAGTATATGGCCTAGAATAATGAATCCTTTATATAAAATGTTTATTGAGGCTACCATATACCACCTTAAGACTGCAATCATTATACCCCCACCAAACATGTTTGAGGGGGGTATATAGGAGTCAGTTTTGTCGCGTCCCGTCCCGTCCCGTCCCGTCCCGTCCCGAAATCTATTATCTCAGTTATTACCAAATGGATTTGATTCAGACTTAAAATACATGTTCCACCTTATCACCCACATCATGTGACACAAGGTGCATAACTCTTGACACCAAGTTTTCATGAATTATGCCCCCTTTTACTTAGAATTTAAGGTTAATTTTGTTGTATTTTCACTATATCTCAGTTATTACTAAATGGATTTGATTCAAACTTAAAATAGATGTTCCACCTCATCACCCACATCATGTGACATAAGGTGCATAACTCTGACACCATTTTTTTATGAATTATGCCCCTTTTACTTAGAATTTAAGGTTGATTTTGATGTATTTTCACTTTATCTCAGTTACTACTGAATGGATTTGATTCAAACTTAAAATAGATGTTCCACCTCATCACCCACATCATGTGCCCACATCATGTGACACAAGGTGCATAACTCTGACACCAAGTTTTCATGAATTATGTCCTCTTTTACTTAGAATTTAAGGTTAATTTTGTTGTATTTTCACTATATCTCAGTTATTACTAAATGGATTTGATTCAAACTTAAAATAGTTGTTCCACCTCATCACCCAGATGATTTGACATAAGGTGTTTAACTCTGACATAAATTTTTTATGAATTATGTCCCCTTTTACTTAAAATTTAAGGTTGATTTTGATGTATTTTCACTATATCTCAATTATTACAAAATGGATTTGATTCAAACTTAAAATAGATGTTCCACCTCATCACCCACATCATGTGACACAAGGTGCATAACTCTGACACCAATTTTTCATGGATTATGCCCCTTTTTACTTAGAATTTAAGGTTAATTTTGATGTATTTTCACTATATCTCAATTACTACTAAATGGATTTGATTCAGACTTAAAATAGATGTTCCATCTCATCACCCACATCATGTGACACAAGGTGCATAACTCTGACACTATTTTTCTTGAATTGTGTCCCCTTTTACCTAGAATTTAAGGTTAATTTTGATGTATTTTCACTATATCTCATTCTGATTGGCTTAGAGCCAAAGGGAAGTAACCTTTTTTTAACCTTTGTACTGAGTTTCTTCCCCTTAAATTCCAGGAATTAGTCTATTTTTAGAAATCCTATTTTTAGATTTTCAATATTTTAGGTATTTTTCTAACTTTTTTATTATAAGTCCTATGTAAAAAGTAAAAACATTTTTCCGTGGTAACATGGGTCGGTAAGACACTTTTTTGTATTCACTTTTAGTGTATCTCTAATATTAGAGATTTAATATATTTACTAGTATTACTATACTAGTATTATACTAGTATTACTTATATGTGGAAGCCCAGGATGGAAAACTCCAAAGTATTTTTAAGATTCCTTATGGTTGCCATTCTTCTGTGACAAGACCGTATGGTGGGGGTATGAGTCACTCCTGTGACAGTTCTAGTTTGAATTATTGCCCCTTATTTGTGACAAATGTACCAGTAGGGGCACACCCAGTGTACTACAGACAATGTACATTCTAGTTTTAAACATACATTTATCTGCTCACCATTTTTAGCTCCTCTTATTTTTGAAAACAATCTACGAGTGTCGGCGTTGGCGTTGATTAAGTTTTTAGCTCAACTTTTTGAAGAAAAAGTAGAGCTATTGCATTTGCCCTGGCATCAGCGTTGCCTTTGGTTAAAGTTTTTGATAAACTTTAAGTTAAATATATCTGTTACTATCAAAGCTATTGACTTAAAACTTAAAATATTAAAATAGTTATTTACTATCAAAGTCTACATTAGGAGAAACAGTCCCCATAACTTTGTTTAAATTTTGACAAAGTTCTGCCCCTTTTTAACTTAGAAATTTGCCCCATGTGGTTCTGGGATGATATGTGTATGAAAAGAATTGGAACCACTGCCTTACCCTTGCATGATCGTAAGAGGCGACTAATAGGGTCTTAACACTTGGTTTTGCTGTAACTCTGTGATTCCAGCAGGTATGCAAATTTTGATTCCATACCTCATGTTTTTATTTTGATGTAAATGAGATCTGGAACCAAAATTTGTATTCCTGTTTGGCGCCATATAACCTATACTGTGTTGGTGCGCCGTAAAACCCAAATAAATAAATAAATTGGTTAAAGTTTTTTGATTAAGTCAAATATCTCTGTTACTATCAAAGCTATTGACTTGAAACTTAAAATAAATATTTACTATAAAAGTCTACACCAGGAGAAACAATCCCTATAACTCTGGTTTGAATTTTGACAGAGTTATTACCCTTTTTAACATAGATTTTTTGGTTTAAGGTTTTGATTAATTCAAATATCTCTCTTACTATTAAAGCTATTGACTTGAAACTTAAAATAGTTAATTATTATCAAAGTCTACACCAGGATAGCTTTGAGTAAGAAAGCCAAGAACTATAACTCTTTCTTTATGTATTGTCCAGCACTTGCAGACAAGCCATGGCACCCGCAGATGGTGCTCTTGTTCTTAGTATGCTATAATTCTGTTGCAGTAATTTCTAATTATACCCCCACAAAACAAAGTTTGGGGGTTGAGTGGTATATAGGAGTGAGGTTGTCGGTCTGTCGGTCCATTGGTTTTCATGGTTTCCGGACAATAACTGGTGAAAGGCTTGATAGATTTTAATAATTTTTGGTACACAGGTGTAACATCAGAAGATACAGGTCAAGTTTGACTTTGAGGTCAGTAGATCAAAGGTCAAGGTCACAGTGACCCTGAACAGTTTAACGGTTTCCAGATGATAACTTGAGAATGCTTGGGCCTGGGATCATAATTTTGGTACACAGGTGTAACATCATGAAATACAGGTCAAGGTTGACTTTGAGATCAGTAGGTCAAAGGTCAAGGTAACAATGACTCTGAACAGTTTAACGGTTTCCGGATGATAACTTGAGAACGCTTGGGCCTGTGATCATAAATTTTGGTACACAGGTGTTACATCACAAAATAAAGGTCAAGTTCGACTTTGAGGTCAGAAGGTCAAAGGCCAAGGTCAAAGTGACCTGGGACAGGTAAACGGTTTCCGGATAATAACTTGAGAACGCTTGGGCCTAGGATCATGAAAATGGATAGGGAGGTTGGTCATGACCAACAGATGACCCCTAATGATTTTGAGGTCAGTATGTCACAGGTTAAGGTCACAGTGACCCGGAAAAATTTAAAGGGTTTTCGGACAATAACTTCAGAATGCTTGGGCCTAGGATCACGAAACTTAATAGGGAGGTTGGTAATGACCAGCAGATGACCCCTATTGATTCCGAGTTGAAAAGGTCAAAGGTCATAGTGACCCGGAACATTTAAACCGTTTCCATACAATAACTTGAGAACGTTTAGGTCGAGGATCATGAAATTTCATGTGGTCAAGACTTCGAGCCCCATTCCTGCATCTAAAAAGACTGATAAAGAATCCTGTTTATGGGTGCTTTACACCAAGCATGCTTAAGAACCAGGGAAGTTTGAATTGGAGTGTCTTCTGTAACTTGCACTATGCTCCTACTAACATTACTTTTTTCTAACTGACGCCCATATGTTGACTATAGATAACCTTATAAACAAACAAATCATATATATTCATTTTAAAACTGTTACCATATATTTTTGCTTATAAGACACATTATTAGGAGTCATCTTTTAAGTTCAAACAGTGGGGAGTATCTTACAAGTGTGTACTACATGGAAATTAAAAGAAAAAGAAATCCCAGATTGCATGTCCAATGTCAGTTTGCATTTTACAAGCAAGTGCGTCTTATAAGCGAAAATATATGGTAACAACAATATTTAATCAACAGTCATCCTATGCATATATTTGAAAATGCAAAGTGCACAGTTATATCCAGCAATTAAAAGTTTATACATTTTCTGAACCACTTGTACTGTATGCGTAGATAGATTATGGTGTATATTATATTTCAATACATGTACTTATATTATTTCAGTGTGAAATTATAAATGGTTGTGAAATATTGGTGGCCACACCTCCAAGCTTGTCAAGGATATTGGAGGCAGGTTATACAGACCTACGAAGACTGTGCCATCTGGTAAGCATATATTTGCTTGACTCTTCGGATTGTGACTAGAAGTCATATCCCATCTTTGAAAGAAACAAATGATGAATTTTATTTTGCATGAGCCATATAAATTTGTAAGGGCATCTACTGTATGAATTAGTTTCCAGTTTGTTAACCTGTAATACTTCATCATAACTCTTAAATATGTTACTATTGCTATACAGCATGTTAATTTCTTTTGATTATTTTTCAGGTGGTGGATGATGCTGACCAGACATTAAAAAATTTCAGCCGAGACATCGGCAATTTGATAAAAACTTATGACCTAGTTATTAAGAATGAGATGAAACATTTAGGCTGCCCCAGACAGATCCTATGTTTCGGAGCCCAGTGGAATGCTGCAACCAATGCATTTATGCAGAGTAACCTGATTGAACCTGTGTTGATCATTACATCACCGTTTGAGGCTGCCATTTATGGTCAAGTGAAGCAGGTAGTGTTTGTGTCGGCACTTTTCAGCATTTATCTAGGTTATTTTGTACTGTTGGATACACCAAGTGGTGACTTCTGTTTGTTCAAGTCATTGGTGTTTCTGTGTGTGATTGGAGTTGGCAGGATCCCCAAAGTATTATACTTTAGTGACATGGTATAGTTGCATGAGATTTCCCGATTCGTATAAATTTTGACATTTCACAATTGACAGTTTTTTAATAAATTATAATGTACCGTACTATTTACTAGATGTTTCAGCTTTTATCAAATAATTCAGTATACATTGCTATGTTTTTACAGGTAACACACATGTGTAAGAAAGCAGACAGGTTGAAAGAAGTATTGGGTATATTAGAAAACCTGCCGGACGACTCGTGCCATCCAGTGATTATTTTTGCCTCACATATAAAGGACATCCTGATGTTGTACAAGGTAGAAATAACTTGGTTTAAACTGACTTAAAATAACATAATTTTGAATAATGTAACTACATTACATTTATAGATCTCTTGAATTAAATTTGCAAAGGCAAGATTTTATAATTGGGTTGTCTGTCCATTATCAACTGTTTAGTTCCGTCATCTGTTGCATAATAGGTTCAGACTTAACAAAGATTGGTTTTTAGCATACTGTAAAATCATTAAATTCCATGGGCATGAAATTTTGTGGTTTTGGTCGAAACAGCAATTTCATGTGGATAAGAATGTGTGAATTTCAACTTTAGAACATAAAATGAATGGGAATTTTACTTGTTCGTTGTGGTTAAATTTCGTGGATTGAGTCAACCACGAAATCCACAAAAAATTAGTCCCCCACGGATAATCATGATTTCACAGTACTATCATCAAAACTTCTCAGATGCTGCTGGAGCAAAAAGTAGTATATCCTTAAACAGCTTCTTTATCTGTAACATCTTTGCATGTTTGGATGGTTCTACTTCCCAGTTAGTTGCTTACTCCATATCTTTTGCCTCCCATGGAACCTTGTTTTTCATGTAGAATTCTTCATGTGAGGGAAGCTATCCAGCTGGCTTACAGAAGGGCCTTGGCTCTACCTAAGTACCTTCCCATGCTTAAAACAGAGTCTATTGGGGCATGTTTTCCTCCACCCTCAAAGCTGGAAAAGTTTTCATAGGCGTAACTTGAGTTGGTGTGACTCTTAACCCCACAAAAGCAGAAGCAAAAAGTAAATTCTTCTTGCAGACAAGTTTATGTATGTACCAGTCTTGTACATTCTTAATTAATTCAAATGGTTCTGCTCAACTGCACTCAGGATTGACCTAAGGCTTCTTAGGTAAGAAATAATTTATAGCAAAAGAGTGCTTTAACACTGTTTATGCACAATGGGTGGTAATACATCGGGCGTAATAATTTCACGGCACAGCCCGAGTGAAATTATTTGAACGACGTATTACCACCCGAGTGTATAAATAGTATTAAAACACGCTTGTGCTATAAATTACTTTGATTCTAATATGCCCTTAATCAAAAACAATAGCTCTTTCTTGGTCGCAACAAAAACATTGACGTCACCGCACGTTAGCGTGACATCATTCTAGCGTAAGAGTGTTTTAACAGAATGTTTATTAATTTCTTCCAGACTCTAAACACTAGTTCCCGCTTCTGTCTGATGGTACATGAAGACATGGATACATTTGAAGTAGACAGGATTGCTGAGCAATGGCCTGTACCACTACTGGGTAAGTACGAAGGGTGAAACAAACAACGGTATAAAAAAAAACATTTTACTTTACTGACATTCCACACATTCTTGCCTAGGGAGAAAAAATGTGCCCCATTATTTCTTTATACTTTTTAGCTCGACTATTCGAAGAATAAGTAGAGCTATCCTACTCACCACGGCGTCAGCGTCGGCGTCACACCTTGGGTTAAGTTTTTCGTACCAGTCCACATTTTGACAAAGTCTTTTGAGATAAAGCTTTGAAACTTTCAACACTTGTTTACCATCATCATGGCCAGTTATAGGCAAGAGCA
Organism: Mercenaria mercenaria; assembly: GCF_021730395.1. Classification (NCBI taxonomy): domain Eukaryota; kingdom Metazoa; phylum Mollusca; class Bivalvia; order Venerida; family Veneridae; genus Mercenaria; species Mercenaria mercenaria. The sequence goes on along the minus strand of NC_069366.1, from coordinate 21,169,514 downwards.
CATAACTCCATCAAGGATTTTGGCTGAATTATGGCCCCTTTTGACTTAGAAATCATGGTTAAGATTTTCGTACCAGTTCATATTTTGACAAAGTCTTTTGAGATAAAGCTTTGAAACTTTCAACACTTGTTTACCATCACCATGTCCAGTTATAGGCAAGAGCACATAACTCCATCAAGGATTTTGGCTGAATTATGGCCCTTTTTGACTTAGAAATCTGGGTTAATATTTCGTACCAGTCTACATCTTGACAAAGTCTTTTGAGATAAAGCTTTGAAACTTTCAACACTTGTTTACCATCACCATGTCCAGTTATAGGCAAGAGCACATAACTCCATCAAGGATTTTGACTGAATTATGGCCCCTTTTGACTTAGAAATCATGGTTAAGTTTTTCGTACCAGTTCATATTTTGACAAAGCCTTTTGAGATAAAGCTTTGAAACTTTCAACACTTGGTTACCATCACCATGTCCAGTTATAGGCAAGAGTACATAACTCAATCAAGGATTTTGGCTGAATTATGGCCCTTTTTGACTTAGAAATCAGGGTTAATATTTCGTACCAGTTCATATTTTGACAAAAGTCTTTTGAGATAAAGCTTTGAAACTTTCAACATCTGTTTACCATCACCATGTCCAGTTATAGGCAAGAGTACATAACTCCATCAAGGATTTTGGCTGAATTATGGCCCTTTTTGACTGAGAAATCTTGGTTAAGTTTTTCGTACCAGTTCATATTTATTGTAAAGTGTTTGACATATGGCTTTGAAACTTTTATCACTTGTTTAGTATAATAGTCTCTATCTGTAGGAAAGAGAACATAACTCTGTCATCTATTTTGGCTGAATTATGGCCCATTTTGGACTTTGAAATTGGTTCTGTTTCCATACAAGTCCATGTTTTGTCAAAACTATTTGACATATGGCTTTTAAACTTTGAACACTTGTTTATCATTATGATTTCCATCTGTAGGCAAGAGTACATAACTATTTTGACTGAATTATGGCCCTTTTTGGACTTTGAAATTGGCTCATATATTGCCGTTTAGTGCAAGACTTATTGAAATCAAAGTAATACAGGAACATTGTTTGTCTAATCTATTTATTTCTTTTGTCTGAATATCCGTGGAAATATTTTGACACCATTCTTCAATCAATTCTTCGAATAGTCGAGCGCGCTGTCATCAGACAGCTCTTGTTTATATCTTTTCACAACATCTCTAGATGATTAGCATAATATAGCAAATATGAGGTGTTCATAGTAATCTTTATCACATCTCCCCCCACTGGAAGAGACATATTGTTTTTGCCCTGTCTGTCTGTCCCTTATTTGACCTAGAACCTTCAAAGTCCGACTGCTTAGCTAAGTAGGGAGAGCGTTGGTCTACGGATTGTGGGGTCACGAGTTGGATCCCCGGGCGGGGTGTATGTTCTCTGTGACAATTTTATAAAAGACATTGTGTCTGAAAGCATTTGTCCTCCATGTGGGGAAGTTGGCAGTTACTTGTGGAGAACAGGTCTGTACTGGTACAGAATCCAGGAACACTGGTTAGGTTAACTGCCCTCTGTTACATGACTGAAATACTGTTGAAAAATGGCATTAAACCCAAAACAAACAAATAAAGAACCTTCAAACTTCATAGTGTAGATGACTCGTAATTTTTTTTTTTTTTTTGGTCATTCAGTCAAAGGTCACAGTAACTTGAGAACCACTTGACGCAGAATATTGAAATTTCGTAGGATGATTAAACATGCAGAGTAGATGACCCATATTGATTTTTGGGTCAATCAATCAAAGGTCAAGGTCACAGGGGCCAGAACATGGAAAACCATTTCCGATAAATAACTTGAGAAACATTTGACCCAGAACCTTCAAACTGCATAGGGTGATAGGACTTACAGAGTAGATTACTCTTATTTTTTGGGGGGTTACTCGGCCAAATGTCAAGGTCACAGGGGCCAGAAAATGGAAAACTATATCATGGAAAACCATTTCCGAGCCATAACTTGAGAATTACTTGACACAGACTGTTGAAACTTCATGGGATGATTGGACATGCTGAGTAGATGATCCCTATTGCATTTCAGCCACTAAGCCCAAACGTCAGTGTCTCTTTTGCTCCTGTCCCCAGTTGACTTCTTGCCTATTACTACTATGCTTTGGGGGGAGACATGTGCTTTTCTACAAAAGCAAATATAACTAGCAAAGTTTAGGGTGAGGTGTGGTCTTTATTAACTTAAAATGTTTAACTTTGATACTAAACTAGGGGTGTTTAAAATGAGGTGGTTTCTGTACACTGTAAATGTTTAAAATGAGGTGGTTTCTGTACACAGACTTTCTTTAGCACAAGTTTGGCTGTATAGTAAAATACCTGTATTAAAGGTTTGAAAGTCATATAGTTGACTGTGTAGTAAATCAACATTGCCATCTTGTGTTTCAGTGTGCTGGGATGAACATACAGCAAAACTGAGAATCACAAATGCTACAGCTGTAATACACTATGATATGCCTCCATCTAAGACAAAGTTTAGTAACAGATTGTGCTGTATGCGACAATACTTCCATGACTTCTCTAAGTCGGAACAGGTAAAAGTGAAAGATTTTTTTCTCACCAATCACGCAAACAAAAGGAGGTTTTTGGGGTGGCTTTGCTGGAATTATTTTATGCCATCAGTCAAATTGTCAGGCCCTTAGTCACTTGGTGCTTACAATTTTTAAACTCATTTCGAGAAAGATCCTAGGTGATAGTAAATCTTTTCATCTTGTTTCTCTCACCTACCTTAAATTCGTCTTACTTAAAAGAGCTCCAGAGATAGGATTGCAACATAAGTTACCATTTTCAAGCATAGAAGGTGAAGTGTTGATTAAAACTGACTCTACTGAAGAAAATTTAATGATACATAGAAAGATGGCAGTAGATAAAAGTAAATAGGATTAAAACCCATTTTCGTGAACATTTTTGAAAAATATCTACTCTTACACACTTAATAATTAACTTTTTATGTGCCATTTTTATGCCCCCACTTTGGGGGGGGCATATAGATTTGCCCTTGTCCGTCCTTCCGTCCGTCCGAGAATGTTGTGTCACGCCTAGCTCCAAAAGTATTTGACGTAGAGTCACAAAACTTTACAGGAATGTTGGTCAGCATGTGTAGTTGTGCACCTGGGGTTTCGCGTCAGGATTCATTCAGTCATGTAGAAGTTATGCCCCCTGACTTTGTAAAAATTGGTCATTTTAGTGTTGTGTCACGCCTAGCTCCAAAAGTATATGACTTAGAGTCACAAAACTTTACAGGAATGTTGGTCAGCATGTGTAGTTGTGCACCTGGGGTTTCGCGTCCGGATTCATCCAGTCGTGTAGGAGTTATGGCCTCTGACTTAGTAAAAAATTGGTCATTTTAATGTTGTGTCGTGCATAGCTCCAAAAATATTTGACCTAGAGTCACCAAAAATTACAGGAATGTTGGTCAGCATGTGCAGTTGTGCACCTGGGGTTTCACGTCCGGATTCATTCAGTCTTGTAGGAGTTATAGCCCCTGACTTAGTTAAACTCATGGTAGCTCCAAAAGTATTTGACCTAGAGTCACTAAAGTTTACAGGAAAGTTGGTCAGCATGTGCAGTTGTGCACCTGGGGTTTCGCGTCCGGATTCATTCAGTCGTGTAGGAGTTATGGCCCCTGACTTAGTTAAAAATTGGTCATTTTAATGTTGTGTTGTGCGTAGCTCCAAAAGTATTTGACCTAGAGTTACCAAAGTTTACAGGAATGTTGGTCAGCATGTGCAGTTGTGCACCTGGGGTTTTGCGTCCGGATTATTTCAGTATTGTAGCAGTTATGGCCCCTGACCTGGGAAAAAATTGTCATTTTAATGTCATGTAGTGGGGGCATCTGTGTCCCATGGACACATTTCTAGTTTTTTTAGAAATGGGCATGTTATGGTATGGTCTATTACAAGGTTTATTCTATATTCTATAGTTATTATCATTTCTGTATTTCAGTCGTCCATTAAGCCAACATCCCACATGATAATCACGGAGGACTGTGATCGACAGTTGAGGAGCTTAAATGATTTACTGATAAGACTAGATTGTGAACGGCCTGCTGAGTTGAAAGCCTTCATGGCTGGATTGTTAGAGGTAGGTTTGTTCAATTTTTTTGCCCAGTAAATGATTTTATTTTTAACAAAAACAGGTACAAAAGAAATGAAGCATTAAGGGAGGGCCTGTTCATTTCCCCATGAAACAGAAAAGAAATAACAATTTTAAAAGGTATAAGTGTTTCAATAAAAAAAAACACCTGTCTTGCATACAAATTTATTTTGACAAGATGTCAGTGAGATACTTATATAGAGTTGCATTGCTTTGATAGCTTTTGCTATATGTACAATGTATTTATTAAGAAATAATAACTAGATTATTATGTCTCCTACCACACAGTGGTGTGGGAGACATATTGATATACTCCAGTCTGTGTGTGTGTGTCTGTGTGTGTGTGTGTCTGTCACAAAGCTTGTCCGCACTCTAAGTCGAACATTTCTCATCCGATTTTCACCAAACTTGAACAAAATGTGTTTGACCATGAGACCTCGGCCAAGTTCTATAACTAGCCAAATCGGTCCAGGCGTCTTGGAGTTATGGCCCTTGAATTACCAAAAATCGGCCTTTTTACTCTTGTCCGCACTCTAATTCAAACATTTCTCATCCAATCCTCACCAAACTTGAACAAAATGTGTTTGACCATGAGACCTCGGCCAAGTACAATAACTAGCCAAATCGGTCCAGGCATTTTGGAGTTACGGCCCTTGAATTACTGAAAAATCTGCATTTTTACTCTTGTCCGCTCTCTAAGTCGAACATTTCTCATCCGAACTTCACCAAACTTGAACAAAATATGTTTGGCCATAAGACCTTAGCCAAGTTCGATAACTAGCCAAATCCGCCCAGGCTTTTTTGATTTATGGCCCTTGAATTACTGATTGGATCCACTCGTCCAGACCATCTAATTGGATCCACTCATCTAAGCCATCTAGAGACACTAGACATTTTTCATAGGGGCAGTTGTGGGAGACATGCACTTTTCTCAAAAGCATCTCCAGTTAAATTTGATTTATCAGGAGACATTTGATATTATTTTTAGCATAAAGAAGAAGATGAGGGACGTGAATTATGCACACAGACACTAGCTTTTGGCACTTGCAGGTAGGGAACAGTTTGTTGACATAGCTATTTATGTGTGATTTACAATGGAACACAACTGGTAGACAGTATAACCTATATAAACCACCTTTGTCAGTTATCAGTGTAGAGAAGCCCTGCTTGTTTACAGTGTAACCTGTCTGGAGGAACACTGCCTGTTTACAGTGTAACCTGTCTAGAGTCACAGTGCCGATTTACAGTTTAATCTGTATGGAGGACCACTTTACAGTGTAACCTGTTAAGAGGGACACTGCTAGTTTACAGAGTAACCTGTGTAGAGGGACACTGCCACTTTACAGTGTAACCTGTCTAGAGGAACACTGCCAGTTTACAGTGTAACCTGTCTAGAGGGACACTGCCAGTTTACAGTGTAACCTGTCTAGAGGAACACTGCCAGTTTACAGTGTAACCTGTTTAGAGGGACACTGCTAGTTTACAGAGTAACCTGTGTAGAGGAACACTGCCAGTTTACAGTGTAACCTGTCTAAAGGGACATTGCCTGTTTACAGTGTAACCTGTGTAGAGGAACACTGCCAGTTTACAGTGTAACCTGTGTAGCGGGAACATTGCCTGTTTACAGTGTAACCTGTGTAGAGGAACACTGCCAGTTTACAGTGTAACCTGTGTAGCGGGAACATTGCCAGTTTACAGTGTAACCTGTCTAGAGGGACACTGCCAGTTTACAGTGTAACCTGTCTAGAGGGCCTGCTTGTTTACAGTATAACCTGTGTAGAGGAACACTGCCAGTATACAGTGTAACCTATGTAGAGGAACATTGCCAGTTGACAGTGTAACCTGTGTAGAGGAACACTGCCGGTTTACAGTGTAACCTGTCTAGAGGGACATTGCCGGTTTACAGTGTAACCTGTCTAGAGGAATACTGCTTGTTTACAGTGTAACCTGTGTAGAGGGACACTGCCTGTTTACAGTGTAACCCACTGCCAGTTTACAGTGTAACTTGTCGAGAGGAACACTGCAGGTTTACAGTGTTACCTTTCTAGAGGGACACTGCCAGTTTACAGTGTAACCTGTTGAGAGGAACAATGTTGGTTTACAGTGTAACCTGTCAAGAGGAATACTGCCAGCTTACAGTGTAACCTGTCTTGAGGAACACTGCCAGTGTACAGTGTAACTTGAATGGAACATTGCCAGTTTACAGAATAAGCTATGTGGAGAAACACTGCGAGTTTATAGTATAACCTATATTGACCAACATTGCTGGTTACAGTTTGTTACTTTGGGGGATTCATACTAACATACCAGCAAACTTCTCCTGTTCAAAAGAAAATGCTTCCCTTTATATGAAGACACTTGCTTCAATGAATCTGTTTTAAAAAGTAGAGCTGCACAATATGATGGGTTGCACACCTTGTATAGCATTGCTATGTCCAGACACTACTGTATTTGATTTTTAGCTCACCTGAGCACGAACTTTTGTGATCGCCCTGTGTCTGCCGTCGTCAGTCGTCTGTCGTCAACAATTAGACTGTTAACACTCTAGAGGTCACAATTTTGACCCAATCTTAATGAAACTTGGTCAGAATGTTACCCTCAATAAAATCTTGGACGAGTTTGATATTGGGTCATCTGGGGTCAGAAACTAGATCACTAGGTCAAATCACAGGAAAAGCTTGTTAACACCCTAGAGGTCACAATTTTGGCCTAATCTTAATGAAACTTGGCCAGAATGTTGCCCTCAATAAAATCTTATATGAGTTTGATATTGGGTCATGTGGGTTCAAAAACTAGGTCACTGGGTCAAATCAAAGGAAAAGCTTGTTATCACTCTAGAGGTCACAATTTTGACCCAATCTTAATGAAACTTGGTCAGAATGTTACCCTCAATAAAATCTTGGACAAGTTCGATATTGGGTCATCTGGGGTTAAAAACTAGGTCACCAGGTCAAATCAAAAGAAAAGCTTGTTAACACTCTAGAGGTCACAATTTTGGCCCAATCTTAATGAAACTTGGTCAGAATGTTACCCTGAATAAAATCTTGGACGAGTTTGATATTGGGTCATCTGGGATCAAAAACTAGGTCACCAGGTCAAATTAAAGGAGAAGCTTGTTAACACTGTAGAGGCCACATTTATGACATATCTTCATGAAACTTGGTCAGAATGTTAATCATGATGATCTCAAAGTCCAGTTTGAATCTGGGTCATGTAGGTCATCAGGTCAAATCTAAGGAAAAGCTAGTTAACACTCTGTAGGCCACATGTATGATCATATCTTAATGATACTTGGTCAGAATGTTAATCTTGATGATCTATAGGTCAGGTTCAAATCTGGGTCAGGTGGAGTCAAAAACTAGGTCACCAGGTCAAATCAAAGGAAAAGCTTGTTAACACTGTAGAGGCCACATTTATGACTGTATCTTCATGAAACTTAGTCAGAATGTTTATCTTGATGATCTTTAGGTCAAGATCGAATATGGGTCATGTGAGATCAAAAACTAGGTCACCGGGTCAAATCTTGATGATCTTTAAGTCAAAAGGTCAGGTGAGCGATACAGGGCCTTCATGGCCCTCTTGTTAAAAGTTGTGATAATAGGTTTATAGATTACATTAATTATTTATTTTAGGCTTGAACCAGCGTTCTATCTGTAGCACCTTACTGGTTCAAAATTTCTTAGATTATCTGTGGTACATAGATATTTTTGAAGAAAGGAAATTCTTGAAGGTGGTTCTGTTTCCAAGAGTTACAGCCCTTCATCTGATTTATGTATTTGATATATTTCAAACTGAGATTTGTAACATCTGTATTTGTAGAGATACAACCAGGTGTAGCTACAGACATAGAATCATTCCAGAATATGACAATATGGAAGAATCTGATTGGATACCTAGAGAAGGTGAAGTGAAGGTAATGAAACTACTTTAACAACGATAGGAGGTAACTCTGTTGGGTTTATCACTTAACTCCTTTATTCCATTTTTGAGACATTGATAATTATGTACTTTGATATGGACCTTTTTTGTCCAAAAGCATGCTAATCTGCCTTAGCTCTGCAGTGGAGAGTCTGATAGACATTTTGGTAAATTTACTGTTTATTTACCTTTCATTTATGAGGGGAAATGTTAGTTACTTGTCACAAGATTGTTTGCATAGGAGCCAGGGAATACTGATGGATCAACTGACAATCTTTTATACGTCCGCTCTATAACTCTTGAAAGCCTTGAGGGATTTCAAAGACACTTGGCTTAAATGTTCACCACATCGAGACGACGTGCAGTGCACATGTTTTGGATGACTTGTTTCAAGGTCAAGGTCGCAGTTTACTGTAGATAAATAGTGTTTCTGGGATGATCTATGTATGAAAAGAATTGGAACCACTGTCTTACCATTGCATGATCATAAGAGGCGACTAATAGGGTCTTAACCCTTGGTTTTTGCTGTAACTCTGTGATTCCAGCAGGTATACAAATTTTGATTCCATACCTCATGTTTTTATTTCGATGTAAATGAGATGTGAAACCAAAATTTGTAGTCCTATTTGGCGCCATATAACATATACTGTGTTGGTGCACAGTAAAACCCGAATCAAATCAAAGATAAGTAATTGCATTTAAATTGAATACCTACAAATACAGTAAGTGTTGCAGACCCTGTCTTCTAATGAAAGGAACAAAATGATTTTTAGTTTTAGTGTCTAGTTTATAAGAATCTTTTTCTTGTGATATTAACAGAATGGTATATAAGGCACAATGGTAAATGTATTTTCTGGTGACTCGTTACTGCTTACATTTTGCTGGTGGCTGGTTATGTATTTTCTGACCATGTACTGAATATTACTTGTTACAGGTGCTGGTAACCCATGTAGAAGATGCTAGTCATTTCTATGTACGTTTGTTAGCAGTGAAACATGAAGCCCAAACTGGGTATGAGGATTTATCTCTGCGGTTTACACAGATGCAGATGGACTTGGCTATGTGGTATGGCAATCTCAGGAATAAGAAAAGATACGGTTGGTCCCATGCTGTGTTTTATTTATAACATGTAAACAGAATTTAAATAAGGAAAAGAAAATTATAAGCCATAATTGGTTGTGTATCATTATTTGAGTAGTGTAAAATTGTGCTTTGAGAATCACTCTGCTTAACTCTGATTTGAATTTTGACAGAGTTATGCCCCTTTTTAACTTAGAATGTTTTGGTTAAAGTTTTATAAAGTTTTTATTGGCAAAGCTTTTATTCAGAGCCAAGCACTAAGAAAAGTTGAGTGTGCTGTTTTACGGACAGCTTTTGTTATAAAAACAATATTTGAAGATGTTGATCATCTTTTAGATTATCAGTTTAAGACATGAGGTTCATACAGAGGTGACATATGTATGATTTTGTTCTGTGCGGAAGTGAGAAAGATAGTTACCTAGCAGTCACTCAAATAGTTGAGCTGCGCCATGAGAAAACATAGTGTGTTTGCGACCAACATGGATCCAGACGAGCCTGTGCACCTGCGCAGTCTGGTCAGGATCCATGCTGTTTGCTAACGGTTTCTCTAATTGTAATAGGCTTTGAAAGCAAACAGCATGGATCCTGACCAGACTGCATGGATGCGCAGGCTGGTCTGATCCATGCTGGTCGCAAATGCACTTTGTTGGTTTTCTCATGGCACGGCTCAAATAATCTTTGGGATTTTAATTTTGTGTGTCTCCTTTGCATTAAGAAATGATGTCATGATATTGGAATGAAATGTAAGCAATGGAACTGTGTCATTTTAGCACCAGATATTACAGAGGAATCAGGGTACACAATAGGAGAGGTGTGTGGTTTTGAAGAAAATGAAGTTTTTTACAGGTAATTGTTATAATTCACCCCGATTATAGCAAAAAGGTACCATATGACATTTTTAGCTCACCTGAGCACGAAGTGCTCGAAGTTGAGCTTTTGTGATCACCCTGTGTACGTTGTTCGTCGTCAACAATTTGACTGTTAACACTCTGGAGGTCACATTTTTGGCCCAGTCGTAATGAAACTTGGTCAGAATGTTACCCTCAATAAAATCTTGGATGAGTTTGATGTTTGGTCATCTGGGGTCAAAAACTAGGTCACCAGGTCAAATCAAAGGAAAAGCTTGTTAACAATCTAGGGGTCACAATTTTGGCCCAATCTTAATGAAACTGGGTCAGAATGTTACCCTAAATGAAATCTTGAACGAGTTTGATATTGGGTAATCTGGGGTCAAAAACTAGGTCACTGGGTCAAATCAAAGGAAAAGCTTGTTAACACTCTAGAAAATCACAATTTTTGCCCAATCTTTATGAAACTTGGTCAGAACGTTACTCTCAATGAAATCTTGAACGAGTTTGATATTGGGTCATCTGGGGCCAAAAACTAGGTCACCAAGTCAGATCAAAGGAAAAGCTTGTTAACACTCTAGAGGTCACAATTTCGGCCCTGTCTTAATGAAATTTGGCCAGAATGTTACTTTCAATGAAATCTTAGTTGAGTTTTAAATTGGGTCAACTTGGGTCAAAAACTAGGTCACCAGGTTAAATAAAAGGAAAAGCTTGTTAACACTGTAGAGGTCACAATTTCGGCCCAATCTTACTGAAACTTGGTCGGAATGTTTTCCTCAATAAAATCTTGGGCAAGTTCGATATTGGGTCATCTGGGGTTAGAAACTAGGTCACCAGGTCAAATCAAAGGAAAAGCTTGTTTACACTCTAGAGGTCACAATTTCGGCCCAGTCTTAATGAAATTTGGCCAGAATGTTACTCTCAATAGAATCTTGGACGAGGTCGATATTGGGTCATCTAGGGTCAAAAACTAGGTCACCAGGTGAAATCGAAGGAAAGGCTTGTTAACACTCTAGAGGTCATAATTTTGGTCTATCTTTGTGAAACTTGGTCAGAATGTTACTCTAAATCTTGGACGAGTTATTGGGTCATCTGGGTTCGACTACTAGGTCACCAGGTCAAATCAAAAGAAAAGCTTGTTAACATTCGAGAGGCCACATTAATGTTACTGTATCTTCATGAAAGTAGTCAGAATGCTAATCTTGATGATCTTTAGGTCAAGATTGAATCTGGGTCATGTGTGGTCAAAAACTAGGTCACTAGGCCAAATCAAAGGAAAAGCTAGTTAACCCTTTAGAAACCATATTTATGACCATATCTTTATGAAACTTGGTCAGAATGTTAATCTTGATGATCTTTAGGTCAATAGGTCAGGTGAGCGATACATGGCTTTCATGGTCCTCTTGTTTCTTAAAGGTTTAGTCAAGAAAGGAACAATATGGTACCAAGGGACAGATGGTGCCTTTTTGCACCAAAGAAATACTATGGAATGAATGAAAGCTAGATTATTTAAGAAGCTTGAGATTCGAATTTTGATTAGTCATATGATACTTTTACATGTTTTTAACACTTTCAACAGCTGAAACGTATGATCTATGTATACCAAATTGTCTGTCACATCAAAAAGGTATTTTTATGCCCCCGAAGGGAGGCATATAGTTTTTGAACTGTCTGTCTGTCGGTCTGTCAGTCTGTTGGTCTGTCAGTCTGTCGGTCTGTCAGTCTGTCCGCAATTTTCGTGTCCGGTCCATATCTTTGTCATCAATGGATGGATTTTCAAATAACTTGGCATGAATGTGTACCACAGTAAGACAACGTGTCGCGCCCAAGACCCAGGTCCGTAGCTCAAAGGTCAAGGTCACACTTAGACGTTAAAGGTCATTTTTCATGATAGTGCATTGATGGGGGTGTCCGGTCCATATCTTTGTCATTCATGCATGGATTTTAAAATTATTGGGCATGAATGTGTACCACAGTAAGACGACGTGTCGTGCGCAAGACCCAGGTCTGTAGGTCAAAGGTCCTAAACTCTAACATCGGCCATAACTATTCATTCAAAGTGCCATCGGGGGCATGTGTCATCCTATGGAGACAGCTCTTGTTTTTCATAAGTCAATGTCATCTTCATCTGACTCCATAGTCTTTTTGCTTGCTGTTTGTTGTCAGTGATGTATAGTAACTATGGTACTCTTCTGGAATAATATCTTTTTGGCACAATGTGTTATAAATGGATGTTCACGAAAAACCAGTGTATGCTGTATTACCGTATTATTTTCAAAGCCAGTGGAAAAAAAGGTATTGCATCTATGCTGAAAAAAGTAAAAAAATATAAGTTTACTTCAACCCAGTATCGAACTCCGGACCTCAGGTGTCATGCCTAGCTGCCTAATGCATTGCGCTAATACAGTACTTCGTTCATGGAGTCTCAGTTTGAGATACTAATCCATTTTGTCTATGTGTGATTTACCTAAACTGGTAAAAAATACGGTCGACTGCATTTGTTTACAAATATCAAATTATCGTTTGATTACTGTATGTACACTGTAAAATACCTATTATAAGTGGTGTTACTTATTTTTTGGTGATTTATTGAACTTTTAGGGTGAAATAATATCTGTTATTTCAGAGTAAGAAGAACATGCATATTTTTCACCATTTTGCAAAGTGGGTAAAATTTATACCCATTGAAAGGACATATTAATATAAAAAAACAAACATGTCTTCTGCTCTGTCAACAAGGTTTTACATTTACACCCTTGGCTATGCTATATGCCAAAATACTGCATCTTGTGTAAATAAAGAAATCTGTCAGACTAGTGTGTCTTATAGCATACAGTTGTTGTTTATATATTATAATGCTCTGTATTGCTTTTTAACTCAACTATTCAAAAGAATAGTCTTGCTAATTCTGCTCACCCTGGTATCGGCATCAGCATCACACCTTGGTTAAAGTTTTGCATGCAAGTGCATATGGCTTTCTTTTATATTTTAACGGTATATAGCTTTGAAACCTATTTTTTCTTTAAGTCAATTACCAACCTCACTAGATGAAGTCCCATAACTTTGACATGTATTTTGGCCAAATTATGCCCAGTTTTGGACTTAGAAAATCCTGGTTAAAGTTTTACATGCAAGTACATACAGCTATTACTTAAAGGAATATAGTTTGAGACTTTTTAGCTTGACTATTCGAAGAATAAGTAGAGCTATTCTACTCACCACGGCGTCGGTGTCGGCGTCAGCGTCACACCTTGGTTAAGTTTTTCGTATCAGTCCACATTTTGACAAAGTCTTTTGAGATAAAGCTTTGAAACTTTCAACACTTGTTTACCATCATGATGGCCAGTTATAGGCAAGAGCACATAACTCCATCAAGGATTTTGGCTGAATTATGGCCCCTTTTGACTTAGAAATCATGGTTAAGTTTTTCGTACCAGTTCATATTTTGACAAAGTCTTTTAAGATAAAGCTTTGAAACTTTCAACACTTGTTAACCATCACCATGGCCAGTTATAGGCAAGAGTACATAACTCCATCAGGGATTTTGGCTGAATTATGGCCCCTTTTGACTTAGAAATCTTGGTTAATATTTCGTACCAGTTCATATTTTGACAAAGTCTTTTGAGATAAAGCTTTGAAACTTTCAACACCTGTTTACCATCACCATGTCCAGTTATAGGCAAGAGTACATAACTCCATCAAGGATTTTGGCTGAATTATGGCCCCTTTTGACTTAGAAATCATGGTTAAGTTTTTCGTACCAGTTCATATTTTGACAAAGTCTTTTGAGATAAAGCTTTGAAACTTTCAACACTTGTTTACCATCATGATGGCCAGTTATAGGCAAGAGCACACCTTGGTTAAGTTTTTCATACCAGTCCACATTTTGACAAAGTCTTTTGAGATAAAGCTTTGAAACTTTCAACACTTGTTTACCATCATGATGGCCAGTTATAGGCAAGAGCACATAACTCCATCAAGGATTTTGGCTGAATTATGGCCCCTTTTGACTTAGAAATCATGGTTAAGTTTTTCGTACCAGTTCATATTTTGACAAAGTCTTTTAAGGTAAAGCTTTGAAACTTTCAACACTTGTTTACCATCACCATGGCCAGTTATAGGCAAGAGTACATAACTCCATCAGGGATTTTGGCTGAATTATGGCCCCTTTTGACTTAGAAATCTTGGTTAATTTTTTGTACCAGTTCATATTTTGACAAAGTCTTTTGAGATAAAGCTTTGAAACTTTCAGCACCTGTTTACCATCACCATGTCCAGTTATAGGGAAGAGTACATAACTCCATCAAGGATTTTGGCTGAATTATGGCCCCTTTTGACTTAGAAATCTTGGTTAAGTTTTTCGTACCAGTTCATATTTTTTGTAAAGTGTTTGACATATAGCTTTGAAACTTTTATCACTTGTTTAGTATAATAGTCTCTATCTGTAGGAAAGAGAAAATAACTCTGTCATCTGTTTTGGCTGAATTATGGCCCTTTTTGGACTTTAAAATTGGTTCTGTTTTCATACAAGTCCATGTTTCGTCAAAACTATTTGACATATGGCTTTTAAACTTTGAACTCTTGTTTATCATTATGATTTCCATCTGTAGGCAAGAGTACGTAACTATTTTGACTGAATTATGGCCCTTTTTGGACTTTGAAATTGCCTTATATATTGCCATTTAGTGCAAGACTTATCGAAATCAAAGTAATACAGGAACATTGTTTGTCTAATCTATTTATTTCTTTTGTCTGAATATCCGTGGAAATATTTTGACCCCATTCTTCAATCAGTTCTTCGAATAGTCGAGCGCGCTGTCATCAGACAGCTCTTGTTTTATTTCTAGGTCAATTAGCAACCTCACTGTGTCAAGTCCCATAACTGTGACATGTATATTTTGGGCAAATTATGCCCCCTTTTTGACTTAGAAAATCCTGGCTAAAATTTTGCTTGCAGGTTTCTATCTCCAAAACTTAAGTATACAGATATTGAATTGAAGCTTCAGAGGTGTATTCATGGTTATCAATGTTAGTGGTAGCATCAAGTCCCATAGCTGTGACATGCAATTTGGCCAAATTTTGCTCCCTTTTGAAATAAGAACATCCTGGTTAAAGTTTTTTATTTATATATTATGTTCAGTCTCAGTATTAATGCAGATACTGGATTGAAACTCTATAGACATTAAGGGTAATATTCCTGCTTCTGGGACAACAATTTGAATAGATGAGCATTGGCTGTCTTATGGACAGCTCTTATTTAAAAGAAAAACATGCATATTCTTGTTTCTAATCCATACCCTATATTTTTCAGAGTACAGATATTTACTGTAGAGAAGAGTCTTGAAAATGAAGCCGTCCCTGTGATATATGCTTTGGTTAGTTGTTTTATTATTTAAAGAACATGTTTGTTATCAGACCAACAATTTACCCTTACCCTGCTGGCAGCAAGTTATTCTGTATTTGCGACCAGTACAGACCAAGATCAGCCTGCACATCCATGTGGTCTAATCATGGTCTGCACTGTTTGCCATTCAATCAACATCTTTTTAGTAAGCACACCTGTTAACAGTTAATGATACTGTTTAAATTGAAAGATAGACAAGTTCATTACAGAAAATTTAGCAGCGTAAGGGTTAAAGAAATCTGGTTAATGGGTCTTTGTCTTGTCTTCTTTTCTCTGTGCATGTTGTTTTCATGTCTGGAATTATTAGTGTCGCAGGTTACACAGGAGTAAATATCAAAAGGAATACAGTTGAGTCCACTTAATACGAACTCGCTTGATACAAATTTTCGGATTAAACAAACAAAGTCCAAATGCCCCGGCCGAGTCCTTCTATTTTCTTTGTAAAATTATTTCGGTAATAGCGAACTCGCTTCATACGAATAATCGGTAGATACGAACACATTTTGGAATCCCAGTAAGCTTAAATATTATACTTTTCCATCTTTTGATACGAATTAATTTTAGAAGTTGGGGCCGTTATAAAATGTGTTGAAAATAATAATATGGTCAACCTTGTGCCGCGTGGTAATTGGACAAAGGATTAGTTCACACTTATTCACAAACAAACACTTGGTCCTTTGTGTATCATTTCAATGTAAAACAATTTAATCAATTGACAGGTCAACATTTAAAGAGGTGTAAATAATTGTAAACAAATTATTGACGTTCCAGTGTAGATACAGGTAGGCTGTGTCTTACAAAATATACAATTTTTATCCCTCTTAGAATGATTGTTATATAGTACAAGCTTCAATGTTGGTTGTGGATATAATTTGGCGCTCTGGACCTCGACCGCACATTAAAATTTAAATTAATAAGTTTTACATGTTTAAGTATGACGTTTGTTGAGTAATTTCAATGTTATCTGAGTAAATTAACTTAATCAGTTTAAAACTATAAACTACTTTCATATATCGATTTCTATTCACCGATGATACCGGTGATACTGCCCAACTTGCTCGGACAAATTATCTGGTCATACATTCATTAATACAAATTTCGTTTGATACGAACATATTTCTTAGGTCCGGATGAGTTCATATAAAGCGAGTTTGACTGTATATAACAAGTAAGATATACATGAAATTGAGGTTATGATCTCTGTATGTAAAACCTAATTGTACTAGTGTCAACTTAAAATCTGTTTTAAATGAACGATAGTTGAACCTGTATTAACCCTTACCATGCTGCACAATTGGTTCTGCCTTTGTGGCCAATGTAGATCATGATCTGTACTGTCCACTATTCAGCCACTTTCTTTTGGTAAGTACCCCTTTTGACAGATAATGGTACTGTCCAGAATGAAAGAAGGGCAAATTCATTATCGAAATTTAGCAAGGTAAGGGTTAAGCATCTAGCCAAGGGAGTCACAGAGTCTGGCAGTAAATAGGTTTAATTGTATCCATATATTTTGTAACACATAAATTAATGTGGCTTTAAAGTTTAAAATGACATCTTAAAAGAAATGGTGGTTTGAATTTTGTTAAAACAGAAATATTAGTATTAGGTATTTGAAGAAAATATAAATTTTACAGTATATTCTCTTGCAACTACAGGTGAAGTTTGTAGACAGTGGGAGAATGAAGAAAATACCTGCTTACAAACTGTATGTGTTACCTCGTCATCTCAGAGATCTGCCGTTCCAGGTAAACCCTTTTTCTGTTTAAGCAGGTTTTAAGTCACATAGAGTTTGCTCAATGGGGGAACTTTTCATTTTTCCGTGATTGGTTGAGCATGTGGGTTGAATAAGACTGGACAGTTTTACTCGGTGAAACTTTTTTGCAGTATTAGTAGATTCTTATTACTGATTGAGAATTTAAGATGTTAGATCAGTATTAAGTGAATAGATCTGAGCAAAAAGTTAAATGAGCCATGCCATGAGAAAACCAACATAATGGCTTTGCGACCAGCATGGACCTAGACCAGCCTGCGCATCCTCGCAGTCTGGTCAGGATCCATGCTGTTCGCTTTCAAAGTCTATATTAATTACAGAAACCATTAGTGAACAGCATGGATCCTGAACAGACTGCGCGGATGCGCAGGCTGGTCTGGATCCATGCTGGTCGCAAAGCCATTATGTTGGTTTTCTCATGGCACGGCTCATATGTTAACTTTAGGAATTGGAAGAATTGGCCCTCAAAAAAATCTGCAGGTAGTTATGGTAAAGTAATTGACACTGTTGAGAAGTGAAGTATGAATAATTTTGAAATACGCTGCTAAATGTTAAGATCTATTTTTCTAGGCTGTAGAAGTATTTGTATGCAAAGTACGACCTGTGGATAAAGATATTGAGTGGACACAAAAGGTAACTGTTTTACTTGTTATAATATCATATTAGGTTAGATACGTACAGAGCTTTCTTGCTAAAATAATACAGACAACTCAAATAGGAACCCCTCCCATCATTATCATATATGTTTAGTTATATTTTTTTCTGTTTCATTCACATTGATTTAACTGCTACAGTGTTACATGTTTTTGAAGTAATAATTCTCTGAAAGTGTGAAATAGTCCACTAACAGTGATTGTTGGAATGGCAAACATTCTAACATCTCAGTGCTCATTTACCATGGGAACATTGCATCTCAGTGCACATTTTCCCTGGGCAACATGTAGTTAATGTAGTTGTATCTTGTATGATAATATGACTTATTTGAACAAATGTGACCTAGCATTTTGACCTCGGCAATGCTTTTTTGGGTAGTAGATTTCACAAGTACTTTGCTGTACTTGTTTAAATATTTTTTTACTGACTATCTTATATTTACTCTTGCTGTACAAAGTGTGACTTGGCACAATTGTAGGCCAATAGGTCTATCAAGTGAATCTGTGATTTCCACAATTACAGGCCAGTAAGATTATCAGGGAATCTGTGATTTCCGGGGTGGTTTAGGCGCTGACTTCAAATCACTTGCACCTTACAGATGTGGGTTCGAGCCTGACTTGGGATCTTGAATTCTTCATGCGAGGAAGCCATCCAGCAGACTTAAAGGTCACAGGTTCAACCCAGGTGCCCGCTCGTGATAAAATAAATGCACAGAGGGGCACACAGGGTCTTCCTCCACCATCAAAGCTGGAAAGTCGCATATGACCTATAATTCTGTTGGTGCGACGTTCATCCCAACAGCAACAAAAAAAAAAAAGAATCTGTGATTTCCAAAATTACAAGCCAAAATCTTTATCTATGAATCTGTGATTTCCACAATTACAGGCCAAAATGTTTATCCATGAATCTGTGATTTCCACAATTACAGGCCAAAATGTTTATCCATGAATCTGTGATTTCCACAGTTACAGGCCAAAATGTTTGTCCATGAATCTGTGATTACCACAATTTCAGACCAATATGTTTATCCATGAATCTGTGATTTCCACAATAACAGGCCAGTATGTTTATCCATGCATTTGTAATTTCCACAATTTCAGGCTAATATGTTTATCAGTGAATCAGTGATAGGCAAGGAGCTGGTTGGAAATGTATTATTACGTATTGGATATATTCTATGGCTAGATCCACTGCTGTCACGTAAATATCTGCCTGTCACACAGACTGTCTCTCATCAGTTTTATGTACATGAAGAACTGACAAGGAATGGATTTGCTGATGAAAATAAAAATGTAGGTACCATAATTAATACCATTTTCTCCTAGAAATTTAAGGCTGTTGTAAGTTGTTTAAACTGTGACAATGTTATGTTTAGGCCTTGAAATAACAGTTTAACAAGTGTGGTTTGCTTTTATTACAGTCACAACTCTGGTTAAAAAATTCCAGCCATTTCATTTAAATAATGTTAGTCTTTGGAAAATCTGTGTTACAAAATGTGTGAAAGGGGTTGAGAGTTCTTGTCGATCTGTTGATCAGACTATTGTTACCCTAGAAATCATGGTTCTCAGAACCCCCTTTTCATTATTAACAGATTTATTTCCTAGAGTTATGCCCCTTAGTTTGTAACAACAACTTGATATTTTTAGAGGCCAATCATGTCAGTTGTACACATTACTTGCCTGTATGTATAGCATTTTAAACTAACTCTAAATGCAATTTTGCCTCATAGCATCTTCAGAAGTTGTACAAGTTGTGTGAGGGAAAGATCACCATACCCAAGGCTCTACTGAAGAAAACCAAGTAAATATATATTATGTTGTAATACATAGGGATGTAAGGCTGATTTTCAAGATAAAACCATCGTTAACCTCATATTCTCAGTGTTTGAAGTGAAAACTGATTTAAGATACTGCAGATTGTGTGATATTTACATGATTTATTATCTCTAACTTTCCTCGCAAGTATAGCTCAAGTTAAAACACTAGAATAGTTAGAAGCATAAATTCAGGGAAGATAATCAACCGCTTATTATCAAAATTTTTAAAGTGAATGTGTATGTTGTCCTATCAAATCAAAAAATGTGACATTAAGATAAGAGTGTCTACAGTATTTGTAAGTACCCATGATGTTTGTCTGATTTGTTTAAGGAAATAGTTTCAGACATTCAGAACACAAATTCATACAGTAACGGGAATCTTTAGGTATGGATATATTTTCAGAATGAGTCCAATATTAGACACAGATGTTTTACCGGCATGTGCCTCGAGGACAAGTCATGATGTACATGTATCCTCCGTCCTCTCACCAGATCTCTTCTTTGTGCAGCGGAAAGAAAAACTTGAGGAGTAAGTTACTGCATGTAATTAAAAGAGATAAGTGATGTAAACCAGCAAGTTTCAGAGTGGAAGTTAAATTTGTATATAATTTATGGGCTGGAGACTCGGAAAAGCGTCGGTAGAACAAAATTTAAAAAAACAACATGGAAATCAAGAAAGAATATTTCTTTGAAATTTCAAAACTTAAACACTTTACTTCCGCCATGCTTCTGGTATGTGCTTGTAATGTGATTGACATTATTTACAAACACTATGTCATGCACTTTCATACACTTCCAGGAGAAATTAGACTGCATGCAAATGTTCGTTTATATAATAGATTGTAATGAAGTCGTAAAATCATATTGTAAAAGATAAGATGAAATGTTCAGCAAATTACTCAGAATAGTTTCATTTAAAATATACCCATACCTTCCCCAAGAAAACCAAGTGCTGAAGATCGCTGACTTCAAATTACATGCCCCTTGCTGATGTTGGTTTGAAAATTTGCTTAGTGTGTAGAATTCTTCATGTGAGAAAATCTTCCAGCATAATTATGGAAGGTCAGTGGTTCTACCTAGGTGCCCGCCAGTGATGAAATAATGCCTGGAGGCACCTGGAGAGTCTTCTCCACCGTCGCAAGCTAGAAAAGTCACCATATGGCCTTTAATTATGTCAGGGTGACTCTATTCCCAACAAAAATGACTTTCCCAAATTACATCTTGTTATAGAATACATGTTGCCATGGCAAAAACGTTCATGTTAGGAACATATTTATACAAAACATTTAAAGAAAATGTGTTCTTGATAATGAATAAATGCCTTTATTTTCTGTATTAACACATGCATGAATTCTTCATTATGTCTCTCCCCCCCCCCACCTCTGGGGGAGACATTATTTTTGCCCTGTCCATCTGTCTGTCTGTCCGTCCGTACGTCACACTTCATTTCTGATCAATAACTGGAGAACCATTTGACATAGAACCTTCAAACTTCATAGGATGGCAGGACTTATGGAGTAGACGACCCCTATTGTTTTTGGGGTCACTCCGTCAAAGGTCAAGGTCACAGGGGCCTGAACATGGAAAATCATTTCCGATCAATAACTTGAGAACCACTTGACCCAGAATGTTGGAACTTCATAGGATGATTGGTCATGCAGAGTAGATTACCCCTATTGATTTTGGGGTCACTGCGTTAAAGATCAAGGTCACGGGGGCCCAAACAAGGAAAACCATTTCCGGTCAGTAACTTGAGAAACACTTGACCCAGAATGTTGAAACTTCCAAGGATGATTGGTCATGCAGAGTAGATGACCCCTATTGATTTTGGGGTCACTCTATTTAAGGTCAAGGTCACAGGGGCCTGAACATGGAAAATCATTTCCGATCAATAACTTGAGAACCACTTGACCCAGAATGTTGAAACTTAATAGGATAATTAGACATGCAGAGTAAATGACCCCAAATGATTTTGGGGTCACTTGATCAAAGGTCAAGGTCACAGCAGCCCGAGCATGGAAAACCGTATCCAATTCATAACTTGAGAACCACTAGGCCCAGAATGTTGAAACTTAATGGGATGATTGGACATGCCAAATAGGTGATCCCAATTGCAGCCAACCGTCAGTGTCTCTTTGACTTTCGCTCTTCTCCCCTATTGACTTCTTGCATATACGACTATGCAGTGGGGGAGACATGCGCTTTTTTACAAAAGCATCTTCTAGTTTTTTGACATTTTTAACTTCTTAGTGTTTTTAGTCTGGAGGGCACTATAGGAATGCCCTCCGTCTGTCTGTCCGTCTGCAAATCTAGATCCTGCAATTACTCAAAAAGCATTCAAGCTAGGTTAATAAAACTTAGTATGTGAATAGAGGGCAATATGTAGAGTGTGCACAGACATGATTTGTGCTTGTAGGTCAAAGGTCAAGGTCACTATTGAAGGTCAAGTAAAAATTGTTTCTGTTCC
Source organism: Mercenaria mercenaria (assembly GCF_021730395.1). Lineage (NCBI taxonomy): Eukaryota > Metazoa > Mollusca > Bivalvia > Venerida > Veneridae > Mercenaria > Mercenaria mercenaria. The sequence goes on along the minus strand of NC_069366.1, from coordinate 21,147,409 downwards.
ATGTGTTACATGCATTGATGAATTAGCTTAGTGGTATACACAAACATTCCCCATAATGAGACAATGTGTCAACACATGATCTAGGCTTGTCAGTTAAAGGTCAAGGTCACTGTTTAAGGTCAGTAAAAGTTTGTTTCTGCCCTATAACTTTTAATTGCATTGAAGGACAGCTCTTGTTATTATTTTAGGTTGGAGGACTTGATGACAGAAATAAATATTTTTGTGGACCGGAATGATATATATGTTGATATAGGTCAGGAACTAACTTGTGGCAAATATTGCCTAGCACAGTACACCAACTTTGATCAGAGGTATGTGTATGTTGATACAGGCCAGGAACTTATTTTTGGCAAATATTGCCTTGGACAGTACTCTAACGCTGACCAGAGGTGTTTATATGTTGATATGTGCTAGAGACAAACTCATGGAAAATACTGCCTTGCACAGTACGCTAACTTCGATCAGAGATACAGACTATTTTATCATATACATAAAGAGTCAGCTCTACATGAAAAGATACTGAAGAAGTTTAGTAGTTTTTAGTAAAAGTCATTAGCTTGAAATTCTGTGAAACACAAGAAATTAAGGCAAGTTTCTTGATACTAAGAACACATGAAATAGGTGGAGTTTAACATTTTTTATTACAATACTGGGGAATCTTGATATTTAACCATTAGCCTACTGGCGGCAAGTGATTCTGCCTTTGCTACCAGTGCAGACCAAGATCAGCCTGCACATCTGTGCAGGCTAATCATGGTCTGCACTCTATTCAGTCAGTAAATTTTCAGTAATCATCCCTTCGAATAGTAAATAGTATTGCCCAAATTGAATGATGGAACAGTTCATTTTAGAAATTTAGCAGGGTAAGGGTTAACAGTAAATCATTTTGTGGGTTTCATGGTTGTGTCTGATCATGGAGTTCAAACCTTACAAACAAAGAAAAGTATGTTTTATTTCAACTTGTAAAGTTGTGAATGTGGGTCCGCAAGAAGACAATATTTTTACTGAACCATAGAACTGTATGTCAGGCAAATTGAATTTATTTCACAGTACATAAAATTGCAGATTGTGTTTGGATGTGGGTGATAATTTAAAAGATACCAACTGTCCCTATGTCTGAATGTTTTGAGTGAAGTGAGAAATGACTTGTGAAATATTTATATTTTAGATGGTATCGTGGTCAGATTCTTGAGGTTGGTGCCAGTCAGTTCAAGGTTTTCTTCGCAGATTATGGAGACAGTGACCATGTTCCTAAAGACAAAGTTCGGGAAATACCTGTTGACAGATTTCATGAACTACCTCTCCAGGCTATAGAGTGTAAATTATATGGTATCAGGCCTATAGGTATGTATGATAGTGGTTAGATTTTGAAATAACTTGGCACAAATGAGTTCAAGTTTCATGTAAAACCCAGTTCCCTACCTCAGAGGTCAAGGTCTCAATAGAAGAGTAAAAGTCTTAAGGTAATTTTTCTTGTCTGTTCTATAAATTTTTATTCATGAATATTCAAATAATTTTGCTGAAACTTGCAAAATAAAAAGATGCCAAGACCCCCAGTTGAAAAGTCAAGCCACACTTGGAGATAAAAAACATTTTTCATTTTTCTTGTCTTGAGACTTCTAGTTCTTTTACAATTCTTTTATTATTTACATTGCATTGTCAGTATGTTTTAAGACCTGGATTTGAGACTTAAACCTAAACCTACAGACCAAATGACCTTTTAAGCTCACCTGAGCCAAAGGCTCAGGGTGAGCTATTGTGATCGCTAACCGTCTGGAATCTGTAAACTTTTACTTTAAACAACATCTCCTCATGAACCGCTAGACCAATTTCATCCAAACTTCACAGGAATGTTCCTTGGGTGAAGCTCTACAAACATTGTTCAAAGAACTGAATTCCATGCAGAACTCTGGTTGCCATGGCAACCGAAAGGAAAAAATTTCTTCTCAAAAACCAGAAGCTCTAGAGCTTAGATATTTGGTGTGAAGCATTGCCTAGTGACCTCTACCTCTACTAAGTTTGTTCAAATCATGACCCCCGCCTGAGGGGTCATATGATTTTACATAGGAAAATCTTAAAAAATCTTCTTCTCTAAAACCAGAAGCCCTAGAGCTTAGATATTTGACATGTAGCATTGCCTAGAGGACCTCTACTAAAGTTGTTCAAATCATGACCCTGGGGTCAAAATTGACCCCGCCCCAGGGGTCACTTGATTTTACATAGATTTCTATAGGAAAATCTTCAAAAAATTTCTAAAAATAAACCAGAAGGCCTAGACCTTAGATATTTGACATGTAGCATTGCCTAGTGGACCTCTACAAAATTTATTCAAATCATGACCCCGGGGGTCACTTGATTTTACATAGGAAAATCTTCAAAAATTTTCTAAAAATAAACCAGAAGGCCTAGATCTAAGATATTTGACCTGTAGCATTGCCTAGTAGACTTCTACAAAATTTATTCAAATCATGACCCCCGGGGTTAAATTGACCCCGCCCCATGGGGTTACTTGATTGTACATGGAAAAATCTTCAAAATTTTCTAAAAATAAACCAAAAGGCCTAGAGCTTAGATATTGACATGTAGCATTGCCTAGTGGACCTCTACAAAATTTGTTCAAATCTTGAACCCCCCACCCCCACCCCCCCCCCTCCCAAGGGTCAGATTGACCCAGCCCCAGGGGTTACTTGATTGTACATAGGGAAATCTTCATAAATATGCTAAAATGAACCAGAAGGCCTAGATCTTAGATATTTGATATTTAACATTGCCTAGTAGACTTCTACAAACTTTTTTCAGATCATGACCCCCAGGGTAAAATTGACCCCAGCCCGGTGGTAACTTAATTGTACATCAGAAAATCTTCAAAAAATTTCTAAAAAAAAAAAACAGAAGGCCTAGAGCTTAGATATTTGACATGTAGCATTGCCTAGAGGACCTCTACAAAATTTATTCAAATCATGACCCCCGGCATCAAATTGGCCCCGCCCCAGGGGTTACTTGATTTTACATAGATTTCTATAGGAAAATCTTCAAAAAATTTCTAAAAATAAACCAGAAGGCCTAGACCTTAGATATTTGACATGTAGCATTGCCTAGTGGACCTCTACAAAATTTATTCAAATCATGACCCAGGGGGTCACTTGATTTTACATAGGAAAATCTTCAAAAATTTTCTAAAAATAAACCAGAAGGCCTAGATCTAAGATATTTGACCTGTAGCATTGCCTAGTAGACTTCTACAAAATTTATTCAAATCATGACCCCCGGGGTTAAATTGACCCCGCCCCATGGGGTTACTTGATTGTACATGGAAAAATCTTCAAAATTTTCTAAAAATAAACCAGAAGGCCTAGAGCTTAGATATTGACAAGTAGCATTGCCTAGTGGACCTCTACAAAATTTGTTCAAATCTTGAACAATCAAGTAACCCCATGGCCTTCTAGGCCTTCTGGTTTATTTTTAGAAATTTTTTGAAGATTTTCCTATAGAAATCTATGATCTCTACCAAGTTTGTTCAAATCATGACCCCGGGGTCAAGCTTAAATGCAAATCTTCATAGCAACCATTTAACCAGGTGAGCAATATAGGGCCATCATGGCCCACTTGTTTAAAGATTTATAGTAAACAATCTGTATTTCAGAAGAAGAATGGAGTGAAACTATTGGTGATGTGTTATGGGACCTCACTCATTATGTTAATTTTGACCTCCGTGTACTGAATGCTGTTGTGAAGGGCAAGGAACCAGCCAAGTTTGCAGGAAGACACAAGTTTGTTGTGGAGCTGAGAACCACATCAAGGTCATGTGACTTGAACATAGCTGAGGAGTTGTCTTGGCAACAGCTTGCTGTACCGACTGAGGGCAGTGAAATGGAGGTAATGCATAGAATGTAAAACCATTGTCTCTAGTAGTAGTTATCTAAGGTTATATAACATGTGTACTCAGACTGGGCGCTAATCAGAGAAAATATGCCAGAATAATTTTGAAAGATTCAAACTTGTATGGCTCTCTGATAAAAAAGCCATGCGTTATTGTAAAATCGTATATTTTCATAATGTTAAATTTGCTGTGATTAAAATAGGAATTGGTTCACAAGGTAGAGCTTGTGTGATATATGGCCATCTTGTGAAGCTCATAGGGCTTATAACTTTATAAAAACTTCCAAGAATACTTTCATAATTTTGAAAGAAAAATCTGGTTTTTGAAATGGGGTATGTCATTGTCTTAGCAGGCAGGAGGCTTCAGAACGATTGTTTTTGTTCAATAACTTTAGTATAGGTAGAGATATTGAAATGAAACTAGGCCTATAGGTTGCGTATTGTAAGACCAAGGCTGGGATGTCATTTGGGTTCAGTGGAATCAACGTCAAGGTCAGTTTGACTAAAAATAGAAAAGAACCATTTCTGCTCAATAACTTGAGTTTGGATTGATGAAATTAAACCTTGCCTATTGACAGCTTAATGAAAAAGCAGGGTTGGGATTGTATATGAGGTCAGTGGGGCTAGTTCAAGGTCAGAATAACCTTATTAATGTGTATACTTTGAAAATTCCACTGTAAAGCGTTGATCTACTGTACTTCTTTGTAATGTAGAAATTCTGGAAGGCAAAAGATGGGTAGAGGTTTAAATCCCAGGCCTAAATTTTTTTTTTGTATTTAAAAAAGTCATAGGGTCAAAGTCAAGATCACAGTTACTAAAAATAGAAAAAAGTGTGATTTGGCTGAGTATGAGCCTTGGAGGAAGTGCTCTGTTGTTGATTTGACATAATCACTGACAGGTTTCGTTCAGCAGTTGTGAACTCTTCAGAGGACTTGACCGTATGGATAGGGCAAGTTTGGTTTGCATATGTGCAGCATGTTCCTGCGTGTCGCTTATATACTCTATTGCCGGTGCTGGTGCCGGAGCTGGTTTGAAGCCGGTTCTTGGCTTTTGATTGGCTAGATTGGAAACTCTTGGTGCCGGTTTGCTCTATTATTGGATTGGTGCCAGTGTGTCTATTATTAGACTGGTGCCGGTGGATCTATTATTAGATTGGTGCCAGTTTGGTGCCTGTTGATCTATTATTAGATGGGTGCCAGTGGAGGATTTGTTTTCTTGTAAAATGGAAATATTATGGTTCATGTTTCGGCCATTGACTCAAGAGTGAATAGGAGATTAAAACATAGAGTATTTAATGCAAAAAGAACACATATCTTTGCTTAGCTTTTATCAGCTCAACTATTCAAAGAATAGTCTAGCTATTCTACTCACCCTGGCGTCGGCGTCGGCATCGGCGTCACACCTTGGTTAAGTTTTTGCATGCAAGTACATACAGCTATCATTTAAAGGCATATAGCTTTGAAACTTATTTATTCTTTTTCTAGGTCAATTACCAACCTCACTGGGTCAAGTTCCATAACTCTAACATGTATTTTGAGCAAATTATGCCCCCTTTTGGACTTAGAAAATTCTGGTTAAAGTTTTACATGCAAGTTACTATCTCCAAAACTAATGCAGATATTGAATTGAAACTTCACATGTGTCTTCGGGGTTATAAAACTAGTTGATAGCACCAAGTCCCATAACTCTGACCTTCATTTTGGCCAAATTATGCCTCCTTTTGGACTTAGAAAATTCTGGTTAAAGTTTTGCATGCAAGTACATACAACTATTACTAAAAGGCATATAGATTTGAAACTTATTTTTTCTTTTTCTAGATCAATTACCAACCTCACTGGGTCAAGTCCCATAACTCTGACATCTATTTTGGGCAAATTATGCTCCAATTTGGACTTAGAAAATTCTGGTTAAAAGTTTTGCTGCAAGTACATACAGCTATTACTAAAAGGCATATAGAATTGAAACTTATTTTTTCTTTTTCTAGATCAATTACCTATCTCACTGGGTCAAGTCCCATAACTCTGACATGTATTTTGGGCAAATTATGCCCCCTTTTGGACTTAGAAAATCCTGGTTAAAGTTTTACATGCAAGTTACTATCTCCAAAACTACTACAGATATTAAATTGAAACTTCACATGTGTCTTAGGGGTTATAAAACTACTTGATAGAATCAAGTCCCATAACTCTGACATGTATTTTGGGCAAATTATGCCACCTTTTGGACTTAGAAAATCCTGGTTAAAGTTTTGCGTGCAAGTACATACAGCTTTTACCAAAAGGCATATAGCTTTGAAACTATTTATTCTTTTTCTAGGTCAATTACCAACCTCACTGGGTCAAGTTCCATAACTCTTAACATGTATTTTGAGCAAATTATGCCACCTTTTGGACTTAGAAAATTCTGGTTAAAGTTTTACATGCAAGTTACTATCCCCAAAACTAATGCAGATATTGAATTGAAACTTAACATGTTTCTTCGGGGTTATAAAACTAGTTGATAGCATCAAGTCCCATAACTCTGATATGCATTTTGGTCAAATTATGTCCCCTTTCGAACTTAAAACTCTTTTGATATTTAACATTTTGGGTAATAATTTCCTGCTTCTGTGACAATATTTCGAATAGTCGAGCTTGGCTGTCTTACGGACAGCTCTTGTTTTGTAATTTGCAGTAGTATATGCTACGTTTTATGTTTGCATAACAGAGTACTGCTAGAATATTATAGGGTGTGTCTACTTTTTCTTCTGGCGTTTCAAATTGCTTACGGATATTTACATCTGGTAAGTCTAGTCCATCTTCTGGATTTATGAATGTATTTGCTACATTAATATTGTTCCTGATGTCTTGCAGGAGTTCATCAATGATGTCGAATGCATCTCCTGTGATCATCTCTGGTTGAGATTGTTCTTCAGGTGTATATTTGATTATGAGTTTGATCTGGCCAGTTTCACAGTTAGGAACATGTTTATTCAGGTCTTTGTTCCTTATATAAAGATGCTGGCACTTGGGGCATTCGAATCGAATGTTAAAATATGCTGTTCTTTTGTGCCTGTGGTAGGAGCCCGTGTTTGTATGTTTTGTCACAGCTGATGCAAGTATACATTGTGTTTTGACCGTTGCGGCGTTGTTATGACGTTGACGTCAAGCAACGTGACTTTATTGACGTAATTCAAGCGTTTACGTGACCTGGACGTTATAGAGACGCTTATACGGCGTTGTAGCTATTATGTGTATTTAATGAGCTAAGAAGTACATATTTTTGCACTGTTAGATATTTGGGTTGTTATCATTGCTATATTAGTACTTGCATATTTACGGGTAGCATGGGAATGAAAGGAAAAATATTCACTTAAAAATAGAAAAGAAATCGCTGTTATCATCAAAAACATGGTTTTCCATTTATCACTTTAGTTAGGATTCACATTCTGTTGCCAAACTTGGTGTATAGCAAGCTGGTATGAAAATCTGGCTTTGGATTGTGTTTGGGGTCACTGTTACTAAAAGAAGGAAAATGGTTTTTATGTGCATCTTATAGAGGACAAGGTTATTTTAACGGAAAAACAGATAATAGTTTCAGCTCAATATCTTTAGTTTGGATAGACCTGCTGCTCTTATATGCAGATGTCAGAATTTTCTGAAATTCGAGAATATTTGATAACAAAATGCAAATTTTCATTGCTGTTTCTCTTTTAGCCATTGTTTCCCAAACCGTCCAGATTAAAACTGAAGATGTATCGTTCTCCGGTGGATAAAGTACCAGACTTGTGTTCCTCACTTTACTGGGAAACAGTAAGTCAAGTTTTGATTTGCATTTCATAACTGTATTGGCCCCATATTTACAAAAACATAGGTTGGTCTCAGCTGAGTTTGAGATTGAAATTTTGGAAGCAAATTTTATTACATCTTCAAGATTAAATTGTGAGACTGACTGAATAGTTACTTGACTTAACTTTTACCAGTAATTTTCAACATGCAATTTTTGTATGAATAACAAAATGAAGTTTCTTTATCATACTTACCTGAGGTTTATAATGTTTTTGTAACATGAGGCCACTTCTTTAAAAAGAGCATCAATCTGACTAAAGTACATCTCCTATTACGCTACGCATGGGATCTGAAAACGACCTATTCATTGCCTCGTTCTGACGGCCCTTTCACTAGCCAATCAGAGCCTAGCTTACAACATCTTGCAAATCTACCTCTAGCATTGACTTGATATTTACAATTCTTATGTCGTAATGTATCAGATAGCCGGTTAGCTCAGTCGGTAGGCCACTTGCTTTGTAAGCGAGGGGTCCCGGGTTCGAGTCCTGGAATAACTGCATATTTTTCTTACTCTTTGACAATCGAACAAGTCGCCTGATTGGATAACATAAAAATAGCAATAATGGAAATCCAAAATATACAGAAGACGAATGTGAATGGGTCGTTCTCAGATCTTCGTTTAGAAGATCAAGTACTTTAGTCAGATTGAAAGAGCATACAACTACCAGTGATATCAGAATGTCAACATTTTCAAAAAAGCTGTGTTTATTAGATTTATGTATTAAGAATAGAACTAAATTCCTACTGTTTTTCCAAAAAATTTTGCTACGCGACTAACCCAGTAGGTAACTTTTCTACATATTTTACATACTTTACAAACTTTACGTGCATTTGTTTATATGGTGCAGTCTTTACACACCTGTTTATTTAAGTAATTTCTACCTAGCTGCCTTAACCTGACAATCATTTTAGTATTACTTTTGATTGACAATAATATCTCAGTTTTACAGATTTTACTTTTTAGCTCACCTGAGCCAAAGGCTCATGGTGAGCTTTTGTGACCGCTCGATGTCCGTCGTCAGTCGTCCGTTGTGTGTCGTCAACATTTTCTAAAAAAAATCTTCTTCTTGAAAATCGCCAGGCAGAATTACACCAAACTTCGCAGGAATGATCCTTGGGTCTTCCCCTTTAAAAATTGTTTAAAGAATTTAATTCCATATCGAACTCTGGTTGCCATGGCAACAGAAAGGAAATATTTAAAAGTCTTCTTGTTCAAAACCGCAAGGCCTAGAGGCTTGATATTTGGCATGTGACATCATCTTATGATCCTCTATCAAGAGTGTTCAAATTGTGCCCCTGGGGTGAAAAGAGGCCCGCCCCGGGGGTCACAAGTTTTACATAGACTTATATAGTAAAAAAATTTAAAAATCTTCTGATCTAAAACCACAAGACCTAGGCCTTTGATATTTTGTGTGTAGCATTGCCTTGTGGTCCTCTACCAAAATTGTTCAAACTTTACCCCGTGGCATGAAAAGAGGCCCTGCCCCGTGGGGTCTCAGGTTTTACATAGATTTATATAGGAAAAAACTTTAAAAATCTTCTTGCCTGAAATTGCAAGGCCTAGGCTTTTGATATTAAGTATATTGCCTTTCCTAGTCTTTCTCTGCAAAAAATGTTTAAATTATGTCCCTAGGGGGAAAAGAGGCCATGCCCTGGGGGTACCAAGTTTAACATAGACTTGTATAGGGAAAAAAAGATCTTCTTGTCTGAAAGTTCAAGGCCTTGGCCTTTTATATTTGGTATGTAGCATTGGCTGGTGGATCTCAAACAAGTTTGTTCAGATTATGCTCCTTGGGTGAAAAGAGGCCCCGCCCTGGGGGTCACTTGTTATAATTATGAGTTATATAGGAAATAGTACTTCAAAAATTATCAGATCATATTTCCAAGACTGTTTATTTATAATTACCTGATGATCCCAAGTGATTAGGGATCACTTGACTGTGACCTTGACCTACTGACCTACTTTCCTGTTTTTTAAGATACAGCCTTGAAAATTGGATGACATGTACAGTTTTGCACACTGATCTTAAAACTGACTTTCAGTTATACATGAATGTGACCTACTGACCTACATTCTTAATATTTCAGCATCAGTTTGCCATTTGTAACAGGTGACTTATATTACTCAGGTGAGCGATCCAGGGTCATCATGACCCTCTTATTACTGGATATTACACCTGTAATCAGATAAATTTTTTAAGTTTAATTTGCTGGTAAGCTTTTCTGTTTATTGTGCTGAGTGCGAAACATTGTAACTGTATTTAAATAAAGAACAAGATAAAATAGTTTCGGACTCAGCCCTTGAAATTATGTCATATATTTTGCTGCATTACATGTTTGCTGGGGTACTAGCATGTGCAGAAATGGTTTATATCGAATAGAAATTATACAGCAAAATTTCAGTACTTGCTCCTTTTTCTTAGTTAGATCTTTGTAGTCTCCTTTTCAACTTGGAGGGAGGTTATGGAGAGGGCAGTCATGTAAAGTGATTGCAGCAGTGTGGTCAAGATCACAGACTCAAAAAACTTTCCTGTAGAGGCTTCTGTGGCTGTGTGGTTAAGACCACAGACTTCAGATTACTTGCCCTATCCCAATTTGGGTTTGAGCCTTGCTTTTGGTGTAAAATGCTTCATATGAGAAATCCATCCAGCTGGTTTACAGAAACATGGTGGTTCTGCCTAGGTCCCCACCAACAATAAAATAATGCCAGGAAAGGCACCTGGGGTTTTTCGCCACCATTAAAAGCTGGAAAATTGCAGTATGACCTATAATTGTGACAGTATTCAAACCAACAATAACATTTCCCAGTCACGCCTGTTGTTGGTTTTAAACCCATTTTTTGGATGTAAAATTTACCTTGTGAAGAAACTTTCCAGCTGGCTTATGGAATGTCTGCCTACTGACAGTGAAAACTATGTCTTTTGAGTGGTACCTGGGGTCCCTTTCCACTATTCAAGTCTGCAATGTCATAAAACAACTTAAATTATGTTGTTATGGCATAAAACCAAATAGAACAAAAGCAACTGTCAACATGGATTGTTTACTTTGCAGGATGAAGATAAAGCAATGAAATTATGTGAGGAAATATGTGAAATAATTTCTAAATCAGTTAATAGGTAAGAGGTAGTGGTGTGCACTTTGATAAAGGGATGTCTCCCCAGATGATATATTGATTTTGTCTTGGCCATCAGTCTGATGTCAGTCATTTACCTATATTGCTGTGGGAGTCAGTATGTCAAATGTCAAGGTAACATAGACCTTTAGACTGCAAATGGTTTCCAGTTTTTAGATGGAGAATGTTTGGTCATATGGCTACCAGACTTTTATTTGATGATTGCCTATAGTTAGTATGGATCAATATATTAAAGATCAATGTACACTTACCTGGAAATTGAAAACTATTATCTTACACACTTCTTGACAGGCTATGGTTAATTGATGGTCCCTTTTTGTTGAAAGGGTCAGCTCAGCAAAGACACACCGACCTTAAGACTGAAAATTTACCTGGTCAGAAACTTGAGCACACAAGGACCTACAGTCTTTAAACAGTCTATAAAATGATTGCCTGTGTTCAATTGATTACCTTTAAAATTCTTGTGGTAATAGATCAAGGTGAAGATGAAAGTCACAGTGATCTATAGGCTGAAATTTATTCCTTGTCAATTGCTATTGCTGTGTACAATTTCTTCCATGATTTTGGTTATCTCCCTGTCTGTTTTCCTAAAAGTAAATTTGTACCTCAAACATTGTATCGTTTAACATTTCTATTTGCCACATATGACTGTGAGCTATGGCCAGTTATTGTATATGGATTCAGATGAAGTGGTATGAGGAGACATAATATGTCTTTTACTGAAAGCAATCTTTATTTAAATGATGCTTTCCATGATTTCTTCTGTTGGAAGTAACACAATCTACAATCATATCTTCTTTATATTATCATATTCTAGAAATTCTGATCAACATTTTCTTCTCCCACTACATCAGAATGCAAAGTTAATTATATCAAACATAATGTCGTGATAATAATATCATATAGAAAAATTCCTGTTAAAAATCTCTATATTTAAAAGACATAAGTTTGGAGACCAGTCTGTTTCAGAGCAAATATTTAAATATAGATTAATGTCAAGAATGCATTCAGAGACAAGTTTCGAAAGTATATTTTAATAATCTAAGAGCCCATTAGAGAGAGAATTAAAGTGCGATACTAGACAAAGGTCGTTGGTATGGTCCACAGAATATTTTCTCTCAAGATTTGACAAAACACTACATTTAAAGTCATTCCTTCTCTAACTCTGATGCATGTGGAGAAGTTGATAGTTACTTGTGGAGGACAGACTATGAAACCTAGGAATTTGTCATGGATGAAATGATCTCTCAGCTGTTGATTAACTGAAATACTCGTGAAAAATGATATTACACCAATATATTTTTTTTCCCCAGTTCAGTCGAGTCTTCAACATTACCATGTGTTGCCTGTTTGGTGAAATTACTTGGTCGTATCAAATGGGACAGTGTTCATGAGGACATCCTCTACTGTATATTGTGCATTGCTCAAGTAGGCGAAATGTAAGTTATATAGAGTTGTTCACATATCTATATGTAGATGTATGGCAGTGTTATATCATGACTACTTTCATGTATTTAGTACCATGATTTCTGATATATCTGGATGCATTAATTACTGAGAGAAAAAAAAAGCATATAAAACTTAGTCTGATATTATAAGAGGTTTTAATACCTCCGAGGGATATGTTCTTAATTTTGCAGGGGGCCTCCGTGGTGGAGTGGTTAAGGTTGCTGATTTCAAGTCACTTGCCCCTCATCGATGTTGGTTAGAGCCTCACTCGGGGCGTTGAATTCTTCATGTGAGGAAGCCATCCAGCTGGCTTACGAAAGGTCGGTGGTTCTACCCAGGTGCCCGCTCGTGATGAAATAATGCACAGAGGGGCATCTGGGGTCTTCTTCCACCATCAAAGCTGGAAAATCACCATATGACCAATAATTGTGTCGGTGCAATGTTAAACCCAACAAAATAAAATAAGATTAATTTTGCAACTGATTGGATGAAGCTGTACACAACTGTTGCAGTCCAATTTATCAGAAAATCTGTTGACCCGAAAGGTGAAATTTTGCAGAGGTAACAACACTGTACATTTTACCAGTCTAGTGCAAGGAAAACATGACTGTGTTGTAATGCGACTTTATTTTGCTTGCGAAGCCACTAGTTTGTTGATTTTGTTATTTCAGTGATCAAAACTATAGATATAAGTTGTAAGTCACAGTAACTGTTGTGGCCTTCACACATTCTTGAAATACAACCATGTATTTCATATCCAGGTGGAAATTACTTAACTGTGGTTATTTACTTTCAGGATGTGTGATGAACTGATAGATGAAATGTGTGTTCCAGGTGTGATCAGATGTCTAGAAATGGTAAACATTAGATGTTACATTACAATACAGGACTTACTTCCGTAAAAAGTAGCTGAAGTAAACCTACTTGCATGCCATTACAAAACAGGAACAGTTTTCCCCTAAAATGATTCTTAATTACACTTAAGTCAGTGTGTTCACTTTAACCTTTACCCTGCTAAATTTCTAAAATGGGCTGGTCCATCATTCAATTTGGGCAGTACCATTTATTATTCGAAAGGTTGTTCACTGAAAATTTACTGACTGAATAGCGAACAGTGCAGACCATGATCAGCCTACACGGATAGGTCTGCACTGGTCGCAAAGGCAGAATCACTTGCCACCAGCAGGCTAAAGGTTAAATTGATTAAATGTCCATAAGGAGAGTAGTATTTACTAAAATAAACAATTTGTCTTGTGATTACAGGAAGTGCAAATAGTTAACAACCCATATACCGGTATGTCTCTTGTCAAATATCAAAGTAAAAAAGACATATTAAAAAGTATTGCTTGTGTTCTTATAGTTACAGATAATTCAAAAGTTGTTTAAAAATTGTTACGATGTAATTTCCTTTCACAGAACTCTAATCCAGTATTACAGCAACAAGCAGCAGACTTTATTGCCAAAATATCAGACATATCTTCCAGGTATTGTTTTAATTACTTTCTGCTAATTACTTTCTGTTAATTACTTTCTGTTAAGTAATTACTTTCTGATAATTACTTTCTGTTAATTAATTTTTCTCTGTTAATTACTTTCTGCTAATAACTTTCTGTTACTTACTTTCTGATAATTATGTCTCCCGCCCCTGGGGGAGACATATTGTTTTTGCCCTGTCCGTCCGCCCGTCCGTCCGTACGTCACACTTCATTTCCGAGCAATAACTGGAGAACCATTTGACCTAGAACCTTCAAACTTCATAGGGTTGTAGGGCTGCTGGAGTAGACGACCCCTATTGTTTTTGGGGTCACTCCGTCAAAGGTCAAGGTCACAGGGGCCTGAATATTGAAAACCATTTCCAATCAATAACTAGAGAACCACTTGACCCAGAATGTTGAAACTTCATAGGATGATTGATCATGAAGAGTAGATGACCCCTATTAATTTCGGGGTCACTCTGTCAAAGGTCAAGGACACAGGGGCCTGAACATTTAAAACCATTTCCGATCAATAACTAGAGAACCACTTGACCCAGAATGTTGAAACTTCATAGGATGATTGGACATGAAGAGTAGATGACCCCTATTGATTTTGGGATCACTCTGTCAAAGGTCAAGGTCACAGGGGCCTGAACATTGAAAACCATTTCCGATCAATAACTAGAGAACCACTTGACCCAGAATGTTGAAACTGCATAGGATGATTGGTCATGAAGAGTAGATGACCCCTATTGATTTTTGGGTCACTCAGTTAAAGGTCAAGGTCACAGGGGCCCGAACATTGAAAACCATTTCAGGTCAGTAACTTTAGAACCACTTGACCCAGAATGATGAAACTTCATAGGATGATTGATCATGCAGAGTAGATGATCCCTATTTTTTTTTGGGGTCACTCTTTTAAAGGTCAAGGTCACAGGGGCCTGAACATGGAAAACCGTTTCCAATCAATAACTTGAGAACCTCTTGACCCAGAATGTTGGAACTTCATAGGATGATTGTTCATGCAGAGTAAATGACCCCTATTGTTCATGGGGTCACTCCGTTAAAGGTCAAGGTCACAGGGGTCTGAACATTGATAACCAGTTCTGATCAATAACTTCAGAACCACTTGACCCAGAATGTTGAAACTTCATAGGATGATTGAACATGCAGAGTAGATGAACCCTATTGATTTTGGGGTCAGTCTATTAAAGTTCAAGGTCACAGTGGCCTGTTCATGTAAAATCATTTTTTGGCAATAACTTGAGAACCACTTGACCTAGAGTGTTGAAACTTAATAGGATGATTGGACATGCAGAGTAGATGACCCCTATTTATTTTGAGGTCACTTGATCAAAGGTCAAGGTCACAGGAGCCTGAACAGTGACTTGAGAACCACTAGGCCAAGAGTGTTGAAATTTAGCGGGATGACTGGACATGCCAAGTAGATGATCCCTATTGCAGCCAACCATCAGTGTCTCTTTGACTTCCGCTCCTGACCCCTATTGACTTCTTGCCTATAGGACTTTGCATTGGGGGAGACATGCACTTTTTTACAAAAGCATTTTCTAGTTACTTTCAGTTAATTAATTTTTTTTCTGTTAATTACTTTCTGCTAATAACTTTCTGTTACTTACTTTCTGATAATTACTTTCTGTTAATTAATTATTTTCTGTACATTACTTTCTGATAATTATGCCCCTTCGAAGAAGGAGGGGTATATTGTTTTGCAGATGTCGGTCTGTCTGTCTGTTGGTCGGTCTCTATGTAGACCAATCCATTTCCGGATGATAACTCAAGAACGCTTGGCCCTAGGATCATGAAAGTTGATAGGAAGGTTGGTCATCACCTGCAGATGACCCCTATTGACTTTGAGATCTGTATGTCAAAGGTCAAGGTCACAGTGACCCTGAACAGTTAAGCGGTTCCGGATGATAACTCAAGAACGCTTGGGCCTAGGATCATGAAAGTTGATAGGAAGGTTGGTCATCACCTGCAGATGACCCCTATTGACTTTGAGATCTGTATGTCAAAGGTCAAGGTCACAGTGACCCTGAACAGTTGAACAGTTCCGGATGATAACTCAAGAATGATTGGGCCTAGGATCATGAAAGTTGATAGGGAGGTTGGTCATGACCAGCAGATGACCCCTATTGATTTTGAGGTCAGTAGGTCAAAGGTCAAGGTTACAATGACCCGGAACATTTAAACTGTTTCCAGACAATAACTTGAGAACGCTTGGGCCTAGGATCATGAGACATGACAGGGAGGTTTGTCATGACCTGTAGATGGCCTCTATAGATTTTGAAGTCTGTCAGCTAAAGGTCAAGGTCACATTGACCCGGAATAGTTAAACCCTTTTCGGACGATACCTTGAGAACGCTTGGACCTAGGATCACTAAACTTAATAGGGAGGTTGATCATGACCAGCAGATGACCTGTGTTGATTTTGAGGTCAATAGGTCAAAGGTCAATGTCACATTGAACCAGAACAGTAGAATTTTTGTTTACAGTGAGCAAATAATTTCTGTTCCTTGTGCAATTACTGAATGCATCAAGGGGGGCATTTTGTGTTCGATGTGCTCTTGTTTCTTTCTGTATTGTTTATATGACTAAAAAATTGTTGAAAAAGACAACTTTCTGTTATATTATATGTGTTTCCTGCAACTTCTATTACTGATACAAAGTTTAGGAACTGACATTGAGAACATTTATAAATATTAATATGTTAACAACAAGACTTCAACATAAATACCATATCAAATAGTAAGTATGCTAGGGGAAAAAAGAATTTACATTGGCTTTTTAGCCCACCATCATCAGATGGTGGGCTATTCAAATCACTCTGCGTCCGTGGTCCTTCCGTCCATTAACAATTTCTCGTTATCGCATTTCCTCAGAAACTACTGGTGGGGGAGGGGGATGGGGGGGGGGGAGGAGTGATTTTGACCAAACTGTGTCAGAATGATGTATTGGTACCCTAGTTGTTACCTACTTTTAGGATTTTCAGCTAGTCTTGAAATTTGGAACATTCAAAAATGGCTCAATGGTGGGTGCCAAGATCACTCTGTGATCTCTTGTGTTTAAAAAGAGTTATTTACCTAGAATTGCTTCTGGACTTTGTTTTAAAGGGGCTATTTACCTAGAATTGCTACTGGCCTTTGTTTAAAAGGGGCTATTTACCTAGAATTGCTACTGACCTTTGTTTAAAAGGGGCTATTTACCTAGAATTGCTACTGGCCTTTGTTTAAAAGGGGCTATTTACCTAGAATTGCTACTGGCCTTTGTTTAAAAGGGGCTATTTACCTAGAATTGCTACTGACCTTTGTTTAAAAAGGGCTGTTTACCTAGAATTGCTACTGGCCTTTGTTTAAAAGGGGCTGTTTACCTAGAATTGCTACTGGCCTTTGTTTAAAAGGGGCTGTTTACCTAGAATTGCTACTGGCCTCTGTTTAAAAGGGGCTGTTTACCTAGAATTGCTACTGGCCTCTGTTTAAAAGGGGCTATTTTCCTAGAATTGCTACTGGCCTCTATTTAAAAGGGGCTATTTTCCTAGAATTGCTACTGGCCTCTGTTTAAAAGGGGCTATTTACCTAGAATTGCTACCCTCTAGAAGTGCTGTATGATACTATGTTATCTTTAATATTCATAAGGGATTAATCTTGTTGCAACTAACAAAAGCCCATTCATTTTATGGTTTAAACATGAAATCCACAAATTAATGTTGCTGTGAAATTTGCTAAAACTATGATATATACCAGACTGTTTTTCTCAACATGATTAGAGAAATGTTGTGCTTCTTTTTTTCAGAATAAAGACATATTTTCAACTGAAGGGGAATATACAAGTATTGTTTGAGCTGATATCAAATACAGAGATAGATCTGGTATGTATCTGTTGCTGATTTTGTTAAATCCCATTTGCTGCTAGGTTACACACTGATAACAAATGAACTTAATTGCTGGGGGTGACATAATGCAGTATTGACACCTCACCAATGTGGATTCAGAAGCTTGCGTGGAGTGTAGTATTCTTTCATTTAACCCTTAACCTGCTAAATTTCTGTAATGAACTAGTCCATCTTTCAATTTGGACAGTACCATTAACTGTTAAAAGGGGTACTTAACAAAAAAAGATACTGACTGAATGGTGAACAGTGCAGACCATGATCAGACTGCACAGATGTGCAGGCTGATGTTGGTCTGCACTGGTTGCAAAGGCAGAATCACTTGCTGCCTGCAGGCTAAGGGTTAAGGAAACCCACCAGCTGGCTTGTGGAAGGTCTGTGGTTCTACCCAAGTGCTGGCCAGTGCCTGAAATAATTTCTGGATGGGCACTTGAGGTCTTCCTCCACCTTGAAAATCTAGAAGGTCACAACAAGACCTGTTATTGAGTTTGCATGACATTAGATCCAACAAAGGAAATAAAAACTCGGTATTGAAGGGAATGTCTATCTGCTGGCTGGAGCCTGTTGAATTTGGATGTTGAATATCGTATCAGGGCTAACAACATTAGCAGTGTCATAATCTCAGAGGAAAAGGTTGAAAACAATTTGGTGTGATTCTACTCCATCATTGGGTCTTCTTTTGCAAAATTTTTACCCCTTCAAAAGGAGTCAACCTAAGGTTGTATGGTTAGTCATTGATGGGCTCCATTGCAAAAAACTAGGGATGGGAACGAATACTGAAATCAATATTCAAATATTCGGTTTGCCATATTCGAATATATTCGAATATTCGGTTTGTTTTTATGGAAGCTTTAAAATCGTATTAAGTGATTGGCATATACACAACGTATTCATGTGTTTAAAGCGTGGATCATCGTACATCCTACCTAGCAAAACCCGCCGATCCTAGCGTTTTATTTCACGATTCTATCAGTATAATCATGAACAGATTTAACTAATTCTGTGTTTTAGCTTCAAAATGATACAAAAAATCAAAACGATTATAATTTAGACCATCGCAATTTTATCTAGAAATAGCAGGTTGTCCCATTTAAACACGTGACGCGCTGTTTTATTACCGCCGCCATTTTGAAAATTTTCAATCAGCGTGTAAAAATCATCGTGTAAAAAGCAAGTAAGGCAGACTTAAACCTCCTTCAACATGAACTTATGCATCAATCATATGTTATTTCTTGATTTTACTATAAAGTACTTCAAAATTTAATTCGAATACGGCCGATGGCGGATGAAAACCGATTCTGCGGATGGTCTGAAACGTCTTACAAAATATTGTGAAAAGATCGACCATATCTACAAATTTGGTATTGTTTTCGAAAAAAAAAAATCTACAACTTGTTACATAAAACGGGCGCCAATAAAAATGAACAAAAGATAAAAAGATATCACATTTACGCCTAATACAAACTGTTAATCCGTAGCGATGACCCCAGGTAATTATGCATTGCAATTTTCTTGTTAATTGGACATCTTTTGACATGCATCTGACACATTGACGCCTGTTGCAAACTGTTAATCCGTAACGATGGCCCCCTACCAATTATGCATTGCTATTTTCTTGTTAATTGGACATCTTTTGATACGCGATAAACAAACATGACATGGTTTTATTCTGTAGAATTAGCATGCTCATATTGCCCAAAATCAGTGATACTTATTTTGAAAAAAAAACAAAAAACAATAATTTACGAATATTCGAATTTGATTTTCATATTCGAATATTCGACCGATTTTCGAATATTCGAATATTCGTTCCCATCCCTACAAAAAACCCTAAAACAGCAACTAAAATTAAACAAGAAAAATGTCCCTAACACAGAACTTACTGAATGCGGTTTTGTACATACTGATGCAACACATGAACCATTTAGTATATTATATATTATTATTATTGCAGGTACAGGGAGCTGTGTGTAGAGCATTTGCAGCACTATGTAAAGGCTCAGAAGGGTAATTATTACTTGTCATCATAATATACCTACAAAACTTGTCACAAAGCTTCACAGTTCCATCATTTTTAACCACTTTTTGTGCCTACCAAAATTTGGGGAGGGGGGCCACTTAGAGTTGCACTTGTCTGGCCGTTGATCCATCCGTCTGTCCTTCCTTACATCCGTCCATCCGTCCCAATTTGTGTTGTTCATATTTCAAAAAGTATTTGACCTAGATAGAGTCATCAAATCTCACAGGATTCTTATTCAGCATGGGAAGCAGTGCACCAGGTGTTTTAATTTGGATCTCACACAGTCAGACCAGAGTTATGGCCCTTGACTTAGTCAAAAATACGTGTAAAAAGAGCCAAACCTTGAGTCATAAAACCATGTACAGTGACAGGAGTGGGGGCACCTGTTCTATGGACAGACATCTAGTTTTGTACTGTGATAATGAAAATTAACTGCATTTTTCAAAATTTGGTATTGTAGCCTTAAAGTGTTTTTACTTTATGATAATGATAAAGTAACGGGTGGGTTGAATGTTCTATTGTGTTTTCTGGATATGCATTCAGTATATTAGAAACTTATGAAAAGTCCTATAGAGCTGAATACCAGTTTTTGTTTCAGGGTATACATTTACCTTATGAACAAGTCGATATGTCAGAAACTTGCGAAATGTTTATTACACACAACTGAACATGGTTTTTGCTTATATTTCAAGGTAAACGCATACCTTATGAAGAAGTCAATATGTCAGAAAGTTATGAAATGTTTTTTACAGACAAGCGGTTTCAGCGGCTGAGTGGTTAAGGTCGCCGACTTTGAATCACTTGTCACTGACCAATGTGAGTTTGAGGCTCACTTGGAGCATAGAATTCTTCATGTGAGGAAGCCATCCAGCTGGCTTACAGAAGGTGGGTGGTTCTACCCAGGTGCCTGCTGGTGGTTAAATTATGCCATGAGGGGCACCTGATATCTTCTTCCACCATCAAAAGCTTGAAAGTTGACATATCACCTATAATTGTATTGATGTGATTTAAACCCAACAAAAAAAAAAAAAATGTTACAGACAGCTGAACACAATTTTTGTTTATATTATATTTCAGAGTATGCACATACCTTACGGACAAGTCAATATGTCAGAAACTTGTGAAGTGCTTGTTACATACAGCTGAACACAATGTAGCTGAAGGTGTTCTTACATTGATTGCAGAGCTGGCAGAACATGACAGGTATAACACTTCCATTCTTAGAAAATTGCTTTTTTTCAGCTCTTGATAATTATCTTGACTTTTTTAAACTGCTGATACTTTGGAATGAAGGGACTCTCTTTAAGGTTAATCAATAAAATCTGTAAGAAAATCCTTTGAATTGGGTCTATTCATGAGATGTAAAGTGGCCTGAAAGCTTGATGAAGATTGTATTACGTTAAAGTAAAAAATTGATGGCTTGAGGTCTCATAGAGGGGAGCAAAATGCTCGAGTGATCCAGGATTTTGAGCAATCCAGACAAGAAATAACAGTAAAATGGCAGTGGACCACAGTCAGTGCCTGAGAGAAATTGGGTACTTGAGATACTGATGCTTGAATGAGCTGTTTTTCACTGTTAATTAATGTGAGAATGTCATATAGAAGTTTTATAGTAATGTAGGAATAAGTTTTTTTCATGTAATTATGTATTAATCTCGAAAAGATTGCCTTAAATACTGACAAAAAGGGGGGTATACGGTTTCAGGTTGTCTGTCCGTCTGTCTGTCTGTCTGTCTGTAGACACAATCTTGTGCGCACCAACTCTCCTCATCCCCTTGACACAATTTAATGAAACTTCACACAAGTGATCAATAACAAAAGTAGTTGTGCATGGTGCATGTTAGGTTCTTTCAGATTTTTTTTTGCAGAGTTATGGGACTTTGTTTTTTGTTACTATACTATATAGATAGAGTCTGCATATGCAGTCTTGTGCACACTTAATCTCCTGAACCCATGCACACAATTTAATGAAACTTCACGCAAGTGATCAGTAGTAACCCTAGTTGTGCATGGTACATGTTAGGTTCTTTCAGAAAAAAATTCTGCACAGTTATGGGACTTTGTTTTTTGTTACTATACTATATACATGGAGTCTATATACATACAGTCCACATAATTATGCAATCTTGTGTGCATCAAATTGCAATGTACTGTGTCAGTGTGTACGGGGGGTACATTCATCACCTTCAATGATAGCTCTAGTTTCATGACTGTTTTACTTTGTTTTGCGAGATCAAGGTATAAATGATAAATCATTGCAGAGTTCTCCAAGGATGGTAGTAGGATCTTTTTTAAGATACCTTTAAACATGTCAGTTTTTGATCGAAAATGTGTTTTTCTCTTTGTGAAAGTGGGTAATTTGTTATTTTTAATTTTGTGAAGTTTTTTACATGAAAATGTTTTTATGCTAACTAAGTTGATACTGAAAGTTTCATAACAATCTACTGACAAACAAATTTGAATATAATTAAAAAAAAAAAAATGGTGTCAAAAATGGCTGAAACACCACATTAAAATTGTTTCTTGATGATAAATCCAGAACTCATTAAGATATTTTGGAAATATAAAGATATAAAATGAAGGAAAAACTTTGTTACAGAAAAGGTGTTTCAAATAGTAATAGTTTGTTCAGTATTACTGTTAAAACTGTATATATTACATTGACAGTGGACATGAAGACTTGAAGAAGGAATCTCTTATAGAAGCTATAGTGAAGAATCTCTGTAAAACCAACTGTGATAAGGTAACACAAATAGTGCTTGCCCATTCATATTATACCAGAGGCCTCCGTGGCCGAGTTGTTAAGGTTACTGACTTTGAATCACTTGCCCCTCACTGATGTGGGTTCGAGCCTCACTCGCGGCATTGAATTCTTCATGTGAGGAAGCCATCCAGCTGGCTTACAGGAGCTGGGTGGTTCTACCCGGGTTCCCACCTATGATGAAATAATGCACAGAGGGGCACCTGGGGTCTTCATCCACCATAAATTCAGGAAAGTCGCCTTATGACCTATAATTGCGTCAGTGTGATACAAAAACAAAATCAAAATCATATTATATCATCCCATTTATGCAAGAAGGTACTATAACCTTCTTTAATTATCAACACTTGGTACCTTTTCCTGTTAATGGGGCAGTACATTCTGATGCCAAAAAAAAGTTCTGGCAAGAAATGTTTTCAGTGACTTAATGTACTTCCACCTTTCATAAAACAGTCATATCTTAGGAAACTGAAATTTGGTGTGGCATGATATTAAGTATGGTGCTTATCGTAAGAACAGAAACTCATATTAATATGCCATTGAATAGGACTGTTTAAGTTTATGCTCTGTTGTCAGTTTTTTCACTCATTTGTAATTAGGATCAGTTAAAACTTCAAAATTATATATTTTATCATTCTTCTTCACAGTGTATCCAGTACTCTGTACAGCAGTGTGATTATTTCTCATCAACGAGACGAAAACACAAAACGTTCCTGTTAGAACAACAGATGGTACCTATACTCACCAGGTAAAAGTTACCACAAATACATGATTGTAATACCAGTGTATATATCATAATAATTAATAAACATTGATGTACTGGACAAGGACCTCAGTGGGCTGAATGTATGAACTTTATGACATTGAAACACTTGTCTCTCTTCACTGTCTACTTGAGTCTAAATTTGATAAGCATATGAAGGAGTTATCTGGCTGGCTTGTGGAAGTTCTGTGGTTCTGGTGCATGCCATGTCTTAGATAATGCCTAGAGGGAACCTGGTGTCATTTTTTTTTGCTACTGTGAAATCTTTTAATTGCATGGGCAGGAAATTTTGTGTTCTTGATCAAAATGGTATTTCAACTAATATTTCACAGAAGCCATATAAATCGTTTTTATTTTTAAGGGGTAACTACTATATCCTCCTGAGTGAAATTAAGCATGAGGACATCATACACTTTTAATGTATTCATGAAATATTTATTCAGTTGAATTTGGCGTAATATTTTATTGTAGGATATTACAACTTGACTTACAATCAGCCACAAAACAGTTGTGTAAGGACCTTCTAACATCACTTGTTATCAAAGTGCCTTCAGAACCACTCACTGGTACAGCATTCCGACCTGATAACCTCAGTGCTGCCTCTGATAGGTAAGTAACTGACCCGCTTACCTATTTCCTCTGATAGGTAAGGTTTGACCTGCTTACCTTGTTTGCCGCCTTAGATAGGTAAGTAACTGACCTGCTTACCTATTTCCTCTGATAGGTAAGGTTTGACCTGCTTACCTTGTTTGCTGCCTTAGATAGGTAAGTAACTGACCCGCTTACCTATTTCCTCTGATAGGTAAGGTTTGACCTGCTTACCTTATTTGCCGCCTTAGATAGGTAAGTAACTGACCCTCTTACCTATGTTTGACCTGCTTACCTTGTTTGCCGCCTTAGATAGGTAAATAACTGACCCGATTACCTATTTCCTCTGATAGGTAAGGTTTGACCTGCTTACCTTGTTTGCCGCCTTAGATAGGTAAGTAACTGACCCGCTTACCTATTTCCTCTGATAGGTAAGGTTTGACCTGCTTACCTTGTTTGCCGCCTTAGATAGGTAAATAACTGACCCGCTTACCTATTTCCTCTGATAGGTAAGGTTTGACCTGCTTTCCAGTATCTTGTTTGCTGCCTTAGATAGGTAAGTAACTGACCCACTTACCTATTTCCTCTGATAGGTAAGTTTTGACCTACTTACCGGTAACTTGTTTGCTGCCTTAGATAGGTAAGTAACTGACGCGCTTACCTATTTCTTTTGATAGACCTGTAAGTATTTGTACTCTGTACAACAAACATAGGTCGTCATCCCAGTTCTATAGAGATTACTTTATGTTCTTTTTTTTTTTTAATAAGATCATTTTTAGCTCATCTGATTTTTTGAAGAAAAAAATGAGTTATTGTTATCACTTGATCGGCGTCGGCATTGCCTGGTCAAGTTTTATGTTTATGTCAGCTTTTCTCCTAAACTATCAAAGCTATTGCTTTAAAACTTACAAGACTTGTGCATCATCAATAGCTGACTCTGTACAGCAAGAAACATAACTCCATCCTGCTTTTTGCAAGAATTATGGCCCCTTTTGAACTTAGAAAATATCAGATTTCTTGGTTAAGTTTTATGTTTAGGTCAACTTTACTCCTAAACTATCAAAGCTATTGCTTTAAAACTTACAATACTTATTCACCATCAGTAGCTGACTCTGTACAGCAAGACACATAACTCCATCCTGCTTTTTGCAAGAATTATGGCTCCTTTTGGACTTAGAAAATCAGATTTCTTGGTTAAGTTTTATGTTTAGGTCAGCTTTTCTCCTAAACTATCAAAGCTATTGCTTTAAAACTTGCAACACTTGTTCACCATCAGTAGCTGACTCTGTACAGCAAGAAACATAACTCCATCCCGCTTTTTGCAAGCATTATGGCCTCTTTTTGAATTAGAAAATATCAGATTCCTTGGTTAAGTTTTGTGTTTAGGTCAGCTTTTCTCCTTAAAGGTCAAAGCTATTGCTTTAATTCTTGGTGCACTTATTTGCCATTAAAAGCTTACTCTGCACATCAAGTACCATAACTCTTCATTGCTTTTTGCAAAAATTATGGCCCCTTTTGGACTTAGAAAATCATGGGTAGGACAATATTTCTATTATACAGAGACAAAAAAAATTAGACGAGCATCTGCACCTGCATGGCAGTGCTCTTGTTAAAAGACACATTTTCATGTTTTTCATACAGTCATGACACAGTAATGCCTTAATATAACCTTCATGTGCCATTTATGCCAAGGTTTGTTTTCTATTTGTTGAAGACTAGTCTTTACTAGTTACATTTACTTATCATATGTTTGATGTTAAAATTGAAAAATTTAACTAAAAATGTAATATACATTTATATATTGTCACAGTATTCCACCAGAAGTGAAATGGTCACAGAATACATTCCGTGTTGTACTGAAGGTGACAGTTAGTAATGTGACTGCATCCCCACAGGAGATTGTTAGCTTTACAAATAACTCGGTGAAATTTAGGTAAATTTTATTCAATATTGATACAGATAGACAAAACAACTGAATAAGAAATAGTGTAATTTTTCGTATGTATCTTACAATGGTAAAGAAAATGTCATTAGATATTTGCATAAAAGATTGCTGAGGTAGATTCAAGAGACATTATGATCTTTTAACTTGTATTTAAGTGCTATATAGTGGATATTTATTTGTTTTTGGGAAAATTTAATACAGAATATATTTTTCCAAGTATGAGACAGTTTATATCTTTTGATAAGCCAGAATGCAAGTGAAAATTGTCCCACTTCCAGGTGTGGTACGAGGAGGCACACAACATAAAATTCCATTTCGTTTTATCATTTGCAGCATAACTCTATGAAATTCTTGTTAAATGATGTTATTTGAATTGAAAAATATAGTATAAAGAACCAAGTGCACCAACAATTTTCATCCTGTTTTCAGTGAAATAGAAATTAATACACAGTGTGCAATAAGATCGGCAAAGCTAGATCACCAACATTTATTCTGTTACGGATTTTGTCTCGCCAATAATTCCCAGTAAGCTTAAAATAGACTGCTTTCTTTTAGGAAATAAGGAATGGAACAAGGTCGTATGTCTTCTTACTACTTTCAGAGCAACAGTGGATGGCTTATGTTATGCCTTCAAGTATAAGCTTTTTGATGGTATAATTGTGGAGAAGAGTACAGTAGAAATTAGTACAAATGTTGTTGCTGTTTCCATGAAGAAATCCAAAGAGGGAAAGTGGAGTAGGTTGTTGCATGACAAAGTTAAAGTAAATTGCTATTATAGAAATACCTTGTTAAAACTGCAGATGCCATATTTTATAGTTTATCTTCTTAGAACTTGGTCAGAATGTATGTCTCAATGAAATCCAGGTCAAGACTAAAAGCTGGCTGCCTGAGGTCTTCATCTAGGTCAGTAGGTCATAGAAAGACATCGTTGAAACTGTAGAAGCCTTATTTTCTTTTTTGTCTACTAAATCTGGATCAAAGTCAAAACTAGGTTACCAGAGGTAAAAAACTGGGTCACTAGGTCAAATCATATAGAAACCTGGTTATAACTCAAGGGATCACTTTCTCTACCTGATTTTCATTGAGATTTAGTCAGAATGTAAGTTTAATATGTAGGGCAAATTTTTAACTGGGTCACTTTGATCAAAAACTAGGTCACATCAATGAAAAACTTGGTGAATGATCTACCAGATTTACATAAAATTTGATCAGAATATTTGTTGTAATGAAATCAGTTCTGTGCCAGGGTAGATACTAGTTTATAACTGGATCAGATGGTTGATACACGGCTGTCTTGTTTATTACAAAGCTTGTCTGACAAAAAAAAAGAATTTGTGGTTACTTATATGCAAACCTGTCTATAAAGACCACCCTTGGGAGAGCCAAAATGTGGTCTTTATTGGGAGGTGGTCCTTATTCACAGGTTAAAATACACTGTAAATGTTAAAATGAAACAAAACATGTGGTCCTTAGAGCCAGGTGGTCTCTATTCACAGGTGGTCTTGATTGTAAATTATTATAAACCTATGTGGATGTATTATTACTTCACTGTTGTGTGAAATTTCAGCCATCAAACCTGTTTGTTGACTTTGAGAACTGGGTGGACAGCTCATCTGATTCTGAAGTCTGTGATGATGAACAACCATTTGTACTGAAAAGTAAGTTGTATATACATAAATGCAGTAAGTAAGACTTGTAGTTATGCCACAAGATATGAAGTACCGGAGTCAGGCACTTCTGTCAGTCATTCCATTTGTCAGAAGGTATATCTTCAAAACTTTTCAATGGATTTTCAAATCACCACACAAATGAGCCGTGCCATGACAAAACCAACTTAGTGGGTTTGTGACCAGCATGGATCCAGACCAACCTGCGCATCTACGCAGTCTGGTCAGAATCCATGCTGTTCGCTTTCAAAGTCTATTGCAATTAAAGAAACTGTTAGTGAACAGCATGGATCCTGACCAGACTGCATGGATGCGCAGGCTGGTCTGGATCCATGCTGGTTACAAACCCACTATGTTGGTTTTCTTGTGGCGCGGCTCAAATGTTAAACATGATACTATGATGAGATGCATGTATGACTCGGTCACTAGATCCAAGGTCACTGTAACACATGATGGTCAAAGCTCTCTACAAGTAATTAATTTATGATAATATGTACCAGAATGTTTAGAATGTGAAGGTGTATTTTCAGAAAAGCAAAGGGGAGCAAAGGGATTCAGAGGGAGTGGGAAGCCACCAGAGAGACGTGAGCTGGCAGACAGAGAAAGTGACACAAGCACTTCGGACAGTCTTGAGAATGAAGAAGACAGGGACGATCCTCTTTACGAAAACTTCCTCTGAAATTTTCATCACGTTTTAAAGTTATAATACTCACTGTGAAGACACACTAAATTTTCAGACATTTTGGCAGACTAAGTGCGTTCATTAAATTGTGTTGGAAATTAGGAATTTTTTGTCAGAAACATGAATTACACACGAGGAAATTTCATTGAACTTTTTCAATCAAAAATTATCTATTAAATGTATTTTTGTATAAAATACGTTAGCAAAGGTAGAACTAGTATAAATGAATATGAGAGAATTGTTAAACACTTAATCAGTGTTCTCAATCATTATTGATGGTTTAATCTTTTGACAATCAATGAATATCTGGTCTTCTGGGAAGTTGATCGATTTTAATGTTGTTGTTTTTTCTATCAGTCTAGATGGATGTCTGGATGGTTGGATACCCAACATAGATGGCATTTTCAGTACACACTCTAGATATTAGTACTAGATACATGTATGTAAAAAAAAAACCAGAATCCTTTGAAGCATTTAGCAAAATTGTGATAATCATTAATTTCACGGTCATAGACTTTTGTTGTTTTGTGCAAAATTTCTGTTCTATGGGAACTTTGCATCTCCAGTTAGATTTAAAATTTATGGATTGATGCAACCACAGAAATTAGTCCTCATGAATATTAATGATTTCACAGTAAGGTTTTACATGCCTGGAAATGTTGTTTGATTTATCAGTTTTGTGCATGCTTATGGCAGCTGACTTTAATTTAGATGCCACTTACCTCTGTAGGCTTGAGATTCACACAGGTCTTCAAGGGACTGACCTCTAGATGGTACGAAAACAAAGAAAAAAGATATTAGCAAGTTATTTTGATGTTTCTTAAGAAGGCTTTGAAACTTAGTTACTGGCAAAATATAAGAACTGCGCCATGAGAAAACCAATATAGTGGCTTTGCGACCAGCATGGATCCAGACCAGCCTGCACTTCCGCGCAGTCTGGTCAGGATCCATGCTGTTCGCTAACGGTTTCTCTAACAGCAATAGGCTTTGAAAGCAAACAGCATGGATCCTGACCAGACTGCGCAGATGCGCAGGCTGGTCTGGGACCATGCTGTTTGCTAACCGTTAGCGGACAGCATGGCTCAATTAATGTTATGGAAAGATATGAGAAGTATTGTTTATACTACTTTTTTCCTTCAAAATTTTTCTTGAAAAGCATTTGCCACAGGTAGATAATAAACTGTATTAATAATAAAAGTTTATATAAACAGTTTTAAAGTAAAAATTCTGCAGTGGTGTATTAGTCAAGATTGTAGGAAAGTTTTTACATCAAGGCAACCCAGGTTTGATTCCAAATCAGATTTTTGTTTTACATTATTTAATTTTTTTTTTCAGATAATTACAAAAAATAATTGCATGAATTATTGTTCATAATATAGCAGACTTAATTTTAAAAAAAGAGTTCTCATACAGTCTTGTCCTTTTCATACACAGAAGCCATCATTATTTCTTGTGGAGTATTAAGAGACCAGCCAAGGCACTTCTCCAGTTGCTGAAATAATGTATGGAGCTGTACTTAAAAGTTTTCTTTCACTATTAAAAGAAATTTGAAAGTCCCCGTAAGAAATCAGTAGCCATGTAAATTTCTTATGTTTATTTGTTGTGTTGTTTGTTTTCTGCAAAAATATATGGCAGTTGCCTCAATACAGATAAATGAAAGTTTTATTTGCCAGTGAATTAACAAAATAGTATATTTTGCTCAATAAATTTGTGTTCACAGATTAGTTATAAAAAAACAAGATATTTTTCCTCTTGATTAAAGAGGCTTCCTGGCGAAAGTTTTTTTTTTTTTTTTAAAATACGCAGTATTAAACAATACATGTATTATTTTTTAGTCCTCCGATTGTGGAAGGATTTCGAGTTTTGTACAGTCTTCTGTTATACCTTGTCAAAAATACTGCTGTTTCTGGTAAGAGAGTTATTTGCTTATTTACTTTAGGGAAAGGGACCTCAGTCAAAATTGCTTAAAAATTGAGCCTTGCCATGAGAAAACCAACATAGTGGGTTTGGGACCAGCATGGATCCAGACCAGCCTGCACATCCATGCAGTCTGGGCAGGATCCATGCTGTTCGCTTTTAAAGCCTATTGGAATTGGAGAAACTGTTAGCAAACAGCATGGATTCTGACCAGACTGCGCGGATGGGCAGGCTGGTCTGGATCCATGCTGGACGCAAACCCACTATGTTGGTTTTCTCATGGCGTGGCTCAAATAGAAATTCAAGGAAGCTAGTGAAAATTTTATCTTACATTCATGGGCAGAAGAAATAAGGAAAAGTTGGAAAAATGGAGAGATGAAAATGCTATGTTACAAAAGAAACTACGCAAGGAAAAGGCCTGTCCATTTAGGACAAAAGTTTGAGACCAAGACTCTGTATAGAAAGATTGTTTGATCTCCAGGCCAGGGGTGATTATTTTACAGGAAACAGCGTGTCTGAAATCATGCTCTCCACTTTGGATATGTGCAGTGAAGTAATACATTACGTGTGGAGAAGAAGTTGGTACTGGTACAGAATCCAGGAACATTGGTAAGGTTAACTAAATGTCATTACATAATTGAAATACTGTTGAAAAATGGTGATAAGCCCCATTCTAGCATAAAACTGCTGTTCTTGTCACTTTTTGGGGGTGTTTTAACAGGAGAGAAAACGTGTGTTAACAGAGAGATTCTTGCGCTCACGTGCTGTTAAAACACCTTTTTATATATGCGCGTTCCGTTGCAGAACGTAAACATATTACGGCCACAAAACGGATAATTCAAATGAAAATGACGTCTGCGTGAAAAAACAACTTGGATATTCCCGCGCATTTCATGGAAATTTAATGATGTTGAGGGATTATGTATTCATTTATTTGTTTTTTCGCGTTATATGCTAGAACAGCGTGAACGCATTTTAATTTCGTGTTATAACATCTTCAGAATCCATTGGGATTCTGCAGACGTTATAACATGAAAAAACATGCATTATCCCTACAATCAAATCCAAGTGCCAGAATGTTCTGTATGAATATTCTGCTGTGAACAAATGATTTGAGACACACATAAAAAACGTAATTGAAAAAAAAAGTTTTCATCTGTGCATTTAAATGGGTAAAATATTTGGAAAACCATTGTCAATTAATTAAAGAGTTGTGTTTTAAAACAGTTCTAGTATGCACAAGTTGGTATTTTTATCAAAAACTCATCTTATGCATATCACTTTGTATTTTGCTTTTTTTTAGATATTTTGTGAATCTTAATATTTCGAAAGAGTATACAATGAATTTATGGAGATAATGTATATAGAAATGAAAAGTGCAAAAATTTCCTAATTTTGTTTCTTACAGAAATAACATTATCTCTGCATGTAAAAACTTGACAGTGCTTTTTTACCTTAGAAATCCTGGAGTGATGACATAAATACAAGTTATCAGAAAAAAAAATCTCTGTATTATATTGTTCTGTTTTATGTTATGATTTGATATTAAAGGCAGAATTTCAGGTTTGTCAGATGGAACAGAAGTTAGAAAAATGGATTTAGTTAGACATCTGTCATTATTTATAAGTTTTACTCAAATACATGTAAGGGAAAGACAAAATTTTAAAGTGAATATAAAAAAAAACCCAGCTAGATAATGATCAAAGTTCAAAATTGTTAAAATTTCTTGAAATTAATTGCAGGGATGTTTGAGAAACGTCATTTGGTTTGCAAACAATCGAAGTAGACAAGGCTGACTGTCAGTAGTGAAAGTTATAATTTTGTCAAGGAAAGGTCTTGGGATATTTTTTTGCCCCTACTTGAGGCAAATCTTAAAAGCCACATTCAAAAGATGCAGCTGGAATAAAGTAAAACCCTTAAAGTATGGATATGTACACTGGAATACATAGGCAAAGTAAAACAGACAAGGACAAAACAAACAAATAAAGGAACACAGTGGGGCACAGCCTTGGAACGTTGAGTGGCAAATACACATCGTGGATAATTGTTGGCATAAGCTCAGAAACTTGAGGTTTAACTTAAAATATCAGCTGTGCAGTGATCTATAAATGATGATTTTCAAACATGCACCTGCTGCATCCTGAAATTCTGCCTTTTAAACTAAATCTAAGATCATGTAACAGAAATTGTTACTAAGTTTTGTTTCTCTATCCTTTTAATATCTGTAGACCAAGTTATGGCATAATATGATTTTAGAGAAATAACTTTTGGCAAGTTTTCGTTTTACTGTATCAAATGTCAACTGGCCAAGTTGTCAGAGCATGTTGCTGTGAGTTTGAAGTGATCGAAACGTTTACCAGAAAGCTTCGCTGTATGCTGTATATTTTGAAACCAGTACGTTATTAAGATCACTTCCCCTTCCCCACCCCAGCTACCCCTTCTGCCAAGAAGCCAGTATTGTTTAGCATTTTACAGCAAACTAAGCATAGGTCTCAATTATGAAAAAAACAGCCTCTGTGGCTACCTGGTTAAGGTCGCTGACTTCAAATCACTTGCCCCTCACTAATGTGGGGTCGAGCCTCACTCAGGGCATTGAATTCTTCATGTGAGGAAACATCTAGCAGGCTTTTAAAGGTTAGTGGTTCTTCCCAGGGGTCTGTCTGTGATGAAATAATGCCACAAGGGGGGCACCAGGGGTCTTCCTGCACCATTTAAAGCTGGAAAGTTGCCATATGACCTATAAAAGTGTTGGTGCAACGTTAAACCCAACAAAAACAATCATAGCTTGACTATTAGAAAAATATGGAGAGCTATACTACTCACCTCGGCGTCGGCCAAAGTTTTTATGAAATGGTAATATCTTGTTTACCATCAGAGATATTTATTTCAAACTTGGAACACTTGTTTATTATAACACTCTCTACCTGTAGGCAAGAGTACTTAACTCTTGTCAAGTATTTTGGCTGAATTATGGCCTTTTTTGGACTTGGAAATTGGTTCAGTTTTTGTACTAAATGTTCTGTCAAAATTATTTGACATGTGGCTTTGAAACTTTGAACACTTGCTTATTATCATGATTTCCATCTGTAGGCAAGAGTACATAACTCTTTCGATGATTTTAGTTGAATTATGGTCCTTTTTTGACTTGGATATTGGTTCAGTTTTCGTACAAGTCAACATTTTATTTGACATGTGGCTTTGAAACTTTGAACACTTGCTTATCATCATGATCTCCATATGTAGGCAAGACTACATTACTCTGTCAGCTATTTTGGCTGAATTATGGTCCTTTTTGGACCTGGAAATTGGTTAAATTTTTCATACCAGTCCATATTTTGCCTAACCAGTTTGTCATATGGCTTTGAAACTTTGACCACTTGTTTACCATCATAGTCTACATATGTAGGCAAGACTACATAACTAGGACAAGAACTTTAACTCAGTTATGGCCCTTTTTTGATATAGAAATTAGTTAAGTTTCGCATACCATTCCATATTTGGTCTAAACTGTTTGATATATGGCTTTGAAACTTTGAACACATGCTTTCCATCATGGTCACACATTGCCATATAGTCAAGACTTATCCAAATCACCAAATACAGGTACATTGTTTGTCTCATCTATTTTTCTTCTTTTGTCTGAAAACCCTTTCTGGTAACATTTTGACCCCATACTTCCATCAATTTTTCGAATAGTCGAGCACGCTGTCAACAGACAGCACTTGTTTTACAGTTGCAACGAGTTTAAAAACTTCCTACCGTATTTACTCTTGATCTCGTTTTTTATGCCCCACATTTATGCATATAGCGTTGCTGCTGTCTGTACGTCCGAATGTCCCGAAATCTTGTGTCCAACTCCTTACTGTTAGCCTGATTTGCTTCAAACTTTTACAGATGAACAAGCTTGATGTGCAGATAACCATATAGGAAGGATTTTTTTTCTGTGACATTTTTTTTTTTATAGAATTTAGAGAAAAATCTTGTGTGTCCACTATTGAAAGGATATGCTTGAAAGTTTCACAGATGAAGTACTTCACTTAATGGAAGTACTTCATGTGGCTGTTTTTTTCTAGAATTATTGCCCTTTGAAGTTTCTTAATTTCACATTATAGATCATAGTGAATTAATTTGGTGTGTTCAACTCATCATACACTTTTTGAAGGAATCAATTCAAAGTTTCTCAGATGCACAACCTGATCTGAATACAATTTGCTTCAAACTTTTAGTCAAACATCCTTCATGTGAAGATGGCCTGTACTAAAAACTTTGCTATTTAGACGATGGCACAGTATGTTTTAATGTTTTAAAATGCAACTACCCATGAATCCTCTGTAATAGTTTATATAATGGGGCATGAATGAGAACCTCTCAAATTTAGATCATATTATGTAGTCGTCCCATTGTTTATATGACTGAAGAAATTGTTGAAAAAGATGCTAAAGACATACATTATGTTGTCTAGATTTCAAAAGACTCTGTAGACTTTATATTCATGCTCACTGTATCTTTAAAATGTACCTTTTTTAACTACATAAATTTAGTTAGTTTCAACATATGATATTATGTTTGTTGCAAGTGCACAGCTGAATTTTGATACTTTGTTATATGTTCAATAAGAAATTAACTTTTAATGTAGCAGATATGAGAGCTTCACTGTACAGTAGGCGATTGTTTTAGAATTTTTCTAGCTTTTAGTTCTGTTTAGTTTTTTTAAGCAATAAATACATGCATGAATTGCATATTTGTTATAAAATGAACTGTGTATTTTATTTCATCCCAACTGTTTGTGGTATTTTGACTGGATAGCCACATAAAAAACTTGTAAATGTAGGATACAATCTCTAGCTTTAAGAAGCAAAAAAAGTACTGTGGTATCTCCTCAATTCCTAGGAAAAATACTTATTTCAGTCCAGTGACAACTGCCAGTCCATCTTTCACAAAAGTGCAAATTGTGCCTGCATTAGAGATTTAATGCCCTTGAAGGATTTCCAGATAACTTGGCAGTTGCTAAACCATAGTGATTGTTGAAGGTCTGGGTATTGTAGAGATCAAAGACTAACAGGCAGTGCTTTTTATCTTGACTATTCAAAGAATAGGTAGAGCAATTGGACTCACCCATGCATCGACGCATGTCGCATGTTATGTACAAATCTGTGGATTTTTAAACAATTTAAGGACAATACCAATAACTCTAAGGAAAATTGACCAATTAAAAAAAAAAAGACAGGCATCATCGATGTATGTTGGTTCATATTTTTTAAAGTTTCATGAAATTATACCAGCTTGTTACTGAGAAATGGCTGCAGACGTGGATTTTTCATTAAATCAAGGGCAATAACTCTAAGGGAAATTGATCAATCAAAAAAAAAACTTGATGGATGTCATCGCAGTATATTGGTTCATGTTTATTTCAAGTTTCATGAAATTCTATTTGCTAGTTACTGAGAAATGATCGCGGACGGACGGACAATGCCATTTCAATTCCCCACTCCCGATTTCATCGGCAGGGGATAATTATGTCTCCCCCATAAAATGGGGAGGCCATGTTGGTTTTGCCTTTGCCGTCCGCATTAAGCCTGTCCGGCTTTCACAGGTCAAACTGCTGGCCTAATTTCGACGGAACTTCTCAGGAGTGGTCAGTACCAACCTATCACCAGCACATTTCAATTCGCTACACAAAATGGCCACCAGAGCTAATAATAGAAAAACCTTGTCTAGCTTTCACAGGTCAAACTGCTAGCTGGATTTCTACAAAACTTCACAGAAGTGATCAGTACCAACCCTAGTTGTGCATATCGCCAGCATGTTCCGCTTTGCTACACAAAATGGCCACCAGAGCTAAAAATAGGAAAATCTTGTACGGCTTTCACAGGTCAAACTGCTGGCTGGATTTCGACAAAACTTCACAGGAGTGACCAGTACCAACCTTAGTTGTGTATGTCGCGGGCATTTTCTGCTTTGCTGCACAAAATGGCCGCCAGAGCTAAAAATATAAAAATCTGGTCTGGCTTTCACAGGTCAAACTGCTAGCTGGATTTCGACAAAACTTCATAGGAGTGATCAGTACCAAGCCTAGTTGTGCATATCGCCAACATGTTCCGCTTTGCTGCACAAAATGGCCACCAGGTAAACATAGGGCAGAGACATGTTTTTGTGACAAAAACACCTTCTAGTTTTAGTTGGAGGATGGCGCAAGGTACAGAACTTATTTATAACAAACTTGAACCTGTTACTAAAGGCAGTTGATACAGCTTTTGACCTTCAAGTGTGACCTTGACC
Organism: Mercenaria mercenaria; assembly: GCF_021730395.1. Lineage (NCBI taxonomy): Eukaryota > Metazoa > Mollusca > Bivalvia > Venerida > Veneridae > Mercenaria > Mercenaria mercenaria. The sequence continues at coordinate 21,111,117 of NC_069366.1, read as the reverse complement.
ATGGACCTAGTTTTTAGCTCACCTGAGCACTGTGCTCAAAGGTGAGCTTTTGTGATCACTCTTTGTCTGTTGTCCGTCCATCCGTCATCAACAATTTGACTGTTAACACTCTAGAGGTAACATTTTTGGCCCAATCTTAATGAAACTTGGTCAGAATGTTCGATTTTTGGGTCATCTGGGGTCAAAAACTAGGTCACCAGGTCAAATCAAAGGAAAAGCTTAACACTCTACAGGTCACAATTTGGGCCCAATCTTAATGGAACTTGGTCAGAATGTTACCCTCAGTAAAATCTTGGATGGGTTTGATATTGGGTCATCTGGGGTCAGAAACTAGGTCATCAAGTCAAATCAAAGGAAAAGCTTGTTAACACTAGAGGCCACATTTATGACTGTATCTTCATGAAACTTGGTAAGAATGTTAATATTGATGATTTTAAGATCCAGTTTGAATCTGGGTCATGTATGAAACTTAGAATGTTAAACTTGATGATATTTAGGACAAGTTCGAATCTGGGTCATGTCCGGTCAAAAATTAGGTCACCGGGTCAAATCAAAGGAAAAGCTAGTTAACACTTTAGAGGCTACATTTATGACCATATCTTAATGAAACTCGGTCAGAATGTTAATCTTGATGATCTTTAGGTCAAGTTTTAATCTGGGTCAGGTGGGGTCAAAAACTAGGTCACTAGGTCAAATCAAAGGAAAAGCTTGTTAACATTCTAGAGGCCACATTTATGACTTATCTTCATGAAACTTAGTCAGAATGTTAAACTTGATGATCTTTAGGTCAAGTTCAAATCTGGGTCATGTCGGGTCAAAAACTAGGTCACGGGGTCAAATCAAAGGAATAGCTAGTTAACACTTAGAGGCCACATTTATGACCATATCTTAATGACACTTGGTCAGAATGTTAATCCTGATGATCTTTAGGTCAATAGGTCAGGTGAGCGATACAGGGCCTTCATGGCCCTCTTGTTGACACAAATAACTGTTAAGACAGATCTAAGCAAAATAACACACAGATCATCCTTTCAAACTATTTATTCACTTGGGCTACACTGAAATGTGTGCAATAAATAGGGACAATATCATGCATGTAGCATCTTCAAAAACAAGGTAATGATACCATAAAGAGTACAATAAAGCATAGCACTGAGTTTCAAAATATACTTCTATCAATTATCAATTACTGACTTTTAGAGTTTACAACCTGTAATGGAAGCTGTTCTGTAATATAATATAGTAAAAACAGATTAATATTTTTGCACTGGGTCTCTATGTTCCTACTTCCTCCCGTTTTACTTCTTTTTGCCCTTCTTTTTCCCTCCTGCAGCTGCCTCAGGATCCTGGCCCTGAGCAACAGCCAGCTGTTTCTTTAGATCAAGCAACTTGCCAACCTCAGCATCCACTACAACCTTCTCTGCCTTGTTTGTCTTCAGCTCTCTCACCTTGTTTCCCTGGAAACACAACATCAAGTGCTTTTATTGGTTTCATTTCAGTTATTTCATATCATTGGAAGAGAAATTTGTAATAACTTGCATTAGATATGCTTCATTACAATTTTAAGTGTTCACTCACATCCGAGTAATCAAAAGAATGAAAAAGAGCTGTCGAAGTCGAGTCTTATTATATACCCCTGCAAAAATGAAGTTTAGGGGGTATATACTAAGCCTGCCCTTTTCCAGGGTATTAATCACATATAGTGATAACTCCAATTTTGATTTGAACTTACTGTGTCAGAAGCTACCTGTATACCACATGTAGTTTTAAGCATTTCCAGTAATGGAAGAATTCCTTTGGTGGGGTTCAATGAAATCAAAATATGCCAAGTCTGCAGCAATTTGTCACATAAATGATAATGATACTACTGAGGCTGAGCCTTCACCAAAATAAACTTAGGAAGTTTAGTTTGAAAAAAAAATAGCCTCTAATATATATAATAGTCTCTTTAGTTCTTGATATTATTTATATTCAGTTTAATCAATTGACAAATCAATCCTGTCTTTTTGATACCAAAACTTCGATCCTTTCTTTTTGATACCAAAACCTGCTCACCTGTTCTGCAACTGCAGCTGTCAATCTGTCTACCTCTGCTGAATTTGCAGGACCTGCTGTTCCAATCACCTCCTTCTTCCCTTCAGCTGGTTTTTGCTGTTTTCCACCGCCCTTCTTTTTACCTCCCCCAGATTGTGGAGCAGACTCCTGACCTTGGCAAGCTGCCAACTGTTTCTTCAAGTCAAGTAAAATGGCCACTTCTGAATCTATCGCGTTCTTCTCTGCCTTGTTTGTTTTCAACTCCCTCACTTTGTTTCCCTGAAGGCAATAAATTCTTTAAAATTACATGATATAATGGGAGATTTATGATGCAGACAGGTAGGTGTAGTCAATATTTCAAATCTCATGACCACTCTTTAAATGTTTATAATTTTATAGGAATAGGGTAGAATTGTAGTCTATTACTGTAGTAATAAACTAAACAGCAATATTCACTTGCCAATATAATTTATATAAACAAAAGGACCAGCCATAGACCATTCATCAGAGTTTCACAGATCAAAGAGTTATAACAAGAAACATTTCAGCCAAATTACTTTGAAAACCAGCCTGGAGATTCAGAGATGGTTTTTACAGTGTTTTCCTAAAGCCATATGGGTAGACTAGATTTGGCAGCCAATTTTTATTTTGACAAATCAATGTGGCTTTTCACAATTTTAGTAGCAGACCAGTGCTTTAGGAGATAATGTCATATGAAACTTTTAACAATCTTAGTGGAAGGTCAGCAAAGGACCATGTCTAAAATTACTTTAAAACTGGACTAGAATGAATCAAAATATTTTGAAAAATCTTTGTAGTAAGTTACTAAAGTATCAATCATTTATGTGAAGTTATCTTAAAATTAGACCTTAGATGTGCATCCAAGCCTAACTGACTTGACAACACTGGGACACTCAACTTCCAACTAGTGGTTTCAGAGATGCTGGTGGAATAAAATATTGCTAGACAGTTGTCCAGAGATCACAATAGCTCAAAAAAAAATGACAAGTACTCTTTCTTAATTTTCATGTGTCTGTATATTTCAAAGCTGCCATCTAAATTAACAATTCTGTATCTGCTGTTACCAACACTCCAATTTCTGCTTAGCATTCCAAAGAACTAAAGGCATCACTTCTTATTCTTGTTGCTAAATGAGACCAAGACAGACTTTGTGCTTCATTAGTGTAACAACTGAACACATAGCTTACATTGCTTTAGATGTGTTTGATCCATTTCAGGTATAAACAAGAAGCTGCGTTCAATAAACACTTGATGCCCCCGGTGGCATCCTTGTCGATACAAAGCAGCCTAAGTCCAAAACGAGGTCAAAATCAAGGTCAAGGTCAACTGTGGTCAGGTGATGTCTGGAAATGAGGAATGGTCACAGGTTACATCTGCAATTGTATCAAGTCATTCTAGTTAGATGTATTGATGCTAAACGAAACGGTCCCATTTGGTTAACCAAGAGATGGCCTGTATAAAGCAACCCAAGTCCAAAATGAGGTCAAGGTCAAACAGAGGTCAGGTGATGTCTGAAGATGAGGAATGGTCACAGGTTACATCTGCATTAGTATAAAGTCATTCTAGTAAGGGGTATTGATGCTAGATGGAACGGTCCCATTTGGTTAACCAAGAGATGGCCCATATAAAGCAACCTAAGTCCAAAATGAGGTCAAGGTCAAACTGAGATCAGGTGATGTCTGAAGTTGAGGAATGGTCACAGGTTACATCTGCATTAGTATCCAGTCATTCTAGTAAGGGGTATTGATGCTAGACGAAACGATCCCATTTGGTTAACCTCGTACGAACGGACGGACGAATGAACGGACGGACAGGACAATCACTGTATGCCTCCCGCATCAGATGATGCCGGGGGCATAAAAATTATACATGACATCAAAACAAGTAACAAGTTTGAATTACAGGTTAAACTAGTAAAATGTCTTTAAAACACTAACCTTAGCCTGCTGGCGGCAAGTGATCCTGCCTTTGCGACCAGTGCAGACCATGATCAGCCTGCCCGTGCAGGCTGATCATGATCTGTGCTGTTCGCTATTCAGTCAGTAAATTTTCAGTGAACACCCCTATGAACAATAAATGGTACTGCCCAAATTGAATGACAGACCAATCCATTTTAGAAATTTAGCAGGCTAAAGGATAAGATGGAGCACAATATTAACAACAGAGCTGTGCTATGATACCTGATGTGCAACTGCAGCCTGTAACTTCTCTATGTCTTCTGGACTTCCCTTCACACCTGCCATCTTCTCACCTGCCTTCTTACCCTGTTACACAGAAACTATAGATAACATCTGTTGCTATGGAATGGTTAGATCATGCAAGTGTCATTCAGCCCATATAATGCACAGGTGTAAGGTTTAAACCCTTTAAGGGTAATGACCACATTAAAGTTTGATATGCCATCTCCACTCATTTTTCATTTATGTATGTCATACACTTGGTAATTTAATATATGAAGGCCTCCATACTAACTTAAAACACAACTAGCAACTGAATGACATACCTTTAACCCTTATCATGCTGGATTAGCTTGATTCTGTCTTTGCGACCAGTGTTGGTCATGATCAGCTTGCACAATTGAAAGATGGACAAGTTCATTATAGAAATTTAGCAGTGCAAGGGTTAAAACAAGATATATAATAATTATATAAGTATCTACAAGTTTTGTTTTTTATAGGGTTTCAATTATTCCAGTATACATGTATCTCCTAGATGTATGAAGTCATCCCAACATGAGCTGTATGTATAACAATTAATCAAGGACTACTAGTTAAGATCTATGTCCTTGGAAATCTTGATTAATTACATGGGAAACCAAACAACAATCAGTGAGTGTATTTCTACCAAAACAATACAAGCAAATACATCAACGTCCCAGAAATAAAACGTAAGTGAAAACAAGTACTTTCGAGAAAACTGAAAAAAAAACCATATATTTTTACGAGATTTCTCAAAGTAACTTTTCCTATCCATACTGAAACTTTATAGTTAAAGCTTTTACATACTGATTGTACCAAATGTCATATATTTATGGAGCCAAAGTTATTGAAGAAATTGTATGTTTGCATTTTTACAATCATTTATAATGAAAGGTCATATCTGCCACTTACAACTTATTTATTATAAAATTGTTGTACCTAATATCACATAATATGCAATCTTAAAAGATTGTATGTGGCAGATTCGAAACTTTATATCAGTAGGTATATCTACAACAGGCCACAAATGGGTCATAACGGATACGACCTTCTATTATTAATAAAATGTTATTTTTTGTCAAATAAACAGGGTCACACTATTATGATTTTATGTTCAGGTTATGGCCCTTTCAATGCAGTTTCTGAAAATGTATAGGTCATCTTACACTGTATAAGGTAACAGTTACAACCTTATATTTCTGGGACATCAACATGTCACATACCTTTGTTTTCCCAGAGGTAGCTGGTCCTTGCCCAGCAAATCTTTTCTTCAGCTCAGCAATGGTAGAAGCCTCAATCTTTTGGAACAACGGTGATGGCTTTAAAAAAAAGATCAAAGATGAAAGAACTGCCATTTATAGAAGGTCATACACAACGAAAACACCTAATGTAGAAAGTGAGCCAATATGCTTCTTTCTTTCTTGGGAATGGAGGCTTGAGAATTAAGGTCTAGATAATATCAAACTAGAAAATGCTTTTGTAAAAAAGCGCATGTCTCCCCCAATGCAAAGTCCTATAGGCAAGAAGTCAATAGGGGTCAGGAGCGAAAGTCAAAGAGACACTGATGGTTGGCTGCAATAGGGATCATCTACTTGGCATGTCCAGTCATCCCGCTAAATTTCAACACTCTTGGCCTAGTGGTTCTCAAGTCACTGTTCAGGCTCCTGTGACCTTGACCTTTGATCACGTGACCTCAAAATAAATAGGGGTCATCTACTCTGCATGTCCAATCATCCTTTTAAGTTTCAACATTGTAGGTAAAGTGGTTCTCAAGTTAATTCCAAAAAATGATTTTACATGAACAGGCCACTGTGACCTTGACCTTTAATAGACTGAACCCAAAATCAATAGGGGTCATCTACTCTGCATGTTCAATCATCCTATGAAGTTTCAACATTCTGGGTCAAGTGGTTCTCAAGTTATTGATCGGAACTGGTTATCAATGTTCAGGCCTCTGTGACCTTGACCTTTAACGGAGTGACCCCAAAAACAATAGGGGTCATTTACTCTGCATGAACAATCATCCTATTAAGTTTCAACATTCTGGGTCGAGAGGTTCTTAAGTTATTGATTTGAAATGGTTTTCCATGTTCAGGCCCCTGTGGCCTTGATCTTTAACAGAGTGACCCTAAAATTGTTAGGGGTCATCTACTCTGCATGACTAATCATCCTATGAAGTTTCATCATTCTGGGTCAAGTGGTTCTCAAGTTACTGACCGGAAATGGTTTTCAATGTTCAGGCCCCTGTGACCTTGACCTTTCACAGAGTGACCCCAAAATCGTTAAGGGTCATCTGCTCTGCATGACCAATCATCCTATTAAGTTTCAACATTCTGGGTCAAGTGGTTCTCTAGTTATTGATCGGAAATTGTTTTCCATGTTCAGGCCCCTGTGACCTTGACCTTTGACGGAGTGACCCCAAAATCAATAGGGGTCATCTACTCTTCATGTTCAATCATCCTATGAAGTTTCAACATTCTGGGTCAAGTGGTTCTCTAGTTATAGATCGGAAATGATTTTCAATGTTCAGGCCCCTGTGACCTTGACCTTTGACAGAGTGACCCCAAAATCAATAGGGGTCATCTACTCTTCATGGCCAATCATCCTATGAAGTTTCAACATTCTGGGTCAAGTGGTTCTCTAGTTATTGATCGGAAATGGTTTTCAATGTTCAGGCCCCTGTGTCCTTGACCTTTGACAGAGTGACCCCAAAACAATAGGGATCGTCTACTCCAGCAGCCCTACAACCCTATGAAGTTTGAAGGTTCTAGGTCAAATGGTTCTCCAGTTATTGCTCGGAAATGAAGTGTGACGTACGGACGGACGGACGGACAGACGGACGGACAGGGCAAAAACAATATGTCTCCTGGGGGAGACATAATTTTATATTCAACACTTCAGATGCATTAGTCACATTAATAAAGTGACTGATGTTTTAACTTATCTTATCCATTCAATTCACACTTCAGTAAAAACAAGCAATTAATCGGTACAACTAAAAGACATTCTAGCTTCACAAAAACATGACATGTGTGTTTTAACAGTCTCGCTGAATAGCATTTTAAAGTTTGTAATTTTTTTTTTATTCTTTCAATATTCTTTTGTAGTCCTCATTGCAATTTTATTGACATGCATATCCTGAGTACTTGTTTTAACATGCAAGTAGAAAATATTATATTTTACCACAATAGAAAATATAACAAGAGCACCGCCTTGCGGGTGCTGACGCTCATCTGATTTTTTTTGTGTAATAGAAATATTGTCCTACCCATGATTTTCTAAGTCTAAAAAGGGCCATCATTCTTGCAAAAAGCAGGATAGAGTTATGTTTCTTAATGTTCAGTGTCCACTTATGATGGTGAAAAACTGTTGCAAGTTTTAAAGCAATAGCTTTGATAGTTTATGAGAAAAGTTGACTTAAACATAATACTCAACCAAGAAAATGATTTTCTAAGTCCAAAAGGGGCAATAATTATTGCAAAAAGCCGGATGGAGTTATGTTTCTTGCTGTACAGGGTCAGCTTATGATGGTCAACAAGTGTTGCAAGTTTTAAAGCAATAGCTTTGATAGTTTAGGATAAAAGCTGACCTAAACATAAAACTTAACCATAAAAAAAAAAGTTTCTAAGTCCAAAAGGGGCAATAAATCTTGCAAAAAGCAAGATGGAGTTATGTTTCTTGATGTACAGGGTCTGCTTATGATGGTGAACAAGTATTCCAAGTTTCAAAGCAATAGCTTTGATAGTTTAGGAGAAAAGTTGACCTAAACATAAAACTTAACCAAGAAATCTGATATTTTCTAAGTCCAAAAGGGGCCATAAATCTTGCAAAAAGCAGGATGGAGTTATGTTTCTTGCTGTACAGGGTCAACTTATGATGGTGAACAAGTGTTGCAAGTTTTAAAGCAATAGCTTTGATAGTTTAGGATAAAAGCTGACCTAAACATAAAACTTAACCATAAAAAAAAAAAGTTTCTAAGTCCAAAAGGGGCAATAAATCTTGCAAAAAGCAAGATGGAGTTATGTTTCTTGATGTACAGGGTCTGCTTATGATGGTGAACAAGTATTCCAAGTTTCAAAGCAATAGCTTTGATAGTTTAGGAGAAAAGTTGACCTAAACATAAAACTTAACCAAGAAATCTGATATTTTCTAAGTACAAAAGGGGCCATAAATCTTGCAAAAAGCAAGATGGAGTTATGTTTCTTGATGTACAGGGTCTGCTTATGATGGTGAACAAGTATTCCAAGTTTCAAAGCAATAGCTTTGATAGTTTAGGAGAAAAGTTGACCTAAACATAAAACTTAACCAAGAAATCTGGTATTTTCTAAGTACAAAAGGGGCCATAAATCTTGCAAAAAGCAAGATGGAGTTCTGTTTCTTGCTATACAGGGTCAGCTTATGATGGTGAACAAGTATTCCAAGTTTCAAAGCAAAAGAACACAAAATTTCCTGCCCATGCAATTAAATGGTTTCACAGTAGCAAAACAAGAGCTGTCCGTAAGACAGCCAAGCTCGACTATTTGAAATATTGTCACAGAAGCAGGAAATTATTACCCAAAATGTTAAATATCAAAAGAGTTTTAAGTTCGAAACGGGACATAATTTGACCAAATGCATATCAGAGTTATGGGACTTGATGCTATCAACTAGTTTTATAACCCCGAAGAAACATGTTAAGTTTCAATTCCATATCTGCATTAGTTTTGGAGACAGTAACTTGCATGTAAAACTTTAACCAGAATTTTCTAAGTCCAAAAGGGGGCATAATTTGCTCAAAATACATGTTAAGAGTTATGGAACTTGACCCAGTGAGGTTGGTAACTGACCTAGAAAAAGAACAAAGAAGTTTCAAAGCTATATGCCTTTTGGTAATAGCTGTATATACTTGCATGCAAAACTTTAACCAGGATTTTCTAAGTCCAAAAGGGGGCATAATTTGCCCAAAATACATGTCAGAGTTATGGGACTTGATTCTATCAACTAGTTTTATAACCCCGAAGACACATGTGAAGTTTCAATTTAATATCTGCATTAGTTTTGGAGACAGTAACTTGCATGTAAAACTTTAACCAGAATTTTCTAAGTCCAAAAGGGGGCATAATTTGCTCAAAATACATGTCAGAGTTATGGGACTTCACCCAGTGAGGTAGGTAATTGATCTAGAAAAAGAAACAAGAGGACCATGATGGTCCTGAATCGCTCACCTCTTCCCACATGATCCAGTTTTGAGTATGACGTCGTTTTTTCTATTATTTGACATAGTGACCTAGTTTTTGAGCTCATGTGATCCAGTTTTGAACTTGACCTAGATATTATAAAGATAAAAATTCTGACCAATTTTCATGAAGATCCATTGAAAAATATGGTCTCTAGAGAGGTCACAAGGTTTTTCTATTATTTGACCTATTGACCTAGTTTTTTAAGGCACGTGACCCAGTTTCAAACTTGACCTAGATATCATCAAGGTGAACATTCTGACCAATTTCATGAAGATCCATTCAAGGGTATGGCCTCTGGAGAGGTCACAAGGTTTTTCTATTTCAAGACCTACTGACCTAGTTTTTGATCGCAGTTGACCCAGTTTCAAACTTGACCTAGATATCATCAAGATAAACATTCAGACCAACTTTCATACAGATCCCATGAAAAATATGGCGTCTAGAGAGGTCTCAACGTTTTTTCATTATTTGACCTACTGACCTACTTATTGACGGCACGTGACCCACTTTCGAACTTGACCTAGATATCATCAAGGTGAACATCCTGACCAATTTTTATGGAGATCCATTCACAAGTATGGCCTCTAGAGAGGTCACAAGGTTTTTCTATTTTTAGACCTACTGACCTAGTTTTTGACCGCACATGACCCTGTTTCGAATTTGACCTAGATATCATCAAGATGAACATTCAGACCAACTTTCATGAAGATCCATTGAAAAATATGGCCTTTAGAGAGGTCACAAGGTTTTTCTATTATTTGACCTACTGACCTAGTTTTTGACGGCACATGACCCACTTTTAAACTTGACCTAGATATCATCAAGGTGAACATTCTGACAAATTTTCATGAAGATTTCATGAAATATATGGCGTCTAGAGAGGTCACAAGGTTTTTCTATTTTAAGACCTACTGACCTAGTTTTTGACCGCACGTGACCCAGTTTCGAACTTTGATCCATAATGAATTCATCAGATCAAAAGGGAAACATTCAGACCCAACTTTTTTCCCATACCAGATTCCCATCGACAATTATGGCCTCTAGAGAGGTCACAAGGTTTTTCTATTATTTGACCTACTGACCTAGTTTTTGATGGCACGTGACCCAGTTTCGAACTTGACCTAGATATCATCAAGGTGAACATTCTGACCAATTTTCATGAGATCCATTGAGAAATATGGCCTCTAGAGAGGTCACAAGGTTTTTCTATTTTTAGACCTACTGACCTAGTTTTTGACGGCACGTGACCCGTTTCGAACTTGACCTAGATATCATCAAGATGAACATTCGACCAACTTTCATGAAGATCCATGAAAATATATGGCCTTTAGAGAGGTCACAAGGTTTTTCTATTATTTGACCTACTGACCTAGTTTTTGACGGCACGTGACCCACTTTTAACTTGACCTAGATATCATCAAGGTGAACATTCTGACAAATTTTCATGAAGATTCATGAAATATATGGCTCTAGAAAGGTCACAAGGTTTTTCTATTTTTAGACCTACTGACCTAGTTTTTGATGGCACGTGACCCAGTTTCGAACTTGACCTAGATATCATCAAGATGAACATTCAGACCAACTTTCATACAGATCCCATGGAAAATATTGCCTTTAGAGAGGTCACAAGGTTTTTCTATTATTTGACCTACTGACCTAGTTTTTGATGGCACGTGACCCAGTTTCAGACTTGACCTAGATATCATCAAGGTGAACGTTCTGACCAACTTTCATGAAGATCTTGTAAAATATATGGCCTCTAGAGAGGTCACAAGGTTTTTCTATTTTTAGACCTACTGACCTAGTTTTTGACGGCATGTGACCCACTTTTGAACTTGACCTAGATATCATCAAGGTGAACATTCTGACAAATTTTCATGAAGATTTCATGAAATATATGGCCTCTAGAGAGGTCACAAGGTTTTTCTATTTTTTGACCTACTGACCTAGTTTTTGACCGCACATGACCCTGTTTCGAATTTGACCTAGATATCATCAAGATGAACATTCAGACCAACTTTCATGAAGATCCATTGAAAAATATGGCCTTTAGAGAGGTCACAAGGTTTTTCTATTATTTGACCTACTGACCTAGTTTTTGACCGCACATGACCCTGTTTCGAATTTGACCTAGATATCATCAAGATGAACATTCAGACCAACTTTCATGAAGATCCATTGAAAAATATGGCCTTTAGAGAGGTCACAAGGTTTTTCTATTATTTGACCTACTGACCTAGTTTTTGACGGCACATGACCCACTTTTAAACTTGACCTAGATATCATCAAGGTGAACATTCTGACAAATTTTCATGAAGATTTCATGAAATATATGGCCTCTAGAGAGGTCACAAGGTTTTTCTATTTTAAGACCTACTGACCTAGTTTTTGACTGCACGTGACCCAGTTTCGAACTTGACCTAGATATCATCAAGATGAACATTCAGACCAACTTTCACACAGATCCCACAAAAATATGGCCTTTAGAGAGGTCACAAGGTTTTTCTATTTTTTGACCTACTGACCTAGTTTTTGAAGGTACGTGACCCAGTTTCGAACTTGACCTAGATATCATCAAGATGAACATTCTGACCAATTTTCATGAAGATCTTGTGAAATATATGGCCTCTAGAAAGGTCACAAGGTTTTTCTATTTTTAGACCTACTGACCTAGTTTTTGATGGCACATGACCCAGTTTCGAACTTGACCTAGATATCATCAAGATGAACATTCAGACCAACTTTCATACAGATCCCATGGAAAATATTGCCTTTAGAGAGGTCACAAGGTTTTTCTATTATTTGACCTACTGACCTAGTTTTTGACGGCACGTGACCCAGTTTCAGACTTGACCTAGATATCATCAAGGTGAACGTTCTGACCAACTTTCATGAAGATCTTGTAAAATATATGGCCTCTAGAGAGGTCACAAGGTTTTTCTATTTTTAGACCTACTGACCTAGTTTTTGACCGCATGTGACCCAGTTTCGAACTTGACCTAGATATCATCAAGATGAACATTCAGACCACCTTTCACACAGATCCCATGAAAAATATGGCCTTTAGAGAGGTCACAAGGTTTTTCTATTATTTGACCTACTGGCCTAGTTTTTGAAGGTACGTGACCCAGTTTCGAACTTGACCTAAATATCATCAAGGTGAACGTTCTGACCAATTTTCATGAAGATCTTGTGAAATATATGGCCTCTAGAAAGGTCACAAGGTTTTTCTATTTTTAGACCTACTGACCTAGTTTTTGACGGCACGTGACCCAGTTTCAGACTTGACCTAGATATCATCAAGATGAACATTCAGACCAATTTTCATACAGATCCCATGAAAAATATGGCCTTTAGAGAGGTCACAAGGTTTTTCTATTATTTGACCTACTGACCTAGTTTTTGATGGCACGTGACCCAGTTTCAAACTTGACCTTGATATCATCAAGGTGAACGTTCTGACCAACTTTCATGAAGATCTTGTAAAATATATGGCCTCTAGAGAGGTCACAAGGTTTTTCTATTTTTAGACCTACTGACCTAGTTTTTGACCGCACGTGACCCAGTTTCGAACTTGATCTAGATATCATCAAGATGAACATTCTGACCAATTTTCATGAAGATCCATTGAAAATTATGGCCTCTAGAGAGGTCACAATGTTTTTCTATTTTTAGACCTACTGACCTAGTTTTTGATGGCACGTGACCCAGTTTCGAAGTTGACCTAGATATCATCAAGATGAACATTCGGACCAACTTTCATAAAGATCCCATGAAAAATGTGACCTCTAGAGTGGTCACAAGCAAAAGTTTACGGACGCACGCACGGACGGAAGAACGGACGGTTGACGGACGACGGACACCACGCGATCACAAAAGCTCACCTTGTCACTTTGTGACAGGTGAGCTAAAAATAAGTTTAAAATCTATATGCCTTTTAGTAATAGCTGTATGTACTTGCACGCAAAACTTCAACCAGAATTTTCTAAGTCCAAAAGGGGGCATAATTTGGCCAAAATACATGTCAGAGTTATGGGACTTGACCCAGTGAGGTAGGTAATTGATCTAGAAAAAGAAAAAATAAGTTTCAAATCTATATGCCTTTTAGTAATAACTGTATGTACTTGCACGCAAAACTTTAACCAAAATTTTCTAAGTCCAAAAGGGGGCATAATTTGGCCAAAATGAAGATCAGAGTTATGGGACTTGGTGCTATCAACTAGTTTTATAACCCCGAAGACACATGTGAAGTTTCAATTCAATATCTGCATTAGTTTTGGAGATAGTAACTTGCATGTAAAACTTTAACCAAAATTTTCTAAGTCCAAAAGGGGGCATAATTTACTCAAAATACATGTTAGAGTTATGGAACTTGACCCAGTGAGGTTGGTAATTGACCTAGAAAAAGAATAAATAAGTTTCAAAGCTATATGCCTTTAAATGATAGCTGTATGTACTTGCATGCAAAAACTTAACCAAGGTGTGACGCCGACGCCGACGCCAGGGTGAGTAGAATAGCTAGACTATTCTTTGAATAGTCGAGCTAAAAAATGACACCAGGTGCCCCTCTAGGCATTTTCTAAGATATGGGCATGCACAAGAACCAAGTGTTTCAATTTCATAAAGTTCATGCATTCAGCCCACAGAGGTCCTTGTCCAGTATATCAATGGGTATATTATGGTATATACACTGGTATTACAACTATGTATTCATGATAACTTTTACCTGGTGAGTATAGGTACCATCTGTTGTTCTAACAGGAATGTTTTGTGTTTTCGTCTAGTTGATGAGAAATAATCACACTGCTGTACAGAGTACTGGATACACTGTCAAGAAGAATTATAAAATAAATAATTTTGAAGTTTTATTTGTTCCTAATTCCAAATGAGTGGAAAAAACAACTGACAACAGAGCATAAACTTGAACAGTTCTATTCAATGGCATATTAATATGAGTTTCTGTTTTTAAGCACCATACTAAATACACATGTATCATCCCACGCCCAATTTTAGTTTCCTTAGATAGGACTGTTTTATGAAAGATGGAAGTACATTAACGGTAAGTCACTGAAAACATTTCTTGTCAGAACTTTTTTTTTGGCATCGGAATGTACTGCCCCATTAGTACAAAAAGTACCAAGTGCTGATGATTAACGAAGGTTATAGTACCTTCTTGCATTAATGGGATATAATATGATTTTGTTTTTGTTTTTGTTGGGTTTAACCTCGCAAATTATAGGTCAAATGGCGACTTTCCAGAATTTATGGTGGATGAAGACCCCAGGTGCCCCTCCGTGCATTATTTCATCATGGGCGGGAACCTGGGTAGAACCACCGACCTTCTGTAAGCCAGCTGGATGGCTTCCTTATATAATTTATAAAGAATTCAAAGCCCCGAGTGAGGCTCGAACCCACACTGATGACTGGCAAGTGATTCAAAGTCTGCGACCTTAACTACTCAGCCACAGAGGCCTCTGGTATAATATGAATGGACAAGCACTATTTGTGTTACCTTATCACAGTTGGTTTTACAGAGATTCTTCACTATAGCTTCTATAAGAGATTCCTTCTTCAAGTCCTCATGTCCACTGTCAATGTAATATATACAGTTTTAACAGTAACACTGAACAAACTATTACTATTTGATCCACCTATTTCTGTAACAAACTTTTTCTTTCATTTCTTCTTTTAAATTTTCAAAATATCTTAATGAGTTCTGGATTAAATTTTATCATCGAGAAACAATTTTAATGTGGTGTTACCCGTAGTTCATTTCTGCCAATTCTGACACCAATTCTTTTTTTTAAATTATGTTCAAATTTGTTTGTATGTAGGTTGTTACGAAACTTTCAGGATTATCTTACATGTAGTTAGCATAAGAACATTTCCATGTAAAAATTCACACACAAAAAAAAACAAAAAACGCTTGCTATTTTACCCACTTTTACATAGAGAAAAACACATTTTCAGTCAAAAACTGACATGTTTAAAGGTATTTTAAAAAAGATCCTACTACCATCCTTGGAGAACTTTAGAATGATTTATCATTTATACCTTGATCTCGCAAAACAAAGCAAAACAGTCATGAAAAAACATAAAATGAGCCGCATCATGAGAAAACCAACATAGAGGTAGTGCATTTGCGACCAGCATGGATCCATACCAGCCTGCACATCCGCGCAGTCTGGTCACAATCCATGCTGTTCACTAATGGTTTCTCCAACTGCAATAGGCATTGAAAGTGAACAGCATGGATCCTGACCAGACTGTGCGTATGCAAATACACTATGTCGGTTTTCTTATGGTGCAGCTAATTTTACATATTGGATGGATCAAATTAATACACTCAAAATCGGTTACAGGTCGCCAGAAGAATTCACTCGAGCTACCCCCTCGTGAAATTATTCCGCAGGTGTATATCCTCTTTCCGTGTATTAATAATGTTAAAACAACAGTTTTTCTAAACATTATTTCTTAATTCTCACTGTAACAAAGGTCACATTAATAAGCAGTGAAACACAGCTCACTCAAGCATCAGTATCTCAAGTACCCGATTTCTCTCAGGCACTTACTGTGGTCCACTGCCATTTTTCTGTTATTTTTTGTCTGGATTGCTCAAAATCCTGGATCACTTGAGCATTTTGCTCCCCTCTATGAGACCTCAAGCTATCAATTTTTTACTTTAACGTAATACAATCTTCATCAAGTTTTCAGGCAACTTCAACAGACTCAATTCAAAGGATCTTCTAACAGATTTTATTGATTAACCTTAAAGAGAGTCCCTTCATTCCAAAGTATCAGCAGTTTAAAGCAGTCAAGATAATTATCAAGTACTGACAAAAATTAAGCAATTTTCCAAGAATGGAAGTGTTGTACCTGTCATGTTCTGCCAGCTCTGCAACCAATGTAAGAACACCTTCAGCTACATTGTGTTCAGCTGTATGTAACAAGCACTTCACAAGTTTCGGACATATTGACTTGTCCATAAGGTATGTGTATACTCTGAAATATAATATAAACAAAAATTGTGTTCAGCTGTATGTAACAAGCACTTCACAAGTTTCTGACATATTGACTTGTCCATAAGGTATGTGTATACTCTGAAATACAATATATACAAAACTTGTGTTCAGCTTTCTGTAACAATTTTTTTTTGTTGGGTTTAACATCACATCAATACAATTATAGGTGATATGTCGACTTTTAAGCTTTTGATGGTGAAAGAAGATATCTGGTGCCCCTCATGGCATAATTTAACCACGGGCAGGCACCTGGGTAGAACCACCCACCTTCTGTAAGCCAGCTGGATGGCTTCCTCACATGAAGAATTCTATGTTCCAAGCGAGCCTCAAACTCACATTGGTCAGTGGCAAGTGATTCAAAGTCGGTGACCTTAACCACTCAGCCGCTGAAACGGCTTGTCTGTAAAAAAACATTTCATAAGTTTCTGACATACTGACTTCTTCATAAGGTATGCATTTACCTTGAAACATAAGCAAAAACCATGTTCAGTTGTGTGTAATAAACATTTCGCAAGTTTCTGACATATCAACTTGTTCATAAGGTAAATGTATACCCTTAAACAAAAACTGGTATTCAGCTCTATAGGACTTTTCATAAGTTTTTAATATACTAAATGCATATCCAGAAAACACAATAGAACATTCAACCCACCCATTACTTTATCATTATCATAAAGTAAAAACACTTTAAGGCTACATTACCAAATTTTGAAAGATGCAGTTAATTTTCATTATCACAGTACAAAACTAGATGTGTGTCCATAGGACAGGTGCCCCCACTCCTGTCACTGTACATGGTTTTATGACTCACGGTTTGGCCCTTTTTATACGTATTTTTGACTAAGTCAAGGGCCATAACTCTGGTCTGACTGTGTGAGATCCAAATTAAAATGCCTGGTGCACTGCTTCCCATGTTGAATAACAATCCTGTGAGGTTTGATTAATTTGGATCAAATACTTTTTGAAATATGAACAACACAAATTTGGATGGATGGACGGACGTAAGGAAGGACAGACGGATGGTTTGACGGCCAGACAAGTGTAACTCTAAGTGGCCCCCCTCCCCAAATTTTGGGGGGCACAAAAAATGGTTAAAAATGATGGAACTGTGAAGCTTCGTGACAAGTTTTTGTAGGTACATTATGATGACAAGTAATAATTACCCTTCTGAGCCTTTACATAGTGCTGCAAATGCTCTACACACAGCTCCCTGTACCTGCAATAATAACAAGCAAATTCGATGAATTGGTATCCCCCGCCGAAAGGGTTTGTGGTGAGGAATGGCAAAAAGATATATCCGGCAAAAAGTTAAGGATGTTAATAAGAAGCAAATAATTTCATTAGTCAAAATCAATTTAACAGAAAACAAATGTTTAATTAAAGAGTACACAATAAATGTATGATACTTTGATCCGGACTAAAGAATTTATTTTGAATGGGATATGCTTACTGTAATAAGCTTAGCTTTTAAAATTAAATGCAGTTAATTGAAATGTGAGCTTGAAGTTTAACTGGAATGAAATATTGTCTTTGAGTGGTTTGGCACCAGGTGTTGCTGTTTTACATGTACATTTGAACTTAAAAGATCAGATGTCCTTAAGAGAACACAGATAAGATATCTTGAACATGGCTGAGGGCAAGGTTTGTGCAGTCACAACTTAACATGTTGAAGGTTTGAACATTTAAAAAAAAAAAAAAAAAGGATGGAAATATATATATCTATATATATTTATTTTTTTAGGGGGTGGGGGTGCAGGGGAACGGGAGAGGAAACAAAATTTCACATGCTGATTATAAATATTGATTGAAAATTAAAAATGAAAAAAAAAAAAGGTAAAAGGGTGAAGTTGGAGTGGGGGGGGGGGGCAGAGGATGCATGATCAGTGGTGGGCATGACTGGGTGGAGAAGTGAGGTGGGGGAATAGTACAACTTGGAAGGTTTGAAAAAAATCTAAAATAAATGAAAAAAAAAAAAAAATTTGGGAGGGGGAGGGGGTGTGACCAAGGCAAGTGGGTGACCAGGTGTGGGTGCACAACTTTACATGTTTATAATAAATGTTCACAGAAAAGAATGAAAGAAATTTAATGAAATTCTGCCAAATGGTAAGTTTGTTATGTACAAATATGTGGATTTTTAGACAATTAAAGGGCAATAACTCTGAAGTTACAAAAAGAAATCTGTACAAAATTGTCTGTGCACAACCACATTATAGTGCTCTAAATTCTGTTAAAGTTTCATAGTTCTAGGTCAAATATATCAAAAGTTATGATGCAGAAATTGGCATATCTATAGATCTATAGTACCCTATATAGTTAACACTAGAAACTTCTAAGGGCCATAACTCTGGTGTTACTTGGGCAATCTGTCTGAAACTTGATGGGACCATAACCTCATAGTGGTGAACATGTATATGAAGTTTGTTTGAAAAAATCTAAAATAAGGAATGAATTTTTTTTTTTTTTTTTTTTTTGGGGGGGGGGGGGGGGGTGAGTGTCGGGGATAGGGGGGGAGGTGTGTGATCAAGGTAAGGTGGGGACCAGGTGTGGGTACACAACTTTACGTGTTTACAATAAATGTTCATGGAAAAGAATGAAAGAAATTTAATGAAATTCTACCAAATGGTAAGTTTGTTATGTACAAATATGTGGATTTTTATACAATTAAAGGGCAATAACTCTTAATTTACAAATAAATCCAAATGAAATTGTGTGTACACAACCACATTATGGTGATCTAAATTCTGTTTAAGTTTCATAGTTCTAGGTCAAATATATCAAAAGTTATGATGCAGAAATTACCATATTTATAGTACCCTATATAGTTAACACTAGAAACTTCTAAGGGCCATAACTCTGGTGTTACTTGGGCAATCTGACTGAAACTTGACGGGCCGCAAGAACTCATTGTGGTGAACATGTATATGAAGTTTTAAATAAATATTCCCAACCATTTCCTAGATATGGCTCCGGACGGACGGACGGACGGACGGACGGACGGAAAGACGGACGGACGGACGGACGGAAAGACGGACAGAAGGACGGACGGACGGACAACGCCAAAACTATATCCCTCCGACTTTCGTCGGGGGATAATAACATATAATATACTAAATGGTTCATGTGTTGCATCAGTATGTACAAAACCACATTCAGTAAGTTCTGTGTTAGGGACATTTTTCTTGTTTAATTTTAGTTGCTGTTTTAGGGATTTTTGCAACGGACCCCATCAATGACTAACCATACGACCTTAGGTTGACTCCTTTTGAAGGGGTAAAAATTTTGCAAAAGAAAACCCAATGATGGAGTAGAATATTGATCATACCAACCAGTATGTATCAATGCATAAAAATTCTTTTCAACCTTTTCCTCTGAGATTATGACACTGCAATGTTGTTAGCCCTGATACGATATTCAACATCCAAATTCAACAGGCTCTAGCCAGCAGATAGACATTCCCTTCAATACTGAGTTTTTATTTCCTTTGTTGGATCTAATGTCATGCAAACTCAATAACAGGTCTTGTTGTGACCTTCTAGATTTTCAAGGTGGAGGAAAACCTCAGGTGCCCATCCAGAAATTATTTCAGGCACTGGCCAGCACTTGGGTAGAACCACAGACCTTCCACAAGCCAGCTGGTGGGTTTCCTTAACCCTTAGCCTGCAGGCAGCAAGTGATTCTGCCTTTGCAACCAGTGCAGACCAACATCAGCCTGCACATCTGTGCAGTCTGATCATGGTCTGCACTGTTCGCCATTCAGTATCTTTTTTTGGTAAGTACCCCTTTAAACAGTTAATGGTACTGTCCAAACTGAAAGATGGACTAGTTCATTATAGAAATTTAGCAGGTTAAGGGTTAAATGAAAGAATACTACACCCATACAAGGTTTTGAATCCACGCTGGTGAGGTGTCAATACTGCATATGTCACCCCCACGAACAAAGTTCATTTAATATCAGTGTGTAACCTAGCAGCAAATGGGATTTAACAAAATCAGCAACAGATACATACCAGATCTATCTCTGTATTTGATATGAGCTCAAACAATACTTGTATATTCCCCTTCAGTTGAAAATATGTCTTTATTCTGAAAAAAAAAAAAGCAGCACAACATTTCTCTAATCATGTTGAGAAAAACAGTCTGGTACATATCATAGTTCTAGCAAATTTCACAGCAACATTAGTTTGAGGATTTCATGTATAAACCATAAAATGAATGGGCTTTTAATAGTTACAATATAACTGTGTAGCAGTTCGCAACAAGATCCCTTATGAATATTAAAGATAACATAGTATCATACAGCAGTTCTAGAGGGCAGCAATTCTAGGTAAATAGCCCCTTTTAAACAGAGGCCAGTAGCAATTCTAGGTAAATAGCCCCTTTTAAACAGAGGCCAGTAGCAATTTTAGGAAAATAGCCCCTTTTAAACAAAGGCCAGTAGCAATTCTAGATAAACAGCCCCTTTTAAACAAAGTCCAGTATCAATTCTAGATAAACAGCCCTTTTTAAACAAAGTCCAGAAGCAATTCTAGGTAAATTACTCTTTTTAAACACAAGAGATCACAGAGTGATCTTGGCGCCACCATTGAGCCATTTTTGAATGTTCCAAATTTCAAGACTAGCTCAAAATCCTAAAAGTAGGTAACTATGTCAAAATCCATGCATGTGGTCCAAATTTGAAAGCTGTAGCTTGAGAAATGTGAAAGGTCACTAGATCAATTTCAAGGTCAAAGTTCATTTCGATACTTAAAACTATGCATGTGCTTCTATTTGAAGGCTGTAGCTTGAGAAATGTGAAAGTAGGTACTAGGTAAAAATCAAGGTCAAATTTCAATTCAGAACACAAAACTATGCATGTGGTCCAAATGTGAAGCCTGTAGCTTGAGAAATGTGAAAGTAGGTCACTAGGTCAACCTCAAGGTCAAATTTCAATTCAGAACACAAAACTATCCATGTGGTCCAAATTCGAAGACTATAGCTTGAGAAATGTGAAAGTATGTCACTAGGTCAATCTCAAGATCAAAGTTCATTTTGTTACACAAAACTATGCATGTGGTCCAAATTTGAAGGCTGTAGCTACAGAAATGTGAAAGTAGGTCACTAGGTCAAAATCAGGGTCAAACTAGAAGATGCTTTTGTAAAAAAGCGCAGGTCTCCCCCAATGCAAAGTCATATAGGCAAGAAGTCAAAAGGGGTCAGGAGCGAAAGTCAAAGAGACACTGATGGTTGGCTGCAATAGGGATCATCTACTTGGCATGTCCAGTCATCCCGCTAAGTTTCAACACTCTTGGCCTAGTGGTTCTCAAGTCACTGTTCAGGATCCTGTGACCTTGACCTTTGATGAAGTGACCCCAAAATAAATAGGGGTCATCTACTCTGCATGTCCAATCATCCTATTAAGTTTCAACATTCTAGGTCAAGTGGTTCTCAAGTTATTTTCCGGAAATAATTTTACATGACCAGGCCCCTGTGACCTTGACCTTTAATAGACTGACCCAAAAATCAATAGGTGTCATCTACTCTGCATGTTCAATCATCCTATGAAGTTTTAACATACTGGGTCAAGTGGTTCTCAAGTCATTGATCGGAAATTGTTTTCCAAGTTCAGGCTCCTGTGACCTTGACCTTTAACAGAGTGACCCGAAAATCGATAGGGGTCATCTACTCTGCATGTTCAATCATCCTATGAAGTTTCAACATTCTGGATCAAGAGGTTCTCAAGTTATTGATCGGAAATGGTTATCAATGTTCAGGCCCCTACCCCAAAACAATAGGGGTCATTTACTCTGCATGACCAATCATCCTATGAAGTTTCAACATTCTGGGTCGAGTGGTTCTCAAGTTATTGACCAGAAACGGTTTTCCATGTTCAGGCCCCTGTGACCTTGACCTTTAACAGAGTGACCCCAAAATCAATAGGGGTCATATACTCTGCATGATCAATCATCCTATTAGGTTTCAACATTCTTGGTCAAGTGGTTCTCAAGTTACTGACCGGAAATGGTTTTCAATGTTCAGGCCCCTGTGACCTTGACCTTTAACAGAGTGACCCCAAAATCAATAGGGGTCATCTGCTTTGCATGTACAATCATCCTATGAAGTTTCAACATTCTGGGTCAAGTGGTTCTCTAGTTATTGATCGGAAATGGTTTTCAATGTTCAGGCCCCTGTGACCTTGACCTTTGATGGAGTGACCCCAAAAACAATAGGGGTCGTCTACTCCACCCTACAATCCAATGAAGTTTGAAGGTTCTAGATCAACTGGTTCTCCAGTTATTGATCGGAAATGAAGTGTGACGTACAGACGTATGGACAGGGCAAAAACAATATGTCTCCCCCAGAGGCAGGGAGACATAATTTCATTTTAGAACACGAAACTATGCATGTGGTCCAAATTTGAAGCCTGTGCCTTCAACAAGAGGGTCATGATGACCCTGGATCACTCACCTGAATAATATGAGCTACATGTTTCAAATGTCAAACTGATGATTTTTACACATTTTTTGGAAGATTTTCCGATGTACAATCAAGTAACCCCTGGGGCGGGGCCAATTTTACCCCGGTGGTCATGATTTGAACAAAGTTTGTAGAAGTCTACTAGGCAATGTAACATATCAAATATCTCAGATCCAGGCCTTCTGGTTTATTTTTAGCAAATTTATGAAGATTTCCCTATGTACAATCAAGTAACCCCTGGGCCTGGCTCAATTTGACCCTGGGGGGGGGGGGGGGTGTCAAGATTTGAACAAATTTTGTAGAGGTCCACTAGGCAATGCTACATGTCAAATATCTAAGCTCTAGGCCTTCTGGTTTATTTTTAGAAAATTTTGAAGATTTTTCTATGTGCAATCAAGTAACCCTATGTGGCGGGGTCAATTCAAAACCGGGGGTCATGATTTGAATACATTTTGTAGAAGTCTGCTAGGCAATGCTACATGCCAAATATCTAAGAACTAGGCCTTCTGGTTTATTTTTTTAAAAAAATTGAAGATTTTCCTATGTAAAATCAAGTGACCCCTGGGGTGGGTCAATTTTGACCCCGGGGATCATGTTTGAATAAATTTTGTAGAAGTCCACTAGGCAATGCTACATGTCAAATATCTAAGCTCTAGGCCTTCTGGTTTATATTTAGAAAATTTTTGAAGATTTTCCTATGCAAAATCAAGTGACCCCTGAGGCGGGGTCAATTTTGACCCCGGGGGTCATGATTTGAACAAATTTTGTAGAGGTCCACTAGGCAATGCTACATGTCAAATATCTAAGCTCTAGGCCTTCTGGTTTATTTTTAGAAAATTTTGAAGATTTTTCTATGTACAATCAAGTAACCCCATGGGGCATGGTCAATTTGACCCCGGGGGTCACGATTGGAACAAATTTTGTAGAGGTCCACTAGGCAATGCTACATGTGAAATATCTAAGCTCTAGGCCTTCTGGTTTATTTTTAGAAAAATTCTGAAGATTTTCCTAGATGTAAAATCAAGTGACCCCTGGGGTGGGGCCAATTTTACCCCGGGGGTCAAGATTTGAACAAAGTTTGTAGAAGTCTACTAGGCAATATAACATATCAAATATCTAAGACCTAGGCCTTCTGGTTTATTTTTAGCAAATTTATGAAGATTTCCCTATGTACAATCAAGTAACCCCTGGGGCTGGGTCAATTTGACCCCAGGGGGTCAAGATTTGAACAAATTTTGTAGAGGTCCACTAGGCAATGCTACATGTCAAATATCTAAGCTCTAGGCCTTCTGGTTTATTTTTAGAAAATTTTGAAGATTTTTCTATGTACAATCAAGTAACCCCATGGGGCGGGGTCAATTTGACCCCAGGGGACATGATTTGAATAAATTTTGTAGAAGTCTACTAGGCAATGCTACATGTCAAATATCTAAGATATAGGCCTTCTGGGGTTTTTTTTAGAAAATTTTTGAAGATTTTCCTATGTAAAATCAAGTGACCTCTGGGGTGGGGTCAAGATTTGAACAAACTTTGTAGAGGTTCACTAGGCAATGCTACATGTCAAATATCTAAGCTCTAGATCTTCTGGTTTATTTTTAGAAAATTTTGAAGATTTTTCTTTGTAGAATCAAATGACCCCATGGGGCTGGGTCAATTTGACCCTGGGGGTCATGATTTGAACAAATTTTGTAGAGGTCCACTAGGCAATGCTACATGTCAAATATCTAAGCTCTAGGCCTTCTGGTTTATTTTTAGAAAAATTTTGAAGATTTTCCTATGTAAAATCAAGTGACCCCTGGAGTGGGGTCAATTTTGACCCCGGGGGTCATGATTTAAAATTTTTAATTGTAGAGGTCCACTAGGCAATGCTACATGTCAAATATCTAAGCTCTAGGCCTTCTGGTTTATTTTTTTAATTTTTTTGAAGATTTTCCTATAGAAATCTATGTAAAATCAAGTGGCCGCTGGGGCGGGGTCAATTTTAACCCTGGGGTCATGATTTGAACAACTTTAGTAGAGGTCCATTAGGCAATGCTACATGTCAAATATCTAAGCTCTAGGTCTTCTGGTTTTTGAGAAGAAGATTTTTAAAGATTTTAAGATTTTCCTATGTAAAATCAAGTGACCCCTGGGGCCGGATCAAATTTGACCCCGGGGTCATGATTTGAACAAATTTGGTAGAGGTCCACTAGGCAATGCTTCACACCAAATAAGCTCTAGGCTTCTGGATTTTGAGAAGAAGATTTTTAAAGTTTTTCCTTTTGGTTGCCATGGCAACCATAGTTCTGCATGGAATTCAATTCTTTGAATAATTTTTGTAGAGCTTCACCCAAGGAACATTCCTGTGAAGTTTGGATGAAATTGGCCTAGCAGTTTATGAGGAGATGTCGTTTAAAGTAAAAGTTTATGGACGATGGATGCCGCACGTAGAGTGATCAGAATTGCTCACCCTGAGCCTTTGGCTCTGGTGAGCTAAAAATGTGAAAAATGGTCACAAGGTCAATGTCAACGTTTATTTCAGTACACAAACCTATGCATGTGGTTCAAATTTGAAGGCTGTAGCTACAGAAATGTGAAAGTAGGTCACTAGGTCAAGATCATGGTCAACTCATGTCAAGGTTCATCTAGATTTTTAAAGTTTTTCCATTCGGTTGCCATGGCAACCAGAGTTCTGCATGGAATTCAATTCTTTGAACAATTTTTGTAGAGCTTCACCCAAGGAACATTCCTGTGAAGTTTGGATGAAATTGGCCTAGGGGTTTATGAGGAGATGTCGTTTAAAGTAAAAGTTTATGGACGATGGACGCCGGACGTCGGACGTAGAGTGATCAGAATAGCTCACTCTGAGCCTTTGGCTCTGGTGAGCTAAAAATGTGAAAATAGGTCACTAGGTCAATGTCAAGGTCAAAGTTTATTTCGGTACACAAACCTATGCATGTGGTTCAAATTTGAAGGCTGTAGCTACAGAAATGTGAAAGTAGGTCACTAGGTCAAAATCATGGTCAACTCATGTCAAGGTTCATCTAGCCACTCAAAACTATACATGTGGTCCAAATTTGAATGTTGTAGGTTAAACACAAAAAAATAGGTCACTAGATCAAAATAAGTGACTTTGACCCTAAACAAGAGAAATGACACCATTAATGAGTTATATGCAATTTTATTTTTTTCTTATTATGGAAACAGAGAATGCATATATATTTTGTGCTTTACTTTAAATAGTTTGCATTGTTATTGAAATGCTTTTTTATCTACAAGTATTCTTATTATATTTGTCTTACTTTGTAAACATACTTCATGTTAGGACTTTCTCTGAAAATGTCACATGTTCTACTCCATGCATTGTTGAAATAGTTTGGCTATAAATGTATATGTGTTTAATGCCAGATAAATGATATGTTATGTTATGTTATGTTATATAATTACTTATATTATAACTAATAATTAAACCTTTACCCTAAACAAGAGAGATGACACCATTAATGAGTTATATGCAATTATTATTTTTTTCTTATTATGGAAACAAAGAATGCACATATTATAACTAATATTTTAACTAATAATAGCACTCTCTCGTGTTCTATAAATAGAACATACAGCAGTTATACCATAATGCAATGCGCAAATTGCGGACAAGGGAGCGTTTTCTATATATAACGAATCATGACTTCAACTACCTGGGAATTAAAAACAAGAGGACCATGATGGTCCTGAATCGCTCACCTCTTCCCACATGACCCAGTTTTGAGTATGATGTCGTTTTTTTCTATTATTTGACATAGTGACCTAGTTTTTGACCTCATGTGACCCAGTTTTGAACTTGATCTAGATATTATCGAGATAAAAATTCTGACCAATCTTCATGAAGATCCATTGAAAAATATGGTCTCTAGAGAGGTCACAAGGTTTTTCTATTATTTAACCTATTGACCTAGTTTTCGAAGGTATGTGACCGTTTGAACTTTACTAGATATCATCAAGGTGATTTTTTATGAAGATCTCATGAAAAATATGGCCTCTAGAGGGTCACAAGGTTTTTGTCATTGTTTTTTTTTTGTGTAATAGAATTATTGTCTACCATGATTTTTAAGTCAAAAAAGGGGCCCATCATTCTTGCAAAAAAGCAGGATAGAGTTATGTTTCTTGATGTACAGTGTCCACTTATGATGGTGAAAACTGTTGCAAGTTTTAAAGCAATAGCTTTGATAGTTTATGAGAAAAGTTGACTTAAACATAATACTCAACCAAAGAAATGATTTTCTAAGTCCAAAAGGGGCAATAATTATTGCAAAAATCAGGTGGAGTTACGCTGCTTGCTGTACAGGGTCAGCTTATGATGGTGAACAAGTGTTGCAAGTTTCAAAGCAATAGCTTTGATAGTTTAAGAGAAAAAGTTGACCTAAACATAAAACTTAACCAAGAAATCTGATATTTTCTAAGTCCAAAAGGGGCCATAAATCTTGCAAAAAGCAGGATGGAGTTATGTTTCTTGCTGTACAGGGTCAACTTATGATGGTGAACAAGTGTTGCAAGTTTTAAAGCAATAGCTTTGATAGTTTAGGATAAAAGCTGACCTAAACATAAAACTTAACCAAGAAAACTGATTTTCTAAGTCCAAAAGGGGCAATAAATCTTGCAAAAAGCAAGATGGAGTTATGTTTCTTGCTGTACAGGGTCAGCTTATGATGGTGAACAAGTATTCCAAGTTTCAAAGCAATAGCTTTGACATTTTGGGAGAAAAGTTGACCTAAACATAAAACTTAACCAAGAAATCTGATATTTTCTAAGTACAAAAGGGGCCATAAATCTTGCAAAAAGCAAGATGGAGTTATGTTTCTTGCTATACAGGGTCAGCTTATGATGGTGAACAAGTATTCCAAGTTTCAAAGCAATACCTTTGATAGTTCAGGAGAAAAGCTGACCTAAACATAAAACTTAACCAGGCAACGCCGACGCCGACGCCGACGCTGACACCGACGCCGACGCCGACGCCGACAACCGCTCAAGTGATGACAATAACTCATCATTTTTTTTCAAAAAATCAGATGAGCTAAAAACGAAATCAAAAGCACAACTTGCAAGGGTTCGTAAACGGCAAACCAACTGAAATGATTGCCCACTTCCCTTAGTTAGGTCACTGATAGTATGAACAATTCTGTCAACCAAGCCTTATACCGTTGTCTGACCCAGCCTTAATTGCCAAGATTATTTTGTAGAGTGAAGTTATATACAAGAACAATGTAACCTTTTGACTCTAAGCTGTTATCGATGTTGCTGTACAACGCAAAGGTATGGGGCATTTATCAATTTATTATTTACAGAATCCCACTGGACCATCGGTTAAAGAGATGGTACTGGAAGATATTTCTATTTCTAGCCCCGACGACCATGTTTTCTGAAAAATCGGAATAATATGAATATTCTTAGTAGATGGTCACATATGAAAAATTGTCACTGATAACTCGTATCCTCAGTATAAGGGAAGGTCCCTTCGCAAAGTTTCTTCTTATTTGAAACTCTCCTTTATTCTATTTTGCAGATAATTCAACAAGTTGATTTTACATAGACATTGTAAACTACCAAGTGAACGTTGTTACCAGTATATGTGAACAATTTAGATTCAAGTTTTATGTTACCATCGATTAAATTTTATTTCTACATTTCATTTACAACAAAATCAAAGGTGTAAATAACCATTAAACCCACACTATCTGTAAAAGGAGGTCCGTACTCCTAGACAATACCTAACAGCCTTTGTCTAGAGGTACGGATCCGTACTCATAGACACCAACTTTTAGACATTTATAATAAGACATATGTGGACATTAATTTTTTGCTAAAAAATTTATAAAATAACATACATATTTAATGCTCTTTTTCAATAAGGCATGACAACTATTTCTGTATCTTTTTGTTATTATTTTCTTCCTCATAACGTCGAGCGCAACACTGGGAAAGAAATGCTCCAGTTTCAAAGTGGACACTGTCAATTTTAGTGAAAGGCCCATAACTCTAGAAAAATGGAGACGATGTATCTAGTTTCCAAACATGACCAAGATATTATGGTCATAAACATTCTAGCAAGTCTGGTGAACATTGGATAAGAACTGCTAATGGAATTTTTTTGTAGAGGTGTTACTTTAAAAGGCCGCGTTTCAGAGACGTATAAAATTAATTGTTACCATGGTAACACTGGGAAAAGGTGTTGTTGAATTTTCTTTTTTTTTTTCAGAAACATTATTTCTGTTGTCAAATGATACACTTATCAGATGAAAACATTTCTGCAAAAAGTTCAATATTTCATTCTGTTGCCATGACAATGAAATGTCAATATGATTTTTATATCTAATCCGTTAAGGTAGTTCTGCACGTTTGGATCAAAATTTTTTCTACGATGTAGAATTTGATTAAACTCCAATTTTTCAAAACTTCAAAATATACCTAGAAAATTCAGCAAATAAAAAAGATAGGGTCGTGTGCTTGATTTTTTGCTAGGCTGGTTTGAAAAATTTGGACCTCACGCAATATTTCATAATGGGAGTCTATGGGAAAATCATAACTTTCATAACATTTTCGCGAATAGAATTTTTTCTACAATGTAGATTTTGATGAAACTTCTCACAATTGTAAATAAACACATGGCCTATAATTTGGTGAAATAAAATGTATAGGTCCGTGTGCTTACTTTTGAGATATTTTACCATGATTAAAGGGAACCGGGTAATTCACGTTAATTTTAAGAAATTATTTTGATTTTTTTTAACGTGTCATATGTTTTAATATCATATTTTGACTTTAGAAATATAGCAACAGTGCCATTATAACAAATTTACTGACATGTTTCGATTAATTCATAAATTGATTTTCATTTCCGAACGCCGAATCCAGGCTTTATTCTACGTTTTCCGGATAAATGACGTTACGCCATCACTTCCGGTTTTTCAAACGTGCAGAACTACCTTAACATACCTGGAGTCCTGTCTGTATACATAGTTTTCTGTCATTCTTTGAAAACTTGAAAGACAACATACCGGTGCTAAAATATGGCACGCTTTTAATAGTGAATTTTCAGTTTTAAATGTTTGCAGAGTTATCTCCTTTATTGAAAACTGCTTCTAGGACACTTGCATATCTTTAATCAGATAGTAAGCTTGCATTGATATTAAGAATTAATAACGGAAAGAAGAATTAATATATGAGCCGCGCCATGAGAAAATCAGCATAGTGGGTTTGCGACCAGCATGGATCCAGACCAGCCTGCGCATCCGCGCAGTCTGGTCAGGATCCATGCTGTTCGCTTTCAAAGTCTATAACAATTAGAGAAACTGTTAGCGAATATCATGGACCCTGACAAGACTGCGCGGATGCGCAGGCTGGTCTGGATCCATGCTGGTCGCAAACCCACTATGTTGGTTTTCCCATGGCGTGGCTCAAAATTATGTTGTGCTTTGTCCGTTTCATTTAGTATACCCCATAACCTCCCTTGCGATATTCGTACATATTAGCACATATTGCGAAAAATAATTTTCCTTAAACAATGGTCCCAGCAGATTCTAATCATTATTTTTGGTAAATATATGCATTCGGGTAAAATGGTACAGATAGGTGGGAGCTAAAATCAGCTTAAATCTAACATAGCCCTTTTAGTTTGATTTTGTGACTTTTCCAAACAAATGAATTAGAATCGTAAAATCAGCATCTGATGGCAAGGTCTGGTTTTATTGAAACTATGAAATATTATTGACATATACGCTAGATTAAAAAAAGATACTCTCATTTATTGTGTGGTAGGTTAGCTGTTTTGCTTATAGGTATGTAGAAATGAAACTCATATATGTGGAATTTGACTCTTTTTTTTTATTATTCTAAGAGTTTCCGCATAATTCTGGAATGTAAATACGTATATTTCACGGTGTATTTGACAGTCATTGATAAAAAAAATCAGAGTACATATAGGCATGAAAGGTAGCTCAAGTTCTTTGAGCAACTATCTCATTCATAATGTATTTCATGCGTAGTCAAAAAAGTTCTACAATGTTGGGCGTCTAATGTCACAGTGTCACAACTATCAATTTGTGAAAAAAAGCTTTACAAAACAGATGAATTTATGTCTTCTACGTAAGTGTTTTAACGGTTTGTTTAAACGAGTCATTCCTAGCTGGAATGTCCCGGTAAAATATAAAATGACAACATATATAACAACTGAATATTACTCAGTCGTATAAATGTCACATTTGAAGCGGATATCGTTGATTGTATTTTTTATATTATTTTATGGCAAAAATAGTTTAGTGCCGCTTTTTCGCCTACTTTCTTATAAAACAATAGCCGGTTTATGTTCTTATGACATTTTTAAGACATTAAAACGGCTGCTGAGAACGGGAAATTTAATTTCTTTTCTGACATTCATATATTCAAAAATAGTGGAGGTCTAACAATAAAAGTATCATTTTAACTGCGTTACATACACTAATTGAATTTTATTTTAAAAATTGTGAATTATTCATATTATAAGAAGCGTTACGGATGATGTGTTATGGTGTTAATTAAAGGTATACTAGACCCAGATTTCATACTTGAAATTAAGGACAATTCAGTTCTGCATACTAGTATAGTTTACGTAAACATAAACTTAAAGGTATACTAGACCCAGATTTCATACTTGAAATTAAGGACAATTCAGTTCTGCATACTAGTATAGTTTACGTAAACATAAACTTAAAGGTATACTAGACCCAGATTTCATATTTGAAATTAAGAACAATTCAGTTCTGCATACTAGTATAGTTTACACTTAATTATGACACTACATTGTATAGCTAAACACGGTATAAGTGTATACTACCACTAAAAAACTGGAAGTTTTTCAACAATTGACTGTCAGTACATAACATTTAATTGTGAATGTAGCTCTAAATGCATGACCAATTTATTTATATATTTGGTAAAGTTATATTAATTACATCTAAAGTGCTTCTCTAAAGATAAAATATTTTATTGAAAGATCGGCATTGGGTGTCTTTAATTCTCGATACGGTCATGTCACACTGACTGTCGCGGTCATAATTTGTTTGGTTGGGTTTAACGTCGCACCGACACAATTATAGGTCATATCATATAGCGGCTTTCAAGTTTTGATGGTGGAGAAAGACACCAGGTGCCCCTCTGTACAATATTTCATCAAGGGTGGGCACCTGAGTAGAACCACCGACCTTCCGTAAGCCAGCTGAAGAAGTCAACGCACCGAGTGAGGCTCGAACTCACATCGATGAGGGCCAAGAGATTTGAAGTCAGCGACTTTAACCATTCGGTCACGGAGGTCCCTTAGGTCATGGATATCTCATTAACCGTACTATTTACTACGCTACTGATCTTTGCTGGAGGATAACGTTGGTTCCTGGTTCTTTTGAATGACAGATGTACAGCTGCCATACGCGGGACTCTTATCCGAAAAACACAAACATAATCATGAAGCCTATATTTTATATTCAGTTCCCAAGTAACTACATGGCAGTGGTGGTGGAATATTCCACAATATCACCAGGGCAAAAGGAATAGGGTTTAGTTAGTTTGAAGAAGAACTCGCAAGTGTTCGTGAATTTTGGCCAAGCGGATTTAAAGAAAAGATTAGACGGCTGGACTATGGATCTATATTTATTTGGTATTTAAAATAGCCACATGAGCATATAAAAATAGCCCAGAGGCAAGGAATTATTGTTAAGTTTTTAAATAGAAAATAAAAACAAATAAGCTATTAAACCTAATGTACAGCAACTTCTAATCCCTGTCATCGAACGGAAGTACATCAGACGATAATCCTACCTTGCACTGAACACGCAGCTTAGATTATTAAGAAAAGCGCGCTGTGCCACATCTTGGCTCGTAACAACTGCGTCCAGTCTAGACGAAGGTAAGATCATGGGATCTATGGCGCATTATCCAGAGTAATAGGTAGAAGGGGTTCAAAGTATCGTTGTATAGCATTATGTTATGTAGACCAAGGTCAGAGGTTTAATCGATGTCAAAATTCAGCGGCGGAGCATTATTAAATCAAGCCTACACTTTTTAACCGACTGCTAGGTCTACTTCCACTTTAGTATAATGCCTTGGCTTTTCTGGTATAGAAATCTATCTATCTATTTATACTGCAGCACTCCTCTTTACAAGTATTATGTGCAGCTGCGCGCCTGTACAAGAAATTTAAAAGTAGAATGGATATAGGAGAATAAAAGTAATACACGATGTGTATTGCAAGCATGAATACAGTTGATAGTGTTAAAAACAAGAAGGATTTACAGATAAAAGCAGTTTAAAAACAGGTATATCATGCTAAACATTGTGTACAAGTTTGGTCACACCCTGCTTAAACTTGCTCAGGGTAGGGGCTTGCACAAGTTGTGCTGGAAGGGAATTCCAAAGCACTATGGTGGCTGGAAAGAAAGAGTACTTATAGTAATTACAGGGAGTGAGAATCTGAGTATAGGAGTGGGGATGAATATGTCTTGCTAGACGGGATAGGGGGCTGACATAGGGAGGGAGTGGTACAGCAACCAAGCCATTCACTATTTTGTAGAACATAAGGAGGCGTGAATCGGATCTCCTATTTTCAAGGGTACGCCATCTCAGCTGACTTAGTATGTTTGTGACACTGCTGTAAGGGGAGTAATAATGATTAACCCATCGCGCTGCCCTCCGCTGAATCATTTCGATCTGGTGTATGTTTTGTTGGGTATAAGGGTTCCAAACGCAGCTAGCATATTCCAGCTGTGGCCTGAGTAAGGCTTTATAAGCTACTTCTCGAATTTTTGGGTTTTTGCATGGGATAATCTATAGACCTATATGCCCTTTATAATATAGCCTACGGTACATTTTGCCGCTAAGTTTTACTTGCAAACAGAGATAAAATAACGACTTACTTGCAACGACATCCAGGAAAATTAGCCTTCTTATCATCTTGAATAACTCAGGCGGGTATGAAAGTTCTTCTGATCGTGTAGATCTGGATCTAGTCTGAATCTAGACACTATTTCGTGAACTGTGATGATATATTATCGCTCAAAACTATATCTTTACATACACTGAAGATTATAGACTCTTTAACATATTGAGAGAGAAAAAAAGTACCGTTAAATTATCACCCGAGCAAAGGTAGATCTAGATTTAATTGTATGGCCCTCTTCGAAAGGGCTAAGGGCTATATTCATAGACAATACTCCAACACCACTCATTGAGTACACTCAAATAAATTGCCTAACGGTCACGTCTTTACTCAGGAAAGATTCCATTTGTATTCATAAAGGTGAGTGACAGTCGAGTCAACTCCCAAGAGTGAGTGACTGTTGAGGGAGGTCCTGGGGACCCTTGAGTGTTTCTCAAGGTCTAATAATGAAAGTTTAAATGATAAATTTACAATATTTAATTGATTTGAAGGTAAGATAACAGTGTCATTTTAAAGCGGAAGTTCATATTTGTACAAGGTATTTTGGAAAAATATATTATGTTCTTCTTAATACATGTTGCTGAGGACGACGAAAACGCAAAAAGACCCCACAAATTAAAAGACTGTTTAATTAAAAAACGGTTAAAATAGATATAGGAAAACAAATATACATCTTCGAAACCTAGCCTAACGGGGCTGATCAGTCACTCCCAGAAACACATGTCGTAGTAACAAATATTTACATTTCACAAGCCTAGATATCGGTTAATTCATACTGAAAAATGTAATCAATCCGTCAAATTAAATGTCGTGAAGAACCTTTCTCATTAAATCTCATTGTTTAAATGACAACGGAAACATTTATTTTATAAAAAAGATATGAGCTGCGCCATGAGAAAACCAACATAGTGCGTTTGCAGTCTGGTCAAGATCATGCTGTTCGCTTTCAAGCCTATTGCAATTAG
Organism: Mercenaria mercenaria; assembly: GCF_021730395.1. Lineage (NCBI taxonomy): Eukaryota > Metazoa > Mollusca > Bivalvia > Venerida > Veneridae > Mercenaria > Mercenaria mercenaria. The sequence goes on along the minus strand of NC_069366.1, from coordinate 21,076,266 downwards.
AGAAACTATTAGCGAACAGCGTGGATCATGACCAGACTGCGTCGATACGCAGGTTGGTCTGGATCTATGCTGTTCGCAAACGCACTATGTTGATTTTCTCATGGTGTGGCTCAATTTTGTTTTTAGGAATTGAAATTTAAAAAAAAACGCGGGCTGGCAGTCGGGAAACACCAACAATTAATGGCAGATTTAAAAATTCAGTTGTTTAAATAAATTTCAGTTTCAACGAAAAATAAACTCTATATTTCTAAGTATAAATTAAATTCTACTAATTAATGCAGAGGAGTAGACTGGCTGATTGACGGAGGAACGGACGGAAGGACGTATTATAAAACAAATAGACGGATGGACGGACGGATAAACATAAAGACGAGCATTAAGATGACAACTTCCAACAACAAAAATAATGATCAGTACTTTTGAATATCTTTGATGTTATTGTCATATAAACCGTTATAATCCTCTAAATCCATTGTGTACAATGAAACCATTACTCGAGCTGTCCTTCCGAAAGTCAAGATTGAGTGGAATTTATGAATATGACTTTCGAGCTCCACTCACACTCCCGCAAGGTCTACTCGAGGTCCACTTGAGTGATACTTACCCAAGTTTGAGTCAAGTGTGAGTTTGAGTTACGACTATGAATATAGCCCTAAAATATTTACAATACTGCAGTAGAATCTAAATCAGATTTAGATTTATCTGATATGTAACAGTTCTAAACTGCGACCTTTTTAATATAAAATTGATAGATCTAATTATAGATCTAATTAGATCTATATTGATTACACATCAACACACCCTATTACCTGATGTCCACCACGCCGAGGGATGTGGCTGCCACAGAGGTAGGAAATCAATAACGGCGAATAGTGGTGTTAGTTTTTGGAGCTGTATTTTTTCATTTCGACTTTCCATGAAGATATTCTGGTGCAGGCATGTGTGTAAATGCCTAAACATATTATATGATTAATCCTGGTCGCCAACTTTGCGAAATAAAGAAGTATTTAGCTGTTTAAATTGGACGTTTATTAAATTAATGCGAAAATCAATTCAACGGCCCAATTCGGAGTGTTTACAAATGATTTGATCGTTTTACCTCACACGTCAAACGACCAATCATCTGGGGATAATCCTGGCAAGTTTCAAGTCTGTCCGTACGTCTACACCGACGTTATGACCCTCCAAATGGGACCCGGGTAAGTCACGTATGATAAACTTTACCGCAGAGAGCATTTTTAAATGATGCCCATCCGCCGAGAATCAAAATATATGGTATCGTTTACGACAGAGGGAAATTTTGTGTAAAAATATCTATTTTGGCTGTTTGTTTTGCTTTTGAGACCTGGGAGGTCATGGAATTATTTGCAGTATGCATTGTTTATACTTGTGTTTAATAATGGGCGATTTTCATGGCGACACCGCTGTAACACGGTATAATCAGTCTTGATTGACTTCTATCTATCTCCGACGTTGTTTTGCTACTATTTAAGTCTTCGTTTTGTAAACTCAGTTTTGTTTCAATTTCTTTTATCATGAAATATACAGAAATAACGATATCGTAAGTCCTGATGGTATCGGTACTTGCGTTCTTGCTGGATTCAGTGTTGAATTTACGGTTTATGATGAATCGTTTTGCAATCAGTCTAGATATATATCCTACATTGCATACATCTTATACTGTACATGTATAGTGTTCTTTTGCCACTGAAAGTCTTGTTTTGTAAAATCATTTTTTTTCTTTTTTATCATAATTTACAGACATTTGCTGCCAGCAATGAAATTCTAAAGCCCTGGTACTTGCGTTCTTGCTGGATTCAGTGTTGATATAGGTTAATATAAATATCAAATTATTTTGCATTATCAAGCTTCATACTAAGAGGCTACTAATAGTAACATAGTTCTACATAAAAGATCCGTTAGGCTAGAAATTTAAATATATTTCTGGTCAGTGGCATAAGTCAAGTGATCGGTTCTAAATAAAGCTGTTATTCATTATCGTTTACAGAAATGTTCTAAACAATTTATTTTGTATTCAATTTCAGAACCAAGTGAAGGCATACACATGTTATTACTGTAACAATGATTTGTGAAGTTAAACACTGGAGTGATTGACCATTTAGTTAATTGTCATGTCAAGAGAGATCTATCAAAATGCAATGGAAATAACTAAACCATCTGTTTTTTACCGAGTTACTATCTGAAATGAAGATTTCATTCTGATCGATCTCTCTTGAAAACTTTAAAGATGTATTCAATTTTGATATTTTGCCCTTAACTTCAATACATGCCCACACGTTGGTCATTAGAATGAATGTTTCACACTTCATTTGGAATCACGTCGGTATATGTTTTCTGTCCTATATCCAGCATTCCAAATGTTTTCATCTTAATCCAGTTCCATGTACTTAAATGGTCAATCACTCTAGCGTAAGCTGCAAATCAGCGTCTTAGCTTTTTTAAACAATACTCATGCATTTCAAATATATATGCTTAAATATACTACTCGACAAACTGTGTTAAACTATATGATCTGATGTGTATTTAAATGAAAGCTGTATATAATAAATGCATTTAACGATTTAATACCTAATATTAACCGTAACTTCAACACAGAATCCTACAAAAACGCAAGTATCAGGACTTCAGATATCATTATTTCTGTATATTTCATCATAAAAGAAATTGAAACAAAAATGAATTTACAAAATGAACATTTACAGCAGCAGAATCAATCTATACATGTACCAGATAGTTAAAGGTGGTCAATCACATTTAAACAACATTTAGTGACATTTTTTACTTCTTGTATATTCTAGTAGAGAATTATTTAAGGAACAAAAAGACCGATTATATAGAGTTAGATTCCTATTTGAAATGTATATTTTATTATTTTTATAAAATTTTGTAATTACTCCCCTTTAATATGAAAGTATATAAAAAGCTGAGTATTTCTTTTTATTTCAATGCAATGTCTAGTTTTACATTTGCATTTGATAGACATATTAACTATTGAACAATCTGAACCAAAATGCAAGTTTTAAAGCTGGGTGTAGCTTCTGAATTCATTTATTTCCAATCTATCTTGGTTGCGCAACCAGATAGCAAAGGGAGGTAATAATAATTTTTCAAACTTGCGTTTCTAATGAATTCCATCTAAATACATATTTTTAATGCAAATATTTACAAATATATTACAATATGTCTAATATTTATACATTTCCTTAGGCAAAGTATGTTTATCAAATTTATACTTATGATAAAATAACTCTATCTTGGTTGGACAACCAGGATAGGAAAATGAAATTTTAAAAATACCTCCAGTGAAAATCTAATTTGTATTAAGTGTTAAGTGAACATAAATGAGTGTAAATGATCAGATGCTAAAGTTTCGAACAAATCCGTTACATGGCCAAAATCTGATTATCCACCTTTAAGTATGCAATATCGGAGATAGAAATACAATCTAGACAGATTAACACTGTTACAGCGGTGTTCGCCATTGAAAATCGCCCAATGGCATTATTAAACATAAGTATATAAACAATGCATACTGCAAATGATTCCATGACCTCCCAAGACTTAAAAGCGAAACAAACAGCCAAAATAGACGTTTTTACACCAAATTCCCCTCTGCCGTAAACGGTATCCTATATTTTGACTCCTCGGTGGGATGGGCATCATTTAAAAATGCCCTCTGCGGTAAAGTATATCATACGTGACTGTACCCGGGTCCCTTTGAAGGGTCATAACGTCGGTGTAGACGTACGGACAGACTTGAAACTTGCCAGGATTATCCCCAGATGATTGGTCGTTTGACTTGTGAGGTAAATTTGATCAAAATATTTTGTAAACACTTCGAATTGGGCCGTTGAATATGGTTTTCGCATCAATTTTAATAAACGTCCAATTTAAACAGCTGAATACTTCTTTATTTCGCAAAGTTGGCGACCAGGATTAATTCTATATATGTTAGGCATTTACACGTATGCTTGCACCAGAATATTTTCATGGAAGACGAAATGAAAAAATACAGCTCAAAAGACTAACACCACTATTCGCCGTTATTGATTTCTGACCTCTGTGGCAGCCGCATCCCTCGGCGTTGTGGACATCAGGTAATAGGGTGTGATCAAGAGCTATAATTAACAATTAGATTTAGCCTCTAGATCTATTATGATATGAAACCGCCATCGTTGACAAAATGTTCAACGCGAAGACGCATGCTAAATGACGTCACAAATGACGTAACATACCCGATATGAATATTTACCATACTGACGTTAGGCCTAATTTTACGGAATTCAAAAGGCGTTCGATCACTAATGTCGAAGTTTGTTTGTTTGCTTGTTAGCTTATCTATAGTCGTCATCGGTAACCCATATGAGCGATTCCTCCACAAGAAAGTTAGTTGTGTTAGTGTCATGATACAATAGGCATGATACAGCAGATGTCCTTTAATTATTAGCAATGGAAGGAACTTCCCTGGTTCTTTAGCGGTCCCTGTGTAAAGCATCCTTACAACTTAAAGTTCAATATCAACATCAAAAGACGGCTAAGGCGTTCCAAAGAAATATGGGAAAAGACGTACAAACGACGTTCACTTTTCGCAGTCACTGACAGAAGATAATTTTACTTTGAGCTGGGCATTGACTCTACAGTGAAGTGAATGATTTATAGAAATGATAGGCCTACCCTACCGTAATATCTTCATAACTTTTCGCGACAGTTTTTTTCTTCTACTACCGTGTGTGCGAGATATATTACGCAATATGTCATTTACAGCTGAGATACGTTATAAAATAGGCCTACTACAACAACAAGTTAAAGGGACTGACCTCTAGATCGTACGACAACAATGAAAAAGAAAAATTCTAAATTATCAGAAAATTATTGCTCTATTTCTTACTTAGTTACTAACAGATCATATGCTATGGGAAAACTTGGAAATAACTTTTTTTTCATTCAAAACTGCCTTAATTATAAAGCTTAATATATACCTTTGTAAAGTACGAATCCCTTGGTGTTATTGGCTAAGATGCAAGTAAAGTTTTTCGAGGCCTTGGCAACCCATGGCTTTTTATGTTGTTATTGTTGTTGTTAACACTAATGCATGTTTAATAATTTTAGGTGAGAAAAAGTGATAGGCATATAAAAGTCATTTTTCAGCCATAAATGATTAAGTTGCGCTGTCCGTTAAGATTAACAACGCGCAACATTTTTTAGCAAATTCTAATCGTGGGATACGTGTTTATGCCAAGGGATGTTAGACTTTCTTCTGCGTGTATATGCCTTGGGACTTTGGGATAGTTTTACCGTGAGTATGCCCGGGAACTGTTTAAAAAGTTTTCATATGAAATCTGAAAAAGCAAAGCAAATCACACATGTCATAGATTTCATACCTGGAAGTTTAAGGTACATTTATAAAAGCCTAAAACACAAACAGGATAAAAAATTACATAGCATACATCATGTTAACATGTTTAATAAATCACGACGTAAAGACGAATCACCTTTCAATATTTTAACAGCTTCAAGATATACGTTCCTCATTTAAGATCTTAATTATTATAATTATAGCCTATTTCTTTTCAAAGTCACTGTACTTTAAAAACAGCGAAATACACTCAGAAGAAAACATTACCCGCGAAATGATGGAGCCAGTGTTGTATGTCGTGTCACACATGATTATTTGAGCCGTGCCATGGGAAAACCAACATAGTGGCTTTGCGACCAGCATGGATCCAGACCAGCCTGCGCATCCGCGCAGTCTGGCCAGGATCCATGCTGTTGGCTTTCAAAGTCTATTGTAATTAAAGAAACCGTTAGCGAACAGCATGGATCCTGACCAGACTGCGCGGATGTGCAGGCTGGTCTGGATCCATGCTGGTCGCAAAGCCACTATGTTGGTTTTCTCATGGCACGGCTCATTTTTATTTTAATTTGAATCCATGACGTTGAGTTGTAAAAGAGATAGGTTGAAAGTGTATAAAACTCTTTTTTAATCATTGCTTCAATGTGATAAATTGTCACTGGCTGTGATATGGTTTTCATCATAGAAACATGGGAAAAACCCTAAATATTTATAAAGTCAGTTAAAGTAATGGACTCGTAAAGAGAATCGTTTCAGTATCCTCCGTAAGCGATTTCGGCATCCTTCGTCCATATCAGGTCACAAACAGGTAAATAAATTTCCCTATATATTCTATATAAAACTGGCATTTTTTAAAGAGCTACCAAATATAGCTAGACCCACTTCAGAGAACATAAATGAAGAGAAAAGTAGGGGTCATGTATCTTCTAAAATTAAGAGAAATTTCTCTTGTCACATTTGCTTACTGTAAAATCACATCAAAATCACACTGCTGTGACCTGGAAGTACTACTCATGCTAAAATTGAGTTTCACTTCACCAAATACATCCTCCTCTCCCATGTTTTTCCACCAAAATGTCAAAAATACATCCACAATGACATTGAACCAGAAACTAGCTTTAATTTAGACCTCTGTTGCCATGCCAAGTGAGAAATAGTGTTCAAAAACCTGTCCGCCATTACGCTCCCGCGCTGGTTCCTTTACTATAGTTAGGCCTATCAGAAATATATTTTGAAAACAACCGAAACAGCATACGGCAAATACGGAAACAAACGGAACTTGCCGATTCTCATTACGAATCCTCTAGGCATTTGAGGCCAGTGTGTGCGTTATCATGTAACTGAATGAGCTAAACTATAGTTGTATAGAAAAAAGTTCTTGCAAACATGTTACATCCTGTTAAAACAGTGTTGCAAAACATGGACAACAGATAGAACACAGTGTTTTACATACTTTTCCGTATGTCTTTTTCCTGTTTTTCAAAGCCAAAGTCGTGTTAATTGAACCTTTACAAATTTCGAAATCAGGCCGAGTTGTGTTAAGTAGTAGAAGTTACATATATTTGTTCCGTTGGTCACATTCTAACAAGATTACACAAAACTTAACTTGATGAGATACCTCGACGTCATTTGAATAACAGTACTTCTGACGGTATGTAAAAAATGATTTGGCAGGGAAGTTGAGAAACTTGCGTTTAAGCGAAGAAATATTTCCAAAAATCAGAAGAAAGACCAGTGCATAGCTGCATATTGAGACACATTATTTTCTGGTATAGTTAAGTTACAATCGCTGCAGATGATTTAGAAATACCTTGGACGTAACGTCTAACAGCTAATGCGTCAAATCATAAACGTCTTAAAAATACATTTTAAGCCAAAAAGATACCAAGACATAACAACACACTGGTAACGTTTCAATTGAAAACAGTTCTTGTGAAAACTCGATAATATATATTTGTAAATACAAAATTTAAATCTGATCAATTATGGTAATTTCCATCGATTTTTGATATGTTAAGTGGTAGCGAAACAGAATTTATTGTCACACCCGCCCCACATTTAAACATACCATTAGTAACGTAACATATACAAGGCACGTAATTGGAGTATTTCTTGTGTTGCGCTCGCTCATCCTCTAGCAGTTATCCACGTCACAATATCCCATCACAATACTACCTGCTTCTAGAATCTGTCATCCCAGCAAAATACCTTGGCGTGGATATCACAAGTGATCTTTCGCGGAATGCCGATATAAATAGGTCAGCAAAAAGGCAAATCAAACTCTTAAGTTTCCTCCGCAGGGATATAATGGTCAACTCCAAACCCCTTGTACCATTATTAAGTATGCAGTGGAGAGAATTTCTACAAGCTTAAGCTTTCAATTCAATCCACTAGTCTATACTATGTGTAAAACTGTATAATTGTTATTTGCTATGCGATACAATGTAGATGAATAAATATGTTTAAACCAAACCCCTTCAGCCCATGGCATATCAGACCCTCGTCAGACCACAGCTGGAATATTGCTCCGAAGTCTGATTCCAATACACACAAAACCCAAATAGACCAAATAGAAGCGGTCCAGAGACGTGCAGTCCGTTAGTCTTTGTCTGACTTTGGCCACACCTCCAGTGTCACTGACATGCTATACTGTCTAAAATGGCTCTGACTCCCGACTTAGCCATTATCATCCGCTGTCTTACAGGTTACTCTCTGCAACCATTGACTACTACAAAAACTTCTTTTTCCACAGGACTATAGTCAACGTGATATTTAGCGCCATGTACGTATCAGGAAATTTTTTGTTTTGTTTTGTTTTTTTTTGTTGGGTTTAACGTCGCACCGACACAATTTTAGGTCATATGGCGACTTTCCAGCTTTAATGGTGGAGGAAGACCCCAGGTGCCCCTCCGTGCACTATTTCATCACGAGCGGGCACCCGGGTAGAACCACCGACCTTCCGTAAGCCAGCTGGATGGCTTCCTCACGTGAAGAATTCTACGCCCCAAATGAGGTTTCGAACCCACATCGATGAGGGGCAAATGGTTTGAAGTCAACGACTCTAACCACTCGGCCACGGAGGCCCCGTATCAAGAAATAGCGCTTTCAAATTTCATGAAGTATTTTTCTTAATAACACGTTTTAAACGAAATGTCACATTGCATTAATGTGTTGATTAATTTACAAACATACTGAGTTAGTTATTCGCTTTGCTGAACAATTCGCAATAATTTTCGCCCGAATTGAATTCTGCCGAAGACGTATTACGGTTCTGGCGTGTATAAACAAAGACCTACTACTGGCGCCATGCTTGCGCGAAGAAACAGTTCCATCATTTTTGATATAAATTTTACAATAAAGAACATATTAGAATCGAAATAATTTATAGCAAAACAGTGCTTTATCACTATTTATACACTCGGGCGGTTATACGTCGTCCGAAATAATTTCACTCGGGCTACGCCCTTGTGAAATTATTACGCCCGACGTATAACCGCCCATCGTGTATAAATAGTGATAAAGCACTGTTTTGCTATAAATTATTTCTTAATTCTTCCACCTGACATTCCCTTCCCAAACCATGGAGTAGTTCAATACCGCTATCTGCAACATTGATTTAACATAATTCACCATACCCCTGTTTTCATTTTATAGTCACTAACAAATTTTCCTTTCTCTTTCATTTGGCCCCGGCCCCGATTTTCTTTTATTTTCTACTAACAATCTTTGTGGCTTGACTCGCGCGAAATGTCTACGTCCTTGTAAAGGGCTAGACAGTAAAGGCAGATAGATACTAAACGAACTCATTTTTTGCAGGGAGACAACTAGTACAAATTTGCAAAGAAGTATTTTTTTGTTATTTCTCTCTAACAAATTTGAGTGTGGTGTTGGAGGGCGTAACAAAAGTTGCGTTCGAACAGATAATACTTAGACCTGACTTCTAAAATTAAGTACTCTTCAACAAAATTCCGTATTTCCATTCTTTTTTCTTTTTCCTGAAGGACATCTCAAAATAAACGTCTGAGTGCCATAGGAATAATGGTTTATGAATATATAGAATCTATCAAACAGAAATTGACCTTGACTATAACTTAGTAAACTATAAATCTATAAAATACATGTATAATATGAAATAAGGCACTGCCTCAATCGGGAATCGATCAGACTTCAACTCATCCCTTTAACATATAAAAAAACTGTCTACTAGGGTGTTTAATAACAGGCAAATTGTTGAGAAGCACAATGACAGACTTAAGGTGATCACAACAGCTCACACTGTGCTCAGGTGAGCTAAAAATCATACAAACTTAAAAGTTACTAGATTGCAACTCACTTTTAACAAGACTTAACAGACACACATTAACAATCTATTTGCACCACGGCAGGTTAAGAGCTCAGTCTAGGGAGACATATTAGCTTTCTTGTGCAGGCTTGGTTTTTTCTATTTGTGTTAATTGTAATTCTGAAATTACTCGTAAAACAAATCCTAATTTTGCTTTTATATAACATCACAAAGACTTGCATTAAACTTTATTTATTGAATAAACTGTTCACATGTTTAAGTTTTATCTGTAATACACATTTATAATGATCACAGGATCACATAGTTTTTTTTTATCCATAATAAAATATAGCTGAAACTGTGAATAACAACTTTTAATAACAGTACTGGATGCTTTTGTCAGGCTTTGAAATAAGTATTGTCAAAATAAAGAAAATGGGGACTTGCTGTAATCTGTATTCTAAAATGTACAATTTCTCTTACAACAAGAACAAATAAACAAGAGGGCCACGATGGCCCTGTATCGCTCACCTGCATATTGAAAATAAAGATCATCAAGATCAAATTCTGACCAGTTACATTAAGATATGATCATAAATGAAGCCTCTAAAGAGTTAAACTAGCTTTTCCTTTGATTTTGACTTGGTGACCTAGTTTTTGACTCCACAGGGACCCAATTCAAACTTGACTGAAAAAACATCAAGATTAACATTCTGATTAAGTTTCATGAAGATGCAGTCAAAAATTTGGCCTCTGTAGTGTTTACAGGCTGTTCCTTTGATTTGACCTAGCGACCTAGTCTTTAATCCCACCTAAACCTAGATTTAACTTGACCTATAGATCATCAAGATTAAAATTCTGACAAGTTTCATTAAGATATGGTCAAAAATGTTGGCCACTACAGTGTTAACAAGCTTTTCCCTTTGATTTGACCGGGTTACATGTACCTAGTTTTTGACCCTAGACGACCCAATACAAACTTGCCATATTTTATTGGGGGGTAACATTTTTGACCAAGTTTCTTTAAAGATTGGGCCAAAATTGTGACCTCTAGAGTGTTAACAAGCTTTTCCCTTGATTTGACCTGGTGACCTAGTTTTTGACCCACTTGACCAGATTTGAATCTGATCTAGGATCATTAATATTAAACATTCTGACCAGTTTCATGAAGATATAGTCTTAAATGTGACCTCTACAGTGTTAACAAGTTTTTTCCTTTGATTTGACTTGGTGACCTGTTTCAAGATGACCCAACATCAAATGTGTCCAAGATTTTATTTGAGCGTAACATTCTGACCAAGTTTTCATAAAGATTAAGAAAAAATTGTGACCTCTAGAGTGTTAACAGCCCCAAATTGTTGACGACGGACGGACACGGGGCCCATCACAAAAGCTAAACCTTGAGCACTTTGTGCTCAGGTGAGCTAAATGCTAGAGTTGCCCACAGGAGTGAAAATTATACCCCACAAAAATGGCCTTATCAAAGAACTAAGCCAATAACAAAGCAGCATTTCTTGAGCTATTACCAAATGACCTCAAATTAAATTCTCCATAGTTTCATGATCCTCTGCCCAAGTGTTGTCAAGCTGTTGTATGGAAAAGGTTTAAATGTTCCGGGTCATCCTGACCTTTGGAACTCTAAATCAATCAGGTAATCTGCTGGTCAAGACCAACCTTGTACTAAATTTTGTGTTTCTCACCAAAGCATCCTGAAGTTATTGTCCAAAAACCGTTTTGAAGACCGTTATTTATTTTGTTGAAGTTAACTCACACCGAACAGGATGGTCATATGGCCGATTTTCCCATTTTTAATGGTGGAGGAATCCCCCAGGTGCCCCTCCGTGCATCTTTTTAAAGAACCGGGTCAGTGTGACCTTGACCTGTGACCTAAACATCATTAGGGGACACCTGCTGGGTCTTAATCAACCTCCCTACCAATTTCAGATTTAGGCTCAAGCATTCTCAAGTTATAATCTGAAAACATTTCACGTTTTGCCTTATTGTGCCCTTTGAACGGACTTCAAAGTAAAACTTGACCTGAATTTCATGATGTGACACCTGTGTACCAACTTTATCATCCTGGGTAAAGGTCTCAAGTTTCATTCGGAAACGGTTCAACTTTTTCAAAATCACTTTGACCTTGACCTTGATCTATTGACCTCAAATTCAAACAACCTGTATTTTATCATGTTACACCTGTGTTACAAAGGCTATGTCCCAGGCCAAAGCGTTTGCAATTTATTTTGACCTTTGACCTACTGACCCCAAAAGTTGAACTTGACCTGTAACTATGTCCCAAAAAATATTTAAATTGGTCAAGCTTTTCATGAGTTATCTCTGGAAGCCATGAAACCTACTGACTGAAAGACAGAAAGCTTACTACATGGGGGTATAACAGAACATTCTCTTTTAAATCTCATAAAAAATATGAGAAACTAATGCCCGGGGGTAAATGTCAAGCCCGCCAGCTGTCAAAAGGACTGGGAGTTGTGCATGACACTCCTTGCCCTCATTGAGGCAAACATTTATGCCAAATAAAAGAGATTAAAAAAGTTACAATAAGTTATTTACAGTAACAACAAAGGAACGAAAATTAAAAATTTAAAAATTTTTTAAAAAAATTAAAAAAAAAAAATTAAAAAAAAAATTCACACAAAAATCCGCCCAGAAGAGATAGGTAAAAATACACCTAAAATTGGATGTAACATGCATGTTGTACTACAAAAAAGTGGTCTTGATTTTTCCCTACGACCAGTAATAAACAAGTTACAAATGAAGCTATTTATGTAACAACAAAGGGAAGTAATCTAGGATCTTATGCATAAAACTCCGTCGCATGAGAGAAAAATTGTGCCAGTTACATAAAAAACCCCTCTATGCATCAAAAAGAAAGCTCCAGACAAAGTCATTCTTGTATCTGACCTTGACCTCTAAGTGTGACCTTGACCTTAGACTGGTTCTTCCGCATGACACCCGTCTCATGGTGGTGAACATTTGTGCCAAGTTACATCTAAAGTCCCTCCATGTGTGAAAAAAAATGCCCAGACAAAGTTGTCATTCTTTATCCTTTGACCTCTAAGTGGACCTTGACCTTAGACCTAGGGACCTGGTTTTTGCGCAGGACACCCATCTCATGATGGTGAACAATTGTCCCAAGTTACATCAAAATCCCTCCATGCATGAAGAAGAAATGCCCGGACAATTTCATTTTTGAATTTGATTTTTGACCTGTAAGTGTGATCTTGACTTCTGAAATAGGAAACCTGGGGCTTGCGCATGGCACTCCGTCTCACTGAGGTAACATTCATACCATATATAAACAAGATTGCTCCTTGCATGTCCAAATTATAGTCCGGACAAACAAATCCGGACGGACGCACGCACTCACATTCACCGAATAGACATTTAAACAACTTTTGTCTTCGCTTCCGCAGCGGGCTCGACAATAACAAAACCAATGTGATAATCACATTATCTCTTAAAGTAACAGAGCTTAGTCAAACACTGCTGTTCTCAAAATATATTTAGTTCTAAAAAATCCTAAATTTCCCTATCCTTAAAAGTTTTTTTTATTAAAGTTCCCTTGTTCTTCTGTCTTTTTATATTTTCGGGGTGTTTCTTTCTTGCTTTCAAGTATAGGATTTTTTTTTGCCCTTTTCCATTTTGTAGCTGCCTGCTCTCAAGAAGTGAACCTGTAAACAAAATCAAATATTGTAATTGATAAAAAGAGACCCCAACCACTTTCATTAAGACCCATGAAAAATGTGACCTATAGAGTGGTCACAAGCAAAAGTTTACCGACGAAACGACGGAACGACGGATGCCGCGCTACACAAAGCTCACCTTGACAGGTGAGCAAAAAAAAAACATATCTGAGAACCGCTTCCTGCGTAACACTAAAATGTAAAAAAAAATTAAACCATTTTGTTGATGTTATTTTTGGGAAAATTTTTCCTTGCATTTTGGGATGTTGGGGGAAAAAATGCAATATTTTTGGATTGGGAAGGGGCCGAATAAAAATAATATAGGCCTCGGGTCATTAAAAGGGAATGAAAAGCCCTCCCGGGCTAACAATTTCTGACTAGAAATCATTTTCAGAGTTTTTCTTTCGAGTGAGTTCTATATGGAATTAAATTCTTTGGGTAATTTTGAAAGAGGACCACCTCATGATCATTCTGTGAAGTTTGGTGTAAATCTGCCCAGTGGTTTCTGAGAAGATTTTTACAAATTGTTGGCCCCTGACGGCCCTCAACTCATGTTGTCACCCTGTGACAGGTGATCGAGCTAATAATTGTTTAAATTTGCATACATGTTTTTAAATTTTATGGTTTTGTCCAGAAATGCTTTATCATCAAGAAAAGAAATGGAGTCTTACTAAGGACTAAAAAAAATTTTTTTCCGGTAACAGCAAAAAAAAAAAATTAGGGTAGTAGGTCGAAAAAACTTTTTCCTTGGAATTTTTAAAATTATTTTTAGGGGGGACTTTTTGGAAATTATTTTTGTGTCAAAAAATAAATACAAATAGGGGGGTTTATGCCTCTAAGCACAGTAAGTTGATTTATAACTCACTGTCCATGTTTAAAGCATAAAAGTGCAGTTTTGCAACTTTTTGTCAAAAAGTTGAAAAAAATGTTCTCAAAGACAAAGGCGGACGGACCGTCCATTTAGAGTCGGGCCAAAAATTATGGTAGGTCAGGATACAGGAAACAGACAATTTTTTTTTACGCCTAATGTTCCTTGGTATTTGATTCTATGCACCGACTCAATCGCAAAAATCAGTTCACACAATACAATTTGTATACAGTATATCATGCCTTTGAATGATTGAAACTGTTTCCCCATGGTGCACAGCTGCAACATAATAAAGAAACAGAAAGATAGAAATACCTTATCAGCGCGAAGCAAGTGGTTCAGTCTGTAAACAAGCACTTTGGACCAGTACAACAATACTCTGTATAATAGACCAAGATGCCTGAAAATAGTGAAAGGGTTTGAGCAAATTAAGAAAACATGGACAACCAGTTTGTTTTGAAATTTCAAGGTCTAAGAGCTAACACCCTTTTTTGCAGTTTATCAATTTCATGCCAATAAGATGACCCAATTATATCATTGGCATGGCGGGAAAAATTTTGATAAAGAAAACTTTTTTAATGAAAACTAGAAAATGCTTTTGTAAAAAAGCGCATGTTCCCCAATGCAAAGTCCATAGGCAAAAAGTCAATAGGGGTCAGGAAACGAAAGTCAAAGAGACACTTTATGGTTGGGTGCAATAGGGATCATCTACTTGGCTGTCCAGTTATCCCGCTAAAATTTTAACACTCATGGCTAGTGGTTTCTCAAGTCACTGTTCAGGGTCCTGTGAGTGTGACCCTGACCTTTGATCAAGTGACCTCAAAATAAATTGGGGCATGTACTCTGCATTCCAATCATCCTATTAAGTTTCAACATTGTAGGTCAAGTGGTTCTCAAGTTATTTCCAAAAAAAGATTTACATGAACAGGCCACTGTGACCTTGACCTTTAATAAATGACCCCCAAAACAATAGGGGGCATCTACTCTGCATGTTCAATCATCCTATGAATTTCAACATTCTGGGTCAAGTGGGTCTCAAGTTATTGATCGGAACTGGGTTATCAATGTTCAGGCCCCCTGTGAGCTTGACCTTTAAAAGGAGTGACCCCAAAAACAATAAGGGTCATTTCTCTCATGAACAATCATCCTATGAAGTTTCAACATTCTTTGGGGCAAGTGGTTCTCAAATTATTGATTGGAAAAGGTTTTCCATGTTCAGGCCCTTGACCTTGACCTTTGACGGAGTGATCCCCTAATCAATAAGGGTTATCTAATCTTTATGACCAATCATAATATCAAGTTTCAACATTCTGGGTCAGGTGGTTCTCTAGTTATTGATTGGAAATGGTTTTCAATGTTCAGGCCCCCGTGACCCTTTACCTTTCACCAGAGTGACCCCAAAATCGTTAGGGGTCATCTACTCTTTATGACCAATCATCCTATTAAGTTTCAACACTCTGGGTCAAGTGGTTCTTAAATTATTGATCAGAAATGATTTCAATGTTCAGCCCCTGTGACCTTGACCTTTGACGGAGTGACCCATAATCAATAAGGGTTATCTACTCTTTATTACCAATCATAATATCAAATTTCAACATTCTGGGTTTAGGTGGTTCTCTAGTTATTGATTGGAAATGGTTTTCAATGTTCGGCCCCTGTGGCCTTGACCTTTCACGGAGTGACCCAAACAATAGGGGTCATCTAAATCCTCTTTATGACCAATCATCCTAATTAATTTTAAACATTCTGGGTCAAGTGGTTCTCTAGTTATTGATCGGAAATGGTTTTCAAAGTTCAGGCTCTGTGACCTTGACCTTTTGACGGAGTGACCCCAAAATCAATAGGGGTATCTACTCTTCATGACCAATCATCCTATGAAGTTTCAACATTTTGGGTCAAGTGGTTCTCTAGTTATTGACGAAATGATTTTCAATGTTCAGCCCCTGTGACCTTACCTTTTTATGGAGTGACCCCAAAACAATAGGGGTCGTCTACTCCAGCAGCCCCACAAACCCTATGAAGTTTGAAGGTTCTAGGTCAAATGGTTCTCCAGTTATTGCTCGGAAATGAAGTGTGACGTACGGACGGAAAGGAGGACAGACGGACGGACAGGGCAAAAACAATATGTTCCTGGGGAGACATAATAAAACAGTACAAATTTTGTCAAAATGTATAATGAAACGAAGTAAATGCGGTTAAAAATTTCAGTTTTGAAAAAAGAAAAGTCACTGTATGAGTAGTTTGTTTACCCCGAGACCAGCCAGAACAGACATACATTCTAGCTGTTAAGGCTCCACAAAGGCACGAGTGTGATCGGAGTTCGAAAAGGGAAAAGGTTTCCCTCGTGAGGGTCTGGAGGGCGATGATCCTTAAAAGCCGTAAAAGCCCTCACGTAGAAAATTTTAGACTTTTAAACACACAATAGATTGGTTTTGGGAAAAGTCTCCCTCCATGTTTACTTTTTGTGATGTTTATTCATGCGGAGAAAAACATGTTGCACCGGTGAATGTAAAAGCTGTATTACATGGTATAAAAACACTGTGTCAAAGTCCCTTGCATGTTTGATTCAATAATTTTCTACGAAAAAAACAATTGATTGCTTTATTTCTTTAACATGCGTGTGACCTTGAATAGTAGGCCTGTGAGCGTGATCTAAGGCCGAAATGCATGTGGCACACACGCAATGCGTGTGGTCTTGACAGGTATGAACATTACTTTAACCCAGTGAATTCCAGGGTACCTTTTTGACTTGGTGGTCTATGACCTTCACTTTGCTCGGTATCATAAAAGGCAAAAACAGACTGGTAAAACAGCTAGAAGAATCTGTTCTGCCTTCCTCAGTTTAGTAAAGAACACAGGAGCCAACAAAATGCTACAATTGTTTATTGGTATCTGGACGGTCATGATTCATAAACGTATAACTTTAAACGTATTTGAGTTGTGTGCAGTGTACAAAATTCAGTTTTCAACTAACCATGCTGGCAACCAGATAGAAAATTTTCCAAACATGACACCAATTTCACATGCCCGAACTTAAAGCTGAATTTTGAACCATAAAACAACTGGTTTTAGCTCATACCCTCAAAATACTTCATCATATTGTTTGGGACATGCTCGACTGGGGATTCCTAGGAGAAAAAGGAACTGAATGCATTGGACAAAGTAATGTGAGCGGGTTCAGTTTGCATTTGCAGAGCTCAAATTTAACTTTTTGACCAACGTACGCAAATTTTAGCATGTAGCTTTTTTTCTTGTTGCTTAATCTGAAATCTACTGCAAAATTTTGACTTTCAATTAAGAATGTTAGAATATCGTAAAAAATTTATGCTAGAACATCATATTGTTTGCACGGTTTTCCTTGGTGTACAATTTTGTGCATTATAACTCAAAATGACCTTCAAAGTAATTTCGGAACGCATCATGATGGCGTAACTTAACTACTGGCTGAACTACTATTATAAATAGCGATTCAACTGTATACATGTACGAATTAGTAAGATAGCCTGCGTTCTAGATTTTAATTATAAGATAGACCTCTACATTTCTTTATAAAACAGTAATCCATTCAACAAGAATGGGGTAACCAAAAAAAAGTTGTGTTTTCTGTTATCCTCAAATGAAAGCGAATTACAAACATTAACAAAAACTGCAACAATTTTGACTATTATTTTTATTTTTCAAAATAAATTGTGGAAATTTTTATCTTAACTTGCATTCCATGAAATTGACTTGCATTTAGCGAGTCCAAATTTGAGCCCTGTGATTTGTGAAAGTAATTACATCTTCTGCATGATTATGGTTCTGACTAAATCTTAAACTCTTGCATTTATGGAACAGTTTGAATTCAATTCCTTCATAATTCTGACCAACTAATCGAGCATGCTTCAGAACTCCAGATAAGGGCTGTATTTTTGTAATTACAAACTTGTTAGGGATCAGATATGACTTTATTTTTTAAAATGTGGATGTATCAATACGAATTATTTTAAAATGTGGTTTATCAGTACGACATTAAACAGTATTACATATATTTCCCAAAAAAAGATCGAGCCGAATTGCATGCGCGCCAAGTTGCGCTTATCAACGCTATCTCGACTGTTGACAATTTTCATGGTGTCAAATGAGTGTGGAATATACGAAAAAAACAACCAATAGCAAATGTAATGCATTAACCATTTTTTGGACTTCAAAAATATGCATCATAAAAAAAACTGAAAAGGGAAATAATTCTACCAAAACTGAAGGCAACCAAATTTTTTTTTATTTTAATTTGTGTCATATGAACAGATGAACCAAGTTTTTAAAGAAATATCTTTTTCTATTTTTTTAAAAAAAGTTAGTTTTTATGTCGAAGCCGGATTGGGCAATGTTACCAGCCTGTTTAAAAATCATATTTTTTTCTATAAGCCCATCCCATTCCCTATAATGCTATATTTAGGCCGAGCACAGCTTATCGGCAGAATCATAAGCTCAACTTATGTTATACATGCAGTGAGCCCTTTAAAAAAAAATAATCTAAAAGGCCCATTTCAATTGATGAATAAATAAAAATGTAAAAAATAAGGAATTTCTATGCTTTTTATGGGGGGGTTTTGGGTTTTTTACATTATTATTATACAAAGGAAAATTAGTTACTCACGTTTCTAAAAATATCAACAGTTTCCCAAACCCTGCACATCGTAATGGAGTGCCCTCCTATTCTATATAAAAATAAAATAATTCCATTAATCAGTCATGCCTGCAAGTAAAACACGGATTTCTTGATTTAAAAATTCAATGTTGGCTTAGTAACAAAGAAGTTTCAAAAAACTAAAGTACCGGAAAGGAATTAAATACGATCTGAAAAGCGACACAAAGGTGAATCTATTCTCTCATTCCCCGAGCTGAAGAACTCGTTGGAGAATGTTTTTGTTTCCTCAAATTTTCAAATGTCGGCGCCAGTGGGAACGTGTATCCCCCTCTCACTCGAAATATAAAATGTTCAAATGTCGCCCTTTAAAAATGCTACTCAGTATTGAATAAAGCATGTTTTTTATCACACATTATATCAGTGTAGTTTACGTTACCGGCTGATTAGCTTCTGACGCAACAAAATTAAAAAGCTTACTTTGAATATTCTTTCGAGTCGCAGACATCTTATTGTGCGGATATTGCGTTTCGCCTACTGATCTGACGGACGCTTATTAACATTAACGAAGGCCGTGATATCCCGAATTTCATCGGGGTCGTCGCACGCCCATGGTCTAAACCGGAACTCCATATTTTTTTATTTGGATAGTATGTGTTGTTTGGATACCCTCGTATGTTACCGTAGTGGGATTCGATCCCGATTTTCGTCGCTTCGCGACGAAAATCGGTAAGATCGATTCCCTATCAAAAGTAAAAACAAAAACGTTTGCTTTTTGGATTTCAAAAGGGATAATACTGAGACTTTTTGGGGAAAAAATAAACAGAAATTCATAAAATGGAAAAATACTTATTGATATTAGTCAGAAAAAAACTGATCCGAACAGGCTTTTGTTTTACCACTTCTGGTATATATTCTACGGGGAGGAGGCTAGAATTGGTCTGGGAGGACTTTCTTAAAGCCCTCGACTATAGATGCGCGCACTACACTATCCTCTAGGTGGTTCCAATACACACTAGTGTTTCCACAAACAAGCCATTGTCACCCAAATGCTTAATGATCTAAACTGACAATCCCGGAACACGCCGCATCAAAAATTCTCTTATTATATTTTTTTTTAAATAAGGTACAGCCTTATTGCAGTTGACCGTAACCACCTTACACCTGCAAGGAACATGAACTACTTGATCCCACAATCTTACACGCAATACCATTCAAATTCCTTTTTTCCAAGAATAATTCGTTCCTGGAATGGTCTTCCGCTGCATAAACAGTCCAGCCCAGTTTGATTCTATTCACTGAGAGGCTGGCAACTGTAACTCTAATCTATATCTATGTTTTTATCTTAGTAATTGTAGCCAGTTTTTTTTAACTTTGCACCTAATGAGCTTACTCATTATGATTTCACTTTTACCGATCGTCTGGTAGATTTATTTGTCAGGTAATTATTTCCGTCTACTGCCGGTGTAACATTAAATATTGACCCCGTTGAAAATTGAAAAATTAATGTTGAAATGATGGCGGGGTCAATTCTCAACTTTGAAAAAGAGCCATTTGATCAAAATTTAGTGTTTAAATGTTGGCGGGGTCAATTCTCAACGTTGAAAAGGTTCGTTTGATCAAAATTTAATGTTGAAATGTTGTCAGTGTCAATTCTCAACGTTGAAAAAGTACCCATGGGGTCTACTTTCAACGGGTCGTGCTAAACGCTGCTAAGACACACAAAGACATGCAAAGACGACACACAAAGACATACAAAGACACACAAAGACATATATTTGAAAGTGTATAGGTAAATTAATGATTGTAAAGTGATTTTAAAGTAAGTTTATTAAAAACTAATGAAAAAATAATAAAAATTGTTAAGATTTCTGCTGAATCTCAACAAAGACACAAATTTTTAAAGACATGCAAAACAG
Source organism: Mercenaria mercenaria (assembly GCF_021730395.1). Lineage (NCBI taxonomy): Eukaryota > Metazoa > Mollusca > Bivalvia > Venerida > Veneridae > Mercenaria > Mercenaria mercenaria. The sequence goes on along the minus strand of NC_069366.1, from coordinate 21,055,492 downwards.
ACACAAGGACATATATTTTAAAGTGTATTGGTATATTAATGTTTATATAGTCATTTTAAAGAAAGTTTATTAAAAAAATAATAAATAAATAATAAAATTGCGAAACATTCTGTTGAATCTGAATAAAGACGAGTACATGACACACAAAGACATGCAAAACAGACACAAGGACAAATATTTTAAAGTGTATTGGTATATTAATGTTTGTATAGTGATTTTAAAGAAAATTTATTAAATGATAAATAAATAATAAAAATTGTGAAGATTTCTGCTGAATCTCAACAAAGATGAGTACACGACACACAAAGACATGCAAAGACAGACACAAAGACATGTAAAGACAGTCGCAAAGACGCACAAAGGCAGACATAAAGTCATCCAATGACAGTTAAGAAGACACATAAAAAAACACACACTTTCACAAAGACATACAAAGACATGCAACAATAGCCACTATAGGATATACAAAGACAGTAACATTTTTTAAAGACACGCAAAGACATGCAAAGACAGACACAAAGACATGCAAAGGCATACAAAGACAGTCGCAAAGACGAACAAAGGCAGACAGTCATCCAAAGACAGTTAAAAAGACACGGGGTCAGTGTTTAACTATTAATTTTTACATTTTAGCAAAAGCCAGTTTTGGCATATCCCAACCCACAATTCGCATTAAATTTTCATAATTATCACACGTTGCGATCCCGGGTCCGATCCCGGGTTTTAGTCCTTGCCGATTGTAAACGTTACGAGTTACTTCCCTTATCCGGCAAGTGATGCAACGTGAGTGAAAAAATATCTCAAATTTTCATAAAGAAGTTGACATTTTGATACAAAAATTAACCAGTAAATAAGCTATATTTCGTTTTATACAGACTGGTTGTATAGACATATCAACCAAGACTGGTAAAACATAATAAAATTTGCCAGATTGAAAGAGGAAGTGTAACAGTACTCGGACGGCCAGATATCAATAACATTTTTAATCCTAGTTGATAATGTTTCCTTCCCGTAGCATGTTGCATTCTAAATGATACCATGAGCTGTGTGTATATGTTAACAAACCTTATTTTACTGGTTATGTTCATTTAAATAGTTTACTACAGGACGTAAAACTAGATCTGGAGGGTAGAGATCTGGTTACATGAATACATCTGCATCTAATGATCTATCACCCAACCATCGATTTCTGGCTATTACTGGGAGAAACACAGTTGTAAAAAAAATAATATGTTACAAATGTTAACAGAATAAAAGCTAAAACGACAGTATACTACAGTTGAAATAGGACAGAAGCGATGCAATTACATATTGGAAGTGTCTTGGGGTATGGATCCATAACTCTAGAATTTGACTCTAGATGTATGGATCCATACTTCTAGACAAGCCTGTTGGGGTTTTTCTAGGGGTACAGACCTCCTTTTTCTAGGGATTTAGAATTATATACATCTTAAATTTTGTTGAAAATGAAATAACAAATAAAACTTGATCAGTATTCACCTTAAACTTGGACCTAAATTGTTGACTTATACCAGCGTTCACTCAATTGTTTTACTTTTCTTTCAAAACCTTAATAACCTAGGAACTCCAAATGGATCCGTACCCCTGGACACTTATGACATAATGACCACCGCCAGCTACTCTCTAAAGATACAGAGGCTGTGGCTAGATTTGACAAAGGTTGGTAGGGAGTTCCAAAGTTGGATGGTCCTTGTGAAGTAGGAGTTAGAAAAGTTCTGAGTGTGAGACTGGGGGATTAAGTAATTTAGGTTTCTAGTTGGAATAGATGAGATAAGTCGACTGCAAGTGCAACTGTCTGTGCCTTATTTTGTAAAACATTACTAATTAGTTCAGTGACCTTCCGTATTGGAGTGTATTTAACATTTGGGAAATGCTACCGGTGTAATTGTAGTCGTACAGGATGTACCTGGCAGCTAACCTTTAACATTTTCAACTTTACTTACATGTGTGAGTTTTTTGCCATGGGTGTGAGACGCTTGAACAGTACTCCAATTGTGGATGAACATAGGTGTTACATGTACTTCAATACTTGATCTCTAGATAACCAGTATACATGTAAGTCTGTCAAGAAGTCCACTAATCAATCTCAGTAATGAAAATGGTATTTTATCTATCAAAAGGAGATGATTTTTAAAAAATTTGCTCAATTTTTGTTGTTAAATAAATTTGTTGCAAGTACTAAATTTGAAATACCGGTAGACATATTTACAGTGCAAAACTATCTCGAATTCGATTATTTTTATCAATAATGATCAAAGAACTATATAAATAAATAGATTCGCTACTTGAAAGGCATATAGAGCAAATCTTGCCAACATCACGTGGGAACTGAGTGAGATCTTGTTTTAAAGGTGTATGAAACAGACGGCAGAAGGATGAAAATTTGTGTCATGAAAAACTTTCTACCATTTTTTTTCCAGATCGTTCGTTTATAATGATAATGGGGTCTTTTTAATGTAATTAGTATTTTCTACACGGGGAAGGAATAAATTTGTGATTGGTAGTCTGAGAAATCAACAGTAACTGTTGTCGTTGGAAAATTGGACCTGATTCAGTTTACCGGTATTATGAGCCAGCCGTATCACCAGTGTAGTATTTTAATAAGCGTCTGTTGATTTGATCACAAGTTTCAATAAGATGGCGCGATTACAGGAGCTTACATGAGATTATCGCCTGTTGCCATTCTGTGTATTTTATACTTCTGTTTTATGATACATACGCACTTTTACTTTACATGTATTTAAAACGGTTGTAAACATTTGCCAGTCACTTTAAGCATGTATTAACACGATTGTTAACATTTGCCACTCACTTTTACACAGTTAAAACTGCCATGTATTCTAAAACAAACAAGTTCTTGACGTTGTTTTTGTACGCCAGGTAATTTCTAGCGCTCGTATTCCACATCTCTAAGAAATATCTTATACCTCATAAGTGAACCTATAGATACAATATTTAAGAAGATAATTTGCAGGCATAGCACGCAACCAAACAAAAAACGGCGGAATTTTGATATATTCCATGGTCTGAATGAACTCCATGATCTCAAAGAACCACAAACTATAACTCTTAATCAGCATGGTTTGAAGAACATTTCAACACTGCCCCTTGGTAAACGAATAAAGATCCGCCACTGGTTGTTACTAGTGTGGGACACCCACGTGCTATAAAATCCGTTTGATAGGGCAAAACGCATTCATAGTTTCTCCAACTGTTGATTTTGCAACAGATACTAATCTGTTTACAACATTTAATCGAGACTGGTAGATCACGGATTTGATCAGAGGAATATATAGCGAATCTTAAAAAAGGTATATTTTATTTGTTCCTTCTGTATGTAGGATTGTTCAATGTCATTTATTTGGTAAGTGTCGGTGTAATAATATTTAAATAAATTTATCATATTCACAGAGCAGTTTTTCTTACAATACTGATATTATAAGAATGTTAGTATAGCAGATTTCTGAAATTTATCCGAGACATAAATAAGCCTGGAGCTTTCATCGCAGTCGTGGAAATCGAACTAAAATAAATCAGTTTGAATAGATACTGAAGCTTTCAACAAAGTCGGAGTAAAATGAATTAGAATAAATACATTTTGAAACTTTCATCTCATTTGAGCTAAAATAAATTTGCATAAATAGATATTGCATGATATTGCATTCAGATCTCATTTATTTGTTATCAGTTGCCTTTTCAAATGTAAAAAACTGAAATAAGTCAACTTAATATGATGATGAAGACTATGAAGACGACGACGACGACGATGATGATGATCTTAAGTTACAACTGTTTCTGTCGTACAATATAGTATATGAATCAATGTCTAATTGATTTTTTATCGAATCCTGTTTACCGTTTCAACCTTCATACATCACGTACAGTTGTAAGCATACCAAAATTGGGATGGGCAAATAATAATTTCTAATCTGACTCAATATAAATAAAATATGAAAAATATACTTGTATGTAATATTTAGAAAAATGGTCGATGAAAAAAACCTGTTTTATTTCTGATTTATTTTGCATATTTATCTATTTATGAGAACCATTAACATTTACTGGCGGAGATTGGACTTTTTTTCTGTCTAGAATGAACAAATACAATGAACGAGTGCATATTTTTAAAATACTCGTAAGAATACTTACTACAGTTACATGACATGTTCGTATGACTTTTTTTTTTATTTAGTTTCATCTTCGGAAAATAAAACTAGTTTTCATTTCATCAAACATCTAGATAGCAAATCACCGAAATATCTGTTCATCTTTATAGTTGAGGAAAATAATGAAGGGCGACATAATTTGCTGAACGTAACATAAAAAAAATCACACGCTATTTATTTCAAATGGTGTTTGAAAAAAAAAATATATACGCTTGAGATGTCACGCAATTAAATGTTACAAACTCCTCAGGTAAACAAGAAAACATTAAAGGTCGTTCTTCAAGAGCGGATGATTTTATTTTGGATGCAATAAACTCGGCATTTCTCTTCAATGCAGGCTATACAAATACAGGATTCGTAAATAAAATAGATCATATGAGCCGCACCATGAGAAAACTAACATAGTGCGTTTGCGACCAGCATGGATCCAGACCAGCCTGCGCATCCGCACAGTCTGGTCAGGATCCATGCTGTTCGCTTTCAAAGCCTATTGCAATTAGAGAAACCGTTAGCAAACAGCGTGGATCCTGACCAGACTGCGAGGATGCACAGGCTGGTCTGGATCCATGCTGGTCGCAAATGCACTATTGGTGCGGCTCATATATACAGCCATATAAACAGCCATGCAAACATTTCTTCTTAGAAAAGTAACTTAGTAAGTTTTATAACAAAATATATTGTGATTTTAGGATAAAAAAAACTTAGAAATTGCACATATTCACTCACTACTTTTTGTAAGTCACAAAATTATTTATGAAACTTTATGTTATGTGATAAAACTTATTCGCATATAATTCCCTAGCGAATTAATAAACATAGAAAATTGCTCCCTGATGAACTATACTTGGCGAGAGCCCTACTGACGGTATGTCTAATCACTGACATAGATCTAGGCCTACTTGGTTTTTTTCCCGTTCTTCGGATAGTAATCTAAAACGGAACGCGCTCTAAATGATAAAAAGATCCCATGACGTTGAATTTTACGTCACATGGCCATCATGTTATTTATAACTTATGATTCACGCAATCGTTGGCGAGATTTGTGCTTAAACATTGTTTGACTGTAGTAAAATTGAAAATCCTCCTTTAACGCTCGCAGATGGCTTTCAACAAGAAAACCCATTATAGCCCAAATATTTGCACGAAGTAAAATTCTCCTTCAGTTTCACGACGTTTTATATTAAGTTTAGTCATCTATTTATCGCCGTCTGCGTTTAAAAAAAAATCCATCTAAACAAAAAAAAAGTGAAATAAACAACTTGTTTGAAAAGAATTCGCCATAGGACAAGAGTAAACAGATTATTAACTTTAAACAGGGTAGTCTTCTAAAATTTCAGTTTGATAGGGACCCAGTTTCATTTCGCTGGGTTAAAAAGCGTTTTATTGTATATTCCTTCAGCGTAGTTAAAATTTGTTCTGAAAAAGGGAAGAAAGCACAAACTTTTGAGGTATTAGAGAGGATAATTGTATGATAAAGAACGAAAATTATTTTAAGTTCAGAATTTTTATTAGTGCTACTGTGAAGAATGATTTTCACGCCTTAAAAATTTCGTAAGAGGAAACGGAGAAGTTGCTGTCACTACAGTATCTGGTATGCTTTTCACTGATTGGATATATTTGACTGCTATTATGAGTTAATACATTTAATAGCTAGAAATTTTTGCTGAAAAGAAAAACCCTATGATATTTCTGCAGTGCACTTTAAATGTCACACCAAAGTTAAATAGAAGACAAATTTGACATATAGATGTATTTCCGTTTGTTGAACTCGAAATAGAGATGTTAAAGGAAGTATGAAAACTTGATTTTTATTAAAGTTTTTTTTTGCCTTTCCTACGTTTTGTAGCACGGGGTAACTTTCTCAAAATTATTCAATTTATGTGTTTAATTGTTGTCATTTGCTTCTAAAAACATACGTAATCAAAGTTAGGAAGAGGTAAAATGCAAATTAAATATAAAAAAGACTACCTAGTCAATAATCAAACTAACTTCTTCTGTATTTTAAAGCATTTTACATTTTAGCTGACCAAACTGCATTGTACAGTTCCATTAACCGTTACAGTCTATACTTTTATATGAAAATGACGTTTTGAACGACGTGGTCATTTTTCATATGAGCCGTGCCATGGGAAAACCAACATAGTGGGTATGCGACCAGCAAGGATCCAGACCAGCCTGCGCATCCGCGCAGTCTGGTCAGGATCCATGCTGTTCGCTAACAGTTTCTCCAATTCCAATAGATTTAAAAGCGAACAGCATGGAGCCTGACCAGACTGCGCGGATGAGCAGGCTGGTCTGGATCCATGCTGGTCGCACACCCACTATGTTGGTTTTGTCATGGCACGGCTCATATGCTGTTAAATACGTAAATATTCCCCATTTTTCAATGAAGCTTTGACAACTGTAAATTTCCAAAAAGAGCATATGTGTTACATAGTATGATTGTTTGCCGTAGACGTAGATCTTACATCTAAAGACAAAACTTTTTTTTAAACTGAAACAAGTCTCCGTTTTCAACTGTAAAGTCATTCTTGTGAATTAAATTTGCATATATTTTAAATAAGAAACTAGCTAATAAAGTCAGTTTTTTCTCTCTCTTCGTTTGCATAGTGATAAATCCTGGTGAGTGACAAGACAATATATCACAAAGAAATTAATAAAAGAGTTATTTGTCATAATTTTTACGTGTCTTACATACTGTACAAATAATAATTTCCCGACATTAAGCAGTATAAGGTACAGACATGTGACGAAAATGACATAATTATAATTGATCTGTTCGCGAGTCAGTCAGAACTTGCATTTCCGCTCGGAAACGTCTGAATAGATTATACGAAAAGTTTGAAACAGTGAAAGCATAAATTTTATTTCGCCTATATATTTCAGTGTTTCTCAAAAGATGAAATAAACTGGTTAACCTGTCCGTAGAGCTCTGAATCACATATTTTAAAGGTTCTCTTCATAATTCACAGGAAAATTTTATAGCTCTACCCCTTTTCTTAAGTTAAATGAAAAAAAGTCGGACAGTGTTATAGGAAGGATGTTCAAGACATCTACCAAATATGGGTTGACCAATAAGCACTTTAAAGGCCCACTACAACCTAGTCCAATATCGTCAGGGGAGATAACTAGAGTTACCAACAACTTAGTAACCTTCTCTTCCCCATGCCCTTCATGAAAATTATTATGATAATACAAGTATAATATAGCTATGCTACAAGATGACAGATGGGGCAATTTAAGGCCCTTCCTGAATTAATGTTGTTTCATAACTTTCTCTGTTGGCTCTTTTCAGCTTTTCTCTCAAGACAGTCTCTTTTTAGTGTATTTTAAAATTTCAAAAATACGGCTAAATAACTATTTATCACTATGGAAAAAGTGTAGTATAAACTTTACTAAATACCAAGTACTATGAATACTGCTACATCGGTTCAGTAAAATATTTGGACGTTAAACACATTGTCTTGGCCTACTTTGTGTCACTGTCAGTTTGTAAATTAAAAAACCCCAAAGTAAATGGTTGTATTTACCCAGTTTTAATGCAAAAATTACAATCATGGAAATACGGAAGAAAAGTTATTCTGAGATAGGTCTTTAAACTGTAATATGAAACATGTTTGTACCAAGTTTCGTTCGAAATAGATTTTTTTTCTATCTCAAACAGGTAATGAAAATACTGAGGATAACTTTAACGAGAAACACAACTTGGCTGATAAATCACTTATTAACTGTCTGCAGATTTAGAGCATTGTTTCGTGTATGATTGCACATTGCACTCAGTATTACAAAGCAATTATATATAAGCGATAATTGGATTCATATCTGCATTCGCTAGCTACTCGTGTGTGATGTTTTTGCATCATAGTCCCATAAGGCTATATGTGATTCATTGCTTTCTACGTTGATTACCATCATTACATTTCTTTAAATGCGGTTGCTCGGGGGAACATAAATTGTTCATTTTTGTCGAACCCGCTGACGGTGAGCTCGACATAGTTGTCACAATGCCGGTTAGGTGTATGTGCGTGCGTGCGCCCGTCCGTCCGAGTTTGTCCGGGCTGTAACTTATCCATGAATCAAGGGATTCCTAAATAACTTGGCACATATGTCTGCCTTAATGACACGGTGTGTCGCGTGCAAGAACCATATTGGTAGCTTAAAGGTCAAGGTCATACTTTGAGGTCAAATGTCAAAACTCGGTGCTATTTTGCTTGTCCGGGCTGTAACTCAGCCATGGGTTGAGAGATTCTTAAATACTTTGGCACAAATGTTTGCCTCGATAATATGATGTGTCATGTGCAACAACCAGATTGGTAGCTTAAAGGTCAAGGTCATACTTAGAGGTCAAAGGCCAAAACTTGGTACAGTTTTCCTTGTCCGGACTGTAACTCAGTCATGGATTGAGGGTTTCTTAAATAACTTGGCACAATTGTTTGCCTCAGTGAGACAGTCTGTCAGGCGTAAGTAGTTGAAAGGTCAAGGTCACACTTTGGGATCAAAAGTCAAAAGTTTCTTTTGTCTGGGCTGTAACTTAGCCATGGATAGAGATGTTCTTAAATACTTGGCAGAAATGTTTGCCGCAATCAGTTCTGTCGCCGCCAGACAGTATCATAAATGTTAGTCCTTTTGACACCTGGCGTGCTCGACATCTTGCCCGTGGGCATCTAGTTCCTAAAATGTTACATATTACTTACGATGTTTAAATCTAGCTTATGTATTTTGATGACGCATGCATGCACTAGCCTCTCACTTTATTTTGTTAACGTCTTCTAACTAGAGAAAAACATACTTCTAATGTGTTGCAATGGCGGTATAGAAAAGTTTTCTTTTGAGAACCAAAATAATGAATAAGTTGGCCTAACTTTATCAGATAATTATTATAATATTATTAAAACCAAGGTTATTTCTGAATCTTATGTTAATAGTTTCCAAGCTATGTCTAAATTTGGTATTGTTTCGAAACCTGATATTAATCCAGCATGATGGTTCAAGCATATAGGGGAGTTGCAGCACGTTCAAAAGTGATAATAAGATAAGCATTTTCAAATCTTCTGTTATAGTAATATTTTGGAAAATAAAAAAGTAAAGTTAGTATGATAAAACTTGAGACATAATTAAAGTTGAATGAATGAAGTAAAATGGATTAAAGCTGACCAACCCGAATAAAGCATTTGGACTTAATCGCAATATTCAGTATTATCACGTGATGTAATTAGTATTAATCCTGTAATAACGTGTGCAAAATTACTTGGAAATGTATTTAAGAGGCCGGCACTGTTCTGATAATAACTAACATGAGCCGAAACTAGAAGTGCTTATTTTAATTGTTTTATTTCAGGTAAGTGATTTCTCTTAAAACACATTTACAAATGATTAAAGATTGTTCTCTGGGAATAAAATTCTGTATCATTTAGGTAAATTGTTGTTTCGAATGGAATTAAATGAAGTTAAATTGTTATTTTAAAGTTATATTATAGGCAAGAAAATTGTTTATTTTGTTTCTTCTTAAGGAGTTGTAATTCAATATACTACGTAGTAATTAGCTGTAAGAATATCTTTAAGTACAAAATGTTAATTTTATTATTATTGTAGTATGCACTTATATGCAACAGATAGTAGAGTTTCTTTCAGTCAAAGTGAAAACAGTACCTTTCTTTATAACTCCTTTTCGAGTTAACTTTGCCCGGGTTCGAACTATTTTACTATCTTAGCACTTGTTTTATAGTTGTAAAATAAATTCGTAACACATAAAGTTAAGGACGGTAATAGATATTTATCGAAACCACGTAAGAAACCGCAAAAGTAATAAAACATATCTTTGAAATGTTATCACCAAAAAAGCATCACAATCTTAACTGCAATTACCGTAAAAGAACTTATATCAATTTGCGGATAAATTTAGTGTTGCTAAAACTTTGCACACAACTTGTCCACTAAATTTTATTCGGATATACAGATATGCGATCACCGGAAAGGAAAATCAAAAATCCCTGAAAGTTAATTATAGAAGTTTTAGTTGAATTTTACGTTGAAAAAAGGTAACGTTGACGTTATTAAAAACGATGACGCATTGATGTCACACCAGGTTTCCTACATTTCAGTCTGTTTGGTAATCATTCGGTGACTTTTTCCCTCTGTACGTGAATAACTTAATAATAACTGGTCTTTTGGCATACTAATTCTTCAACAATTTTAATTTTTTTGAGATACGCCTACTTTTGATAAAAAGATCATCAAGTTGAATAATTATGCGCTAAAATTCAGAAAAGTCTTGCAATCGGTCAATGAGTTTGTAATCGATTTCTGCTGTATGTAGCATTTGATTTTTGTAAATACAGCTATGGATTTGGTATAACATTAAGTACAGCACGAGTTCCACGTGCACAAGTGACAATGATCACGCTTCATGTATCACAAATGAAAGAGCCATATTTGATCGGACTTGTTGAATAATAATATTTGTATTATGAGGTTATTCAACAGTTTTCCGTACAATACTGAATTTTATTGGACGGAAACACAGCAGAAATTACCCAAATTTAGACGAGGCGAATGCTGAGTCCAAATATGGGTTATTACTGCTGTGTAAAAACATAGAATTCAATAGAAAAAAATCCAAATATTCAAACATTCAAATACTTTACAACAAACGTTAGAAGTTGATATTCTTTTTTCATAATCATGATGTATGTTAATGTTAGATGTGTGTGTTATCATGGAGGTAATATAGATTTCTATATTACCTCCATGGTGTTATCCACTGGCGTCAGACCAGAAAGAAAAAAAAGTGCCACTGTACATGTTATACCCTAAGTATACTATAAGAACCATGGTCATGGGCGGGAAAATGTACTAACCCATTTCAGTCGCGCATTTCTCAGCTAAAGCGCGAAATTCGGTAAATGGGTATATACTATGCATACTGAACAAGTGGAAGCTTCCATCGTGCACCAGTCACATTCTCAATTACCACTTGTTCAATGTTCATAGTACCCATTTATAAAAACCCGCGTTTAGCGCGATAGAAATGGGTTAGTACATTTTCCTGTTCATAACCATGTTTTTTTTTCTAGTACACTTAGGGGTAGGATATAACATGTGCATTGTTTTTTTCCCCTTTCTGTTCTGATCATGCTTTTTACTAGTAGCGACAAAAACATTGGAAACAACTTTTCATCAATTTCTTGAAACGTCGGATAGGAAATTTTCTAACTTAGAAACTGAGTGTTCACACTCATGACAGTTTTTTCTCTTTCTTTCTTCCTTTTTTTTCTTTTTTTACAATTATACAAGGGAGGTAGTCACAAACGACTCTTTGCATTATGGAATCGGAAGAGTTGTCCCGTCCAATTCGAAAAAAATATGGATATTTTGGACTCTAGTCCACTGATGATATGAAAAGAATATGGCCTATATGGACTGCAGGTATCGGATATTGTTATTACATTTTAAATCATACAGTATACAATACTGGTTTCTATTGTATCGTCACGTGACAGAAAGAAAAGTTTTCATATGGTTAAATTTATATAGGTAGGCCTATTATATGAAAAATAAATGAAAAATTGAGGGAATGCAATATCTATAAATGGACATTGTGTTTTAATTAATGTTCTTGAGAGGACATAATAAACCAAAGCGGTTCAAAGATTTCGCATGCATTGGCATTTTCAGGACGAACAATTCATGCCAACATTTATTTTCAAAACGTTTGTTAAAGTCAAGGTGTTAAATGTCAAGGAGGTGAACAAAATATCTTTTTTTTTTAAATATCACTTTTCAGTTATCATCACAACCTTGTTTATAACATTAAATGTTACTTATTCGACAAAAAATGTAACTATTGCCGCCAGTGTATTCCGTCAGTGGCGGTGTTCTAGATGGTATTTTCTACTATGAAGTCTGTTGAGATCAAATAATCTGTAATAATGTTAATTTCTTTCTTCATACTGACATTGATATTTTCTCAGCAAACTATTTTCTCTCTAGTAGTTAGAGTCAGAGATAAGAGATATTGTATTTTTTTCAATAAAGTGCTATTAAAGAGGATTTTATTGTGGAAATATTTGTTTTGAAGGACTCTAACGACTGATGCCAGTCTACTATGAATCTTACGACATACATGTGATATTTACATAATTTCAAAATGTCATGCTTTTTCTTTGGGCTTTCACACCTTCGGTACAACAGGTCAGATTGAGGATACAAACCAAATAACTGGGGGAATAAAGGTCACTGGTTTACCTTGGCGAGACTTATGCAGAAAAGGCCAATGATGAATGTAGCATTTCATTTAATAGTCATGACTTTATATAAGCGGTTAATTAGTGGTCATTTATCGTGCCCACTTCACACACGGAGAATAGAAATACAAAAAATGTCATCATATTTCACCGAGTCTCCTTTGACGGACGTAATAAAAATGCACTTATGTTAATGACAGCTAATGTGCATGTTGCACTATTATAATAGAAATGAACAATGCTTTTATTGCCATTTCGGTGACCGCTAATTGATATTTTTATCTCCGAAAACAATTTACAGCATTTGTCACCTGACAAATGCATTTAGTGCACTAAAACACATTTCCGTGTTGACTATATATATAAATACACGAGTACTGCTTAGTTCCCATTGGATTTTTTTAGACTCCTTAGGAGTGCATTTTGTTGTTGTTATTTGATATCATATTCATTGAAATGGGTAAAACGTTGGAGTCATGCTTGGATTTAACCAGTAAGTTTGTTGGTTCAAAACTTCACTTCGTGCTTTGAAAGTACTTTTACAAGATGTTTGATTAAAGCCATTACATAATTTCGATATTACATGAGGGTGTTGACATTGTTTTAGATTATAGGAGACGTTGGTCTGTAATTGGTATAGAAAGAAGAAATTTTGATGTTTCAGTGCGAAAAGATTAATGTGTGCTAAAAGAATATTACTTTTGTGTCTTTCCATATTAAAATTATTAAACTCATTGAATAAAACTGATAAAATGCTCGACAGGGCCTCGCATCTTTTCTTTTGATAAATTTAAAATGAACAGACGCTCTTGTAATATCCTCTATTTATGTTTTATACGTGACTTACTTAAATTTGTGAAAAAAAATCACTTCTGTCTATCACATTTATATTTTTAATTTGATCATAACGAACGTCAAAGCACCTTACACCAAACACAACTCTGTAATGAATTAAAGAATGATAAGGCGCCTAAAATGATGTTCAAATACCATGTAAGAAATTTTACAAAAACTGTACAACGCTTTTCATGTCGGTAAGCATTCAGTGTGACGAATTTGTTGTTTTCTTGCCAACATTTGTTTCAACATTAACTTCTTTTACGCACTAAATCATCACATACATATTTAAAGGCAAATGACCTATACATACTAATCGTCCCAATTTTGAATAGGCTTTAATCCTTGATCGAATGAAAAGATTAATTCAGTAGGATATTATTTCGGTAGACTTTTGTCCGTTAAATACAATGAAACGCGGTACTCGTTTGTTTTTCGTAAGGCCATTTGATTTCAAGATAAATGGTTAAAAACATTGTAAATATTGTTATAAATGAGACAATTTTGGTGTAAAACAAGCGTTTTTACAACACATTTACTTTGTAAATGTATCAAGGACTTAGACACAGTCTGCGGTGATACATCCAGACTTTTAAATGTTCTAAAATGGGTTCCGTGAAACAGGAATTACTTCGGAATGGTGCACGTGTTCTTTATATATCCGGAAAAGGTATATATCACAAAAATACAAAATAGTAAATCTGCAGTTTTTGTGAATGTTCATACTGGTGTTTAACTAGACGACAATATATGCATGTAAATGGATAAATGCATTTTCTCAACTTTGAGTCTGCCTATGAGGATTGTAAACTGGAGGAAGTACTAATAACGAATTTTTTACAAAATATTCATACACAAAACTCATTTTTACCGGGACATTCATTGTTCTTCGCTGTTGGTATATACAAATTTTAGACGATGCGATTGAAGAAGTGATAAGTATTGCTGAAATGGAAGCTTGTATTATCATATTGTTGTTACTTTGTCTGAAAGTTTTACTGACGTGTTTAAGTCAGATAGAATGTGTGGCCATTGATGAGTAAATACTGTCATAGCAACTAAAAGATGTACTATGCTTAAATTTCACTAAAATATTTTAACACTAGATATTGATTTAGATCTGGAAAATCCTTATGAAATATGTCTTAACTTGGCATAATATATAAAGTCACGTGTAAAGTAAAGTATACACATATGCTGTAATTAGATTAATGTCTCTATATCAGTTCCAGTTTTTCATTGACATATCACATTCATACTGTACACTTACATATTTATTGATATAAAGTATTTGAAAGTAACATGAATATCATCTGGTAATAATCCACATGATCACATATAAAAATCTGTGCATAATATAACTTTAAATAATACAAATTCATGTTGTGCGCTTTTAATTTTGATAACAAATGCAGAAAAAAAAGATCTTTAGATAAATCATACATTTTGAAAAGAAAAAGGTATTCTGTTTAAAATAGACCTTTTTAATGTATTTCGCTGACTGATGTATTTGCAGAGGGACAAGGAAAGAACAGAGGGCACAAGACTGTAGTAGAGGTACAATCCAAAGTTCAAGACCTAAACATAACAGAGAAAAAGAAGGAAGCTATGTCTTGGGGATACTCTTATTCAAACGGTAAAATTCCTAAACCATTTTTAATTCAAACTCAGAAAAGCTAGCTTTACCAGGAACGTATGTGTAATGCACACCATGCCGTTTTGCATTCTAAAACCTGAAACACTGACATACAGAGTTGAAAATACAATCTGATATATCTTCAAGGTACAGTAAATGACTTTTACTAAAGTTGTCGAGTTTTTATTCATTAAAGCCGAACGATTTATTTCTTTTTTCTCGACAGGTCCTCATACCTGGGCAGTAAATTTCCCAGACGCAGCAGGCCACGACCAATCGCCAATTGATATTCATACAAATGAAACAATATTTGACAGTGAGCTAGAGGCCACGCCCCTTGACATCAATTACGGCATCGAGGAAAGTTTCACAGCATGTAATACAGGCTCAAGTTTTAAGGTCAACATTAGTCAAACCTCAGGTAGTAGATTCCAGTTGATTTTTTTTATATTAAATGCATTTTTGTTTTATTTTAGAGAAACATGTGTTGAAACAATAGAAGAGATTATACTTCTGCGGAATGATTTCACGAAGGCGTCGCCCAAGTGAACTATTCACGCGGTGTGTGACCAGTTCGTATTTTTTTTTGACACAGTTCTACTACATATCATTTCAATTCTGATATGCATTTTATAAGTAGGCGTTAAAGAGAAACATTATTTCGCGGCGTATAAAGTAGGCCGACGTGACGCCAAAGCGTGTAAAATCGCCTGCGTAAAAAATCCGATACAGTACAAGTGTGAACACCATTATATTATGTCATTTCCATTCTGAAACTTCTTCTTCTCGTTCGCGTTCATAGCGAAGGGGAGACCAAATGTGTTAAACGAAAGTGTGCATGATTTTTTTTTTCATATAAGAATAGATATTATTACAATTTATAATATGCTAAATCAGCTTGGTCAGAGTTTTATTATGTTGGTTTTTGTCAAATTATTTTACTTGATTTAACTCGACCCTTTTTTTTACTAACAGAACTGAAAGGTGGCCCACTGACCGACGTTTATAAATTGGAACAATTTCATTTACACTGGGGATCCAGCGATGACCACGGGTCAGAACATATGATAGATGGTCAAAAATATGCCGCGGAGGTATGTATAAAGTTTTAACTTTCAGCCTGCTAAATTTCTAAAATGGACTGGTCCATCATTCAACTTGGGCAGTACCATTTATTATTTTAAGGGGTGTTTACTGAAAATTTACTCAACTGAATAGCGAACAGTGCATACCGTGATCAGCCTGCACTATTAAATCTCGAAAATTTCTTTTTTAGCTGGTAAATGTTACATAAAGTACATTTAATCCGCGAACGACAAGAAGAAGAAGAAGAAGTACATTTAACCAAATTATTTGTGAAAAAAGAAAAAAAAAGAAAGTAAGGGTTCATTATGAAGACATTATTTTTTTTGTCTCTTTTTCAGCTTCATCTTGTTCACTGGAACTCTACTAAGTACTCGAGCTTTGCGGATGCCGCGAGTCAGTCTGACGGTTTAGCTGTGCTAGGTATCATGATTCAGGTAACCATAGCAACAGCTTCTGGTTTTCCAGAAACTGTTATTGGCGAATTCATTTCAACAAAATATTCATCACATAAGATTATTAGAATTACCCCCCTTTTACTTTCATTCTTTGGAAAGTGTTATTTTTTAATCTGTCATAAAGGGTTTTGTTTTAAAATCAAGACCTTGTATGTTGACATATGCCCTTTGATTGTGTTAGCGTGACATTATATACAAAAAGGATCTTTAATTATCATCACTTTCTACCATTTCCTACTACTCTTAATTATTTATCAATAAGTACTAGTATTTTATTTTTTTTTCAGTCTGGAGCGGAAAATGAAGGATTTAAGGATATGGTTGACACAATAAGAAATGTTAAAAAGAGCGGCCAAACATGCCAAGTTTTGAAATCATTTAATCCATCTGTTTTATTACCAGGTAAGTATTCTTTAAAACCCGAAAAACTTTCCTGCAACATTATTAAGTTAAGAAAACTTGGACAAGTTCTTTGCTCTTTCGGCATCAAAAATTGGTGTTATGATAATATGATCAGATGTAAGTTTCATTGACGCGGCTTTTAAAAAAAATACAATCTGCTGTTCCCCCTAACGGGTCATTTTCACTGTACATTGTAAGCGCTAAAACGTTATTTGTAAGAAAACATGATGTTAATTCATTGTTTTAAGCATGATTATTTTGCTTATGCAGAAAATACAAAAGAATTCTGGACTTATCACGGCTCCCTCACAACTCCCCCATGTTATGAAAGCGTCCAATGGATTGTCTTGAGAGAGTCTGTTCAGTATTCGCCAAATCAGGTAGGTCTCATAGTATGTTATTCCTAATCTTGAAGGGTATGGGCTTGAACCCTCTATCTGGAGCAAACCATGCCCAATTTAACAGTCTCTTGTCAGTCCTATATTCTGATCCAAGGACTACTTTTTTAATCCCAGCGTATTAAATAACAGTTTTGGGGACTTCTTTTTCATTAGTTGTAAATACAATATATAAAATTGTTTTATATCTCAATCTGTCATATTTCAATGACATCAGTGTCAGTTTATAATTATTGGAGATATAATATTCATTTAACGATATGAAAAAATGATAGAATAGTTTTTTGAGTAATTAGTACAAGTCTAATATTTTATTATAATTATTTTATGATACTTTGACATAATGTCTTAAAGTTGTTGAAATGATGGACTAGGTAGTGACAGGTTTAGCAAAAAAAAAAAAAAAATAGATTTTTTTTAAATGTTACGGGCTAGTCGTTTGTCATATAGGAATTTCCCGTCGACATGTGATTATTTTTATAGCATGAATTTTGTTGAAATAAATTTTCATTTGACTTATGTGTTGGACGGATTGCTTTTTAACATTATTTGAGCGGTCTGATCTAATCGATTTCAGGGTACATTTTGTATATATGATTCTATTAAGCTCCTATGTGGAAACATGCCCACTGAAAAAAATTTCCTTGCACAATATTTTGATATTGATTAACATTTTCTTAAGCGCTCTAAGCTTAAATTTTCATTTGAAGAGAAAGACATACATAAAATGAAGTAAAGGCTGAAAGATCTTGTTTTTTTTTATGACAAAATCTATCAGAATGTCAATATATATATATATATACTTTTTCAATTTCAGTTACAAGCACTTAGAAGTCTCTTAAATAATGAAACTGAATCAGATTGTATCGTGGACAACTACAGGCCACCTATGCCGATCGGAGGCAGAAAAATTCGTGCATCCTTTAAAGGCGCATCATGAAACAAGAGTCAAAAGTGATTTTAAGTTAAACCGGTTCATTCATGAAACGATCTCATTTCCTCATTTGACTGATATTTTCAATAAAGCCAAAATAGTGTATATATTAATGGTTTGCACTGGAATTGACAGCGGCAATGCAGTGAAAATAACCGGAACAGGAAATAACAGAACAGGAACAGGAAAAGGAGATAAATGCTTGTGCACGCGCACAACAACGCATGCGCAAATGCATTAAAACGTTCCGGAAATCATATATCATTCATTTATTTATACCTGCTAGTCAGATGTGTCAAGTTAATTAAAATGTCGATACTACATAATACATGTATATTAAACATGAAGCACGCATGTATTCTTTTTGTGATATCTCGAGAATGACAGTTGACAGCCTACGCCTATTTGTAATGCATGTACTTACACTGACATTTCTGTATAATGTTTGAGTGACAGTGAGTCATACCTTTATGTAATATAGAATAGACGATCATTTTTTTATATTTGAGCAGATCTGAGTTTATAAACACATTACGAATGAGAGTGGATTTCAAAAAAATAGCCTAACAAGCCAGTACGATTTTCAATATACCTTAACATTTAACGTTGACTGCAGTTCGAAGAATTGTTATCAAACAAACTATACACATTCTGAAATGCGACCGATTTGTGAGCCGATTGTACTAGTTAAATAATGGTTACTTACTGCTGGTCCTGTTTGGTGCATGACATTTCCAAAACCGAGAAGTAATTTTATTCGGTGCCTGTAGGTGTCTCGTAAGTCCATCATGGTCGACTCGTTTAGCAGGGGTTACACTACTACATTGTATAAACAAACAAGTTTTGCTAGGAACAAAACATTTTTGGTCCTACAGCCAACATAAACGACCCAACTTAGTTCATAGTCACACTCGACACATTTTGTGGCAAGACCTACAAACTGACCTATATATATATAAATGAAATTGACTGTCATATAACCTTGACCTTCAAACTTAAAACCTGGATAAACAAAGCTTTCGATTGTACAACCACATAAGTGAACACATTTAGTTCATACTCGCACTCAAAAACCCCACAACTTTTGGCAAGACTTATAAAATGATCTATATATAGATGACCTTGACCTTCATATGCCCTTCACCTTTAAACTTGAAAACCGTCATATTTGGTCACACGCTCCGGGGAGGGGTGGGGCATGATTTTGCGTTTTGAAAGCGCAGCTCCTTTTCTTTTAGGAATCAGCTGCCCATGATACATCATGCAGTATCTGGTTATTAAACAGCTTTGAGTTCTATTGGACAAGTACACAGCAGTGATAATCCGTTTTTGCACTGGAGGCGAACATTACCGGAAGTGTACAAGTTGCATTAGAAAGTGCACTTTATGCTGAGAAAATTGCAGACTCGGTTTGATCGAGTCTGTTCATGAGCAGTAATGGAAAATGCAACACTGTCCACGCCCCCTAGCACCGGCTTAAGCAGTATTCAATCTTCAAATCTATATGACTTGAAATCAATGATCCCGAAGAACCAGAAAATATAACAACACCGAGATGAAGTCGGGGCGACTTTTTACGGTCGCCACACAGAACACCCGCTGTTGTGAAGTAAATAAAATCTGAAAAGTAGATTCCTCGGAAGCACCGAGAACAAAGCAAACAGTGAAAATTGCAGAGTCGGTTTGATCGAGTCTGTTCATGAGCAGTAATGGAAAATGCAACACTGTCCACACCCCCTAGCACCGGCTTAAGCAGTATTCAATCTTCAAATCTATATGACTTGAAATCAATGATCGCGAAGAACCAGAAAATATAACAACACCGAGATGAAGTCGGGGCGACTTTTTACGGCCGCCACACAGCACTTAACCTTCGCTGTTGTGAAGTAAATAAAATCTGAAAAGTAGATTCTTCGGAAGCACCGAGAACAAGGCAAACAGTGAAAATTGCAGAGTCGGTTTGATCGAGTCTGTTAATGAGCAGTAATGGAAAATGCAACACTGTCCACACCCCCTAGCACCGGCTTAAGCAGTATTCAATCTTCAAATCTATATGACTTGAAATCAATGATCCCGAAGGGCCAGAAAATATAACAAGCACTATTACATGCCTCTTTATTTCATACCATAATAAAAAAATTCAAACAAAAATTCACAAATGTTTTAAATCTTCTAAAAAACATTATTTCATTATAATAAGTTTATGTTCTTCTCTGTACATACGTGATTTAGATGTGCGCGTTAAAAGGCAAAGTTTTCATACGAATGAACAACAGAAATAAAAACACTCCGAATAATCAGCCACTATCAACCCGATGCCAAAAATGAAAAACATTTTGAACCTACATCATGATCATCGGGTATAAAATGTTTTAAACTAAGACTTTGAACGTTCACAAGTTTCATATAAAAAATAAACAAGAGCTGTCACTAATGGTGACAAATGCCCCCACAGCGCCTTGACCTTTGACCTGGTGACCCCAAAGTCAGTAGGGGTCGTGTACTCAATAAATACTATCAGCATGTGAAGTCTGAAGGTCCTGGGTGTAGTGGTTCGCGAGTAAGTGCCTTAATGCAAAACGTTAACGCTTGACCTGGTGACCTTAACCTTTGACCTGGTGACCCTAAAGTCAGTAGGAGTCGTGTACTCAATAAGTACTATCAGCATGTGAAGTTTGAAGGTTCTGGGTGCAGTGGTTCGCGAGTAAAGTGCCTTCATGCAAAAAGTTAACGTTGTGACGAACGAACGGACGAACTAACGAACGGACGGACAGTTGAAAACTAATATGCCTCCCTTCGGGGGCATAAAAAGTTATGAATTTAACAGTTTTATTTTTCAAGCATCAGCAGTAAAACATGAACAACAAATGGTTTCAGAGTGAAAACGAAACGCAAGGGAAGTAACTTGGAATGAGTCCTTGTACGGAGTCGTAGGAGTCGTCCCGTCCAATATGACAAAATACGGATTTTTGGAATGGTGTCCAATACGAAAATATTTGGAATTTTTGAAGTAGGTTCGGATGTTGCTAAATATACTTAAGAAACTGTTTATATAGTTATGAAATTTGCTCAATTGCAGATATAAGAATTTAAAATGTTTTACCTCAGTTGCATTGTATATATATATGTACTGAGGGGGTGGGGATCGCATTTCAAAAAGCTGAGCTTTGTGAAAGAATTAGTAACTGGACAAAACGGCGCACGATACTTTCCCAAAACTATTTTTGTAGCTTTTACAAAATAAAGCTGATGTTGTATGTTCTATAATTTTTTATAGTAAAATGAGCCGCACCATGAGAACACCAACATAGTGCATTTGCGCAGTCTGGTCAGGATCCATACTGTTCGGTTCAAAACCTACTGAAATTAGAGAAACTGTTAGCAAACAGCATGGATCCTGACCAGACTGCGTGGATCCATGCTGGTCGCAAATACACTATGTTGGTGGCTCATTAATCATTTAAAGCAATCGATATATTTATGTTTTGCGATAGAAGGGTTGTTAAATGTAGCATTTTGAATATTCTTTCTCATTCTTTGCCCACATATATCTAATGCGAAAAAAGACCAATGCAGTATACACAATATCATGATACAATGGTACGGTTTGGCTAAAACTGCATAAAACTGATAAAATACTTTACAAAATTCATAACTTTATCATGACATCACTGTACATAAGGGGTTTTAACTGACCAATCAGAGAGTTGCATTTTCGAGCTCCTGCCAGTTTCCACTTGGGTATAACGAAACATATTTACAATAAAAATATAGTGACTTTAGAAATAAATATCACACTATTTTAGAAATAAAATTTAGATTTTTCACTATACAAGCCCCAGATGATGTTACAAACAACAACACTTTGAAGTTTCATTGAAATATTATATGGATTTAATACCTTTATTTTAGTTTAAAGTTTGAGGTTTTACACAGGGAGTCTATGATAAAGTCTGAGTAAATTGTAATTAATACCCAAGTGAAATTAGTATCATCCCGCAATGTTTTGGACATGTTAAAATTATGAATACACGTTTTGTTATCAGTTATCTATCTAAATTATGCTATCAGTCGAAATAGATATAGTTTGCTACTTAATTTATTAATAGGTTAGCTATTATTAGCTCATTTTCAACATTAAAAAACAAAAACAAAAAAACAACAAAAAACTTTCATGCAAAACATATCACTTGAGCAATTATGAAACGTTTATTGAAGTGTATTAAAAATTACGTATATGTCGCCACATATATCTATATATGATTGGCTATAACAATATATAATCAACTGAAAGCTCATCAATCTTCACTGTGAAAGTAATATTCATAAGCACAAGCCTTTCAACTGTTTTATTTTATTTAAGCGAATATATAAGTAAATGGGTGGACTAAACATTTGTGGAGATCCGATTCGTATGTAGGATAAAGAGTATTGTCGCGTCTGGGCCAAGCAACTGAGTGAGCCAATCTGTTGCAGCAAGTCTCCGTTCACTCGAGCCCCAGCGATTCCTCGGAAAGGATGGCCGTCTCAGGCAAAACGCATATGCAGTATTGTCCGTTCACCAGAGCCTCGGTGAAGCCTCAAAGAAGAGAATCATCCGAGGACGAACGCACTCATGTGCATGCGTCCAGCCCGGGACAGCTCCCGCCCTGTAGATTCACCAGAGCCCGAGGGACGGACACCCACCGCAGCAGCTTGGCAAGTCACTAAGCCCTAAATCCTCATACGTATATTTAGTTCTCCAGACATTTTTTATATATGTATTCATCATGTGAGCTACTTGGAAATCTGGGAAATGATAACAGATGTGAAATAAATCGTAATAAATATTTTAGAATTTGT
Organism: Mercenaria mercenaria; assembly: GCF_021730395.1. Taxonomy (NCBI): domain Eukaryota; kingdom Metazoa; phylum Mollusca; class Bivalvia; order Venerida; family Veneridae; genus Mercenaria; species Mercenaria mercenaria. The sequence continues at coordinate 21,032,472 of NC_069366.1, read as the reverse complement.
TTATTGACACACAATTTAACTTTGTCAATAGTTAGTGCTACGAAGAACAGGAAAACGTCACCCTAACTATATACTTTCATGGCCTCAAAAAAAAACAAAAAAAAAAAAACAACAACAACAACAACAACAAAAAAACGTAAGTCGAAGTGAAATGCACCCCGCCAACATACAATGTGAATATGTCGGAATTCAGCTACCTTTTCCAAACACATGTAAATGTATCATTTTTTATGCTAATTATTCTCACTAAAATAATACTTCTTAAAAATGGACAGATTAAAATTAATGATAGACAGTTACTATAGCAATGAAAATGCAAATTTAGCCAAGTGTTATTGTTGACAACCCGGGTAGCTGATAAATCTTTCTATGTTCATTTTCTGCTAACCGATGCGTGTAAATTCAGCACCATTTTAGAAAAAAAAAATCCACTGATTTTGTTAATATGTATTGTTCTTGATTAACATTACAATCAGAATATATAGTAAATAAGTTCTCGCGGATAACATGCTAGTTATACAGATACTTTAATCCATTAGTTTCACAGACATCCCAACACTGTGAAAATTGGGATACCTATATAAATTCTAAAGCGAAAAGTGAACCGGATGAATTTTTAACCCTTAGGTAAATGTAACAAAGGTAACCAGTTTTGAACATCATTTACAATAACAGGTGTTAATACATCAACTGATCATAACTTTGACATCACTTCATGACGTTGTGGTAGACATTTTTTGACCAGATCCACAACTTCCATTGCAGTTCCCCATGATAAAGCTACGCCATCAGAACCATGACCATAGTTATGGATGACCTAAATGTAAAAAGATCAGCAATGTCGACAATGCTAAATTAGACACAAACCAGTAATTTATTTTCACGATCGTATACAATTATACCATTGTTCTCATATATTTCTCGAATCGAATCGTTCTTACTTCGAATGGCCAGTGCTGTTCTAGGTTTAAAAGTCCAATGTCCATGTTTAGATTCTATAAAAAAGATTTATATTAAACACGAGTGCACCATATCATGGATGTAGCTTGATGAATCGACAGTCCTGAATGAGCCTTGTAATAAAATAAAAATAAAAATTTAACATAACATAGGCCTAGGTATAAGTAATATCAAATATAATATATAAAGTGTGTTAATAAAATCTTTACCTCTAGTGTCCCATTTCCAAACTTTAAAGTCTCTTTTTCAAGTCTTATCCCCTTTCTGCAAGGTCTCAAACCAACCCATGTGTGATCAATCTTTGCTGCCTACACGAGAATTCCAAGAATAATGTTATGCGTAAGTTTCTTCAAGCTGATATTAACAGTGATCTAGCTACAGATGTATTCAACATTTAACTATAATGTGAGTATAACAAATAAAACAAACCAGTGGGCAATCAAATACCAAAAGACTATGTTTGCTTTACGGTTTTTTTGTAAAGTAAGATGGTTAATAAGGCACTCTTTATTTTACAGAGTTCATGTAAAACCCTTGAAATATTTTTTCTTCATCTTTATGATTAAATGAAAACCTTAAATTCAAGAAAATGATACTGTTTTCAGACCAAATACATATTAAATTCTAATTTTCCGTTTCTAGAACTAGCAATAGGTGAATCATAGTGTGAAAGATTTTATTACATGGTGCTAAATTCTGTAAAAGTCGAAAGTTCAAAATTTCAGGGTTTTTTTTTAAACAAACAATTTGACTTAATATATGCTGCAAACTTAATATCTAAATCGGATATCACTTAACACATTTGCAAACACATCACACACATTTTCTTGATTTAAATACCCAGCGCATTCTCCTACAGGTGTCGATAAACCTACATATTTCTGACAACATTAAACATAGGTACACAAAAAAATTCAAAGCAGAAATTTCGTAACAATATCTAATTTCTTACCTTTAGACTAGGTATGAGTTTTAAACATCTTTGTAGTACATCTTCTGTCTCATTGCTCTCAACCTTTAGTGATTCTTTTCCGTTTTGTTTTAATCCACCAAGAGCGATGTCATTTTCCCTAAGTTTGTAAAAAAGCAACAAAACAGTTCTGTTACTGATAACATATGTTTATTTCGAGGATGGGTATAAAAACAACGGCACAATATCCAACCGGAAGTCATGTTCGGAGAATTCGGCTCCTTAAAACTGTATTCGTACACTAGTGTAGGTATACTGGAAGATTATATAAAATATGAACGAGTATATATAAGATATATCGTACGCTTAAATACATGGACAAAACGAGAAAATAACTGAACACTGTGGGGCACCGCCTTTGGGCGGTCAGTGACAAAACCAACATTTGGAGAGGTTAAAGCGAAAACTAAACCCCATCATGTACAAAGTATCAGGACAGTATAAATAAAAGGAACCTCAGCCAGGTGCATCCCTCACGTCACGAAAATCACCATCCACTTAAAAAGACAATCATAACAGAAACGTTTCCTCACTGAATTTATCCCGACAAACAACATTTACTTAAAACCATCATAGGAGAAATCTTTCCTCATTCAGGTATATTTAGCCATATATGTCTAAAATGTGTCGTTTAATGAGAAATATATATACATGTATGTACATAAACCTTGCAGCACTAAATAGCAACGAAATAACATTTTCTTTAAAATCGTACGAGATTGCCGATGCTTAAAAACTTCACTTTTCACCAGAAGTATGTGACGATTCTTGCACTTTTAACGACATTTAATGTATAAAGTTGAATTACATCTGTGTATTAATTACAAAATGTATAATAATTTGTGCAAAACTGGATAAAACTCATATATATTGATAGTTGTTCCTTATGGTGTAGTTCCAGATTAAGAAAGCACCAATGTTACGCTACAGGTAATAATAAAATGAAATCTATACGACAATCTTTTGGAAGCATAAATCTAAACCAAAGAAAGAAATAGCAGGCTCGATGTGACTGAGATTTATTACAGGAAAAGAAATATGCAACACACCCTTCAGGCACCTAACGTAAACCGGAACTCTACTTTATAATAATAATAAAAAAAAAAATAATAATAATAACTTTATTTTCTGAAGGTGACATACTAAGTGTACAAATACAGATATTTTACAATTTATTTCCAGTATGGCCTTCAACTGATATACATTCACACATACACAAAATCATACAGTCAATTTATAATTTAACATTTATACAAAAATACACATATCAGAATTACTTAAATTTTCTCGACAAACACGTCTCAAATTAAAGAAATCTTAAATAAACGTAATATAACAATAACTATGTTTTAAAAGAATTATCATGCGTCACAAAGATTATACATGACAATTAAGATACTTTGCTCAAATTAACCCGCCCATCATTTAAATAAACTGCTATAAGAAAACAGTGTATATAAAGAAAGTACTTTGCTTCGCTGAATTGATTTGATTATTTTTTTAGACACAATATGAAAGACCCGGCACCTGGGTGACCTTTAGGCGGTAACACGACAGATCCCCGTTAACACCTGAACTGTTAGTTTTGCACTGGAACTTTCAATTGTACCTGAAACATTGACATTTTACGATACTGCTTAAAATCTAAGTCCAGAACAACGATTAAACCTACCCCGGAATCATGTATGTGACATCATCCGTATTTACCCAGTGCTTTATCCAGGGTGCCTTCACCTAGACACGAGAACAATTAAAATTAGTTTTTTTTTTATATCAAAAACATACAATTCAGGCGATTGTTCTTCAAACATGCATTTTTTAATAACGTAAGATTTATTTGTCTCTTTATATATATTTATAGCACAAATTCCAGAAGATGTGATATTTGTAACATTTCTGTAAAGAATAATGCGTTTCTCTAAAGTATAAAACTTAAACATTGTGGGGTTTCAGAATATATAAACATGATTCTATGACAGACTGTACCCTCACGATTTCTCCTCTTGCTGGAAACATGAGCTTGTCTCCCACTAGCTCTCTATTGCCAAGGCCACAACAGTTGATCAAAACATCACATTTATCTACAAACTTGAGAACATAATAATTTATTAACCCAAATCAAACCTCCAGACTTTTTAAATGAATAATATGTTTTAACTTATTATCACAATATGATTTTATGTTACACTTGTGGACTTCTTAAATTAGACACCTATTTTTAAAACACACATATTCTTGAAAATCGATTAGTAAAAAATCATTACATGTTTTTTATTTAAATGATTGAATTGACGGTCCGAAACAAGAACCGTCCAGTAAAAAGTAGTAATTGTACACATAATTAAACCTTGCCTTTATGAATATGATTCTCTCGTTATAAGCTTACTCATTTCTGTAATTCCTGACTGTGTAGTCAATGTAGTTAAGGTATCCGATCCACAAATAAGCAAGTTCTATATAACAGTGCTATATAAATATATCAAATATTGATGCCTGGTAACCTCATATACTTTTGGTATCATTTTAAAGTATATCATCTACTGAAAAAGAAAATATAAATTACATGATAAAAATATGTTATAGAATTTTTATTTTTTTACTTTATAGTCTTCAATGACACTTCAATAGAAATCCAGTTGTTACAGTGTAAGATTTATCATTTTGCGGTTATAAAAAAGGACTGTAATTATTCTTGCATATTATTTATGGTCATCTTATTTATTAAATCTTGTTCATCAGACACAACTCTTTCAAATGATACCAAAAAATCATGGGGTCACCAGGCATCGAAATTTACCTATTTGTGGATCGGATACCTTAAGAAAGAATTGATGGTAACGTTGAGACGAAATATTCGTTCTAAAAAGGATCATTTCTAAATTACAACGCAAAAGTACAACTTGTACATAATACTAGTACATATAGCTTTGGCATAATGACAAAAGTATTCAAACATATCTTAAAATTATATATGATACTCTCATAATATTACTGCGCTTATTACAATAATGCTGGCTGAGACTTCTACATACCTCGTTCATACTGGTTACTTTTCTCTTTTCCAACTGACCACCACCGTCTCTCAGTCTGTAATTATTACACAACATATCATCCTTTACATATTTACTGGTATATCAAATTCTTTAATCTCAAATATATGAAAGGCAAGTGTGCCTTGCTAATTATAAAATTCTAAATTCTAAATGCAAAATACAGAAACTCTGTTTTAAAAGAGTTCTTTAGAAAAGAGACAAAGTTATATACTGAAGGTCAATGACACGATGTATTTGTCTATTTCGGCAGCACTACGCGATTTTGAAATCTTGGTTGAAATAATAGCTAAGCATTGATCACATTTTGCATTGAACAATGAGCATTTGACATTTCAAATTTGGCAATGGTCTTTCATACAATTAAGATTCTGAGCCTTCTCACATAGCAAATGTATCCTCTTATATAAGCATACGATAACATCTTATAATGTGCGGCCTCAATGATTAGAAATAAATATGGTAAATACATGCTGTTTTAGCCTAAATGGCACAATTTGTATCATCTGGCTTTATGCATGACAGTATTTAACACTTCAGTACATCTCGATAGGTTAAACTAAGTCATCAAAAAAGTTCATACCTTTGTTGAAGCCATATCAAGTATTTCCTCTGGTCCAAAGCAATAGTTATTACCTTGAAACCAAATCTATAAAAAAAATTAAGAATTAGTGAACATTAAAACAGTACAATAAGATATACATGAAGGATTAGATAGAACAAAATTAATGTGAACAGTACTTCCAGTGTAAAAATAGAAACATAAACAATAATGCTTGTTTTCTTCTCATACTGAACTTTAATAGACTAAACAATAGATACATCGGGTTTATTAAGAGGAATCTAATGAAATTTGTCAAGGAGTTTGCTCTGTGTAACGCAGTAAATATTCATCTAACTTACTTGTAATGTGGTAAAAATCCAAAGTCTTCCATTTCTTTATCAGACAGTCTCTCATATTGAAATACAAATTCTTTATAAAGAGCATTCTAAAAAAATAAAGGGAAAATAGATACATGTATAATATTCCACCAAGCAGAGCGTGTAAAGAAAAATAGCAGAGAGATAATCAAGTGTAATATTGTATATTGTATGCTTCGTTTTTCTAAGATTTTGTTAAATCATGAAGCAGAATCAGACTGAAACCCTGTCATTGTCATTGCTCACAATAAACCAATCAAGCGAAAATTGATTGAAAACCCACTTTTCTAACCTTTAGCCAGTCTAGTTTGTTTTTGGATAAATATATATAAAACTTAATATTGAACTATTGCATTTCGTAAATTCAAAAGCGCAAAACAAGGTAAATTTCGTACTGTAAATATGGATGTATTTAAGTATTTATTCTTTGTTGCAATCAGGTGAATGACAGTATGCCATCACTTCCGGTTCACGTGGCATAGTTTTCATTTAATTCCGAGGAACACGAAAACTGTGCGTCGTAAGTACTTGTTTCTAAGAAAGCGGTAAAGGAAAGTGGACAAATACGAACAAGCTTCACAAACCTGATAACGTTCCAAGTTACCGTTACAAAGCTGATAGCCACTTGATATAATTGCACCACAGTTTCCGGCCTCTAGTCCTGTTGCAAGGCTTGCGTAAAATTTCCAAGAATCGGCGCACCATTTCCTGTTGACGATTAGTGCTGATGGCAATCAAACATAGTATTGCTACCATGTTATGACGTCAATGTTATTATAGAACAATAACATAATGCTACAAAGTTCCAAACTTATGTTGGCATACAATGTTTATGAATTTGTGTTCGCTAAAACCTTTCAAGGCTTTTTTGTCTTTTTATGTCATATTTAGAAAATAAATATATATAACATATATGTACCTACATATTTTGGAAAGGTCTTCTAAATATCTAGACAGATAACATAACACTGACGGGAGCGTGTGGCTATAGAAAGACAGAAAGACAAAAGCGATTAGAATATCATGGCAATCTCCAGGTTTTGACCTAGGATTACAGCTAGTGGTAGACCCCATGCATTCAAACGTTTAACTGTGCACTATTCCCAGCTTAAGGAACTGTGTCAAAGATTTTCGGTTTCGGTTTTCAAATTAGATTTATACCCATATGTATACAACGACAGGGGGTAATACACAGTTAACCATGCAAAACACATCATATAAATAATTTGAAAACTCATGTAAATAAACCGTGACCCCATCAAGCAGGAAATACTGTATAAAATACGATCTGATTAAACTCATCTCCAGTTAACGCTACATACTGGATCTGACGAAAAGCGTTTGAGATGCACCTTCACCAACCAGATCCTTGCTTTTAACATTTTGAAAGTAGAAGTTTTAAAAAATCTATATTTAACCTGGGATTTCGATTTTTGATATACGTGAATACTAGAAGTGTCAAATTCGGGTTTATAGATCTAATAAGAAAGCTTATAGAATACAAGAGAATTAATTGTTTTTCTTATTTTATTTAAAAAAGCGTTAGTAGGGGTACCGGAGGTAAAGTGACTTAAATTTAATCATCGCTGATGTTACGTGTTCCTCTGTGGTGTACTGGTGAAAAAAGCAGGAAAGTATGTATTGCCGCGGCGGTCCCACCTCGGGCGTGATTTTCTCTTAATTTCCTTTTTTAAAAAGATAGTTTAGAAACAAAATATCACGTTCTTGTGTTCATAATATCATGAAACTTTTATTCTGAAGAAACTCTGTTTTAGCCAAAATCTGAGTCCAGTTCCTTTTAGCCTTGTTGAAACGACTTGTCTGGTTGGTTCAAATAAAAATAGATTGGTGGGAATAAAAAGCAATATTAGAAATATTATTTTAGGCATAGAGCTGGAAGGTGAAACCCTCCCCCTTTAGGGATTTTTGTAGACCCCATTATTTTTGAAGCCCCTTGTATGTAGATCATATTTCTGAATTCTGCCATCTGGCAAGCGGGTTCTGTATGAGTTAGAGCCTGTTATTTACGTTACCTTAACAACTATTTAAAAATGATAAAACTGGAATGTGGTGATTTATATGGTAGAAACAACCAAAATCATCAGCAAGTGGGTTTAGTAATATGCAGAATATGCTGTTGTCAATGTTCCGGCTTAGTTTTGTTCTCTAAATCGATCATTTCATTTTGTAATTTACGTTACCATTCTGTTTTATAAAAATACGCGTATCAATTAATTCAATGGGTTTAATTGTCAGAAAATATCAGATATGTCTAAAGTATAGTATTTTCAGATATACATTACATTAGTATTTAAGAATGATCGTTCAACAGTTGTAAGAACAAGTACGTTACCATCATTATATACGTTACTAAAATTCACGATATATTATTTTCATTTCTCAGTCAATAGATTGTTTATGTAATCCTTATATGTTCAAATTTAGATAATGCGAGTTTCTTATCAAGTTCCAACTAGTTTGATATAGAAATGCATATAGCCCAGTACTGACATTGTAACTTACATTACGATACGTTACTGAATGTGTATTTTTGTAATTGAAAAATACACGCTTACAACCGCTTATCTGTTTAACCAAATAAATTCACATAAATCAAATTTGAGAAACAATTAAGTTGCTGGGTTAAGTCACCTAAGTCATCATAATCACTGTCTGTTTCGTATATGGTGTCAATTATATTGGTCATCTCTACTTCTTCATAGTCATCATCAGAGTCACATGTTGCTGATGTGTCACAAATATCCCCTTTCATCTCCTTTTGGTAGAATGGTTAAATTGACAGTTCACACATGTTATGTGCATTCTAAGTGACAATTGGCACAGTGGAAATAGACTCATGTCCATACCATTATATGTACTCGGGACATTGCCAGCACGTACATGATACTTTGCAAGGAACATGTCATATATAAGTTTGTTGATGTTATTATATTCTTCAATCCATAGATTGCACAGACAATATTCTCGATGCTGTTAAAGAGGTCATCAGATCAGTGATGTATATGAACTACTTCTGCTAATGTTGCAACATACACCTGTTTTTTCTCTACTAATTTGAGCGGTGTTACTTTCCCTGTGCGAGCACCGGTTATGTCAACCAGTCAGATGGCGTATTGCAGGCAAAACTGAGCAGATTCTTTGTCCTCTGCTTATAAAGATGTTGTGAGCATTTAAATGGCGTCTCTTATTGCCTGTTCCAGTGTAAAATAAAACAGTATTTTGTGTTTTTGAAGATACCACCAAACGCGTCTATCTGGGGATCTAACTTTGATTGAGCTTGAACTTTGTTCCCATCTTCACTTGTGAGTAAATAACACTTCACCATTAACAAAATACAGGTGTCTTCTCTTCATCTTAGGAATCACATTTTCATTGTTCGAAAATAAGATTGATCACTGTGTTTTGTTTTCACTATTTGACATGAATGCTTTTCAGTCACGATGACCGTAAGTGTCAGTTATAAAATCGACTCGAGCTGTCTTAGGTAGTTTACTGAACACAGCTTCGGCTCCGTCGTGGAATGTTGCAGGGATGGTTACTAAGTTTTGCAGCAGGGCGTTACTGTCAAGCAACAAAACAATGTCATATTTTTCGACGGCTGCAGCCTCTACATAGTGAAGTAGTTTGGACGTGTCTGTTTTCATTGGCATTCCAGTTGCAGTAGCTATAACTGCCAGGTGACAGGTCCTAGAGGAAAAGAAAGTGTCAATTCTAGATCTAAGTTGTGCTGAACAGCCAAAAGTACCAACTGTTCATATATTTTACGTTCTGCTCTTATCTGTAGTATTTTGTTTTGAGAAGCGGTTACTTTCCTTTTGACTTCAGCTGTGGAAAATGTTTTAAGTTTTCTTCTCTTCATGGGGTCTTGTAAAGGAACTGGTTTTTCAATCAATCTTCTTTTGATAATCAAATCCATTGTCTGTTCACCTATTTCAGTTGCCTTAAGGTCATGAGCGACTTCTGCTTCGCAAGAGTACCAGACGACACACAGTAAATTTCATCTTTGTTGTTTTTTTTTTCAGCCTGGAATGAGTTTGTGAAGGATTCTATGCCATCATAACCCTGTTAACTTCCTTTTCACTCATGCCTATCTGAGCAGGTTATATTTCTTTGTGGTTGGACATGTCTTCTCTATGTATGTCAGCATTCTGAAGTGTTGCTTCAACATACCTTGCTCTGTAATGACGAGTCATGCGCCAGTGGAAATATACAGCATAGTTTCTACTGAAACCAAGTATGCCAACCTCAGACTTTTCATGTCCGTAAATTGTCTGCTCTGTAATAATATCTACAGCATTTCTCAATGCCGGTACAGAAGACCTAGATACACTAAAATCATTACTTCAGGGTAGCTCTTTTGCACCTGGATCAATATTCATCAATGTCGACAGGGAAACAAGGAGGTAGCAAGCAAAATATCTGTGGTCAAATACGAAGAACAAAGATCACAGTTTGTACAGAGATGCTATATGTAAAGCAAGAGCATTGATCTGTGTTGCTTTGGTGAGCATCAATATCGCGTGAATTAGGTCTACATGCATTGACCAAAATTGAGCAGTTTGGCCACTTTTACCCTTTCTGATTTCTGATTTGAACTGCTCATGCCTGTTGAAATACTCTTCAAAGTCAGGAGAGTTATTATTTCAAACATCTTTTCTTTGCATGGACTTTCAGTCCGTTTCTGTAATATTAATGTCTTCTGAAATGCTTTCCTTGCGGGGTTCTGTCTTTTCAAACTTGCATAAAAGCAAACACTCAAGAGCTTCCATGACAGTCCTGTGTTCATTTAGAGCATGGGTGTAGCGTTTACCTGGTAATACTTTATCAAGTGAACCACTAGAACAAATTCCTGATTCTATTACAAGTTTTGCAAGACCATATCCCTTCATTAATTTTCCTACAGGCCCAAATGTAGAGCAGATTGTGTGAAACACACCCATTTTAACAATTATGTTACCAAATCCACCTCAAGACTGCAGAACCAAAGAATATGCCTTCTTAGCAACAGCCGAGTCACTATAGGATATTTCTGACCAGCTTCATTACTTGCATCTACTGACGTTTTTAACAAATGCTGGACTGTAACATTATAATGGATTGAATAATTCGAAGGTGCCATATATATGAAGCAAATTTGAGCACTCACTCTCTGCAAATAAGTTCACACATTTGTAATTTATTTCATTTTAATATCTTTTTATTTCCTTTCATTTTCAACTCAATGAAATCAGATTCATTTCACATGAAAAAAGTTTTTTTTTTTGTTAATCAAGTAGTTTGAAGAAAATTATATATAATTTATCTAATTAGTAATTTTCGTTACATAGATTTATAATTTGTGATATATTTATGTTTTAAAACATATAATACATATTTATGAAATTTGTACATGTTACATATCTGTTTAAAGAAAATATTTTACCACATCCCAAATACTTTTCAACATTTTTAAAAATAATAATTATTATAAATTTGAAACTCATATTGTCAACATTATATTATTTTATCTTCTTTACTATACATTACCGCTTATTTTTTCTTAATAATTAGAAATATTTATCAACCGATATAATTATGTCAAGCTCTTATCTGTTATAACCACAACCTCTTTTTATAACACTTTTGAAATAGGCACTTCAAAAAAAAAATCACATAGTTATATTTTCTGTTTTCATTACAATTTTTGGTAACGTACATTTGATAACGTAAAGCACATGCCTATAAGTGTCAATTTTACCTGCAAAATATAAATCTGTATATTCTGTCTTTATATATTGATATATTGTGTAGCTAGTAAACCATTTATGCCTAACTGTAGTGCCAGTCAGTATTTTCTAGAAATTATTAATGGTAACGTATAAAGTGGGCTGTAACGTAAAAAGAACCCGACTGCCAGGTGGCAGATTATATATTATATGCTTTAAGAAAATCATAGCGTAGAAATATCCCTAGAGGTGGAGGGGGGGGGGGGATGGGGGTTATCATAAGCTCAAGGTCTATTATATAGGAGATGAATTCAGTCAGATTGCATAAAATGTAATGAAACTTTGGTAAGTTATTGTATTCAATTTGGTAAACTATATCTTTTAAAGTCATCAACTCTATATTTAATTTTGTTTGATATATATGTTTTTTTTTTCAGATTTAACAGACCTTTCCAAAAATATATAGGTTTAAAGAGTTTCTAAATACAGCACAAGCTACAGAGCTTTGAAGATTTTAGTAAACAAAATTTCAAAAAGCGTTATACTCCACTTCGTTATGACACTCGGCTATGTCCGTGTATTTACGTATTCTCGTTATGCAATCGGAATTCTTCAGATATGTATATAGAACATTGTGCAAAATGCTTTCGAAATAGCCAGGGAATGCCGAAATCGTAATGGAGAATTATTGTTTTTTTTTGCCATAACAGGTTGAATATGAAGTACCTTACATACTGCTGCTGCTAAACACTGAAATGTTACCATTTTACAAAATAAATAAGCTTTACGTTAACAAAACAGTTTCATATGATCAATGTTTCTTTTAAACGACATCAGATATTGCATAGAAAAATCTTGCCTCAATTTTTCAACGTCTGATCCATCTTGAGATTGTGAGGTCGGGATAAACAGTCCACCAGAACCATAGCTTGTTGTGTCTTCATAAAAGTTATTCGCGATAACATTAACACATGCATTAGGTATGCTACTTTGTATATTTACTGCAGTTGATAATCCGACTACCCCAGCCCCTAAAACTATAATTTTTACACCCATACTTCATGAATAGCACAGCACAACACTTTCTACTTTAAATGGACTAAATAGGATTTAGGCCTGATAACGAATACAGTTTACACATGCAATTGAACATGCAGTTAGATAGTGAAATAGGCTCTTATCTTGACCTTGTGTTATCGTCATACCTTAACACTAGTAATGCTAATAAGAAGTTATGTTTTATTCGTTATAAAAATGCGTTTGGACGAACTTTTTTTGAAAATGGAATGAACATCAAAAATTTGAATAAAGAAAATGCTGTGTACATTTTGTATAAATAAAACCTCTGTTTGTAAAATCGGCCATCTGACTGCCATGTCTCAGGGACTTAAAGAGAAGGACTGCACCTCCGAAACTTGATACAAGTCTTCCTTTTGGTTCACTAGCAATGATGTCCGAAAGCTAATATTGCATAAAGCGTTTTAAGGCTGGTCAGTTTAACTTTTGGGGTTGAAGTAATTCCAGCATAAACTTCTGGTGTGAAATAAGTAGTATGTAAGAAAATTAAAGACAGAAAAGTCCTGTTCTACTACTGTCGTGTTAATATTTGCTATGCATATCAGAACAATAAAATTTCTAGCATACACTCATATTTTACCACCTTTGTCAAAAAGGGCTGGGGTGTAAAAAATTCCAAACATTATAGAATTTCTAACAAAATCTATACATATATGTTTCTAAAACAAACATTCGCATATGAGTTAATAGGGGCTGAACACCAAACACGTGTATCTCATATCCAGAAACAAGAAAAAACATTTATAGGGGATTACATAAACTAAAAGGTATTCAAATTGTTACTACAGATGGAACTGGTACTTGATGACATTACTGTTTGCTCGAAATTCATAAACATTTAAAGCAGGTATTTGTAAATTGTTTCTTGAAACTGCATGTATGTGGGTATTGATACTAATATTTCGTTGATTGATTTTATGTTAATAGGTAAACCTGCAATACTTTATTTAATTAAAATCTGAAGGAATCTACTCTTGAATATCACTTAAGAGTTTGGCTTTGATTTCTTTCCTGGACTTTTTTCTGTATTGCGAAAGAAACTAAAAATTATAAATCAGCAGTAAAACTTTCTGTTGTAGTTTGTTTAAAGTTCTGAAATTATTATTTAGTAATATAACCAGTCTCCTTAGCTAATCTGACTGTTAATTAGTTGTAACACGAAAAACAATAAAAAATATCTCTGTTACCGTAATGTTGTGCTGAGCTTGTATATTAGAAGGAAGTCTGACAATGAAACTGTTTGATATAATGTATGAACATTTAGGGATTGGGCATACTTTTCAGGGTAGATTAATAAAAAAGGGAAGATTCTTCATACATGTATAAAATAGGTGTGTATATGTATGCAGGTTAACAATGTTTTTGTCATATAAACGACGGTGTCTAGACTACTTTTAGAAGACAGCGCAATGTCCAGCTTCATAGTGCTGCCTCACTAGAATATCACGCTATAGACATGTGGCATGATACCCTAACCAGACACATTATACTGACACCTGGTTGACCAGTACTTGTACTATTATGCTAAATGCAAGCGAGGAAGCTACTAGACTAAGTACCATTTTTCACGTCTTTGGTAGGACGCGGCCAGGGATTGAACCCGCGACCTACAGGACTCTAAGAGGACACTCTACCACTAGGCTACCGAGGCGTTTATGTAAAAGAGGTATGTAACCAACTGTCATTATGCTATAAACATAAAACGAGCCGCGTCATGAGAAAACTAACAGAGTGGCTTTGCGACCAGCATGGATCCAGACCAGCCTGCGCATCCGCGCAGTCTGGTCAGGATCCATGCTGTTCGCTAACGGTTTCTCTAATTACTATAGGCATTGAAAGCGAACAGCATGGATCCTGACCAGACTGTGTGGATGCGCAGGCTGGACTGGATCCATGCTGGTCGCAAAACCACTATGTTGGTTTTCTCAAGACGCGGCTCAAATAAACTTTATTACAAAACTCTGTGGCACTATATTTAAGCACTGAATACTCTACTAAATGCAGAAGTACCTTTGGTATAGGGAGTCACCATAGGCAGGAAGCCTGGGTAAAGATTAACAATGGGCAAAACCTCTTATTTTCTTTAGTGGCAGTCATCAGGACTAAAATCTGTTGTGTCTGTTTAGAAATTTAAACCCTCTGTCCAACAATGTATGTTTATATTTTGAAACATTTGAAACGAAACATTTTAGACAGTAATTGCTGTCTTCACCCGCAGACTTTTCTAACAATTGAAAGCATGTACACCAACTTGCCAAGGTTTCCACTTGTTTTGCAAATGGAGATAAGTTTTGGTTACTCTTGTATCGCATATTTATTTCACTCAACATATTAACTCCTTAATGGGCCCAAAAGTAGGTGCAGCAGGCTAAAGCAAAATCATAGCAAGGTAAGATCAAACCCGTTTTTTAGTGATTTGAATATTATTGACTTTCTCGACCTAAAGTGATGTAATGATATAGGAACTGAAAAATGGAAGAGTATGTGTGCATGTTTAAACAAATTTCTAGAGTCAATGGAAAGTCGTCGAAATGAAACATTAAAATGTTTATCAGATGATTAGATCATGTGAACATGGCCCTTTCCTATTCACCATATTATGAACGATTGATATACATCGTATTCTATTTAAACGATGTATTTTATTACAGTTGAAAGTGATTGCATATATTTTAGGGTAAGATAAAATGTCAAACAACTTAATGAAAAGGAAAATGTTTGTAAAATTATTTTTAAAAAATAATGCCAGTGCTTTCCAACACGAATATTTTAAAAGTATCTACTAAATAAACACTGTATTGTATATCATAAGTATACCATTATACTTGGACATTGGATTTCATATTTAGTATTGTAATGGACTATAAGTATATCATAACGCTTGGACAATTCTAAGCAGTACACATTTATTCGTATGATAAAGGTAAGGTGGTGTAAAGGGTATAGTAGTACGAAGGGACAGACAGTATTATCTCGCGGGCTTATTGAGAGTGTAATACAATTGAAAGACAGACTACATTGTATGATAAAGTAACAATATTCACATTCGTGTAGTAGCTTTTATTGTACATTCGGTGTTCATTTATTCCTGAGGGAGGAATATCCCTTAAGGAATATTACTTTTAAGACATTACAACATTAGTCCTTGATTCTCATGGCAGGTCACATTGCAACCAATATTGAATGCATTTTAACTAATGTTCTTTTGTTTTGTCCACACTCCTATTGCTATGCATGTTTTAGTATAGTTTATTCTTATAACGATAAACTGTACATGTTCAAGTTATATCAATATATTCAGTACTGTTCTTTTCTGTTCTGTTCTGATAAAAATGAATTAAATTGTATGCCTACTTATATATGCTTTCGTAAAATTATAATTTGTCTTGGTGATATTTGATTTAGTTTATCTGCTCTATATCAAATAAAAGTAGATTTGAAAGTTTTCTTTAATTGCTTTTACTTTTGCAAAGTACATTTTCATTTCCATTTCTTGGAATCGGCTTAAACACTTTTGGCTTTTTTAATTGTTCTTCCCTTTACAGAAGGATCCGATTATTTTCTTCCATATTCTAAGTATATTATGTCATCGGAACATGTGTTGCAAATAAACAATTATTTCTGGTCATTTCTGCATTGTTTACAGAGAGGAATAATCTACGTCTTCAGGGATTACTAGGGTTTTGACAGGATTAAGGTGTTACAGTGGAAATTCACCTGGATTTTTATCGGTTTTAAACAAAACTCAGGAAGGTTTGATTGCCTTTTTCTTTTTTAATTGTTCTTATTATTATCTTACATAAATAAAGGTTGTCAATCAACTTAAAAAGAAACAACTTTTGTAAAAAAAAAACATTAATATGAAAGTATTTAAAAAGTGATATCAATAAAATTTCTAGTTTTATATTTGCATTTGAAAGGCATTTGTATATATCAAGAATCGGAACCAAACAACAAGTGTGCAGCTTCCGAGTTCACTTTTTCGAACTATCGTGATTGCGTAAGGGAAGGATATATTAACTTTACAAGATTACATTTCTAATGAATATTGGCTGTGTAATTTTTAATGGAAATTTTTGTCAACTATAATGCAGTAGTTCTTATATTCATGTCATTTCTTAGGCAAATAATGTTTACTAAATTTATACTAGGAAAATCAGATTTTAAAAGTACCTGCATTGAAAATCTAACAGTGTATTACGCTTTCAGTGAGAACAAAACAATTGGTTAGATGATCAGTTATCGAAGAAACCATTAACTTGACTAAATTTGAAATAGATAAAATTACCAACGCTTGAATGTGGATACCCCGATTGACCTGAATATATAGTTTCATCATTATATAGTACTTTCCTAGGCCTGTGTATAGGTAAAACTGAATCTTAATTGGTATGTTCATATGTGCTTATGTAATTGCAAGTTCGTGACCCCCTTTTTGTATTTAGCATATAATTAAAATGTAATTGTTGTTGGATCTTTGAAGCGATTTGTCTGCTATAGTTTTCTTTACAGTTTCTTTTTATTATGGGCCTACCTTGTGATTCATGGGTCTCTGGCTGTGTTTGGGGTGCTCTTTGCTTCCGAGAATTCTGCGCTTATATTTTATCTTTTATTATGTGTTTAATCTTTCGTATATGGAAAAAAATGTCAACTCAATTCTGACATACCTAACTAAAGCAAATATTTTTTTCATGTTGATCAGTTACAGCTAGTGAGTATTGCATGTAATTGTAATCTATAGCTGTATCAGCTCAGCACCCTGTCCTCTTCCAGATTCTTGTTGCTTGCCCTTGAGCCCCTAATGTTGTTTACGGTAACGGTCACTTAAAATTACAGAAGAATCTATTTTGTCTGCATTAACGGTTTACAAATGTATTAAAACATATACAATGTAAGGGTATTTTATCTTTCTTGCATACTGCATAATATCATCCTGATTTATTGGCGAAATCTTTTAGCTTCGTTTTCTTTAATTGTATAGAATTAGTAGTTTGTTAGCAGTATACGATTAGTATATAATTAATAGTATAAAATTAGTAAAGTATATTATCAATAGTAATATTTAGTATACCATTTGCATAATCAATTTGCATATTATGATACAGTTTGATTAATAATAGTATATTGATAGTGGTTTGTTATTTTGAGGAAGTAGAACCCAATATACAATCTGAACCACTTTTAATTGAGACGTTAGACTGCGCATTTACAGCTGAGGAAATTTCTAAAACTATACGGTCAATACAGAGACATAAAAGTGCTGATTACAGTAGAATAGTAGCGGATTTTTTTCATTGATTCGAATGCATTTATTTCGCCATATCTTGTAACACTTTTTAACAAATTTTTTGATTCGGGAATCTACCCACAGGCTTGGTGTAAAGGTATTATTGTACCGATATATAAAAAGGGGGATACTTCAAACCCAGCCAATTATCGGGGGATCACCCTTGTCAGTATACTTGCTAAAATATTTTCACTAGCTCTTAGAAATAGGTTAAATAGATGGTGTGAGGAACAGAATATTTTAAACGAATCACAATTTGGTTTTAGAGATAATAGATCCACAACTGATTGTGTATTTTTACTCCACTCAATTATTCAAAATGTTCTTAATTGTAAATCTAAATTATACTGTGCCTTTATTGATTATGAAAAAGCGTTTGATACTATTGTAAAGGATGCATTGTGTTAAAGTTATCGAAATCAGGCATTAGCTCTAAGATGATAATGATGTTGAAAGCGATATATGCTTCTGTTACCTCTTTTGTGAAACTTTCTTCATCACTGCATTTATCTGATTTATTCGATGTAACCCTCGGCTTAAAGCAAGGGGAACCACTTTCGCCGATTTTATTTATCTTTTCTGTTAATGATATATGTGACACCATCAACTTCAATGCTTTAACAGAGAATGATCTCAACCAGTTATCTATGTATATGTTACTTTTTGCAGATGATATAGCGTTATTCACAACTGATCCACGTACTTTACAAGCCCAGCTAGATTCAATGTATAGTTATTCTTTAAAGTGGGGATTGAATATTAATGTTAATAAAACCAAAATATGTATATTTGAGAAACGTAAACAGAGAAACGACCTTCAATGGTTCGTAAACGGTGGTGGATCACTTTTGTTATCTATGTGTTAACTTTACTTATGCTGGAAGTATGAAAAATGCAGTTAAGTCATTGTCCGATCAAGCCTTGAAAGCATATAATTGTTTGAAAGGATTATTTAGTAGGGTAAATTTAGATATAAGAACTAAATTATCACTTTTTGACTCTATGGTGTTACCAATTTTGTTGTACAACGCTGAGGTATGGGGCATTTATGATTATAAAGAAATTGATAAAATCCAAGTAAAGTTTTGTAAAAATATTCTTAGCGTACGCCAACAAACACCAAATGTAGCTGTTTTTGGAGAGTTAGGCAGATTTCCCCTTTCTGTTATTTGTAAAGAGAGGGTTTTGAAATACTGGTTGAAAGTAATGAAAAACCAGGATACACCCATGTATAAAATGTTTGTAGATCAATGCAGTAGTAATATGCATGTTAATTGGGCAAAAAATGTAAAATGTCTACTAGACAGTTTAGGTTTTAGTGATGCGTGGTTAAACTTTGATACGAATGTTAACTATTTGCCTTTGTTTAAGCAGCGTCTACGAGATCAATATATTCAAAACTGGTAACTTGTATTCAGAATATGCCCAAGCTTGATTATTTCAGAAAATTCAAAACACAATTCTGTTATGAAAAATATTTAGATGTTGTATCCAATAGCTCGTTGAGGAAAGAACTCACATGTTTAAGATTAGGTTCTCATAACTTAGAAATAGAATCTGGCAAATGCAAATCATGTACATGTAACGCTGTTGAATCAGAAAATCATTTTCTTCTCTGTTGTCCAAAATATTTAGATATAAGAAATAAATATTTAGGATATAACCCATGGCCCACTTTGCAAAAGTTTGCGAATATATTGTCAACAAGTAACAAAAAACTTATGCTTAAGAGTGCTCACTACGTTAAGGAGGCTTTTAAAATAAGGCGAAAGTCTCTTGACCATGTAACTGCTTCTTGAATTGATTTTTCTTTTTTTAGTTGTGATATTATCCTTAAGAACTGAATTTATATGTATTGTAACTTATGTTGTATTCACGTTTTTGTTAATTGTCTTGGTCATATTTGTCAAATAATTTTGTAAATGGCCAAAGGTAATGTATTTTACCGATTTGCCAATAAAATGAACGAATGAATGAATGAATGTTATAGTAATGTATACTTCAAGCTCATATGAAATAATTCTATGCTAATGGTATACTGTATAAGATTAGCTGTTTGTTATAGAAGTTTGTTACACGATGTTTTGTTTTCGTTTGGGAACATTCAGTCCATGTTTCGACAACTTCCACTACACGGTTTCAGAAGACGGACGGACGACGGATGGTGAGTGATCACAATAGGTCAATCCGAGAACTTTGTGCTCAGGGGAGCTAAAATAGTACATAAGAAAGAAACATGAGTTATACAGGTATATATTTTAGGTATTATTTTACCTTACTGTAAATTGTAACAAAAGGCTTTAATTTACGTTTCAATTTCACAAATAACAGTAAATAGAATTAGAGAGTAAAGAACATATGTTTTGGAGCTATCAAAGACACAAGTCTTAAAACATACGTAATAGATAGTTTGTATAATTTTCTGGAGAATTAATTTCACAACGGCGTGGAAGGTGAACCCATTGGCACTGGATTTTAGCCTTGTTTAGATGCCATATATTATTTGAAATGGGTTCATATTTCACCACATATTTTTCAGTTTGAACTGATTTAGGATGAAAAAAGGGTCATTTTTCTTTCATCCCATGTCCGAACTCGTGCCTGTTAACTGAGCATAAAATCCGGTTCATAACAGTATAGAAATAAACAAAATAACATCTCTTTTTTCGAGTAAAATTTCTGTAGAAGGATGTATTATATTGACTTTGCCGGGAAAATATAGACCTGCTCTCTTCAATGGATGGTTACTTTATTGTTCGATGATGCACTCAGATCAATAATACATGTACAAGATGTACATTATATTCATGTCACAATATAAGTACGTAAAATATGAATATAATTAATAAAAAGCTTATTTATATTAGCAGCATATCATTAAATATAGGGTATTTCAAATTGCCATACTTCTTCTTTCTGTCATATTCTATACCAAGCAGGTGTTTATTCATTACTTGTGTCTCAATTCTCCTTCCTCGCCCTTAAAATTCACAAGTGATATTCCATTCAAGACAAAATGCTTTGAATCCATATCAGTAGTCAGTCTGCACCATTTAACAAACTGTTATGTGCTTCATTAACTAAGTTTCAATTATAAAAATAAAAAAATATAATTTCTTTATTGATTTTTAAAATTTTTGAAGCTAACATAGCATTCCAAAATCTGTTTCACTAAACGTCCATAGTCAAAAGTTTTTTTTATGATCATCGGTGAAATAAAAATATTTCAAAAAAGCATTTAAATTGAAAATTTAGGGTTATTTGGTGACAACATATGTAAACAACTTCAATAACGCCACACAAAATTGATTACTTGGTCAACGGATTTCCGCTCTATTTTGTTTTTCAGAATAAAAAATTATAATTATTTTTTTTTTTGAAAATAAGCTTCCGCCCGCTTCAGTTTTTGCGGACTGAGTTCAAAATTTCAGAGCGGGCCTTTATCACCGCGTAGGAGCCTTTTCTTCACTGTGTAGCAACAGGGATTCATAAAATTTAATACTTTTACTCATAATGATCTATAAAAACACCAGAGGAACATGTTTCAGTCTTTGTATTTGTCTCAACAATTGCACCAGTATGCAAAATTGACAGCCGTCGTGACAGTTAGATAGTGTAAATAAACCTGGGAATGGTCATTAGGAAGAGTTTTTGCGAGGCATTTTCTTCTCAAGATGAACATCAACATCTCATTTAAAACAGTGTCATCAAATAATTATTGGTGATAAGAACAAAAGTTTTTGCTGCGATCCTTAAAATGCATAATACATGATGTAACACTGAATATGTAGTCCAAACTGAATACATCACCTGGTCATAATTTAACTGGTACCAAATTAATGAAATTTAATTTTGTTTGTATGATACAACAGTAATTGTTGTGCTCCCCATGAGTGGTGGGGGTATATAGATTTGGTCTTGTCCGTGCACCCGTCCGTCCGTCCGTGCGTCCGTCCGGACGTCCATCCGTCCGTCCGTCCGAGGTTCGTGACGCGCCTAGCTCAAAAAGTATTTGATATAAATTGATGAAACCTTGCATGAGTCTTTATCATGATATGAACTTGCTCACCTCCTATTTTTCTTCGGGCTCCGCCCCCTATTTTCAGAGTTATGGTCCCTGAAATAGTCAAAAACGCACATTTTCACCTTGTGACACGCCTAGCTCAAAAAGTGTTTGATATAGATTCATGAAACCTTGCACGAGTCTTAATCGTGATATGAACTTGCGCACCTCCTATTTTTTGTCTGGCTCCGCCCCCTATTTTCTGAGTTATGGCCCCCGAAATAGTCAAAAATGCACATTTTCACCTTGTGACGTGCCTAGCTGAAAAAGTAATTAATATAAATTGATGAAACCTTGCATGAGTCTTTATCATGATATGAACTTGCGCACCTCCTATTTTTCGTCTGGCTCCGCCGCCTATTTTCAGAGTTATGGCCCCTGAAATAGTCAAAAATGCACATTTTCACCTTGTGACACGCCTAGCTCAAAAAGCGTTTGATATAGATTCATGAAACCTTGCATGAGTCTTAATCATGATATGAACTTGCGCACCTCCTATTTTTGTCTGGCTCCGCCACCAATTTGCTGAGTTATGGCCCCTGAAATAGTCAAAAATGCACATTTTTACCTTGTGATGTGCCTAGCTCTAGAGTCTTTGTCATGATATGAACTTGCTCACCTCCTATTTTTCTTCGGGCGCCGCCCCCTATTTTCAGAGTTATGGTCCCTGAAATAGTCAAAAACGCACATTTTCACCTTGTGACACGCCTAGCTCAAAAAGTGTTTGATATAGATTCATGAAACCTTGCACGAGTCTTAATCGTGATATGAACTTGCGCACCTCCTATTTTTTGTCTGGCTCCGCCCCCTATGTTCTGAGTTATGGCCCCCGAAATAGTCAAAAATGCACATTTTCACCTTGTGACGTGCCTAGCTGAAAAAGTAATTAATATAAATTGATGAAACCTTGCATGAGTCTTAATCATGATATGAACTTGCGCACCTCCTATTTTTCGTCTGGCTCCGCCCCCTATTTTCAGAGTTATGGCTCCTGAAATAGTCAAAAATGCACATTTTCACCTTGTGACACGCCTAGCTCAAAAAGTGTTTGATATAGATTCATGAAACCTTGCATGAGTCTTAATCATGATATGAACTTGCGCACCTCCTATTTTTGTCTGGCTCCGCCACCAATTTGCTGAGTTATGGCCCCTGAAATAGTCAAAAATGCACATTTTTACCTTGTGATGTGCCTAGCTCTAGAGTCTTTGTCATGATATGAACTTGCGCACCTCCTATTTTTCATCTGGCCCTGCCCTCTATTTTCTGAGTTATGGCCCCTGAAATAGTCAAAAATGCACATTTTCACCTTGTGACGCACCTAGCTCAAAAGTGTTTGATATAAATTGATGAAACCTTGTATGAGTCTTTATCATGATATGAACTTGCACACCTCCTATTTTTCGTCTGGCTCCGCCCCCTATTTTCTGAGTTATGGCCCCCGAAATAGTCAAAAATGCACATTTTCACCTTGTGACGTGCCTAGCTGAAAAAGTAATTAATATAAATTGATGAAACCTTGCATGAGTCTTTATCATGATATGAAATTGCGCACCTCCTATTTTTCGTCTGGCTCCGCCCCCTATTTTCAGAGTTATGGCCCCTGAAATAGTCAAAAATGCACATTTTCACCTTGTGACACGCCTAGCTCAAAAAGTGTTTGATATAGATTCATGAAACCTTGCATGAGTCTTAATCATGATATGAACTTGCGCACCTCCTATTTTTGTCTGGCTCCGCCAACAATTTGCTGAGTTATGGCCCCTGAAATAGTCAAAAATGCACATTTTTACCTTGTGATGTGCCTAGCTCTAGAGTCTTTGTCATGATATGAACTTGCTCACCTCCTATTTTTCTTCGGGCTCCGCCCCCTATTTTCAGAGTTATGGTCCCTGAAATAGTCAAAAACGCACATTTTCACCTTGTGACACGCCTAGCTCAAAAAGTGTTTGATATAGATTCATGAAACCTTGCACGAGTCTTAATCGTGATATGAACTTGCGCACCTCCTATTTTTTGTCTGGCTCCGCCCCCTATGTTCTGAGTTATGGCCCCCGAAATAGTCAAAAATGCACATTTTCACCTTGTGACGTGCCTAGCTGAAAAAGTATTTAATATAAATTGATGAAACCTTGCATGAGTCTTTATCATAATATGAACTTGCGCACCTCCTATTTTTCGTCTGGCTCCGCCCCCTATTTTCAGAGTTATGGCTCCTGAAATAGTCAAAAATGCACATTTTCACCTTGTGACACGCCTAGCTCAAGAAGTGTTTGATATAGATTCATGAAACCTTGCATGAGTCTTAATCATGATATGAACTTGCGCACCTCCTATTTTTGTCTGGCTCCGCCACCAATTTGCTGAGTTATGGCCCCTGAAATAGTCAAAAATGCACATTTTTACCTTGTGATGTGCCTAGTTCTAGAGTCTTTGTCATGATATGAACTTGCGCACCTCCTATTTTTCATCTGGCCCTGCCCTCTATTTTCTGAGTTATGGCCCCTGAAATAGTCAAAAATGCACATTTTCACCTTGTGACGCACCTAGCTCAAAAGTGTTTGATATAAATTGATGAAACCTTGTATGAGTCTTTATCATGATATGAACTTGCACACCTCCTATTTTTCGTCTGGCTCCGCCCCCTATTTTCTGAGTTATGGCCCCCGAAATAGTCAAAAATGCACATTTTCACCTTGTGACGTGCCTAGCTGAAAAAGTAATTAATATAAATTGATAAAACCTTGCATGAGTCTTTATCATGATATGAAATTGCGCACCTCCTATTTTTCGTCTGGCTCCGCCCCCTATTTTCAGAGTTATGGCCCCTGAAATAGTCAAAAATGCACATTTTCACCTTGTGACACGCCTAGCTCAAAAAGTGTTTGATATAGATTCATGAAACCTTGCATGAGTCTTAATCATGATATGAACTTGCGCACCTCCTATTTTTGTCTGGCTCCGCCACCAATTTGCTGAGTTATGGCCCCTGAAATAGTCAAAAATGCACATTTTTACCTTGTGATGTGCCTAGCTCTAGAGTCTTTGTCATGATATGAACTTGCTCACCTCCTATTTTTCGTCTGGCTCCGCCCCCTATTTTCTGAGTTATGGCCCCCGAAATAGTCAAAAATGCACATTTTCACCTTGTGACGCGCCTAGCTCAAAAAGTATTTGATATAAATTTATGAAACCTTGCATGAGTCTTTATCATGATATGAACTTGAGCACCTCTTCTTTTTCGTCTGGCCCCGCCCCCTATTTTCTGAGTTATGGCCCCTGAAATAGTCAAAAATGCACATTTTCACCTTGTGACACGCCTAGCTCAAAAAGTGTTTGATACAGATTCATGAAACCTTGCATGAGTCTTAATCATGATATGAACTTGCGCACCTCTTATTTTTCATTTTGGTCCGCCCCCTATTTTCAGAGTTATGGCCCCTGAAATAGTCAAAAATGCACATTTTCAAATTGTGACGCACCTGGCTCAAAAAGTATTTAATATAAATGGTTGAAAACTTGCATATGTCTTTATCATGATATTAACATGTCTTATTTTTTTTTGGCTGGCTTCACCCCTATTTTTAAAGTTATGGCCCCTGAAATAGTAAAAAAATGCACATTTTCACCTAATTTTGTGTCTAGCTTTAAAATTATTTTTATGTAATAAGCTTGAAATTCATTAAAGTTAGGACCACCTGAATGTCAATAATTATAATGTGGTCATCTATGGCCCTAAAGAGAGTTAGTTAATACTAATTTATTTTAGGTCGGTTGCCAAGCAAGTTCTACAACTCGTATTAATCACACTCGACACCTCACTCCTGTTGGAATCCATCGCCACGAGGGTATAAGAGAAGAGGCCAATTTCCCTTTTAATGGCGAGCGCCAAGCAAGGGAGCTACTGGTACCATTTTTCACGTCTTTGGTATGTATCAACGCGGCCGGGGATCGAACCCACGACCTCCCGCTCTCAAAGCGTACGCTCTACCACTAGGCTATCGAGCCGGTTAATTGACAAATATAAACCCTAACGATGTTACACGGAATAATCGCTATTAATGAAATTAGGGAAGTTTACAATTTTGGTATTGAAATTAAACATCTTCTGATAATTGTTTGCACCGATAATACCATTATATACAAAATGGTATGCACATATGTACAAATTATTGAAACGCACTGATATTTAACTACTAATACCCTGTGCTTTGTTTTGTTGCTTCATTTTTTATTTTGATTTTGATTTTAGTTTTATAAGTTGATAGGCATTAAGATATTTCACAAACAACAACAAGATATTGAAGATTCTGAAGTATGCCCTTTTGAAGATGAATATTTATGGAGAATATTTTCCCTCTGTATCTGTATCTGTGAAAAATATGAGATTAAAATAATTTCCGGGAGGATTACTATTATTATTTTGATGTATTTATAAATAATGATATTTTCAAATCCTGTATTTTCCGAGTTCTGTAAGGGAGTGATATTTCCGCGTCATTAAACCTTTTAAGTACAGGATTTTGCAGTCTATCACGTACTGTATAATACAACTGCTAACCCGCAATTCCGTGAACGCAACTTTTCTATGTATTCTTTTTTTATCGAATTAGTAGGTGTATTTCAGTTTCTGAACGCATGCGGAAACTTTTACGCTGTATTTAATGTGTTTATGGCCCATGTAAAATTAGATATAAATTCCTATCAGGAAAATAGCTCTATCGACATTTCAAAATACAACAACTTTAAATGTTTGAAGTAATAATCTCTTTATATTTTTTTTTGCATAGGGAAAATAAAAAATATAACACAATAACACCATTATTTAAATTGTGATTAATCTATTGGAACAGATATCATCACTAATTTCAGCCTTTATCGTAGCCAAGCATCCTTCCCTTTAGCAAACAATAATAAATTTCTGTATTTGTCATCATAGTCAATGGGGTGAAAAAGCCAAACATATTAGTTCTGCGTACATGTGGCAACACTAGGTTAATTATAAGGTTTAAAAGATCCTCATCCAGTAAGCTGGACTTTTTAGAAGAGAAGAAAATTTTAGATATCATTTCTGTTACTTCACATGGAGCTGACGCCATTGACAGGGAAACTTGTTCCACTATTTCTCGAAAAAGAATTTTATCATAGAACTCTTTTTTATTCCACTTAATCATCTGCCTGACCAAAGGACACCTCAGCAATGCCACTGGGCCTTCTTCTATCATAACGTCAAGGCACTGAGTTAGTCCAACCTTTTCTCTCTCTGAAATTTTATTTTCCAACAAATTCTTGGATGAAATCATGTAACTTGGTAAATACTTCCATTTTACGCACATCTTTAAATATTGCAAACAATGAAGTAATATATCAACAAAATTATCGCCTAAACTATAATGATTTGTCTTTTCAAACACCCAGAATAAAATGTTTTTCACAATATATGAAGTTATATTTTCACAAATTGGTTTTAATTCATACTTCGCTATCATTTTCAAAGCGGCGTATACCTTGATCTGAGCGTCTTTAAATGAATGCACTAAGGCTCGTTCTGCAGGCGTTAGAGAAATTCTCCATTGTAATTCCTGGTCCTTACTTCCATGCATCCCAACAGGTACAACCAAAACATCTAACTGTTTCACTTGTTCGATCAAGTCACTGCTAGGCCAATCGCATTTTCTATCTCGATTACACCAAGAATCAACCACAGATGGACAAGAGCATGGAAATGCAAG
This sequence comes from Mercenaria mercenaria, assembly GCF_021730395.1. Classification (NCBI taxonomy): domain Eukaryota; kingdom Metazoa; phylum Mollusca; class Bivalvia; order Venerida; family Veneridae; genus Mercenaria; species Mercenaria mercenaria. The sequence continues at coordinate 21,004,686 of NC_069366.1, read as the reverse complement.
AACATAATCCACGGATATATCAAATAGTAAAAAGTCACACCTTAGTGACCTGGCCGGACCGGTAATGTTACCGAAAAGAGATGGCGCTCTATTAAAGCATCCTTGATATAGATTACACAATGCGGGAGTTAACAACAGGTCATTTCTCAAATATTTACTGTCATTCATTTCTACCAGGGCTGCTTTTATATTTTCTACAAAACATTTGTTAGACGTTCTACGGCCATTCAGTGTCATCAACTTAAGTTTTGTATATCCACTTGGTACTTGCTTAAAATCAAGCTCAAATGCAATTTGCGGACAAGTTTCGTTCCAGTTCGGCGGAATGCTGTCAACGCATTTTACTGACTGATGAACAAACAAAACATCTAGGTCACTTTCGTAGAATGTACCCACACCTTCGCTGCGACTGCCAGAAACTACAAAATCTATGTTGTCACTGTTTCGGCTCCACTTTCGAAAACTATACGTTACATATGTAGCCAATCTGTTATATAAAGGAACTCGCTTTTGTGCAAGAAGTTTTGAATAGCCAAGTTTTTCAAATACTTCATGGTAAATGTCTTTGTCCAGTAGAGTCTTCTGGAATTTAACTTTTCTCTTACCATCCATCTAACAAAAACAATAATATGTGAATTATTAAAGGCTGCATATGTAACAATACACATAAAATAAATTGTTACGAAGTGTTGCATCTAAGAAAACGAGATTTTTTTCAAAGTTCAATTTTCTCTAAGATCTTAATATTCGTTCAATTTATCTATATATAGAGTTTTAATTCAAGAGATGAAAATGTGATATGACTGAAAAATTGTTGAAAAAGACGTTAAACCCGAACACACACACACATACTGGAAATAGAAGTTTGAGACAAGCTCAGTCTTGTTCCAAATATTCATTTAATGAAAGTATTGTTTTTCATTTATATCTTAACTTTATGAAAATCTAGTTATGTATGTAGCTTTAAAACAAACCTTGATGAAAATAAAATCTATGCAAACTCCGTGTAAGAAGTAGAAAGTGAAATGACACTGAAGACAATAACTACTTAAATACTAGACATGTGAAAACACTTCTGTTTAAAATATCTTCTGAGAGTTTCCCCTTTACCCACGTAAATTGACGTTTATTTACATTTAGTTATTACAAAAGTACATAGAATTTAGCATTCGATACCCACAAGCAGGATGTGTGTGTTTGATTTTCACAAAAGATCTAACATAAATTAGATTCAGCATTTAATACGAATACTCAAGGGGAAGAAAACGATTAAAATACTACTTCGCGGTTAACGAAATACAGGTTTTGGACTACTAAATGTGAACTGATATGTGTTCACGGAAAGGAAATGGTAATTTTGAAGTTTCGGATAAGTCGAGACCACTGATGGCCATTCAATAAAATGGAGAATGTTTGACTGTCAAGTAAAGGAAATATTTATAATAACAAACAATGTGTTGCAGACATGCAAACTTCAGAGAAGGTGACGTACCGAGGACGCGACGTCAGAATTGATGATATTTTAGCATTTTCACTGTTTACTTCAGTACCTTATGCGATGCATTTTAAATTACCAATCCTACTTGCGTGTAATAGGTTTAAATTCTACTGATAATTGTTTTTATTGGTTTAAGTTCTTAGTCACACCAACAAAATGTAGGTCATATTGCGACATTTTCATCTTTTGATGGAGAGGAAGACCAAAGCTGCCTCTGAACATAGTTTTTGGCTTGGGCGGGTACCTGTTACGGTAGTTCTGCACGTTTGGATCGAATTGTTTTCTACAATGTAGAATTTAATTAAACTCTGATTTTTCAAAACTTCAGAATATACCTAGAAAATTCAGCAAATAAAAAAGATAGGATCGTGTGCTTGATTTTTTGCTAGACTGATTTGAAAAAGTTAGACCTCACGCAATTTTTCATAATGGAAGTCTATGGGAAAATCATAACTTTCATAACATTTTCGAGAATAGATTGTTTTCCATAGTGTAAAATTTAATGAAACTTCCCACAGTTGTAAATAAAAATATGGCTTATAATATGGTGAAATAAAATGTATAGGTCCGTGTGCTTAATTTTGAGATATTTGACAATGATTAAAGTGAACCGCACCTTTCACGCAAATTTTAGACATTATTTTGAATTTTCAACGTGTCAGATGTTTTAATATCATATTTTAACTTTAGAAAGACATCAACAGTGCCAATAATAAAAATGATTTTCATTTCCGTAAGCCTTTATTACACGTTTTCCTGATAAATGACGTTACGCCATAACTTCCGGTTTATCAAACGTGCAGAACTACCTAAAGAACCATCGATCTTCTGGTCAGATAGATTCCTTACATGAACAATTATACACCCTAAAGTGTAATGTCTCACGAAGAAAATGACAACCTAAGCCGGTGAGGGGTGTCGCATTTCCATTACCTCCCATGAACAGACCCAGTCATACTCGGTCTGCTATTATTTTTGCTTGGCTGCATTCTGTGCTTCCAAATTATCTTCTTATAGATTTTAATAACTAGAGGTGTATCACAACAACAACCTTAAGTACCGTATGGCTGCTGTAAGATGTCTCCCCGTAATTTGATTCAGTGTTGTTATAGTTTCTTGTCCTTTTGGATAATGGAGTCCATTCAGTATCTGTGTATTAAATAGAATTCCGCATCAGTCGGTGCTAGGGGACGTGAGAGGTGTTGCACTTTCCATTACAGCTCATGAAAAGACTCAATCAAATCGAGTCTGCTATTATTTTGCTTGGTTGCATTCAAACTCCCCGCAGTGATTACTTCCCCTTACGATACTTGTTATAATGAACGCAAGGGAAGGTAACCGCTGTGAGGAGCTTGGGTTGCATTCTGTGCTTCCAAAAGATCATCTTAAATATCATTAAACAAAATAACAGCGTTGTCATACACTATCTGAAAAGAATATTTAATATTTGACTGATTTTTATCCATATCAATGCAAATAATATCTGTAACTCTGTATAAATTGCACTCATTTCCCTATATAAAACAATTTTTATTTGTACTTTTTTGACTTTTTAATATTGGAGCGAGGTAATGAAATGAACAAAAAATGCATTGATTAAGACTGGGTATGTTTGATGTTGATATGAAAAAATCGTACTTCCACTGAAATTTCAAACAATTTTTATCTAAAATAGAGACAACTTTATTATCAAATGATTATTTTAATTTTCGTTCAAATCATTTATAGTTGTCAAAAGTTCCGTTTGGCTTGTAAGGCATTATCACATTCACAGTCAGAAAACTACTGAAATGCATGTGAAGCATTTTCGGAAAGTAATTGAAAATCACTGTGCTAGGATTATGTTGCAAACTTATGCCAGAAAATATAACCATAATTGCTTAACTGTAATACTATTTTGACGCTTGGAGTTTTAGTATTTAATCCAGTAGATGAAGGACACTTTGCAATGGAGTATGTACAAGATATTCTTCTAGTTTCCTGTTCTTTAGGATTCATTCAATAATATTCCTCTGTATGACATCTTGTCACATTTTGAGGACGGTCATTTATTTAAGTAAATTATAAATTACCGCCATAGTATTTTAAAGTAATATTGATTTTGTTTGTTCTGGATTTAACGCCGTTTCTGTACCGGTATAAACATTTACTCCAAAAGTAACTGCAAACTTCCACACATGAATCAGTGGTGGAGAACGAATGATATCAGACACAATATCATTGATCAAATCGTCACGGAGAACATACGCCCCGCCCGGGGACCGAACTCACAAACCCGAGGTCTGTAGATCTGTGATATCTCTATTGAGCTAAGAGGGCGGGCCTAAAATAATATCGAGGAACCTGGTACCTGTTTATTTAATATTCATTATTTCTTATGTTGTTCATTTGTAATACTTTGTGGCATTTTTTTCTGCTTGTAGAAATTCAAAATGGCTGCAACCAGAACCATATTAGAACGTTTTTTTTATTATAATACTTTAGATGATTGCTTGTTAACTGATAAATTTGATTTTGGTATTTGCAATACATTTTCTATAAAAAAAATATAACCACTTGAAACGAAACACAGTTAAAACTGTGCCAACAGACAAGTAGAATAACCACAAAAATAACATTTTTTTAGTACACAGATGTTAACTTGGAACAAAGTTGAAAGACAAGCGTATTTTAAATATTTTTGGTAATTTTGTTTGTTTGTTTTGGCTTTAAAGCCGTTTTTCAACAGTATTTCAGTCATGTAACTGCGGGCAGTTAACCTAACCAGTGTTCCTGGATTCTGTACCAGTACAAACCTGTGAAATTGCTTATTTACATCATATATACTATATGTTTCTGTCCTGATATAACACCCGTAACAGATGTATTTCTACGTTAGAAATTAAACTTACCATAAGGTACATACTTAGCACTGAAACTGCACCAAACCGTTTAGTAGTGTGGTGTTACAATACTGGCCAGTAGAAATCAATAATACTACATAGAAGGCAAATAGTTCTTTCCGTTTCATTAGGAAATAATAAAGAAATAGACAGACCTGTAAGGTTCAACTGCTTTGTGATTATCTAAATCCCTTAACGCAGGGCCTTACGTTTTGAGAAAAAAAAATCAAACAACACCAAATCGTAGAAAGAGTTGTTTCACATGAAAACTGAACAGCATGTGAAACATGTATATTACTCTACGAAACAAGTGTCAGTATACTGATATAAATATTGAATTCCGAAAAAGGACTGCATAAAGGGGGTGGGTGGGGGGGGGGGTGGCACTTCCGGACAGTCAAACGCCTTTAAAAACTCACCATTTTCAAAGAACTGTTACATATGTTCGTTTTGATGCATTTGCAACAGCGTACCAGTGTTGAAATTTCACATAACTAGGTGGAACACAGTTTTCAGCAATTGTTTAATTTTATTTCTTTTCAAATGATATTCATTTTCAAAGGGGGACAACATTTTAATGAATCGTAATTTCACGTCTGTCAGACTGTTTTCATAAATCGTTCTATTCAGTCAACAAGTATCGCATCTTTTAATTATATAATGATATCGTGGTGTTAAATTTGCGGAGATCATTATAATGTGAAAGTTGATATCTATGTTAAAGTTACGTCAGAGTGACAAATATGACATTGAGTTTGGCATAAAATATTTGTTTCATAAATCATAACTTCTATAAGTTCCGTAAACATGTTATAAGAGAGACTGCGAGTTTGATACTATTCTTAAGTTAGGGCCAGCGTATCGAATCCAATAATTGTACTGGTAATTATAATAAATGTATTCTGAATTTGATCAACCAGACGATTAGTAGAATACAACAATTAAACTTACTCTCAAATACACGTACTCGTAAAAATCTTAGTATATTGTTGACACGAAACTAGGCGCTGCAGGGATAAGCCGCCGGCCCTCCCTATAAGTTACGACCAGTGAGTCACACATGTGGCATAACACACCAGCTATTTTTACTATATGTTCTATATAGACGCTTGACACTATTGCATTTTTCAAAACAATCCAACCACAATAAACGTGGGGTCGACCGGCTCTTTTTTCCACCATTTTGACCCAAATCACATGCGTATAAAGAATACTCCCTTGATGGCCGCAAACAGGCAAATCTGCCCCGAACAAAAAATCATGTTATGCATATTCTGACATTCTCATTTTGGCAAATTGTACATGTACCTAATATTTCATATCTCCTCTATTCAATTATGTCTTATTGCAGGTCTTTCACTCAAACATTCACCAATATTCACTATCAAAAAGACGAACTATTTGGATACTGAGCACATTGTAATGTTTAACATTCACCTGCTGATGATCAGTGGCATCGAGTCTCAATAAAAATCAAATCTGAATAACGATATTTGATTTTTGAAAATATATTTTCTCAGGTAAGTAAAGTAAAACGAGTTATATGAAAAGAGCTATGTGGGTAACATTTTGATTATGTTCATAAAATATTTGAACATGAGTACACGCTGATCGTTTTTGGAAATATATCATTTCATTGCGTTATATAATTATATATCGCCCATATCCTAGGTTTCTATGGCAGTTTTGTAAATGAACTTGATATGGAGAACTGATCAAATGATCGTGACGAGGAAAAGTATTAAAGCAGAAAATTTGCTGACAAAATTTTAGCTATCATTGTGTTGATGAGACCAACAATCTTAATGCGTCAACTGCACGGTTTTTGGCAGTTTGGATTGATATGCCACACCATTGGTTATTCGTAGTCCTTAAGAATTCTTCAGAAGTTGCAGTCAAGTCAGTAGCATATAGGTTAGAGGGGATAACTGTTTCCCTTTGTAAATGAAGCACGACACTTTGCATATAACTATTTTGAAGTTTGCTAAATCCAAATCAAAGCCTTGAGATATCTGGTGGTTGCGGGTTTTGCTAGATTTATTTTCATTTTAAATGCCAATCTCTAAATATACATGTATAAGAAACAAATACTAATGTGCCTCATATCTAAGATAAACTCTGCCTGACCTTACATGAACAGCTGGAAGTCAGTGATGTAACCATGGGCTGGAATACCTAATCATTGACAGTCTTATATAATCTAAATGGCCAGTGTGAATGGATAGAGGATGAATAAGAACTGCTTGATCATTGATAATTCATCCGCATTGTTCATGAATGGGACTACTTTGTGTAGCACATGAACATATCCTTTGGATGTGATTTGGAATCAAATAAAGATGCTACATGATTGTCAGAAATACACTTAACTTTGGTAGCGGGATAAGCCCGCAACCAAAAATGGAAGAGACACGCGGTTCACTAACCTCAATCAGCTTAAAATGAGGCCCCCAAAAGGGACCTATGTTTAAAATTTATTCATTTTAATCATATACTTTTGAAGGCAATTTCCAAAAAAAAAGTTAATTTATGACCCCAACAAGTAATAATTGTTGAGACAATATTTATTCAGTTACATTTTATACACATTTGATATATAAGACATAATACAAATGACATAGATGAGGCCCATAAAGGACATAAATTGTTTAAAATATCTCATTTACAAGATTACAATATTTTTTAGTATGAATTCATATTACTTAATTAAACAAAACTAATTGTATTATTTAATGATATCAAATCATTATTTAAACATTCATTGCATTTTGAGGTTCATTGAGTGTATTTCATAAAAACAAGTTCACATATACGCGCATACCCTAATTCATTTAATATTCCGCATTCCTGTTCCGTACAATTTTCATTCTCACACCGATTTCACAGTACCAATACTATACATAGAGTATGGATAGTTAGATGAATACTAGTATATTTATTAGACAAATGTATTTACATTCAAAAGAGAGGCTAAATAAGGGGTTATTTTGCGTTTTTCTGGTATTGCAACATCTTATCTAAATCCCTTTAAACATATTATATAAAACATAATATATGTTTTTCAAGACAGTTAATAACTTTGGTGAACAAGGTAAAGTATATCATCATCATGCTTTCTTAATAACAAAAGGAAATGGGATGTGTACTAAATGTATTATTGTATTTATTATTGTTAGTTTATACCATATCTATCGATACAAAGTTATTTTACTTTGATTCAGACTTCAAGTTTTAGAATTACCCATAGTCTAAATTCCGCTTTCTTGAAAAGAACACTGGTATCGTATGAGACTGACTTTTGTACGGTTTAAACCAACGACCTTCGTATTGAGCTTGCAACAGCTTTGCTACAAGATTGCCTGTCACACTAAACTCCATACATGGAGTCCTAGGTTTATGTTTATAATTATACACGCCTCTAAGTGAAGTGATTAATTAGCTACAGATGACTATACTTATAATACAGACATAAAAGGAACGACATGATGTAGGCATAGGAAATAGAGATCAATGTAATTGCACCTTTACTAGTCCTGTAATACTAAAGTATTTCTACTGTGGTATTTTGATAGAAGCAAAACTGAATTATCTGCACTATAACATACTTAAGTTCTGGTATTTCATTTCATTATTGGCTTGTTAAATGTTATTTTTTACTATATCTTTTTTACTATAAGTAAGTTGACAAAAATGTAGGAAGCAGGTTTTGAGGGGAAAAGCAAACACATATGAATGAATCCTGAATGTTTTAGTTGCGCAAAATGGTATGATTTTGTGTCTTAAACCGTTTTCATTCTCAACTTAATTGTGTAATTGCAAGGAAAGTAAACTAATAGATATCTCTGATTATAAGTACTTGCCCAAGGCAAAAGTTGTCATTCTTTCCGGATCACAATTTTATATTCAATATTAAAACTTCTATTATTGATGTTAACAAAACTGTCATAAATTTCATATTTGTGAAATCATTTTTGTTTATTTCAAGGACTTGGAAATCAATTTCTAGATTTTATTTAATATCATTGAAAATTTTAAAAATACTTTAGCTACGCTTAACCTATATAAGCATTTTGGACAAATAAGGAAACAGCGTATTTTTATCTAGGCAAAAAATTGCAAAGACAGAAAGGAAAATAGCTCTACAGAGCAAAAAAGAAGTACCAGTTTCCTATTTAGTGTCTGTTATCTTAATTGTGACCCTTGCATTGCTTAATCCTGTTGACTCTGGACGGACCAGTATTAACACTTGAGTTCCATCATGATTTACACTTCATAGAACCGATTAAATGCCAGAGCAATAACACAGCCATGCAAAGGGAAACTAAATTTGTCAAACAAATATATTACAGAAATACCGGAAACCCTATTACAGTTCTTAGATATCTATTGCAGCGGTGCAAATATCAGTTTTTATAATTTTATAGGTCTTTGAATGAGTCATTTGATTTAAATAAACTATGTAAAAAAACATAATTATGTCATATACTGTCATGTAACAGACGAACGGTTAAGGGAGTTAATTCTGACGATCCCTACAAAAACATACAAACAATGAGGGGCTTCTCTTTTTAATATAAACGTATTGCCCTATTTACATGTATAACCGTTAGGCATTCCTTCAAATTAAGCCAAATATAGCGTTACTATTTTTAATGGATGTTAGAATAAAACTAGTACAAAACAAGATTGAAAACTGAATATTCAATAATTATTAAGCGGGCTATTCATGCACATGTAGGTACATTAAAATATGTTATACAAGATACCTCATGTACCTCAAAATATGAATAGCTTTTACCATTTGATATAATATACATGGTATACATGAATTCAGTTAATGTGTAATATGATATTTTAACGATTAAAATAAACTAATTTGCCCTTTAAATGAACACTTTCCCATTCAAGTGTCCTGCTGTAAACTTTTAAGTTGCTAGGTTCTGTAATATTTGTAGACAATTAAGCTGATTATTTGTTATGCAATGCAAGAGTGCGAAGTGTAGATAATTTCTAACAAGGTCTTTGTTCCATTGTTCACCACTTCCTTCGATCACTATCATAAATGTGATAAGATCTAAAGAAGATTGTATAAGAATAATTTGCATAATTCGAACATACTAGTTGTCAAGATATTAATCTGTGATTTCATTGGTTGAAGATCTTAAATTGAAAAGATAAGAAATAATGCAGCACCCAGGAGAAAAGACAGTTAGTTAGTGGACATCCACAGAACAAGCTTGTTATACTTTAATGTTTAATTTCTTGTTAGTCCGGTTAACCGACGTTAAAAGTGACACTAAATTTCTTATTTAGTTATATTAACTGGATAACCAGTGTTCAAAAGCTGACTACTTCTTTTGTTATAAATTTATACCTTTTGTTAATTTGAACTATTGTGGATAAAATAAAAATAGTAAAATTGCACAGAAACATTCGTTGTACATACACCCGACATCCCAGAATTGACGGCGTCACACATGGTGGAGAATCCGGGTACAAGGAACTTCTATGTTTACTTGACTTTCCCAGTACCTTCACAAAAGCGAGTGGATTATTCTACAAGATGAGTTATTTTCACCAGCGAAGTGAAACACGTCGTACGGATAACCGACAGTGGAATACTTATTATAACGTTTATTATGGACTAACCAAGAAGTGTTCGAAATGTGGACTATTCCATCCATTTAGTGAATGCCGTGCAGTGATGGCAACTTGTAACAGATGTCAAAAGAAAGGACACTACGGTCGGGTATGTAAAAATTCAAAAGTGAGTTGCGTCAAGACAGAGTAAACAAGACAACGCGACATCGCGAGATCAATTGCATTTCAAAAGAGAGTGATCCTAGAAATTTCACTGCCTTTTCACGGAGTTGAGGATAGTTACTTAAAAGAAAATTCAACAAACACGGCAATCCGTAAGCATAACGGTACAATAAAATGCATGAACAAATTACGGCACGAAAACGAAAGAATGAAAAGTAAGCTAGAAGCAGTCAAACTAGAGAATTCCAACCTAAATGTCAAGAACCAAAGATTACGGGACAGAAACGAAAACTTGAATGCAGAAATTGCAGAAAATCATTCAGAATTAAAAGGTAAAATCGCGGAAATTAACGTACTTACAGCAAAGAATAACTGTCTCATTAATAACGTGAATTCGCAAGATGAGCTACTGTCAAAATTCAAAAACCTGCGTTCGGATTATGAATACTCAAATGAAATAATCACTGCCATGAAAATGGAAAGAAATAACCTGTTAAAACTACAAGATGAATTAAGCAGGAAATCGTGTATATCATATAATCGTTCAAATCTGTATTGTGATTTTAGTCAAAGATTCAATGTTCTGTATGAAATCATTGACAATCTGAAGGCAGAACTGTCCGAATCAAATAAAGGAAATCTTGAACTACAAAAACTAATTAATGAATTCAGACACGAGAACCAACCAGGAAACAGCAATAAGCACCAACAACAAAGGGGTTTCTTCTCAGACCGCCCACCACGTGGATTTTACTCTAGAAGATGAAGACGTTAAAACTGTAAAATAAAACAAAACACATAGCATTTCATTAATTTTAATTTAATGTAGACATGTACTTTAATATTTTCAGCATACATCAGATGAAACTGCATTTTCACGGAGTGAAAATAAATATCGGAGGGGCAAGTGTCCTGCTGTAAACTTTTAAGTTACTAGGTTCTGTAATATTTGTAGACAATTAAGCTGATTATTTGTTATGCAATGCAAGAGTGCGAAGTGTAGATAATTTCTAACAAGGTCTTTGTTCCATTGTTCACCACTTCCTTCGATCACTATCATAAATGTGATAGGATCTAAAGAAGATTGTATAAGAATAATTTGCATAATTCGAACATACTGGTTGTCAAGATATTAATCTGTGATTTCATTGGTTGAAGATCTTAAATTGAAAAGATAAGAAATAATGCAGCACCCAGGAGAAAAGACAGTTAGTTAGTGGACATCCACAGAACAAGCTTGTTATACTTTAATGTTTAATTTCTTGTTAGTTCGGTTAACCGACGTTAAAAGTGACACTAACTTTCTTATTTAGTTATATTAACTGGATAACCAGTGTTCAAAAGCTGACTACTACTTTTGTTATAAATTTATACCTTTTGTTAATTTGAACTATTGTGGATAAAATAAAAATAGTAAAATTGCACAGAAACATTCGTTCTACATACACCCGACATCCCAGAATTGACGGCGTCACACAGTGCCATGCGGCATTTTTTAGTGTAATTGTTGTAAATAAATTTTATGTTTGATTGATAAATTTAAAGAGTTACCGATTGATTTTGAAACTATTTTTAGAAATAAATGAATATGATGATTTTAATAAGCTTATTTTTGTATAAAAATAATAGCAAAAGAAAGGAAATAATATGTAGAATTATTAAACAAAGGAGGTACGCGAACAGCTTGTCTGTCGCTCGGATACGTATCTTATTCAATCTACTTGTCAGATTCTTATCGCCTTTTACAGACTTATAAATTATGTTAATCCCACTTCTGCAGGCTTAATGATAATCTTAGCCAGTATAATCTGACACCTTTATTAGGGACATATATGTGACATAGATATAACAGATGTCATCTTATCGTATTTTGAATTAACAGTCCGCTTTAATTGCTGAGGTTACGTAAGATAAGGAATGCCGCCTACTAAGGTCACGAAGGTCTGTTTCTGTTCCACCCGAAGTCTGTGATTGGTCAAATAATCCAAAGTAGGGTCAGGTTACTCTGGTAACTCAGTGAATACGCTTTAATGATTGGCTGTAGATTGACCGAAAGATACAATCCTATTGCAATAAATGTCCATTCCCACTGTCCGCAGGCATCAGAGCCTGTGAAATTTTGTAGTTACAAGTATTGTTGAAATAAAATATTGAGAAATGGACATGATCTTATATCTTTTTTAGATAAAAATACCTGCAACTTTCAAGCAGAAAACAAGAACCTCATATCATTTTTCCTGAGCCAGTGCATTTTGAATGCCTATAAAATGTAATTGAATAAATTTTGTGTCAATGATTATATTTGATCAGGGTCATAAATTAACCTTATGGAAATAGTTCTTAATATATTTGATTGACGTAAATAAAACGTTGTTCCCCTTTTGGACCACATAGTGACAAGGTGAGCATTTGCGATCACCCTTCGTCCGTCGTCTGTGCGTGCGTGCGTCCGTCCGTCTGTCAATAATTTCTTTTCTGCACGATAGTGGTTTCATTTATGATTTTATTTCAACCAAACTTGCATACAACTTGTATCACCATAAGATTTTGGTTCCTGTCTTGAACTAGCTAGATCCCATCATGGGTTCCAGAGTTATTGCCCCTGAAAGGGCCAAAATTAACTATTTTGACGTTGTCTGCACAATAGCAGGCTTATTTATGATTTGATTTTTACCAAACTTCCACACAACTTGTATCACCATAAGATCTTGGTTACTTTCTTGAACTGGCCAGATTCCGTTATGGGTTCCAGAGTTATGGCCCCTAAAAGGGCCAGAATTAGCTATTTTGACCTTGTTTGCACAATAGCAGCTTCATTTATGATTTTATTTTAACCAAACTTGCACACAACTTGTATCACCATAAGATCTTGGTTCCTTTCTTGAATTGGCCAGATTCCATTATGTGTTCCAGATCGATGGTCCCTGAAAGGGCCAGCATTAGCTATTTTGACCGTGTCTGCACAATAGCAGCTTCATTTATGATTTGAATTTAATCAAACTTGCACAAAACTTGTGTCAACATAAGATCTCTGTTCTTTTCTTGAACCGGCCAGATCCCATAATGGGTTCTAGAGTTGTGGCCCCTGAAAGGGCCAGAATTAGCTATTTTGACGTTGTCTGCATAATAGCAGCTTCATTTATGATTTGATTTTAACCAAACTTGCACACAACTTGTATCGCCACAAGATCTTGGGTCCTTTCTTGAACTGGCCAGATTCCTTTATGGGTTCCGGAGTTATGGCCCCTGGTAGGGCCAGAATTAGCTATTTTGACCTTGTCTGGACAGTAGCAGCTTCATTTATGATTTGAATTTAATCAAACTTGCATTAAACTTGTGTCACCATAAGATCTTGGTTCCTTTTTATACGCCCGAAGGAACGTATTACGTTATCGCCTCGGTGACCGTCTGTCTGTCTGTCTGTCTGTCTGTTGGTTAGCAATTTCCCTTCCACTCTGTAACTCTTGAACTTCTTGAAGGATTTCAAAGAAACCTGACACAAATGTTAACCTGATCGAAACGACGTGCAGAGCGCATGTTTCGGATGGCTCACTTCAAGGTCAAGGTCACACTTAGGGGTCAAAGGTCATATGACTTTGTTTTGTGTGTATATTGCTCTGCATTTGCATTGCATTGCAGTGCTTTTGTTTTTATTTGGCAGAAGAACCTTCTTTTGTTCACTTACAATATTTTTTTTTTGTAATTACTTCCCTTTTATATTACTATAGATAGCTTATTTAGTAACGTTTTTATTATTGGCCGTAGGGAAAAACCGAGACCACTTTTCTGTTGTACAACATGGATGGTACCTCCAATTTTGAGGTGTATTTTGACATATCTGTACCTTAATTTTTTTTTCTTTTTGGTTAAATTTCTTCAACGTCTTGTCCTTAAGTGCAATGATAGCAGGTAAGCGATATAGGGCCATTATTGCCCTCTTGTTTCTTTTTCTTTCTTTTTTTTCTTGTTGATTCAAGCCAACAATTTGTATATGTAATCCTTTCCTGGTTCAGTATACTTTAGATACAAACATCCATGCTTTCTTCATAAGAAACTTCTTTTCACACTCAGTTTTAAAATTCAACACACAGTAAATATCTGATTGCGTCTCTTTTTAGCTCACCTGAGCAATGCTCAGGTGAGTTTTTCTGATCGCTTGATGTCCGGCGTCCGTCTGTCGTCTGGCTTCTGTTGTCTGTCGTCTGTCTGTCCGTCAACATTAAGCTGTATTTTTCAACTGATCTTCATGAAATTTGGTTAGAATGATAACTTTGATAAAATGTAGGACATGTTTGAAAATGGGTCATCTGGGGTCAAAAACTAGGTCACTAGGTCAAATCAAGGAAAAACCTTGTGTATGCGATAGAGGCTGTATTTTTTAATTAATCTTCATGAATTATAGTCAGAATGATTATCTTGATAAAATCTAGGCCAAGTTCGAAAGTGAAAGTTAGAATGATAACTTTGATAAAATCTAGGACATGTTTGAAAATAGTGCGATCAATTCGTAACAGAAAATGCCAAAATACTTCAGAAAATGGGAAAAGCACCAAACTTGGCACAGCTATTTATTAAAGCATTAAAAACATTTTTTTCATGGGACCCATTTGATATCTGTCAAGATGGCCGATATGGCGGTCATTTTCCAAAATGGCCGCCAAAACGCAATATTTACGTTAGAAGACTCTAATGAAAGGTCATTATATTTACATTCACCCCCAAAATGCACTAAATATAAATGTATATAATAAAAATAAATCCTAAGTTTGCATCAAATGCAAAAATAACAATTCAAATGATGTTAGTTTCTTTCTGTTTCCATGGTAACGGCAAAAATCTAACCTTTAAAACTTAGTTTAATATTATCATTGTGTAGTTTTCATATTTTTAAGAATAGAATATTTTGTTTTAGTATATGTAATTTATATTATTTCACTTGAATTCCCTCCACAGCAGCATGTTGAAACATTATTGTTATTCCCTTACCAGTATTTAGCCAGATGGGGCTTATGGGTTGCCCCTGTATGCATGTCAATACGTCAGCCATGCAGAGTGGGATACTGCAATAACTTTGAAAGTACAGCAGAATTTTTCATGATACGTGGTACATGGATAGATGGCAATGCAGAGAATGTCAATGTCATTTAATTTTGTTCCTATGGCAACAAATGTTGTTGCTATGGCAACAAATAGTGCACGAATATGACACAAAGTGTCATCCTGCATTTCTTCAAAACAAGGAAAGATTGTTTCTTGAGAAATTTTACATAGACAGAGGGACAAATTGAGAACATGCTTGTTATCTTATTTTCTCCTCTTGTACATCATTTTGTCCGTCTGTATGTCGGTCCATCATTTGCAAATGGCGGATTCTTCAATAACTTCAAAATTGCAAATTCTAAAGACTTCTTTATGAAACCTTGTTTATAGATGGTAAGTAATATGGAGATTGTGAAGGTCAATTAACTTAGTTGCTATATAAAATTGTAGTTTCTTTGACACCAAGTACGACAACTACCCCTTTCAGTTTGGGACTTCGAAATGCAAGAATAGATTATAGCGACGGACTAGTAGGATCAAATGAAACAATGTTCGTTATTATGCACCCGCAGTCACAATGTCTGCGTAATAAATTGCTAACTGTGTAACAAAGAAGAGTAAGGCTGAAAATATAAAAGTTGTTGTCATGGGCAACACTTAGTAACTATTCTGTGAAATATATTACTCTGAACAGTGAGCTGAAATCTGAAATAAGGTACATGTCAGTTACTCTTGTCAGTACACACAAGCACGAGATTGTCGACAACTTTAGTTAACTTGCATAAGGCAGTGCAGAGCATTTCAGCACGTTTGACAAATTACGTCTTCCTCGACAGACTTTATCGAGGTTGCAAATGCACTTGAGGAGCTATTGGTACGAGACTCGGGTACTTGAGACAAAAACTATTGGAAAGGTTCCAGTATATCAAAGATCTCTCTGGTCAGCCTTATTTATCTTGACTAGGAATTTTAGGAAAATGATAGAACACCCGACACCCATATGTGCCCGACCTAATGGGCAACCTTTTTTAGTATGTTCAAGAGGTGTGCAGACGATGCAGGAATGCACATTATAGCCCTAATCTATATGTGAACAGAATGGTTGATCAAGCTACTTGACAGTTTTGCTGTAAAGAAGAGTATCGAAAGCCTCCATTTATACCCCAGAAATATAATACGAACAGTTTGCTTGTAGGAAGATGTAGAAAATGCATTTAAAAGCTTGATTCACCGGTAAGCGCGAGCTGTACTGGTTAGTTTTGTTTGACAAGACAGTGTTATTCTTACATTGGACTGCTTAACTGGAAGTACAAATGGTAAATAGATAATATTTGTCGTCTTAAAACTAGTAATTTAAATTGGTATTAAAACTGTGTTTCGAATGTACCTGTGCTCATTAGAAAAATCCTCAAGTACTCACATTTAATTTAATTTTAATTTCAGTAAAATGTCCAGAAACAGATATTAGAGCACATTTTTCTTGTAGAAATGATAGATTCTGCTCTTAATTTATACCCCCGTTACACTCAGCCACGTTCCCACTACGTCGTAAAAACTAGCAGGACGCAGTAAGAACTTGTACAATGTAGAAGAAATACAGTAGACTCCGATAAGAACATGATAATTAATAATTATGGTCTCCATGAGTGTAGAGAACGCGGTCGAATTTTGGACATGTTCAAAACAAATGTAGTGAGAACGCGGTCTAATCAGGAAGCAGGAAGGACGTAGTAATGATTAACTAAAACCTAGTAGGACATAGTACAAGCGTGGTGCGGACGGGAAAGGCTGCATGGCGTGCTCACTTGCGCTGTCATTGGGTTACCATTGCGTTCTTGCTACGTCAATGGAGTTCTTACTACAACTTATCTACGCTGAGTGCTATGACCATGCTACGTGCATGCCACATGTAGTATACCGCATAAGGTTTTTAATACGCTCTTTCGGTTCTTAACACATCTATGTCACGTTTGCAGCAGGTTCTCCACCATGATTGGTTCAGATTCTGATAATTAAGTATGAATACTGGATCCAATTCCCAATCACTTCGTTTTCAATCAGCAATGGGTATCGAACATCATCAGGAATTGCCACATAATCATGGACTCAGCAGCACTGGCAGCTTGTAGTGGACTTTTGGACCTCCGTATATCCTTCACACTGCTTTTGCTTATTCCACCGCAGTCTCTCTCTATAAGACTGCTCTTTTTTCTTCATTGGGGCGTTGGGGTGGGGTGGGTGGGTCGTCATTTATTGTAATTTATGGTTGCTGAGTGTAGATGCGGACAAAATTATGTCAATATAACTTGCAGAAGGAATGAAAAAAAAGAGGCGCTTGGCGTAGTATTTATAAGTAGCCGACGAATGCAGTGAAAAAGTGACAAGCATATGGTTAAAGCATGGTAAGCGAGAGGTGCAATCTGACTGATCGTACTAAGAATGTAGTAAGAACACACTGGACGTGAAGAAGCGCGTGGTAAGAAAATTAGTGTGAACGTGCTAGACGCCGTAAGAACCTGGCAAGGATGTTAAAAGCACGCAGTATGAACTTTAGAACTGCACATTTTTCGAGTTTGATCCCCGTCCCCACCGAGTCAAAATTTTCAGGAAGCAGTATGATCTTCATGGTCTTTGCCTGAGAGTGATCAGGGCATTAGTGACTGTACATTATATGATTATGACATTAAACTATAAAACCATTATTATGGCACAATGTGCTACAATTTGACAAAAACAGAATATTACAGGGACATGCAAATGTAAATTTGATTACGCTGATCAACCGGCAATGACTTTTTCCCAAAGAAATCATGATGATCTGACAGGCCAGGGATGTTCACATGGTCTATCACACTAACATAATTAATGAATTATATAGTTTTATTAACTGTCATTAGTTCTCTTAGTGTAAATAAATTGAAATGAATACAGCAACACTTACAAATTCTGAGTCACGAAAACTAATGACAAAGTGAAACACATGTCATTTATTCACTAATACACATTATAGACTAAAACTTCGTTTGCTCAAACTATGATAATTCGAACACCATTCTTCAATTAATCTATCGTCAGGTCCCAAACAAATTCCTTTATAATATATTTTTCGATCACTCATACTAGTACTACCGATAATTCGAATAAATTTAGTCGAGCCTGATGGGTTCCAGTTACCGAAGTTCGAATGTATTTATAATTAATTAATTTACAATTGTTGTAAAGTTCTGCACAAGACTGTTGCATTTTTAAACTTTCTTGATATGCCACTTACCATTATATACTTAATTTTGATTCATATAAATGCATTATGACTTTTCTTCTGCTTAATAACACATTTTATCCAAGGGAGACAACTTTTTTCATTTTTGTTGGAAGAGCGGTATTTTTGTTAATATGATATGTTTGGATTTATTCAGGCAGGTGGTTTTAGCTTATTATACTGATAACTGTAAGTGTCAATAGAAATTTTATATATGATATTATGTATTTTTGAAAATATATACATATATGGCGGCCATCTTGGATTTTTCGGCCATATTGGATTTTTCGGAGTGGATCTCATGCTCATTTTTAGTATTTTGCCCTAAAGTAGTTATGTACCAAGTTTCATGCTTTTCCCATTTTCTGAAGTATTTCTACACCATTTTACTGTACTAAATGGGTCATCTGGGGTCAAAAACTAGGTCACTAGGTCAAATCAAGGAAAAACCTTGTGTATGCGATAGAGGCTGTATTTTTCAATTAATCTTCATGAATTTTGGTCAGAATGATAACCTTGATAAAATCTAGGCCGTATTTGTTAATCTTCATGAATTTTGGCCAGAATGATTGCATTGATGAAATCTAAGTCAAGCTCAAATATGGGTTATCTGAGGTCAAAAAGTAGGTCACTGGGTCAAATCAAAGGAAAACCTTGTGTATGTGATAGAGGCTGCATTTTACAATTGATCTTCATGAAATTTGGTCAGAATGATTGTCTTGATAAAATAAATTTTGAATTTGATTATTGGTCATTTGGAGTCAAAAAGTAGGTCACTGGGTCAAATCAAAGAAAAACCTTGTGTATGTGATAGAGGCTGTATTTTTCAATTAATCTTCATGAAATTAGGTCAGAATGATTGTCTTGATGAAGTAAATTTTGAGTTTGATTATTGGTCATTTGGAGACAAAAAGTAGGTCACTGGGTCAAATCAAAGAAAAACCTTGTGTATGCGATAGAGGCTGTATTTATCAATTAATCTTCATGAAATTAGGTCAGAATGATTACCTTGATAAAATCTAGGTCAAGTTTGAACATGGGTCATCTTGGATCAAAAAGTAGGTCACTAGGTAAAATCAAAGGAAAACCTTGTGTATGCGATAGAGGCTGTATTTTTCAATTGATCTTCCTGAAATTAAGTCAGAATGATTTCCTTGATGAAATCTAGGTAGACTTTGAATATGTGTCATCTGGGGTCAAAAAGTAGGTCACTTGATTAAATCAAATAAAAACCTTGTGTATTCGATAGAGGCTGTATTTTTCTACTGATCTTCATGAAATTTTGACAGAATGATAGCCCTGATGAGATCTAGATCAAATTTGATTATGGGTCATCTGGGTTCAAAAAACAAGGTCACTAGGTCAAATCAAGAAAAAACTTGTGTATGCAATAGGGACTGCATTTTACACTTGATCTTCATAAAATTTGGTCAGAATGGTTGCCATGATGAAATCCAGGTCAAGTTCGAATATGGGTAGTCTGGGGTCAAAAACTAGATAATTAGGTCAAATCAAAGGAAAACCTTGTGTGTGCAATACAGGCTGTAATTTTCTACTGATCTTCATGACATTTGGTTAGAATGATAACCTTGATAAAGTCTAGGCCGAGTTCAAAAATGGATCATCTGGGGTCAAAAACTAGGCCACTAGGTCAAATCAAGGAAAAACCTTGTGTATGCGATAGAGGCTGTATTTTTCAATTAATCTTCATGAATTATGGTCAGAATAATTACCTTGATTAAATCAAGGCCAAGTTTGAAAATGGGTCATCATGGTTAAAAAACTAGGTCAAAAGGTGAAATCAAAGAAAAAACTTGTGTATGCGATAGAGGCTGTATTTTTCAATTAATCTTCATGAATTTTGGTCAGAATGATAACCTTGATTCAGTCTAGGCTGAGTTTGAAAATGGGTCATCTTGGATAAAAAAATAGGTTACTAGGTCAAATCAGAAAAAATCCTTGTGTATGAGATAGAGGTTGTATTTTTCAATTAATCTTCATGAATTTTTGGCCAGAATGATTGCCTTGATGAAATCTAGGTCATGTTTAGATATGGGTTATCTGGGGTCAAAAAATAGGTCACTAGGTTTCGATAGAGGCTGTATTTTTCAATTGATTTTCATGAAAATAGGTCAGGAAGATTGCCTTGATAAAATCTAGGTCAAGTTTGAATATGGGTCATCTGGATTCAAAAAACTAGGTCACTAGGTCAAATCAAGGAAAACCTTGTGTATGCAATAGGGGCTGCATTTTATATTAGATTTTCATAAAATTTGGTCAGAATGGTTGCCTTGGTAAAATCTAGGTCAAGTTCGAATATGGGTAGTCTGGGGTCAAAAGCTAGGTAATTAGTTCAAATCAGAGGAAAACCTTGTGTATGCAATATAGGCTGTACTTTTCAATTGATCTTCATGAAATTTGGTCAGAATGATAGCCTTGATGAAATATAGGTTAAGTTCGAATATGAGTCATCTGGGGTCAAAAACTAGGTCACTAGATCACAAGATTTTTGCACAAATTGTAATGATAATTGTTCAGAATATTTATTTCCATGAAATCACTAGGTCAAACATGTTTACACTGTTATGATGTGTTATGGTGTGTTTCTCAGGTGAGCGACCTAGGGCCATCTTGGCCCTCTTGTTGTAGGTATCTTGAGAAATAGGAATAGTTTAGGGGTAAACGTTGTGTATTTGTCAATACCAAATGGTTGTCGGTCCATGTAAGTACTATGTTATCTTTGTATACTATGAAACATTTCTAAAAAGATAAATTTCAGTTTAAAGGAAAAACTTTTTTTTCAATAAAATCTGTAAAAAGATCCTTTGGAAGCAAAAATGCAACCAAGAAAAATAATAGCAGACTCTGTTTGATCGAGTTTGTTCCTGAGAGGTGATGAAATGTGCAACACCTCTCACGCCCCTAGCACCGGCTCAAGCGGAACTCTATTACACATATGTTGAAAGAACTCCATGATCCGAAAGGACCAGAAAATATAACAGCACTGAATCCAAGTACGGGGAGACTTTTTACAGCTGTCATACGGCACTTAAAGTTTCTTGTCGTGTTAGTTAATAAAGTCTGTAAAAGTATTAAGCCATTTTTTACCTCCCTTATTTTAATTAATTTATAAGGAGGTTCCAGGACAGATAGAGCGTGGCTGTTCCTCTTATAGGATTTGGGATCCCTTTAAGTAATTTCATGCAAAATAATGCGCTTTCTTCACCAACGGGAACATCTTTGCCATATTTGTTCCATATCCTATTCTCCTATAAGACCTGATTTAGCCACATGAACAGAACTGTTTCCCGCCATGATTTAATGACGAGTAATGATAACAGCTGTGTCTACTAAACGGATCCGGATGTAGCACGGAGGTAGATTATTTTTGATAATAAGGGGGCAAGGGACAGTTAATTTGAAAATTCCACAAATCTGCGGTGATACCAGTGCGAAAAATATCATGAACAAGAAAGTTATAACCCATATGTTATATATTGACGATTGCGTTATAATTATACACTTGGACAAGAGCAAATCTTTAGTCCTGAATTTAGGGATACCAAAAAGAGAAGATATGTTTTTTTTACGGTATACTCAGCACAACAGCACTGGCATTAATGAACATGAATGTTTATTGCTAAATCTATAAAGGCTGCCAAATTATAGGAACCACTGCACTAGTGAAGGCCAAGCTCATTGGAAATTATAAAAATCAACTCGCCAAAAAAAAAAAACAACATCAAAATTTCCATAAAATGACCAGGAACACAATCACAGATACAAGATCAAATTATTGACCATAGCCACTAAAAAAATAATACATGTAAACAAACATTCAGACATCTCGAATAATCAATTTACAATGCTGCACTCTGTTCCAGTATGAGGAACTACATGCAGCCATCTCACTTCACATCGGCACCTTACAACTGTAAAAGTAAGCAATGCCACCAGAGACAGAGAAATCATTTACATCACTACATATAGGTAAAACAAAAAAAATTCAGCATTCAAACCCAAACAACCGCATGCATGCAGCCATACATGTGCTGGAGTAAGGAAAATGAAACTGGTAATAATGCTGTTGAAACACCTAATGTGCACTGTATGAAGACACATAAAAAAGATCGCTTAAACAATTTTCCAGTGAAATACATTCTCAACAAATGAACAGCCCTTAAACTTTAATTTACATAACGCCATAATACAGGCAGCACAAATTGCTAACTTAATTAAATTCATAACAGGTTGCCGAACTTCAAACCATCATTTAATCAATAATTACCAACCTAATTCTAGACAAGCAATAGGCAACATTATGCTAAACCACAAAATGTGATGCTGCCAAACCCTGCCAAGCCCCCTCAGCAAAATTTAATTTGGGAAAAATATTCCTCAGAGTGGACTTTTGGTTATTTTTTAACAAAGTTCATATATTTCTAGACATAAAATCCCCTAAATAACTACTGGATATCTGGCACATTCCAGGCTATAACTTCCTACACTCACAACATTTTAGTATATGTTCTGTTGGGCAATCTGCAGTACCGTATTTTTCATTTCAGTAATACAATATAGCCTCCGCATAAAACAAACAGCAAAGAAAACCAGGACAGCACATAAATACTAAATGCCCACGGGCAACATGTCGAGCCCGTCAGCTGTCAAAAGGACTGGGAGTTGCACACGACACTCTGTCTCATTGAGGCAAACATTTATGCCAAATAAAACTAGAGCTATCACTAAAGGTGATGAATGTACCCCCGCATGCACTGACACAGTGCATTGCAATTTGACGCACACAAGATTGCATAAATATGTGGACTGTATGTATATAGACTGTATGTATACAGTATAGTAACAAAAAACAAAGTCCCATAACTATGCAGAATATTTATCTAAAAGAATGTAACATGCACCATGCACAACTAGGGTTGGTACTGATCACTTGTGTGAAGTTTCATTAAATTGTGTGTAAGGGTTTGGTAGATTAGGCATGCACAAGATTGCATATGCAGACTGTATGTACATAGTATGTTAACAAGAAACAAAGTCCCATAACTCTGCAATTTTTGTCGCTGAAAGAGCCTAACATGCCCCATGCACAACTACTGTTGTTACTGATCACTATTGTGAAGTTTCATTAAATTGTGTCAAGGGGATGAGGAGAGATGGTGCGCACAAGATTGTGTCTATGTATATAGTATAGTAACAAAAAAACAAAGTCCCATAACTCTGCAATTTTTTTTTCTAAAAGAACCTAACATGCCCCATGCACAACTACTGTTGGTACTGATCACTTGTGTGAAGTTTCATTAATTTGTGTCAAGGGGATGAGGAGAGATGGTGCGCACAAGATTGTGTCTATGTATATAGTATAGTAACAAAAAAACAAAGTCCCATAACTCTGCAAATTTTTTTTCTAAAAGAACCTAACATGCCCCATGCACAACTACTGTTGGTACTGATCACTTGTGTGAAGTTTCATTAAATTCTGTCAAGGGGATAAGGAGAGATGGTGCGCACAAGATTGCGTCTACGGACAGACGGACAGACAGACAGACAGACGGACAGACAGACAGACAGACAACCTGAAACCAGTATACCCCCCCCCCCCCTTACAACTTTGTTGTCGGGGGGTACAAAAAAGATTGCAAAAAGTTACAATATAAGTTATTTGTAGTAACAACAAAGGGAAGTAAAAGTTTAAAAAAAATAAAAAAAAAAAATAAAAAATTCTAAGTCCACACAAAAATTCTAACCAGTAGAGATAGGTCAAAATACATCTCAAAATTGGATGTAACATGCATGTTGTACTACAGAAAAGTGGTCTTGATTTTTCCCTATGACCAGTAATGAAATAGTTACAATATACAATTTAAAGTAACAACAAAGGGAAGTAATTCTAGATTTTTGCGAATGACACTCCGTCTCATGATGGTGAACAATTGTGCCAAGTTACATCAAAATCCCGCTATGCATGAAAAAGAAATGCTCCGGACAATGTCATTCTTGTATCTGACCTTTGACCTCTAAGTGTGACCTTGACCTTAGACCTAAGGACCTGGTTCTTGCGCATGACACTCAGTCTCATGGTAGTGAACATTTGTGCCAAGTTACATCAAAACCCCTCCTTGCATGAAGAAGAAATGCTCCGCACAAAGTTGTCATTCTTGTATCCTTTGACCTCTAAGCATGACCTTGACCTTAGACCTAGGGACCTGATTCTTGCGCAGGACACTCCGTCTCATGATGATGAACAATTGTGCCAAGTTTCATCAAAATCCCTCCATGCATGAAGAAGAAATACTCCAGACAAAGTCATTATTGAATTTGACCTTTGACCTCTAAGTGTGACCTTGAACTTTGAGATAGGAACCTGTGGTTTGCGCATGACACTCCGTCTCACTGAGATTTACATTCATGCCAAAAATAAACAAGATTGCTCCATGCATGTCAAAGTTATGGTCCGGACAAACAAACCCGGACGGATGCACCCACGGATGCACGCACTGATGCACGCACATACACCGAACAGCCATTTGGACAACTATGTCTTCGCTTCCGCAAGCGGGCTCGACAATAAGGGTATTATAGCATTCAACTGTTAATAAACAAATTACATAAATAACTAAAATTGGATTTAGAGCTGATAAAATTCTGTTTCACAACCAACACTTATCTAAATGCCCATTGTGATTTTACCCCCCTCCCCCAAAACCCCGCCACATTGCTTAGCCGAAGGAACTAAAAGCGCACGTACGAGCTATAAATATAACAATAAAATGTATCAAAATGCAGTCGTTTACATGTTTTCCCTTATAATCTAATGTAGGTGGAAACTTGAGAATGTTGTGTTGTATTTAAATTCTGCTAAATGACATGTTTTATCCAGTCCCGAGCTCAACTTTTTCTCAAAATGGAAACTTTACGACAATGCCATAGTTGCAAAGGGAGGTTAAAAATACCACCTTTGGTCATCAACAAAGGTAATAAGATGCTAAAATTTTAATTCCATCATGAGCCCAGTGAAAAATATAACTAGAAAATGCTTTTGTAAAAAAGCGCATATCTCCCCCAATGCAAAGTCCTATAGGCAAGAAGTCAATAGGGGTCAGGAGCGAAAGTCAAAGAGACACTGATGGTTGGCTGCAATAGGGATCATCTACTTGGCATGTCCAGTCATCCCGCTAAATTTCAACACTCTTGGCCTAGTGGTTCTCAAGTCACTGTTCAGGCTCCTGTGACCTGGACCTTGATCAAGTGACCTCAAAACAAATAGGGGTCATCTACTCTGCATGTCCAATCATCCTATTAAGTTTCAATACTGTAGGTCAAGTGGTTCTCAAGTTATTTCCAAAAAATGATTTTACATGAACAGGCCACTGTGACCTTGAGCTTTAATAGACTGACCCCAAAATCAATAGGGGTCATCTACTCTGCATGTTCAATCATCCTATGAAGTTTCAACATTCTGGGTCAAGTGGTTCTCTAGTTATTGATCGGAAATGGTTTTCAATGTTCAGGCCTCTGTGACCTTGACCTTTAACGGAGTGACCCCAAAAACAATAGGAGTCATTTACTCTGCATGAACAATCATCCTATGAAGTTTCAACATTCTGGGTCGAGAGGTTCTCAAGTTATTGATTGGAAATGGTTTTCCATGTTCAGGCCCCTGTGGCCTTGACCTTTAACAGAGTGACCCTAAAATCGTTAGGGTTCATCTACTCTGCATGACCAATCATCCTATTAAGTTTCATCGTTCTGGGTCAAGTGGTTCTCAAGTTACTGACCGGAAATGGTTTTCAATGTTCAGGCCCCTGTGACCTTGACCTTTCACAGAGTGACCCCAAAATCGATAGAGGTCATCTACTTTGCATGTACAATCATCCTTTGAAGTTTCAACATTCTGGGTCAAGTGGTTCTCTAGTTATTGATCGGAAATGGTTTTCAATGTTCAGGCCCCTGTGACCTTGACCTTTGACAGAGTGACCCCAAAATCAATAGGGGTCATCTACTCTTCATGGCCAATCATCCTATGAAGTTTCAACATTCTGAGTCAAGTGGTTCTCTAGTTATTGATCGGAAATGGTTTTCAATGTTCAGGCCCCTGTGACCTTGACCTTTGACAGAGTGACCCCAAAATCAATAGGGGTCATTTACACTTCATGTCCAATCATCCTATGAAGTTTCAACATTCTGGGTCAAGTGGTTCTCTAGTTATTGATCGGAAATGGTTTTCAATGTTCAGGCCCCTGTGACCTTGACCTTTGACGGAGTGACCCCAAAAACAATAGGGATCGTCTACTCCAGCAGCCCTACAACTCTATGAAGTTTGAAGGTTCTAGGTCAAATGGTTCTCCAGTTATTGCTCGGAAATGAAGTGTGACGTACGTTCGGACGGACGGAAGGACGGACGGACGGACGGACAGGGCAAAAACAATATGTCTCCTGGAGGAGACATAATTATTTTGATATTACAAACGTCTCTACCATATATTTCCCATCATAACCGATCAATTTCCTCAACTTCTGTGTCAGCAACAAACCAGGGGTGCGTTCGATTCGGGTAGAGTCGAGAGGAATTTTAACACTACCACCAATCAAACGCGAGTCGTGCAACACTAGTGTTGAGGCCACAAGCCAAGAACATGCTCCTCCTGTAATGGGGGAGAGTAGTCAATCAAATATGCACTTGACTTAATTCTAAATGGCGGCAGCAGTAAGTGAATGATTAGAACCGAGCTAGTACAAACTCTACCGATTGCAAAAATTAGATATTAGAATCTAAGATCACGTTGTGAAACAATACAGATTTTTCAAATAAGTGATGGGTGATTTCAGCTAAATACGCTCAACTTTACCCAACTCAAAAATTACTTTGCCTGCAGTGCATATAAATTAAAACCAAAATGACTTATAAAGGGAAAATAAAATGTTGCTTTTTTAATAATAAAAATTATAAAAAATATTGTTTGTTTGCAGTGCTCTGATATAGATGCTTTTCCCCCATTTCTGCCAACACAGACATGACAAAAATACAAACAAAGAAAATTCAAGCTGTCAATATTTAGGCTTATAATGAATAAATTATTACATTCTACAGAAATAAGTAAATAGTTAATACAATTTTTTCTGTATGCCAGGGCTTCCTGCTAGGATTTGAACCTAGAATTCTTACTGAAGTAAGCGTGTTTCCTTACACTACAAGAAATAACCCCATAGCAACACAGACATTTTAGAGTATCCTAACACTTTCATTTATATAGAATATAAAAGTGCAACTAGTTCCCAAATCTGCAATAACAGATGATAACTGAAAAGACAGAATACAAAACGGCAACCTATATATTATATATGTGACGGCGACACTTGTAAATATTTCAACGGAACAAAATTTAATACATCATGAACTGTTGTGATATGTGCTGATAAATTAACAACACTTGGAGTCCAAGTTGGTAGTCAGTACATGTAAAAATAGCAAAACGAACCGCGCCATGAGAAAACCAACATAGTGTGTTTGTGACCAGCATCCGCACAGTCTGGTCAGGATCCATGCTGTTCGCATTCAATGCCTCTTGCAATCAGAGAAACCGTTAGTGATCAGCATGGATTCATGCCGGTTGCAAAATCACTATTTTTGGTTAGATCTATACATAGATCTCTGAATTCGGCTACCCCTGTCAAATAAAATACAATAAAATACCCTCAGCCAGATAAAATACATGTGATCAGCTGTTTAGATGGCATAGAAGCTATGATTATGAATATATTTTGGTCTTCTCAATCTCATGGTGCAGCTCAAATGAAAGTGAATTTTGTTGTTGTTGAATCTATAAGTGTCAAAATTAAAAATATGTATCATATTTATAAACAAACAGATGCGGTAACCGGATCCCTTGACCCTATGTCTACCGGTCTGGGTATGTTATAATTTAGTAAATTCAGACTGGTAATTGGGAACAGCTGAAGTAAGTAACCATCAAAAATGCCTCTTTCCATTTGTTTTTTTAAGAATCTGTACATTTGTATGAAAAACAAATATCTATGAGGCGTTAGACTTGAACTTAGATTATTAATTAAATGATTAAATCAATTATTTTGGGACGAACTGTCAAAGCAAGAGCGAGTTGACTGGGGGCGAATCGGCAGTATGCCATTATTTACGCGTATTTTTAAGAGCTTCGTCTACTTAACATTAAACAAACAATGAAGAACAGCAAATCTATAACATCTAAATGAAATGGGATTTGTAACTGCCTGTATTGATTTGAACAAACCTACATTTCGTCAGAAAATAAAAATTCTCGGAAGCTTACCTCGCAGCCGCCACCATATTTGTTTACCAAAATCCCATCAGCCAATCAGGCTACAGAAGTCGCTGGTGGTTACCTGTCGTACTTTTTCAAAGTTCGCAAGGGACCAGTCTATGGGACGGGGGGACTATTTCTTGTGGTAGAACAGTAATATGCTAATTACGTAAAAACCTTCACAGCGCTCGCCGAATCAGCTGCTTCTTGGTGCGTGATTAAAGTGCCGCCATTTTATTCAACTTTTTCCATGCACATTTTCATAAAAAATAAACAATGGCTAAGTGGTAACTATAATATCAATAATTTTGCCACAATAATGTTGTAAATATGTATTTGAAAATATGCATGTAAAAGGATTTGCATTTCACTACCTGTATTATGCCTTTATTTGATATTTTCTCTGGCAAAAATGACAAAATTTGCAATTTTACATGCAGTCAAACTCGTTATATATTCAGTCATGTAAAAAAATAATTACAGCCTATTGTAAAGCAGACCATGAA
This sequence comes from Mercenaria mercenaria, assembly GCF_021730395.1. NCBI lineage: Eukaryota > Metazoa > Mollusca > Bivalvia > Venerida > Veneridae > Mercenaria > Mercenaria mercenaria. The sequence continues at coordinate 20,975,422 of NC_069366.1, read as the reverse complement.
GAACAAAGACTTAGGGAAATATGTTGAAATTTTACCTGGTCAGTGAAATATACACAAAAATCCAAACACTATCAATTTATCCAATTTGTTCTATATCTGTTCACACATAATTTACAGTTACATAACTGTTATGATAACAGGTGATATAATGTACAATAAAAACCATCTTATCTCCCAATATAAATCAATAGAGTTAGAGTAGTGTTGCAGTGGTTTTTCTGGCTACCTGTGGTCAGTGATACATCATACATGCACAAACATTCCAAATTAAATTTGCATGGGGTTGTATTTTTTGTGTCAAATGCAACAACCATGAACAATCTGGGAAAAAATCCATAAGAGTTTGTAGTATAAGGATTGTTCTTCAAAAGTAACTAAATTGTGTCTTTGTAAATATGTGTTTTAATGGAGTTTGACTACACATAAGATTTCAATATTTTGGGGTAAGCTTCCTCTCCAAATGAGACTCAAACATTTTACTAGTGGCATATGTACTATAAATCATCATGTGCTTCTAGTTGATGATAATTTGGCAAACTGTTAAGGCTTTAGTGCAATTTTTAAGAGAGAAATGCTTGGCCTGAAAACCTGAAATTATGAACTTAATTTGGGCAGTGGCGGCACCTTAATGTATGATTATACAGTTATGCATCTATCAGTCTTGAAATTGATTTCTTCGATTTTCTCATATTTCTAGATATTTTTCCCATACTTTGACGCATATGTATGGGTAGCTGAGATTGTTCTCTTTCCAGCAGTAGCCTTTTCAACATATTTCACCTTGTGAAATTCTGTGGGTTTTGACATTTTTAAAAAAATCGTCTGTTTGTTGACAAATTTCACCACAAAAAAATGTCCTACTTTCCCCAGGGCAATCAATTATTTGATCTTTACATAGTTTTGTATTAAGGTTGCTAATCCATGTGGCAAATATGCATGCTTTTCTCATGTTAGAGGTAAAAAGTGGGTAGTTTGGATGAGGTAGTAGGTCAATTGTCACCTAAGCCTATCATAAAGTCTTTGCGGAGTTGTCTCCATTTTTTCCAAATATTTCATCCGGGATGATTTTTTTTCAGCTCAAATAACTCTTTTTCAGGAAATGATATTTTAATATTTTTTTCAGTCCTTGTATTCTGATGCAGTTAACTTCACATACATATAGAGAGCTCCTACTTGAAGTTTGTATTTTCAGTTACAATGCCTATGCCCACGAGAAAAAAGCCTCTGATTGGCCGCTACATATCACGTGGTACATAAATATAAACAACATAAAGTAGGTCAATATCTACTTCACACCTTATAACCAAACTTCCCTATTACAAATGACTGAAAATAATACTCTTATCCTTATTTAATAACACATAACTGCCACAACATTTCTTTTATTAACATCTATAAAAGGTGTAAAATTCCCTGCCATAAACACATGCATATATGTCCACGGCTATGTCCTATCGCTATATAGAGTGACTCTAAACATAAAGCCTTACAAAAACCCTACGTTTAAGATATCAACAACATCATAAATCATAACATATACATAACAGTTCCATATATATATATATACGTACCTATTCCATTTCAAACACTGTTTTCCATTTCCTTTCACTTTCACAAAAAAACTATATAAATAAAATGGCGACTTATCCAGTAGACACCTACTGGAGCATGCGCATAATCCAATTCCACGTGACCGTTCAACAACCAATCAAAATGTTTCAGATATTTAATTACTTTTACAAATGGAAAATACATAAATCAAATAAACGAACATATTACATATCAACACTTTATAAAATTATACTTTGGCACCTCTATGTTGCAATTACACGCCATCCTTCTTGACACATATACGCATGCGCAAAAACTACGTCACTAGCTCTGCTACAAAATAATATGACAAAAGAGAAATATCCATAGGTACCTATGTAAATAAATACCCTTCAACAGCTTTCGTCATGAAAATCCAATTTTGATTAATCCAAGGCAAGTGTTGAGCGAATGTATTGCATAGACTTAGCACTTCATTGTGTGACATTTTCAGCCTGCCGATTCTGTTGCTTCTGTGATAAAAACGAGTAAAACGCAGGTTTCAGGACACTAAATTTTGAGTGAATTATCTGCCCTTGAAAGTCGGAAAAAACGGGAAAAATCTACTTTCAAGGGCAGATAATTCAAGATCAAGTCAGGGTACCTATGATTTTTGATACATATTTCTGTTTTAAACTTGTTTCCCAGTCAGTACACAAAGTTGAAAGAAGTTCTGTCCGTAGAATCTTCTGACCTATATATATATATATATATATATATAGGCAACTGTCCAATTTCCCTTTAATGGCCGCGTTACGTTACAACGGGCGTTCTTATCAAGGGGGCTTTAACCATTGTCATGGCTAACATATGCGATGGTAAATTTTCTCACGAAGAATGCTATATCGCTTTAAAAGATATGAAACTTAACAAAAGTCCAGGTCTAGATGGGTTAACCGTCGAATTCTATCTAAAATTTTGGCAATTAATTGAAAATTTAGTAACTCAATCATTAAACGAAGGATATGATAATGGGCGACTATCTAATACTCAAAGACAAAGTGTTTTCTCATTAATTTACAAGAAAGGTGATCCAGAAAATCTAGAAAATTGGAGGGCTATTTCCCTTCTCTGTGTCGATTATAAAATAGCAGCAAGAATTTTAGCAAAGAGATTGCAACATGTTCTCCCAACAATCGTTAGTTTAGACCAACAAGGTTATATAAAAAATAGATACATAGGGTTTAACATTAGACAAATTCAAGATATTATAGATTACACAGAAATATTAAACATAGATGGAGTTATTCTATTTTTAGATTTCAAAAAGGCCTTTGACACGGTCGAATGGAGCTTTATGTTTAAAATTTTAAAACGTTGTGGCTTTGGAAATTCCTTTATACACTGGGTTCATGTGCTTTATGCCAATATTTCAAGTTGCGTCTTAAATAATGGATGGAAATCAAATTTCTTTAAAATATCACGTGGGATTCGTCAGGGTTGTCCCTTATCAGCCCTATTATTCATCATTATAGCGGAAATTCTTGCAATAAAAGTACGTGATTGTGAAAACATTAATGGTATTTCTGTAAATTATGATGGTAATGTTAGAAAAATCAAAATAACACAACTAGCAGACGATACTACATTGTTTCTCAAACATGAAAATGATATCTCAGTTGCTTTACAAGTAATTGATGAATTTGGAAAACATTCTGGGTTACTACTAAATAAAGACAAAACAATTGGTCTATGGATAGGGAAGTCAAAAACGAAAATTATTAAGACTTTGAACCAAATAAAAATTACAAATCTACATGTTATAGCTTTAGGAATTTATTTTGGAAATGACAAAAATGAAAGTGATAAATTAAATTGGGACGAAAAGTTAGCAGTGTGCCAGTCTCTTATTAACGCCTGGAACAAAAGAAATTTGACGATGTACGGTAAAATCTTAATCATCAAGTCAATTTTATTACCCAAAATTACATATTTACTGCAAAATCTAATCCCTCCAAAGTCTGTTTTGAATGAATTCAATTCGTTATTTTTTAAGTTTCTATGGAAAGGCAAAAACGACAAAATCAAAAGAACAACAACAATCGGTCATAAATTAGAAGGAGGACTAGATATGATTGATATTTATTCCTATTACAAATCAATAACAGTTAAATGGGTTAAAAGCTTAAAAGTATTAGACAATGCAAATTGGAAACTGATACCCAAATTTTTCTTAAACCAATATGGTAAAAATTTCCTAGTATTTAATATGAATACTGATTCTTCTAAAAGTTTACAAACAAAAAGTTTGTCTATTCCATCATTTTACAAAAACCTCATTGAAATTTGGATAGAATTAAAACAAACCGACAAAGCAAATACAAAAACACTAAAAACATTTTATGACATAAGGAAACAAATCATTTGGGGGAATCGTTATATAAAACACAATAGAAAATGTTTGTTATTTCAATCATGGATTGACTCTGGCTTAATATTTATAAACGATATTATATTTGACAATGGTGAAATTAATACAAACAGTATATATCGAAAACTTATAAACAAACACAACTGGATTGCTGAGATTAGCATACTCAAAAAATCAATTCCTGGTCATTGGAAAGAAATTCTTACTTCTGAAGAGTCAATAAAATCGAAGGTAAAAGCATCTTTTAATATGTACGTCAAACACAAATTAATCGAAAATACAGTAAACAAAGACATATACAATTCTTTTCTCGACGCCAAATTTAACAAACCGTATATTCACAAATATTGGGAAGAGCTATTTTCAAATAATACCAAATGGGAATCCTTTTACTATGTATTAAATAAAGTTGTAGTAGATAATCGAATAAAGCAATTTAAATATAAGACAATACATAGAATAATAGCAACAAATGCTAATCTATTTAAGTGGAACATAGAAAATAGTCCATTATGTAAATATTGTAATGAGTTTGAAGACTTTGATCACTTTTTCCTTGGTTGTAAATATTTAGATACCTTCTGGTCAAAAACTGAAGTTACATTTAATAGATGTGGTTTTAATAAATCATTTAGGAATCTGAAATGTTTGATTATTGGATACAAGATAGAACTCCGTGAATATGACAATATAAATTTATTACTAAATTGTATTTCATATTGCTTATACAAAACTAATTTTATGAGCGAAAGACGAACAAAAGCTTTAAACATTTGGAACATTTTATATTATGATATTGTAGTTTTAATCAGCTATTATGAAAATAGGAATATTAATCCGTATACTTTGAAAGCTTTTTTAAAGAATATGTGATTGTGTATTCAAGTTACTATATGATCAAGAAAGTATTGCTCAAATGTATATCTCATATATTGTCTCATACTCAAATATCAATGTATGTTATTATAATGTATATGTTGAAATGAAAGAATAAACGGGTTGTTCACGTTTGTGAAACAATTCCAAAAAGAAAAAAAAAAAAAAAAAAAAAAAAACATTGTCATGGTTCTAGCTTTGTAATCAACACAAGTTGTAACACATCTAGGAACATCTTTAATTATATTTTGACAGTAGTACTTTGTTTTTATAGTTGCAAACATACGCTGTGTACCGGAGTGACCATTGTTGTGGTATTCTGCTATGACTAATGCTTTCAAGAGACTTGGAACATATAGTCTCATAATTGGTTCTTCATCTGGGTTCGAAATATAGTATAGATCATTGTCAACTTCTATATACTTCTTGAATCCAGCCTTATTTGGGTCACCTTACTGAAGCTGCATCTTCATTTGAACAACTGCAGGATCCTTATCTTGATCTAACCACATATCTAAGTTTGCAAATTCTGGGACGTTTTCTACAAAAGGAACTTGTTCTTTGATATTCATTGTTAGCTATTCGTTTTGGTTTAAGTTCTTAGAGGTAATTACATTTATGTTTTTAACAGTGTATTTGTCATTGTCAGCAATTTTGTAGGTATTGTCATTAATTTCTGGTGCAACTTCAGACTCACTTTCTGTTTATTTTCAAATTCTGGTGGTCATGAGAAGAAATCAGCAATAACATTTGCTTTTCATGTAAGATACTCTATCTTACAGTTGTAACCACTTATAACTGAATTTTCTTGCTCTGCATTGGAGAATTTAATAAATATTGAGGCGGAGCATGGTCAGACTTGATTGTAAGTTCAGCGTTTTGTAGATAAAATATAGTTTTTGTAATACATAATACATTTTGAAAGCCTCCTTCTTAATAGTGCTATATTTCCTTTGTGTATCACTGAGTTTATGAGATGGAAAATGTGTAGGCCTTTCTTTATTTTCATCTGACTCTGGTGAATTACTGGATAACAGGCTTGAGTTAAGCATGCAGCCACATGACTATCACTAGCATCTGTGTACAAAGTGAAAATGTTGTGATATTATAGTTATGATCTCGCTGAAAGCAGTCATCACGTTAAAAGGGAATTCCTCGATTATATTTGTATTTTGCTTGCTTTTTCTATTCTGATGCCTTACTAATGAGAAAATTGTAGTTTAGTTACACTGCAATAAATGTAGTTTTATTGTCTTTTAATATATACATGTGTATGTGTGAAATTACTCAAGCGTTATGTGCCGTTCCATCGTCAAAAACCAAGTGTTAGTTATTAAACAATACCTGACAAAATGCAAAGTTGTATATAAAATCTGATATACCTGTCAAACGTGTCACATAACATGTAGCCCAGGGTCAAGGCTGACTACCATAGATACTTGTACATTCATATACTTTATTTTCCCGGTTAAAAGTAATTATTTTAAAGGAAAATATTTTGATGTAAACAGTTATGTTCAAGTTGATAAAAGACTGTTGCTTTGGTTAATAAAAGTTGGTTAACTTGTATCTGCTATTATTTTTTGGTTGCATTCTACTTATTATCACAACAGCGGTCTTTAAATGTTGTGTCCGTTAGATATCATTCCTACTATTAATCACTGTTGTTATATACTGAACAGCAAAAGATACTATCCAGTTTTATAACTAGGGTATTTTTATTTAAAAACTTTAATTTATAAATCACTTGTGTTTTTCATATCACATTAAACTTGAAGAACTTCACGTGTTAAATTTTAAAAAATCAATCAACCGTGAAGTCAGTAGTCCCACAATAGCCGTTTCGCACGAAATTCACTTGAGCCTGTAATTAACAATTACTTTGTGAAATGTTATTGTCATTGAAAATATTGATAATTGGCTAACTCGAAAAACAGCATAAAGTTTAAAAAATATTGTTGGTTGCACCGCACGACTGAATCAAATTTAGCGCGAGAGCCCAATTGGGTTGTTACAATGCAAGTGACGCGCAGAAGATACAGCCTTTCAAACGGCTATTGTGGGACTACTGACTAGACGGTCGATTGATTTTTAAAGAATTATCAAGTGAAGATCTTCAAGTGTAATTTTGGTATGAAGAAACAATTCAAACTTGAAAACTTATTTTTATTTTTTCATTTCAAAATATACCAGTTACACATCTGGATAGTTTCTTTTGCTGTTCAGTATATTTTCTGGTCATTCGTGATTACGAAGTCCATTCAATGTCTGTGTTCCATTTTAGCCACAGTTAGGAGGTATGAGTATCGTTGCACTTTTCATTATTTCTCCTGAACAGACTCAATCAAATGGAGCAATCTTCCATGCTTCAATCCATTTTATATAAATATTTTGGTGAAGAGAAGTAAAAATTATAAAAGGTTGATCTTTTCAATTCTCTGCGATTATGTTTTTGGTAGTTTGTTTTATATTTGAAAAACATTATTTCATCGCATCAAACTTATTAATGTGCATCAACTTATTAAAATATCCTGTAATTTTCGAAGTAAGTTACACCACATGCAATATGTAGGAGCAATAACTTCACAACGAGATATTGAAAGGGGTAAACATTTACACAAGTGATATAATATAAAATGTATCTATCATATTAGTACAATAATAGACACAATTGTGATAAGGCATTGAGACGATTGAAACATGTTTGTCTTTTAATGAAAGAATATTGTAGGTAATTCTTCACGTTCGGATAAATTTGATTAAACCTTGAATTTTCAAAACTTCGGAATATACTTAGAGAGTTTGGTAAATAAAGGACATAGGGTCGTGTGCTCGATTTATGGCGAGACTGATTTGAAAACCGTGGACCTCACACAAGTTTTATAATGATAGTCTATGTGAAAATGTGACATTTTCGAGAACAGATTTTTTTCTACAATGTAGACTTTTCTGAATTTTCGCATAATTTTGCATTAACATAATAAAAAATTATGGTCTGTATCTTGATGAAAATAATCATATGTCCGTGTGCAAGATTGTAAGATTAAAGTAATCTGCACATTTCAAACTTATTTTAAGGCCTTATTCAGAATTATCTAACATGTCAACTTAATAATATCGTAATTTGTCTTTAGAAAGGTAGTAACGTAGTCGTTTCAGGAAACTTACTGACGGATTGCCATAAATTCATAAAATGATTTTCTCTTCCGTTCGCCGAGTCCATGCTTTATTCTACATTATCCTGTTAAATGACGTTACGCCATTACTTCCGGTTTATCAAACGTGGAGAACTTCCTTAAATTTACACTTGTACCAGGATGAGTGAAATTCTAATTGTATGGCTAAAAATGGCTAAAATGTTGAAATAATAATGAGGTTTGATTGTATTGTTTATTTTCAAACAAAAATAATAGATTTCCACATCTGTCTACCTTCAGGAGTTTATTTTAAATGCTATTGTTTCATGTATTCGAATCAGAGTGGATTGATATAAATTGATTTCGTTCGTTACGAGTTATTTCTCGGACACAATGGCCCATATCTGAACATCCTTAACATTTAAAGGCTCGGTATTAGAAATCGATCTACTACCTTCGTGAAGCAAGATTAGTGCAAACAAGGAAAATAATGGACCTGCTTTTCAGGGAATCACTGTTGACAATGTCTGTGAAGATTTTTTGGGCAGATAAAATAAAATGAATCTTTACTATTGTAGAATGTTTTGACAATATAAAATACGTCCTTCTTGAGCAAAGTGAGTAAAGTGCACGTTGTAATATCTGTCATAATTAGCTGTAAATAAGAAAACGACTCGAATACCGTTGATGTTTCAATTGGTTTAAATAATAAAGAATATGGAAATGTTTTTTTTAAAACAATAGCAACCTGGCTGAACCAATCATGGCGTAGATTTGAATATTTATTTCATTTGAGGCCACCAAATAATTTTTATTGGCCTAAATGCCATAATAACAAGTCATTTTATTTTTCATTAATTTAGGATGATCTTTGTTTTGTATCTATGTTGCAGTAATAATCTTGTTTACCTTTTGTGGTTGTTATTTTACCTCTCATATAAATTGGTGATGCGGTATTTATTTCGAAATACTATCGAAGCATTAACGTGTCCGATCAATTGATTGCAGTTATTGAGAACCTAACATACCTGGAATAATGGCATACACTTCTTTAATATCTAATATTATATGGAAACTTTAACACTTACCCTCTATGTATCGCCTTCTGGAACAGCAGCCTAACCCTGACCTTAATCATCAACAACACTCTTTAAGATAAATTTGATATTTTGCATATTAAAATCAAAAACTCCAATAAACACAAATTTACAAATTATTACTGTTGTTGTTATTATCATAATTATCATTATCATTATTATTATTTCATTTTCATAGTCATGAATCGTAGAGAACAAACGTGTACGATATTGCTTCCTTTGGATATGTTTATCTTGTATGAGTGGCTTTCTTTACTTATTAAAGTAAATTCGACAAACATCTTCTATATTGGAAACGACGTCAACGTTATACAATTTATGATATGAGGGTACGTATAAATATCAATTTATAAGTGTGATTAAAGCCTCAGTATACAATCCCGGAGCACAGTTAAATATAATGTATAAGACTCTGTATATTTTCAGTAAAAGAATTAGAAGACCGCAAACACCAGGGTAGACGGGAAGATAAATGGAAAGATGGGTATGAATAATCCGTATTAGATCTACCATTATTTTTATATCATTTTGCTAAAAAATACGAGCCGTCTTAATTGATATTTATTTATGTCTATTGCGTTATAGATACTGCCAACAAGTCTGAACTGGATATCATTGTACGTTAAAATTTGAACCAAGGTTCTGTTTTTTAACTTAAAAATGCGCAAATTGCAAATATTTCTAACGCTTCTTCGAAATAGATATTGGTGTGCGTGTATTAATAACGGACAAGTGTTTATTAAAAGATTATCATAATTTATTTTGATGATTTTAACATGTCAGATCTATACACGTCAGATCTATACACGTATTAAAATGTTTTATTACATGGCATCAGATGCAAAGACATTATCCGAGCAAAATTTAGTATTGAGCTCCAGACTAGTTTACAGAAGAAAAAAAACTACGGACCGGCAATTTTATATATTGAGTCATGAACTAACAACTTATTTATACTTATATATATATATATTCTGACGGGCTAACAGCAGACTTTTATAAACTCTTTTGTTTGTTTGTTTGCTTGTTTTTTTTTTGGGTTTAACGCCGTTTTTCAACAGTATTTCAGTCATGTAACGGCGGGAAACTCTTTTGGAACGAAATAAAACTCTACCTCATAAACTCCTTAAATTTCTCGTATAGAAAAGGCGAATTAACAGATTTACAAAAGCAAAGTATATTGACACTACTACCAAAGACTGAAAAAGACCAATCATTACTTTCAAACTGGCGACCTATCAGTCTTTTAAATATAGATCACAAAATTGCAACCAAAACTATTTCCAAAAAAGTTTTAGATAAAATTATTACTCATGAACAAACTGGTTTTATAAAAGGCCGCTATAGGAGAGATCGCCGTGACGTCACGCGTTAACATCTGTTTATCTGGTGGTTGGCAAAACAAATGATTTTAACACCGTTTGCGTATTGAATCAGAATTTTTAATTTTTAATAACTTTTTTGCTCATTTATGGATTTTCAAAATTCAAAAAGATTTGAAATACTAACAATCTCCATTTTTTGTATCCAAATATCTTTTTTCAATGAATAACGTTTTAAATGACATATACTTTTAAAACGCGCGTAGTGATTTTCACAACCTTTAGAAAAACATTTGTAAGTAAGCGTTCATAATTAATCCATTTTATTTTGAAATAACAATTAAAAGTAATCAATAAATGCTTGTTTTTATAACCTTTCCATTGATCAAAAAATTATTTATGTAATTTGTGTTTTAAGAAAGTTTAGACCGTTAGAAAAACATCACTGTTTACAAAAAACATGGACGGTCGGCTTCTGCCCACCCGATCATTGTCTTATCAGTTCTAAAAATAGAATTTGTATACAAACACGATCTCTCCTATATTGGTGAAAATGTTCGCTTAATTTGGGAAATCACTGAATATCTTGAAGCTAATAATCGTCCTGGTCTACTCTTCTTTTCTGACTATTAAAAAGCGTTTGACAGCTTAAATCACGGCTTTATGATGCAGTGTCTCCATCATTTCAACTTCGGACCATCTTTAATTACATGGGTAAAATTATTTTACACCAAAATAAGCAGTGTAATAATAAATAATGGTTATATGTCAGAAAGCTTTCCAATAAAGAAGGGAGTTAGACAAGGATGTCCCCTCTCCTCTTCTTTGTTCATAATATGCATTCAATTACTGACAAATTTTATACCAAAAGATAATACAATAAAAGGTATATCAATAGACAACACAGAAATTAAACAAATCTTGTTCGCAGATGATGCCACTTATGTAAATAACGGACAGAAAGAATCTTTTGAACGACTTATAGAAGTTATAAATGAATTTGGCAAAATATCCGCACTCACACTTAATACAACAAAATCTATAGTTCTAAAGGCTGGTTCACTTAAGCAGAGGAACTTAAAATATGCTGAAAACATGAATTTCGTTTGGACTTCTAAACAAGCTAGAACACTTGGAATGACATTTTACACAGATTTAGAATCAAATAATAAGCTCAACCTCGAACCTAAATTGCAAGAATTCAAAAATTGTCTGAAACAGTGACAACATCGAAAACTAACCTTTTGGGTAAAGTAACTGTGATTAAAACATATGCTCTACCGAAACTTGTTTATCCATTTACGGTGCTTGAAAACATACCGGAAGATACTATCAAAGATATCACGTCAGCTATTTTTAAATTTTTATGGGACGGAAAAAATGAAAAAATAAAGCGCAAAACATTAGTAAATGACTATGATCTGGGAGGACTTAAACTCACAGACATTAAAGCTTTTCTGTACTCGATCAAAGTATGTTTGGATTAAAAGAATAATTTCTAATGAAAACAACGGCTTTTGGAAAATATTGTACAAGAAATTCCTTAAAAACTTTTGGGGCAGTTTAATTTTCGAATGTAATTTACACACACAAGATATTGCTAGAATTTGCAAAAATCGCACATTTTTGAAAGATATATTAACTTCGTGGTTTGCAATCTTGAACTCTTCAAACACAAATAATGAAGTGAAAAAAACCATATAATATGGAACAATTCCGAAATTAAATTACAACAAAATACAATATATTGGGACAATTGGAACAGAAAGGTAATAAAATATATTGATCAATTATTTGATTTTCGAACAAAAAGGTTTTACAAGTTCGAAGAAGCAGAACGAATACTTAACTTGGAAAAAAGTGATTATCTCAAATACTACAAATTGGTTACAAAGATACCGAAAATATTAATAGAAAACATCTCTGAAAATTTTCTGTACGGAAATAAAACTAACATTCATATAGAAAAACTAAAAGTTTGTAAAACACCAAACCAGTATCTTTATAAATTACAAGCAACCAATGTACCATATGAAAAACCAACTGCTACTGTGAAATGGGAAAATGTTTTGAAAATGAAAAGCTAAATTGGAAGAATATTTTTAGCTTACCATTCCTTTCTACCATTGATACAAATCTACGAAGTTTTCAATACAAATTTCTAATGCGTCTGTTGCCCACAAATAAATATCTATTTATCTGTAAGCTGGCCCCTAGTAACCTTTGTGACTTCTGCTGCATGAATACAGAAACAATTGAACACATAATATGGGAATGCCCCAAAGTAGACTATACAAAACCTATTGACTACTAAAGGAATTAGCATCCAAGGAATTGATATGAAACTGAGTATCAAAGACGACATATGTTTCGGTGTAACACAAAACAATAAGAAAAATGATGTTCTAAACTTTATAATGGTATTATGTAAATATTTTATATTCAAATCTAAGTACAGCAAAAACATTCCAATGTTGAACAGCTTTGTACAATACTTGAAAGCTAGGATAAAAAAGAAATCGCATTGATGCTAAACAAGTTAGACAGACATGAAGAAAAATGGTCAAAGTTCGATGAATATAATAGCTGACTAAATTAAACTTTACAACCCCTAAAACTCTCGTACATATACTAGTATTGAGTACTTACTACTGAAACCAGGAAACGATCATCCCTTATTCCTCATTCTTAATCTATTTTTTTCATGAATAAAAGTTAGAACTCCCAAGCGACATAGCTCTTTTCCTTCTTCTCTACTTCCTTCTCCTTCCTTTTTTCTTACCTTCCCAAACTCTTTGCATAATATTCATATTGAATCTGACGTGATTTTGATTCGAAACATGTTAAGTTCATGTTTTTTTACTATATATATCACTGACATTGTGTTGTATGTCATATGTATGTTATACAAAGGAAAATAAACGGGGTTACCCAGCTGGGGCCTCAAAAAAACTTATATATACAGTAACTGTAGAACATGTCATTGATAACATAGATCTAACTTTGCATTTCATGTAAGGTACTAAACTTGTCAATCAAATTGTCTCGGATTTAGATATAGAACTTAATGTTCCAGACAGATGTAACTGTAAAGAATCTAAATACTGTTACCAACCAGCTGGCCATGTCATAGCGGGTAATTTTAAGATTTTTAATGATAAAAGAATCAGAAATATTTTTTCCAAAGGTCCAAAATATAGAATTCCCTCGTCCATTAACTTTGAAAAATGTCTCTCTGAAATAACTCAGTCTATTGATGACTATATTAAACTAGAAGGTGTCTGTAGGACACAGGGTGTGCCCCCACTGGTACATTTGTCCCAAATAAGGAGAAATCATTCAAATGTTTGCAGTCTTAATGGGGTATAGCCTCAAAAAAAATGAAATGGATTCATTATTCTATACCATATACATTTTGAGCTATGAGCATCCCAAACAAAAAATCCACTATTTTGGCTATTTCAAAAACCATAACTCTGTAATAAACGCTAAAATTCTCAAGAAGAATGCAACGTGTGCAAGGTCACATTATGATAAAGACTCAAGCAAGGTTCCATGAATTTACATTAAATACTTTTTGAGTGAGGCACATAATTAAGTGAAAATGTGCATTTTTTTACTATTTCTGGGGCCATAACTCTATAAATAGGGGGAGGACCCAGATGAAAAATAGTAGGTGCACAAGTTCATATCATGATAAAGATTCATGCAAGGTTTCATAAATTTATATCAAATACTTTTTGAGCTAGGCGTGTCACAAGGTGAAAATATGCATTTTTGACTATTTCAGGGGCCATAACTCTAGAAATAGGGGGCGGACCCAGATGAAAAATAGTAGGTGTGCAAGTTCATGTCATGATAAAGATTCATGAAAGGTTTCATCAATTTGTATCAAACACTTTTTGAGCTAGGCGTGTCACAAGGTGAAAATGTGCATTTTTTACAATTTCAGGGGCCATAACTCTAAACACAGGGGAGGAGCCAAACAAAAAATAGTAGGTGCGCAAGTTCATACCATGATAAAGACTCATGCAAGGTTTCATTAATTTATATCAAATACTTTTTGAGCTAGGCGTGTCCCAAGGTGAAAATGTGCATTTTTGACTATTTCAGGGGCCATAACTCTAGAAATAGGGGGTGGACCCAGATGAAAAATAGAAGGTGCGCAAGCTAGTATCATGATTAAGACTCGTGCAAGGTTTCATGAATCTATATCAAATACTTTTTGAGCTAGGCGTGTCACAAGGTGAAAATGTGCATTTTTGACTATTTCAGGGGCCAGAACTCTAAAATTTTGGGGCGGAGCCAGACGAAAAGTAAAAGATGCGCAAGTTCATATCATGATAAAGACTCATGCAAGGTTTCATTAATTTATATTACATACTTTTTGAGCTAGGCATGTCACGAACTTAGGACGGACGCATGGACGCACGGACGGACGGACGGACGCACGGATGGATGCACGGACAAGAGCAAATCTATATGCCCCCACCACTCATGGGAGTGGGGGGGGGCACAAAAATGGTGTAGGAAAGAAAATGCAGATCAGAACGCTCTCACTGAATGGAAAAAGAATATATTTAAAATCATTAAAACTCGAGTTACATTTTATGAATCAAATCCTTCCGTATTACCTCCTAAACCCAAGTTTTCACTTCGAAGTTTAAAGAAAGCTTTATCCAAGGTACATACGAATTTTGTTTTCACTCCTGCAGACAAAGGTTCTAATAATATTATTATTATATGACGCATTTACTACACAGAGGTATTACAAAATGAACTGAAACATACAAAAACTTACCAGTTATCACAACTAGATGAGGAAGCTATTGCAAAAAGTCATGCAAATCATTGTATAAATTTTAATGTCGCACTTGACGACAGACAAATGAAGCTCCCTACTCTTTATTGGATCCCTGAACTTCACAAAACTCCATATAAAGCTCGATTCATTGCAAATTCAACCTTATGCACTACAAAAAACATTTCTGTACTTTTGACTTCTTGTCTTACTACTATTAAAGACCACGTACAGAAGTATTGCTCCAAGGTTTATGAGAACTCGGGTGTTAATCTGTTTTTGAACAAGAACTCTGGAGATGTTATTAAAAAGCTAAAAAAAACAAACACTTCAAATGTTCGAAGATAAGTACTTATGATTTTTCTACTCTTTATCTTAATTTACCACATAATCTTATTAAAGACAAACTAGACGCTTTAATTGAGAAAACATTTGCAAGAGAAAACGTTAATTATCTGGCTTGCAATGAAGCTAAAGCATTCTTTTCTAACAGTGCATTTAAGAGATGCAACCTATAGAGTTGTGATCAGGTTTGTGAAGCTCTAAAGTTTCTACTTGATAATATATTTACCAAATTTGCAATAAAACTGACAGACAAGTAATTGGTATCCCGATGTGAACCAACTGCGTCCCCTCATTGCTGATTTATTCTGATACTGTTATGAACGAGATTTCATGCTTAGTTGATCCACTGAGACACAATTTGAAATTATTGAAGCTTTTAATGGAACCTCAAGGTATCTTGATGATATTTTAAATATGGACAACCAATATTTTTCAAAAATGGTGAAATATATTTACCCTAAAGAGTTACAGCTTAACAAGGCTAATACTTCAGATTTAGAAGCGTCATTTCTGGATTTAAATTTAAGAATTGTGAATAACAATTTAGAAACGAAAATATATGATAAAAGGGACGATTTTAATTTTGAAATTGTCAACTTTCCTCATCCTGATGGAGATGTCCCTCGAGCAACATCATACGGTGTCTATATTTCACAGCTTATTCGTTTTGCAAGAGGCTGCTCAAAGGTAGACGAGTTTAATGACAGAAATCTTCATATCACCAAGAAATTGTTACAACAGGGTTATCGTTATCATAAGCTACGGAAAGCTTTTAGTAAATTTTACTACAGATCGTCGGAACTGTTAGAAAATACAATACGACCCTTAAAACACTTCTAAAACTTGGACTTACACACCCGGAATACTATGGAGATGTAGTTTATAAAATTCGGAAAATTAAACATACCCCTTATTTTAATCAAATATTTGTAAAATTGGGTAAAAAGTGTATCAAAAGAGGATACGGTGCAAACATCGTGAAGCACAGTGCATGTTTAGTGACTGACCCTTCTACAGTTAATTGCTACGCTTTCCAATTTGATGGTGCGATGACTAATAAAGTGTAGGACTCCATGATGGTTTTCTCCTAAATCCTACCTACAACGGACGGAGGGAGTTGACTTTTGTCTTACAGTTTTCTTAGTCGTGCCCTTAAAAGTTAGGCTCTTGTTGCTCTGACTTCAGACAAGTTGTTGAGTACATTAGTGCAATTATACCTTAAATTTACCTTAATTTTATGTTTTGCTTTATTTTATTTGCACTAATGTTAGAGCCTTTCTCAGCGGAGATTTTATTTACATTGTGTTGTTTAACTTGTTGAAAATAGGGTAAGTGCGAGGTTGGCATGCCCTAAACGCGTTTATACCCCCCGTTTCCTTTATATAGGTTACTGACCGTTCCAAGGCGGTGCCCCTATTTTCAACTGATTGTTTTGTTTGTCTTGTATTGTCTGTTGCGTATGTTTTCTTGTTTGTTGTAAGCGTTTTTCCTCCGCCTCACTCCCCCTATTGCCCTCTCCTTTCCCTTGCATTTACGCTACTTTTTGCATCCCCTCCCCCTTTACTTTTAGTAGGTTTTCGTGGCTCCCCTTTGTTTTGGCAGCCGAATCCTAAGACGTTACTTGTTTTTTCCTACTTGTGTGGGTGCTTTGTATGCTTGTGAGTCTATAACGGTGCCCTACTGTGTTCTTATGTGTTGTTTGTTCGTTTTTCTATGTTATTCAGTTGATCGTAGTTGTTTGTTTATCTTTTGTACAGGAGTGTCTGCGCTATTGTGGTTTACATTGTTGTAGTGCGACTGTTTTTAAAGAACATGGCATTGCCTTGTATATTCGTCCTTGTTCAACTTTTCCCTTCGTGTTCCTCCCCCCCCCCCCCCCCCCCCCCCCCCCCCCCCCCCCCCACACACACGCCCCGTCCCCATTTCGCCCCTTACCATTTCCTTCCCCTCCATCTATATTTAGCATAAATTAGTATGTTCTTGTTGGATGTTTGAAGCAACCCGTCTGAAATATATTTCTATTACAGCTTCTTTTTGTTGTGGGTCTACTATGCAAATGCGTGGCTCTGGAGCTGTTTTTGGTGCTCTGTGCTTCCAAGAAATCTACCCTTACCTATTATCTTTTGTAAATATATCATATGATAGTATAGAGGGAAAAGAGAAACTGTTCAGAGTGAGTTCTGTGTTAGATACAATATGCAGTTAGACAAGTTTGAGTACATTCCTCCAGCAAACGTTAACGATTCGAAAGATAATTTTCATAACCATATAGATGGATGGTTCCTTCATGTATGTATTATGTTTACTTGTGCTAATCAGTTTGACCAAATACCTAATAAAGATTAAGCGACACTCATCACAATATTATTGTCTACAGAAACCATCAATTTCATTTAACTGAAACATGGTACTAGATATAAAGTCACATTACGGTTAGGGGCTGGGAAGGTAGCTTGCATTTCCTCTTCCGCCCATGAACAGGCTTAATGAAACCGAGCTCTCAACATTTTCATTTATATTATGTTGGACGACCAGCGTTTTTCCATTTTTTTTCTATTCTAATGAGCGTACAAAGCTCTTTCTAGTCAAAAGAACTTACTCTTTTAGAGAATATTTGAATATTCAAGTGTAGGATTGAAATATCTCACAGCAAGAGAAAACCCGACACAATATTTTCACGATTTTCAAAGCCTCAAGTGTATATGTAAGATAAAGGTTTCACAATTGGACGATATTTTATCTTACGTGTATATCAAACAAAAATGTTATCATTCATGTTTTCGCTAAAGTTACCCATTCTTTAGCTTCTCACCAGTGAAATATATTTGTAATAATTTTCAATGTTATATCTCACTCTCATATTCTAATGATTAGCTGAAAGGATGTAATATATACGATATTTATTTCGCATACAAAGTTAGCTTTGTATAAGCCCAAGAAATATGTTTGGTGCACTAGGCAAGTATCTCTTATTCAGCTCTATTATCCTATTTGCCAACAAATATAGGTATGCAATTCACAACATATCTAACAGAACGCATAACACAGAAGCAACCGTTCATTTACCCTGAAACGACAAATTAATGCAAATGTTACGTAGTTGAATAAATAAGGCCATTTGACGAGTCACGAAAGGTACACGTGAGCGAACGTGTATTTTGGTCTCCTTAAAGGTTGAAATAATAATTGAGAAATGACAAAATGTATTAGAAACAGAAACTAGAATTAAAGCAGTATTATTATATGTTTAACATTCCGTGGAAATATCAGTACAATCTTTAGAAAACTGGTTTTAATTACCATTTTTGAACATGATTGGAATGAGAATTGTAAAAACATAACCAGTTAAAAATCCCCAAAAAGTGTTTTTGCCTCAGACTTTCTAAAGCAATTCCAGTTTATATTCTTTCATATACATTTGGTCTCGTTGTCTTTATAAGGTTATTGTATTACATTCATTATGAATTGTACAAATAAATACTGCTAAATGGTTTCGTTCATGAGGAGTGTGATCTTAGGTTATGACACACATTCTAAATGAAATCATTGACCTTAAATGTGTATAAACACTGATATACAATTTCTTGACTACATTCGTAATTTCGAAATGCACAATTTCAATTGCGTTCAAATATGAATGTTCTTCAAATGACAGACAGGAAATTTGTCACTGACCGATGTACGTCAACGTAAGCTTATGATGCTAATGACATCACAAATACAACATGTTATGATTTTAAAATAACCAGTTTAATTTACAAAACAACTTTCGAAGCGTAAACGAAGAAGAAAAAAAAACAGGAAACCCAAAAAACATCAAACTCATTTGTTTATTTGAGATAACAACCCTCATACCACCAAGTGGAGGCTTCAACCCCTTTATGCAGACATATTTAATTGATTTTACTTAATAAAGGCATCAAGCCTCCGTTCACGTAATTCAACAACGCTCGTCTTATGCGTAGATGAGCTTCATTTTAAACAACATATTTAACTAGGTATATTGTAGCTTAATATATCATATTCACGAGTATTCTTAAAATTATCTGCTATCAAGATTCCTGTTTGACAATGCAATGAGAATTGAGATTTGTTTTGTTCGAAGAGCTTGGGTATACCTAATCACGATATGATCAAAGTTTGCTATATCCTCCTGAATATGTCCTAAGTATCTAATCTTTATGATTATTGCCACATCTCTAATAAAACATTACGGAAAGGATAATAGTTACTACATACCTTGGATCAAATGTATGGATTTCACATTCGAACTTCCTTATTACACCATCTTCGAATCCAAACATAAACATTGATCTGTGGAGAAAATAATTTAGATATGAGTAAACTTTGAAACTTTAAAAGAAAACTGCTACGTTAATATTATCTGAACTATCGGTAACTTTGGCATTTTTTCATCAGTGATTCTAGCAAAACTGTCTTGATTATTTTTTATTCAACTATAATGAAGTACAAAGACACATATATTGAAGTGATTTAGTAACAAAGGATGGTTTTCATTAGGGCTCGTCTAAAATATACTATACTTTTTATGATAATACAAGGTGTTCCATCTTTGTTAGCGGAGTCAACATTTTAACTTGAGAAACCATGAACAGGCAGATGTAATTTTTTAGCATTATTCCGTAAGCATACATTAGGCCTTGAGCTGACAATAACCCCGCCGAACCACCCTCTAGGGATATTTCTTCGCTTTGATTTTCTTAAAGTATATAGTATGAGCTTTCATTCCATAATTCCTGTCATCTTGCAGTCGGGTCCTTTTTATGTTACAGCCTACTTTATACGTTACCATTACTTTTTTAGAAACAACTGACTGGCTCTACTGTAAGCCATAAATGGTTTACTAGCTGCACGATATGTCTATATATAAAGACATAATATACAAATTTATATTTTGTAGGTGAAAGTGCCACTTATATGTGCTTTACGTTATCAAATGTGCGTTACCAAAAATTATAACTAAAATAAAAAATATTTTTATATAAATTGATATTTCAGTTGAAGTGTTTATGTAAAAAGAGTTAAAACAAGAGGACCATGATGGTCCTGAATCGGTCACCTCTTCCCACATGACCCAGTTTTGAGTATGACGTCATTATTTGACATAGTGACCTTGTTTTTGAGCTCATGTGACCCAGTTTTGAACTTGACCTAGATATTATTAAGATAAAAATTCTGACCAATTTTCATGAAGATCCATTGAAAAATATGGTCTCTACAGAGGTCACAAGGTTTTTCTATTATTTGACCTATTGACCTAGTTTTCGAAGGTACGTGACCCTGTTTTGAACTTTACCTAGATATCATCAAGGTGAACATTCTCACTAATTTTCATGAAGATCTCATGAAAAATATGGCCTCTAGAGAGGTCACAAGGTTTTTATATTATTTGACCTACTGACCTAGTTTTTTAAGGCACGTGACCCAGTTTCAAACTTGACTTAGATATCATCAAGGTGAACATTCTGACCAATTTTAATGGAGATCCATTCACAAGTATGGCCTCTAGAGAGGTCACAAGGTTTTTCTATTTTTAGACCTGTTAACCTAGTTTTTGTCCGCACATGACCCTGTTTCGAACTTGACCTAGATATCATCAAGATGAACATTTAGACCAATTTTCATACAGATCCCATGAAAAATATGGCCTTTAGAGAGGTCACAAGGTTTTTCTATTATTTGACCTACTGACCTAGTTTTTGAAGACACGTGATCCACTTTGCGAACTTGACCTAGATATCATCAAGGTGAACATTCAGACCAACTTTTATACAGATCCCATGAAAAATATGGCCTCTAGAGAGGTCACAAGGTTTTTCTATTATTTGACCTACTGACCTAGGTTTTGAAGGCACGTAACATACTTTCAAACATGACCTAGATATCATTAAGGTGAACATTCTGACCAATTTTCATGAAGATCTCATGAAATATATGGCCTCTAGAGAGATCACAAGGTTTTTCTATTTTTAGACCTACTGACCTAGTTTTTGACCGCACGTGACCCAGTTTCAAACTTAACCTAGATATCATCAAGATGAACATTCAGACCAATATTCATACAGATCCCATGAAAAATATGGCCTTTAGAGAGGTCACAAGGTTTTTCTATTATTTGACCTACTGACCTAGTTTTAGATGGTACGTAATCCAGTTTCAAACTTGACCTAGATATCATCAAGTTGAACGTTCTGACCAATTTTCATGAAGATCTTGTGAAATATTTGGCCTCTAGAGAGGTCACAAGGTTTTTCTATTTTTAGACCTACTGACCTAGTTTTTGATGGCACGTAATCCAGTTTCGAACTTGACCTAGATATCATCAAGTTGAACATTCTGACCAATTTTCATGAAGATCTTTTGAAATATTTGGCCTCTAGAGAGGTCACAAGGTTTTTCTATTTTTAGACCTACTGACCTAGTTTTTGAAGGCACGTGACCCAGTTTCGAACTTGACCTAGATATCATCAAGATGAACATTCTGACAAACTTTCATAAAGATTCAATGAAAAATGTGACCTCTAGAGTGGTCACAAGCAAACGTTTACGGACGGACGCACGCACGGACGCACACACGGACGGACGGACGGACAACGGACGACGGACACCGCGCGATCACAAAAGCTCACCTTGTCACTTTGTGACAGGTGAGCTAAAAAGAAGTTGTGGTTAAAACTGATAAGAGCTTAACATACATCAATTGAGAAATATTTCTCATTATTACGAAAAATTAGGCGGTTATGTATAGTAAAGAACAAAAATAATAGATTGTTGACTATTACAGTTTCAAAATTATAATATTCAAAAATTCAAAGCTTAATTGGGGTATGGTAAAATATTTTGTTCAAACAGACATGTAACATGTACAAATTTCATAATATGTACTATATATTATAAAACATATACATGTCAATATATAACAAAATATAAATCTATATAACGAAATTAACTAATTATATCAATTATATATAATTTTCTTCAAACTGAATTTACAATCAAGATTAACAGACAAATATTGTTTTATGTAAAATGAAATAAAGTTCATTGAAAGAAAAATGAGATGAAATAAAATAAGATAGATAGATAAACAAATAGATAAAGAAATAAATGCCCATGCAAAGAAAAGGTGTTTGATGTAAATAACTCTCCTGGCTTTGAAGAGTATTACAACAGATATCAGCAGTTCAAATCAGAAATCAGAAAGGAGAAAGGATGAAAGTGACAAAACTGCTAAATTCTGGTTAATGAATCGAGAAATGCTGTAGATATTACTATAGAGCAGACAAATAACAGACATTCAAATTCAGACGGTGGCATAACTGGTTTCATTAGAAACTATGTTGCATACCACAGCTGGTGCATGACCCGTCATTACAGAGCCAGGTATGTTGAAGCAACACTTTAGAATGCAGCCATAAACAGAGAACACCTGTCCAAACACAAAGAAGTACAACATTCTCAGATACGCAGGAGTAAAGAAGGAGTTGCCAAGGTTAAGATGGCAATATAATCCTTCCTGAACCCATTCTAGTCTGAAAATAACCAAAATAAAACTTTTTCTGTGTGTCGTCTGGTGTTCCTGCGAAAGCATAAGTCCCTCATGGCCTTCGTAAGGCAACTGAAATAAGTGAAAAGACAATGGATGATATTATCAAAAGCAGACTGATAAAAAATCACTTCCTTTCCTTGGACCCATATAGAGAAGCAAACTTAAAACATTTGCCACAGCTGAAGTTACAAGAAAAGTAACCAATTTTCACAATAGTTGGTTCTTTTGGCTGCTCAGCACGACTTAGATTTAGAATTGACACTTTTCTTTCCCTCTTTGACCGGTCCCCTGGCCATTAGCTACTGCAGATGAAATGCCAGTGAGAACAGCAGACAAGTAAAAACTTACTTCACAATGTGGAGTCTTCAACTGAGCCGACAACAAGCCGTCCAAATCATGACGTTGTCTTCCTGTTAGACATTAACGCCCTGCTGCAAAGCTTAGTAACCATCCCTGCAACATTCCAAAACGTGGCCGAAACTGTGTTTAGTCAACTACCATGACAGCTGGTGTCGATTTTGTAACTTATCATGTATCATATGAACGTCGAAGACGTGGATCTGCTCCAGAATGCTTACTGTCAGGTGCAAAAACCAAACCACTACTTGACTGGAAAGCATTCATGTCAAATAGTGAAAACGAAACGCAGTTGATCAATCTTATTTTCTAACAATGAAAATCAGGTTCCTATGCACCAAAGTTGAAGGGAAGACAACTGTATTTTGTCAATGGTGAAAACTGTTAGTTACTCAGAAGTGAAGTAGGAACAAAGTCCAAGCTCGACTTTATGTAACACAGTTCTCTACACAGTAAGAAGTAGACACAAGAATAATACTGAACTCCTTAGACATCAGTAATATTAGTACGACACAAAAGACGACAATCATAGTTAGATCCCAAGATACAGACGTGTTTGTGTTATTGGTGAAATGTTCTTCAAAAATACGAAATACTGTTTTATTTGACACGGTAACAGGTAACAAGTGACGCTCTTTAAATGTTCACAACATCTTTTAAAGTAAATGAGAAAGAATCTACCCAGTTTTGCCTGCAATATGCTGTCTAACTGGTTGTGACACAACCATTTCTGTTCGCATAGGGAAAGTGGAACCGCTCAAATTAGTAGAGAAAAACCAGGAGTATGTTGCAACATTTGCGGAAGTAGGCCATATACTTCACTGTTCTGATGGCCTCTTTAACGGCATCGAAATTATTGTTTGTGCCATAAAACGTGTGAACTATTGGACTCATGCCCATGAGACTATCCATTTCTACCAAAAGTAGACGAAAGTAGATGGAAATTTGAGTCAGAAAATTTGTTGGAATACGACTTGTGTTCTGATAATATAGTACCTCAAGAACTAGCTAAAATTATTTGTTACACACCAACAACATGTGACGAGGATGGCCCCGATGATAACTTTGAAGACGTAGAGGTGGCCAATATAATTGACATCATATACGAAACAGATAGTGGTTATGATGACTTAGGTGACTACAAATATCAATTTGTTTGATTGTTTTGGGTTTATCACTATTTTCAACAGTATTTTAGTTATGTAACGGCGGGCAGTTAACTTAACCAGTGTTTCAGGATTCTCTACCAGTACAAACCTGTTCTCCGCCAGTAACTGCCAACTTTTCAACATGGATCAGAGGCGGAGGACGAATGATTTTAGAAGCACTGTCTTTTTTCAAATCGTCTCGGAGAACATAAGCCCCGCCCGGGGATCGAACTCACAACCCCGCGGTCCGTAGATCTACGCTCTTCTTACTGAGCTAAGCGGGAGGCAAACTGATAAGCACTGTTAATAGCAGTAAATACTAAATTGCTTATTACAAGGTATCGGAAGCATGTTCAATGCTACAACTTAACTGTTTCTTATTTATGATTAATGTGAATTGATTTGGTTAAACAGATAAGCTGTAGTAAGCATGTATTTTTTCAGCTGCTTAAATACACATTCAGTAACGTATAGTAACGTAGGTTATAATGTTAATGCCGTGCTACAGACATTCTGAAATCAAACTAGTCCAAATTTGATAAGATACACACATTATCTAAGTCTAAAAAACTCATTGTAAGGATTACAATAAACAACCTATTGACTGCAAAATGAAACGATTATATCGTGAATTAAAGTAACGTATACCGGTATTATAGTGGTGAAGTACTTGTTCTTAAAATTGTTGAAAGTTAAATTCTTAAATATAATATATGAAAATACCATATTTTAGACATGTCTGATATTTTCTGACAATTAAACTTATTGAAATAACTGATATTAGTATTTATATAAAACAAATGGAAACGTAAATTACAAAATAAAATGATCGATTGAGAGAACAAATCTTAGCGTGAACAACGACAACAGCATATTCTGCATATCACTGAACCCAACTGCTAATGAGGTTGGTTGTCTCTACCGCACATATCATTCCATTCGAGTTTTATCATTATCAAATAATCGTTGAGGTAACTTAAATAACATGCTGTAATTTTCAAGTTCAACTCTGAACAAGTTATATAAACATATTTTATTTTGCACCTGAAGACATATATAATTAATTTTAATTATCTATTGGCCATTTCATAAAAAGCAGGTGTTGCTTTTTATTATCATAGATAGGATCAACCATCAGATAAAAAGCTTGTCATACAATCTCGACTGACTATTTTAAATGCTTTCTGTTTAAATAAGTGTACATCCTATAGTTGGTATAAATGAATATTTACTAGATACAAACCCAAATGAATATACGAGACATGGCTTTCCGGGTTTGTACTGCGTGTCAATGCACACATTGTAGCCCGAATCATCTTCCGGTCCGCATCTTGTTTCATGTTGGCACTTTACTTGAACAGTGCTTACAAACCTAGAACACAAAATAAAAATGAAACTGAATTGCAGAAAACTATTGAGCTAATTTTGTTTTGAAAATACAATAGTTTTTCACGAACTTACGCAATTCAAAGTTTTATAATAATGAATATTACCGGCCTTCTTTATATAAACGGGTTGACAATTGTAATGTTTAATATCGTTCAACATAACCTCACATCAGCAAATAAAGCAAAAAAGTCAATAGAAATAAAATATTCATTCTACATCGTGCAAAAGCTATTCAGTTCCAAAAGCAGGAAAGAAACTATTCCTTCATACTGACTTTTGACATAATGGTTAGTAATCAAACGTATATATGCAAGTCTGTGTAGTGTGTTTATATCAGGTGAAATTAGTTTGTGTTCAAATATACGAAGAATTCTGGACAGGTAAATCTAAATCTATATACTTTGCAAGCTATTACTTATTTATGTTATGAAATATATATAGAAAGTGGTACAGTATAACACCACATAAAGACACCACTAAATTAAGAAAAACCCATTATTTTGAACTTTCCAGAACGGAATTTCAGTAGTCACAACACCTTTAAAAGCGATTTGCTAATAAGATCATCCCTTTCAGTCCAAATTAACCCCATACCTCCATTAATAAGACCACTTTTGTGGGCGGTTTAGAATTTTTTGTCTTAGTTTTAGCTTACATACTATAAAATTTTGTAAAATTCTGTCCGCTAGATTTTTCATATCATTAAGAAATACTTCGTGTTTTTCTCAGTATCAGATACTTTCGACATCTGTCAAGAGTATTTTTTCTGAGTTAATATATCTATATGTTGACATTTTATGCATTGTTATAGTGGTTTCATTAACTGTAATGCATAAACAGTAATATCAGAGTGAAATTATAAGTAAATAGTTGTTTGCAGTAGTTTTATTATGACATGTATGTATTGTTTCTTCAGACAAAAATACCGATTTGGTGTTCTTAATAAACTTTGAATATTGAAAAAAGAAGCACGGGTACCTATCATTTTTATTTTTTATCTTAACTTGTCATACATCAATTTACAAATATGCAAAGTTATAGAAAATTCTGTCCGCTAGAAATAATTGTTAAAAACATCTTTAAGTGACGCACAATAACAAAGTTCCACTTTAGTTTTATTGTTTGTAGCGTAACGTTACGTTTCTACCGTAAAATAACGTATTTTGAATCGATAAATATAATAAAAGAGCGGAGATAACTATCAAGGTACCTGATTTTTCGTATTTTACATAAACAAAATAAATGTGATCAATGCATGAATCGTTAGTTATCATCAACAGCACGAGAGTCATCTGGCATGGAGGTGCCAGGTGGGTTTTACCGGCATGGGTAAAATCACCGGAAATGCCAGTCCGATGTGCAAGAAAAAACAGTACAGTACCGGCCGTAGAACTGGTAAAAACGAGAAGAAAATTTGATGTTTTAAATAACTTATGAAACAACTTTCGATGATAGCAATTAAAATAGGTAATGATGGTAGTGTATGTACCTCTATTGCATATCCAGTGAACTGTCATGTGGTGATATATTTTAATATCTATCTAAATATGACATTATTAATGAACATACCAATCTATTAATCAAGATGTTATATTATGCACTTACGCGTATTTATCATACTGTAGCTATATAATCAAGCGTTTGTAACTCCGCCCACAAAAGTATTTTTTCATTACCCCACCCACCTAAAAATTATGAAAAATTTTTTTTTCTTACACAACAAATTGCACAATGCTATAATTAGTTTCATAACTATTTTTCTTACTCACATGCGGAATAATGCTACTTTAAGGTTGCATGCCTCTAGGTCAAATACTTCTTGAGATACGTGCTACACAAGCCATTACGTATATATTTAACCACGTCAAGGGACAAAAATCTGTTTTTACTGAGTGAAACCTCAAATAAAAGCACTGGTGCACAACTTTGTATGCTGAATTTAATTCTTGTATGGTTTCATGACTCTTGGCGCATATACTTTTGAGGTACATGCTGTACATGCGACACAAATGTTTAGACCCTTTATGTACATTTTGACTGTCAAGGGCCATAACTCTGGTCTTACTACGTGAAATGCGGGATGGGGCACAAAAAGTATAACAACATTTTTAGCAAGTCACGTCTGAACTAGAAGGAGATAGATCTACGTTAAGATTTTCTGGAATTTTATGCGACTTGGAGTCGGCTGAATCATAACTGGACGAAATAGTTTACTTTGGCTGTCCGGAATGTATTCGATTCGAGCACTTCCTACGACTACTCCTCCAATAAAACACCATCATTTATAAAGGTAAAATATGCACGACCTATGTTGTCAGTACATACGATATTTTTTTTTTTGCGCGAGTGCGCTGCATTCTGACAATTATGCACTTTCGGTGGTGAATGGTGAATCCTGAACTTTACAGTGGTTATCGCTTGCTGCGCGATTGAGCTGCGCACAAAATATTGTGATGAACTCCTTTAAACGTCATGACGTCACTTCTGCTTACGGACGTTATTTTGTTTGTTTTGTTTGTGTTGGGTTTAACGCCGTTTTTCAACAGTATTTCAGTCATGTAACGGCGGGCAGTTAACCCAACCAGTGTTCCTGGATTCTGTACCAGTACAAACCTGTTCTCCGCAAGTAACTGCCAACTTCCCCACATGAATCAGAGGTGAAGGCCTAATGAATTTAGACACAGTGTCGTTTATCAAATAGTCACGGAGAACATACGCCCCGTCCGAGGATCGAACTCACGATCCCGCGATCCGTAGACCAACGCTCTACCTACTGAGCTAAGCGGGCGGGCACGGACGTTATTGTCCCGCTCTTTGTGTACATAATCTACTACACAAAAGCGTGCTACAAAGAAAGTATTTCTATTTGCATAATTTATTCTATTATTTGTAAAATACGGTATGCAAGAAAAATAATATGTTAAAATAAAAAAGCTTATATTATAGGATACGCAAGATGTGTTTACGAATCGGATAGAAATATTGTTATTCTTTTTCAATGTATTTATTCCATATTTGGCTATGCCAAGTCTCTTAACTGGTAAGCTGATGCATATCAAAGGGGAGAATCCAGGATTTGGCTTTAGAGGAGGCGCGGAATCCATAGCGGGGTTTCGGGGACATGCTCCATCGAAAAAACAAATAGTTCAAGCTGATATATATTTGAAAAATATGGTGCATAAATATTCTAACCCTAACCCATATCATGAATATTTTTAAAAAGCAATTGATTCAAATGAAATGTTTTAAAATCGTCTCGGCCTCCCTCTTCAACAGTTATAAATATATATTATATTAACCGGAAGCTTAGATCATCCACTAGGGCTCCTGATATGAATTCGTTTATGAATTATGTACAGAATTAATTTAGTTCATCGTATATTGTTTGCCTCAGATAGCAGATTTTACCTATACACAAACACAAAGCTAAAATTACACCTTGATTTCGCTTAATGGCAAATATAGAAATGGCTAAAATATTTAAACGCGTTGATATGAAAAGAATGTTTTAATATATGGACTTTATCCATTAGTTTACTAAATATTCGTAAATATAATAGAAGTTTTTTTTAATAATATCAATGATATATATGAAATATATGTAGAAGGAAAAAGTTTTCGGACACCAAGAGTGGCAGACTGTCACAAAATACGCCCGTCTTCAAATTTGGCCTCATTCAAGGGCCATAATCCAAGAATGCACGGGGCGAAATGGCTGGTTATCGAACTTGGCTGAAATATTTTGCCCACAAACATTGTCAGCAATTATGGTGAAGATCAAATGAAAACTGTTTGACTTAGAGAGCGGACAAGGCTAAATTTGCAGATTTTCATGTAATTCAAGGGCCATAACTCTAGACTGCCTGGGGGATTTTGTGGTTATCGAACTTGGCCGAGATATAATGCCCACAAACATTGTCACCAAGTTTGGTAAACATCGGACAAGGCTAAATTCGCAGATTTTCGAGTAATTCAAGGACCATAATCCAAAAGTGCCTCGGGCGATTTTGCTGGTTATCGAACTTGGCCGAGATATTATGCCCTCAAACAATGGCACCAAGTTTGGTAAAGATCGGATGAAAACTGTTTGACTTAGAGGACGGACAAGACTAAATTTGCAAATTTTGAGTAGTTAAAGGGCCACAACTCAAAAGTGCCTGAGGGGATTTTGCTGGTTATCGAACTTGGCCGAGATATGCCCACAAAAATGTTCACCAAGTTTTTATGAAAACTGTTATACTTAGAAAGCGGACATGCTTTTGGACGCCGACCGCCGGCCCGCCGCCCGCCACCCGCCACCATAGGTGTTCACATAAAACGCCCGGCTGTTCCAGAGAAGGGCATATAAAAATTCTACGTTTTGTGATCATGTTAATAGCGTCTGTCATAAGCATGCTAAAATGGGTTTTCTATCATTTCTCATTACTTTCTATTTACCAAATCTTATAAAGGAACACTTTAACTTTACCATTTCTTTGAAACTCTTTATTGTCAAATTTGTTACCGGCCAACTAGAAGGCAGGCTATGCGTCTCGTTACCATTATGGCTAGGTACTATCAAAGTATTGATAACATGTGTTGCGAGAGAAGCGAGCCAAAAATGTAATTTTTTGACGAAATTTGAAAGTAAGATTCCTCTTTGTCACATTTACAATTTGAGAAGGAATAAATAATTCAACCAAAGCCATTTCCCAAAACATACCAATAGGGCTGTCACTTAGTACCGTTATGTATAATGAATTCATCGATCGCTGCTGACCGACAGACAGAGTGTCTGGCGTAGGCTGTTGCTGTTTTAAGATTTTGAAACCCGAGGTTTGTAAAATGTAATCTAATGTGCTGTTGAGAACAATTAACAAAATCATGTCTTCGGATTTAAGACAGAGCTGTATGATCGAACCACTAGCAACTCGGCAGTCCGAAAGAAAGCTATATCCCCCGCCACTGTTATGGACAGTGAAAGGGTTGTATATTTTATAGTCCATGTATGACAGCATCAATGAATTTGAAAATCCTTCAAGAGGTTTAGGAGATGCAGAGCGGACACAATGGAAGGCTCACACATTTGACCTTGAGTTGTGACCTTGACCTTAAGCCAACATGGCTAACTCATAAGTTCTGCACATCGTCTTGATGAGGTGATCATTTGACCAACGTTTCATGAAAATCCTTCAAGGGTATTAGGAGATACAGAGCTCAAACCTTTGACCTTGAGTTGTGGCCTTGACCTTGAGCCTGACTCATGGGTTCTGCACATCGTCTTAATGAGGTGATCATTTGACACAAGTTGCATGAAATCCTTCGAGGGGTTTAGGTGATACAGAGCGGACACAAAATAAAATGCTCAAATGTTTGATTTTGAGTTGTGACTTTGACCTCGAGCTGCACATTGTCTTAATGAGGTGACTATAAACCCAAGTTTCATGAAAATCCTTCAAGGGGTTAAGGAGATACAGAGCGGACACAAAATGGAAGGCTCA
Organism: Mercenaria mercenaria; assembly: GCF_021730395.1. Classification (NCBI taxonomy): domain Eukaryota; kingdom Metazoa; phylum Mollusca; class Bivalvia; order Venerida; family Veneridae; genus Mercenaria; species Mercenaria mercenaria. The sequence goes on along the minus strand of NC_069366.1, from coordinate 20,943,939 downwards.
AACATAACATTTGACCTTGAGTTGTGACCTTTACCTTGAGCCTACATGACTGACTCATAAGTTCTGCGCATCACCTTGATGAGGTAATCATTTGACTTAAGTTTCAAGAAAATCCTTCAAGGGCTTTAATAGGAGATGCAGAGCGGACACAAAATGTTACGGAAGGACGGACGGACGGCCATTGATATAACCCCCAACCACTCGTGGCGGGGGATTAAAAAGCAAATGGCAAAAATCTGTGACATGTAAATGAGGCAATTGTTTTCGCTCACGAGTTTTAGAGATCAGCGTTTTAACAAAATCGAAAATTGCTTTAATAGCACGTCATACGACCTCAACCCAGTTTTAAAAGAAATGAATAGTTCATATAAATGTATAGAATTTACAAGCGAGTGAATTTCGTTATTAGGCTGGACAATCATGATATGACGAGTTAAACTGAAGATAGTTGTTTGTTAAACCTGATTTTTTTTTTTGCAACTGAGACTACGTTCCAAATGTAAGATATAAAACCGTATTACCTGATATTGTGTATCAACTTGCCCTTGAATATTATTTAAAGCGCACTTGCTGCATGGTACTTGTTAGTCCTTACAGTGTTCGCTTTATGGAGTTTTGTTTAAAAGTCCTCAAAAGCATTCCAGAATTTAAGGACCTCATAAACGTACTATTACATGTTTATGTGTTAAATATGCAAATGAACGTCCTCATTCTATAGTCCTCTCTCTCTCTCTCTCTCTCTCTCTATCTCTCTATCTTTTTCTCTGTGTGCGTGTGCTTGTGTTTGTATGTGTGTGCCATAATCAACATCTCAGGAATACCTTGTATTTACTTTTCTTGTGTCTTTGGGACATGGTAGGTGAGCACAATAAACTGGTTGGTTTCCCGCTGTATTCCATATCTGTTTTTGTTTTTATTGTTGTTGAATAGCTATTTTCTGTCAATAGCTTTCTGTGTAAATGTTATTCATTTAAATATAAAAATATACACAGCTGGGCTTTCTTTTTTATTTTTTGATCTTGTCAGTGTTTCTGGACTTGATCCTGCTATGAGCATAAATAACGTGATGTAAAATTTTCGCGAAGATTATCTTTCGATTTTTTTGCGCAGGTTTGTTTGATTATTATACGATTTTACAATAAAGAAAAGTTCAAAATCGGTTTAAAATGAGTAAGTTATGAGAATTAAAATATTTTATTAAAATCGCAGCCATTTTGTTTCATGGCAACAAAAAACAAAAGGGCAGATTTATTGAATTTCTAGATACATATTTGAACTGTATTTACTAATTTCTGTAAAATAATTTCTCTACTTCTTTTCCAGCTAGAATGAATGAAATTTAAGAAATAATAATTAAATATTTGCCCTTTTAAAGCGGTTTCTTTTCCAGCGCGCCGCTATGCCGTTTGACGCTATGACCTAACAATTGTGACGTCAGAACAGTGAATTGTTTGTTTAATAAACCTAATAGCCTTCTTTGTTTAATAGGAAAATGAATCTAATCGTGTTAGAATACCATGTTTTACATCTTACACTCAAGAAACATATGAACTTAATTTATTGAAAAGGTTATTTGCTAAATAAAGAATTCAGCAGTGTGTAAATGACGTCATAAATACACCAAAAATGGCCTCCATGATCAACCATTTTCTTAAATTTCAAACTTCCGATTCTTTTTCTATAGTGATCCTATTTCAAAAATTCTTTCAGCGTTATGAAAAGCTTGAAGATGACTTTCATATAAAATCAACTTATTATCAGGCATTCCTTGCCCTTTAAAATTAAAACTAAACATAAATAATCACGACAATTTACAGAAGCGAATTCAATTTAAAAAAAAAATTCTGGGTTCACATGATTCTCGTGTTCCGCGATGATTGGTTTACTTACTGTTACAGAATTTGAAATAAGATTTCTGCAAGGTTTATAATGAAATAAACTTACCGCTGGTATTCACCATAAATCTTTCCCAAGTTATTGCTTGTCAACTGAAGAAGGAAAAAAGAACAGATATTGCTTGTGGAAAAACAGTGACAACTACATTTTGCTGACAATGTACTGTCCAACAAGAAATGTTAGTTGAACTTGGGACAAACTAATAAAAACCAATTAAAAATAGATTGATAAACATGCAAACTCAGGGATTTTACGAATATCGAAATATCTTTACCAGAGTCTCTATTTGGGCATAATTTCATGAATATGTCAACACATATACTCGTAGTAAACTCATATGATATTATATTTCTCTTTATTTCATTGCATACTGATTCTGATTAACAAACACCATCGCTAAGTGTAAGATGGCGTTAAATACAAAGTCGCAAGACTCTGTTCAAGGTTGTTTTGTAAGACAGGTCCTCCGAAAAATGGGCGAGTAAACGGATGTGTTAGGAGTCTTATGGGACACGTTTTTCAAGGGAGGGTATCCTCCACATTTTTCTACTTGCGTTCTGATTATATATTACGGTGAATTTGCACTTCATTGAAGTCGTGGAACTATATGGACAATAATTCATAGAACATAATATATTTCAAAATTCATAGATGGATACATTTTACTCAAAATGTTTGTCAAATATGTTTATTTATCAAAAAAATTGATCAAATAAATAACTATATATTCTCACATTTGATTGCATTGCTTTAACTAGCCTACATAATGTTCATGTGAAGTTTCGTTTCTTACAACTCACCACAAAATAACTTCAGTGTTCTTATAGCATTGGTCGTTTAAAGCGAAGACATAGAAGATATTTGAGCCGTGCCATGGGAAAACCAACATAGTGGCTTTGCGACCAGCATGGATCTAGACCAGCCTGCGCATCCGCGCAGTCTGGTCAGGACCCATCCTGTTCGCTAACAGTTTCTTTAATTCCAATAGGCTTTGAAAGCGAACAGCATCGATCCTGACCAGACTGCGCGGATGCGCAGGCTGGTCTGGATCCATGCTGGTCGCAAACCCATTATGTTGGTTTTCTCATGGCACGGCTCATTTGTTTGTTTCAGTGTAAGATCGAATTATATATTTTACCGTGTTCATGAGTGGCGCAGCCACGAGTGAAAATATAAATTATGGTGTTCACGAGTGACATATATTTCGATGTTACACTGAAACAAAAAAAAATCTATTTATTTTATGTATTTTTAATGTTTTTTTACTAAATTATATTCAGTTTGTCCGCGCAACGTCACGTGCATCGCATCATAACATCATAATGTCGTGACCTCAGGATGCTTTGTAGAAAAAACTATAAATACTTCTATTACGTTTCCCGAATTCTTTTACATTTCATTATGATAAAATGTAAATATTTATGATCCTTTTATTATTTTTATACATCTTTAACTTTACTAAAGAATATTTTGCAAGGAAATTCCTATCATTTATAATTCATATCATTTCGCATTCAAATGCAGTTCCGTACCAGTGAAACATAAAAATGTTTGAAACAGTGAAAATATCAATTTTATTTCACTGATAAATTTCGGTATATCACAGAAGAACATAAAATAAATTTCGTATCATTTTTACAGAAAAAGATGCGGTGGGAATGTTAAAGAAATTTGGTACATATCATTGTTTTCAGTTCATTTTAATTTACAAATACAAATTTACAATATTTAATGATAAATTATTTTAGACAAATACTTTCAAAGTAGTTTACATTTAATTTTTCCAAAATGACTTACATGATATTTTAAAAACTAATTGAAAACCACAAAAAAACAAAGACAAATGTCAAACAGGTAATGCCACGTACCAAAAACGCAGCCACCACAAAACGAAATTCCACAGCACATAGACGTGCACACACACACACACACACACACACACACACACACACACACACACACACAAAACGAATAAACAAAGGAACACAGTTGGGCACCGCTTTGGAACGGTCAGTGGCAAAAACACCACTGGGGAGCTTAAACCGGTTTATGGTTCGCACCCAACCTCACTCTTACCCCCACCATGTTCCAAAGATACGGGACAGTGTAAATAAAAGTAATCCCCGCCAGGTGAATCTCTAACACACGTAATGGAAACAAAAAGGCATGGCATGTAAAACACAAAAATGCTTGTGTATAAATATATAAAAAAGCAAACCTTAAGAATCAAAAACGTTTGTACTCAATTCCTTTTCGGAAGACAGAGCAACAAGAGAAACACCCTTAAGGCCCCGACGAAACCGGCCAGAAGACAGATGTCAAAACAGTTCAGTGCTGGTAGGATTTAAAAACTGCTTATCATAGAGTCCTCCCCCTCTTCCGCCAGACACAATCAAAGAGGGAAGCGTAGTGTCCAATATACCACATAAGATATAGCCTGAGGTACATCCCCATCCAAATCAGGAAAATTTACAATACTAAATAAAAAACCATCCTTCTTGTCATAAATTTTAGTATGTATAATATTGTCATAAACAGAGAGATGTAAAATCTAAAAATGAAGCACCAGTATCCGAATTTTTAGTTTTAATTAACTGAAGCTCCCTAGGATGAATAGTACCAAGCAATTGACCAAAAACGGATTATCCATATTAAGAATATCATCCAGATAGCGTGATGTATTATAAAATGCAGTTATAATACCTGCCTGGGTATCTGGAGAAAGGCTCAACATAAAGTCCCTTTCATAACAATATAAAAACAAATCTGCGACAAGGGGTGCACAATTTATTCCCATGGGAATACCAATTACTTGTCTAAAAACTGCATTCCCAAACCTGATGTAAATGTTGTTAAATAAAAAGGAAAGGGCTTTACAAACTTCGTTACAGGTCCACATTGTATAATGTTTAATAATATTGCTGGTAAAAAAGCTTTATCAAAATTGCAAGCGAGAAATATAGCATTCTCTCTGGCAAAAGTCTTCTGAATTAGAGCAGTTAGTTTGTCGTTTATTAAATTATGTGGTAAAGTGGTATACAAAGTAGAAAAATCATATTTACTGACTGTAAATACCTTGTAATTATTAATTTTAACTTATCCAGGATTTCGCCAAATTTTTTAATCAACAAAAATAAGTGTTTACCAGAGTTTCATACACTTTATCGCAGTATTTTTTCACGTGGGCTTTTACAGCAGTTAGACATGATGTTGATAGTTTTGAAATATTTGTAGTGGTACAAGAGCTTGAATTAGAGATGAAGCGGGCTTTATATGGTTGTTTATGTAATTTAGGAATCTAGTACATGGTTGGAAGTATAATTTGTTGATCGTCTATACGAACTTTCAAATTAGAAACTTCAGTGATGTGATCAGTGACCAACAGAAGGACTCAGTGTATAAGCTTTAGTGCTATTTATTTCGTTTTGTAAACCATTATTATAATGCAAGCGTCAAATGATGATAATATTGTTGGCCGCCTTGCATACTTAGAATGAAATTCTTGGATTTCCTTTTTCAAATGTCTTAAAGTAAACTTGGGTTTTGGTGGAAGTAGGTGTTCGTTTGTTTGATAAAAATTAATTCGAGAATCGACAATGTAAAAAAGTATTTCGTTTCCAAGACGTTAATTCATTGGGATCAGCAGTCTCACGACGTCACCGTTTAACACAAAAAGTTTCGATGGATTCCGCAATCTGACCACGACAAAGATCAAAATCAATAGTTGAAGGAATTCTATATTTAGGTCCTTTAAAGAATAAATTACGAATACGCTTGTCTTTGATAATATAAAAATTACCTGATGACATGACTGGCATCTGAATAGCAAATTATTTATATTTTACATTCGCAGTAAAAAGGGGTATTAGTTTGAGCATCTAGGTTGGAAACGATTTTATTGTAATTGAATATAACATTTCTTACAAGTGTTTTATATTTATAACAGATAAAAGTAACTTCGGAGTTTATGAAATATTTAGGCACAGCATCATAGACACGTCTATAACAAAATATACTGGGTACATCGGTGAAGTCAATACCTTTATTCATGAAATAAATTTTAAGAAAATATCTCTCATGGTCAGATTGTGTGTCAATATATGGACGGAGAACGTGTTGTGTGTAACTTTGAATAAGATATGATACAGTGTAAAACGAATCGGTTTGAATAACATACTGGTCCGCTTCCTCGTCTAGCTTTTCAAGAGACTGAACAGATAAAGATGTGAGACAAGAAAGCATTGAATGTCTACTAGAGTTTGAAAGAATTAAATCGAGGTCTGCAACAGATATATTGAATTTAGATTGGCGCTTAATATTACATTGCGTCTAATTCCATGAGACTTAGATTTATGTTTCCTAATATTTAAAATAGAAAAGATATCGATATCAGGGTTTTAAGAGATATTAACGCTCACACACACAGGACAAAACGAACAAACAAAGGAACACAGTGGAATGGTCAGTGGCAAAAACACCACTGGGGAGCTTAAACCGGTTTATGGTGCGCACCAAACCTCACTCTTACTCCCACCAAGACAAATTCGTGTTTTTCGAGATAATATGACAGATGGCCATAAGTTAATACATGTTTAGGAATATTAGAAAATATCCAAGACAATGATTCGAAATGAAATTTTACTATTTGGAAACGAGACCTTTTTCGTGTTTCTGCAATTGAAATGTACAATTAAACGTTATTTTCTTCATACACTAAGTTTGAGGCTAAAACAAACGCTGAGGAAATGTAAGTAAAACCTTATTTGATTTGATTTTCTTGCCTCAAGCTTGTGATGATTTAATTTGTTCTACACATGATTTGTTAATAAACAAGTGGCGTCTAAAGTAACAACAAAATTCTGCTTGTAAGAATCCTTATTTCTTCAATTATTTAGTTTTGTTTCCACATGTCATTAATTCATTCGAAGTATGCATATCGAGTCAATGTCATTGTTCGACTGTCGTTTTGTCTTTCTAAATACAATAAAAACTTTATGATTTTGCCAATATTATACATTCTTGTTTGTAAAAATGGCCATGTCCATTTCCGTTAAAAGAACACGGAAATTTGACGCCACGTCGGCACATTATTTGGCGCCATACGGTACCAAATTTGATCTAAAACTTGATATAAAAGGACTGTAACATTTCTGTAAATCTTAAATTGACGCGTTATTAATTTCCATTATTTCAATGTACAAATGTCATTTATGGTGCTAAAATATTGACGTTGATTGACGTGCAATTTGGCGCGACGTCATATTTACGTAACTTGTTTATATTTGACGGCATTAAAATAAAGTAAATGTTTGAAACAACATTGGAACTGGATGTTATTAAAACATTCATAAATGTTGCAGATGTAAAATTCGGTAAGAGCTAAATTTTTATTATGTTTTTTACAAGTAAATTTATATTTATATTTATATGGAATATTATACCTAGATTTATAATTTGATAGATAGAAATGAAAACAATTTGAGATGTTCAAATCTTTATATTTACTGTCATTTATTTACCTTATAGATAGAGAATCACTGACGAATAAATATTAGAGAATCCAGCGCATACTCGTTTTGTCTATCCCAGATTCCAACAAGGACGAACACTTAATTCGCATACACTGTATTAAATATTAGGCGAGTAAATAATTCACTAGACGTCTATGATTTCCCAAATTATTCAAGGGGACGCTTTACTTTCCGTATTTGAACACTGCTAAAGTAGTTCTGCACGTTTGGATCTTTTTTTTTTTTAAATGTAGAATCTGATGAAAGTATGATTTTTCAAAACTTTAAAATGTACTAAGAAAATTATGAAATAAAACAGAAAGGATCATATGCTTGATATTCTATTAGATTGATTTAAAAACGTTGTACCCACACAAGCTTTCAATACTGGAGTCTACGTGAAAATTGAAATTCTGATGACATTTTCGCGAATAGAATTTCGTCTACATGAAACTTCTTGCGATAATAAACTAATATAAAGGTTATAATGTAATGTTGAGAAATAAAATGAGCCGTGCCATGAGAAAACCAACATAGTGGCTTTGCGACCAGCATAAATCCAGACCAGCCTGCGCATCCGCGCAGTCTGGTCTGGATCCATGCTGTTCGCTAACGGTTTCTTTAATTACAATAGGCTTTGAAAGCGAACAGCATGGATCCAGACCAGATCTGCGCGGATGCGCAGGCTGGTCTGGATCCATGCTGGTCGCAAAACCACTATGTTGATTTTCTCATGGCACGGCTCAAATGTATACTGTCCGTGTGTTTGTTTCTAAGATAATTGAACACGATTAAAGAGATTCGCACATTTCAAGCTGATTTTGAGACATTATTTGGAGTTATTTAACAAGACAAACCTTTGAATACCATATTTTATCTCTAGAAAGGTAGTAACGTTGCAGGATGTTTAATTTTACTCACATTTTACAATTTACTTATTAAATGTTTTTCGTTTCCGTATGTCGAGTCCAGGCTTTATTCTACATTATCCGGATAAATGACGTAACGCCATTATTTTCAGTTAGTTAGACGTGCAGAACTACCTAAAACCACCAGACATTTCTGTAATATGCGTTGATATGCAACACCCTTCTTTTGTTAATATTTAGATGTGGTTTTAGAACATTTATTTTGCCAATTAACTGCATTATCCTTCCGCGGACATGTTCTTATCAATTTACTTGGTCATTCAGCAAACATGCACTGTGCATTACGGTTTTCGCATTGTATCCTCTTTTGATAACCTTACTAACACAGTTTACAAATATTTGATTTTAATAATCGTTGTGTTTAATTTTTCCGAAGTTTATAAACTACAACCCATAGTATACTGGGTGTGTAATACATGTACCAAGTTTTAGAAGTGTATAAATGTGTGTGTTATATTTTTTAAAGTCTGTCGTAAAATTTGGTAAAAGCATTCCGTAGTTTATGATATTGATAACCCTGTTGTAATAAATGTTTGGTAATATGAAAATTTCCATGATTAAAATCCTCTAACTTTTAGCAAACTCATACAAAACGAATAAGTTGTGAAATACCGATATCTATTCAATGAAAGTCATTATGTTCATTTGTTTACGATTGTTGTTCCCCTTGCATGTATTTACTAATGGCAAACTGCAGAGCACGCATACGACGAACAAATAAAAAAAAAACAATTATGTCTATGAAAAACTTACTTATTTTGATTTAGGACACGGACATTGTTACAAATACAAAAAACGTACTCGTTTTGCAGTTTTAAGACTATAAAATCAGTTTAACTGCCATGAACTATCCGAAAGTGAATAACTTCGTGGTTCAAAAGCATATTTTGATAAAATAACAATTCTTTAGAACCATAATAAAGGTGATGAATTGACATATAATTGATTGGAATTTCAACAATGCAGTTTTGATTGATCTGAACTTTGTTCGTTGTCACATTGAATCGTTTCCAAGAATGCCCTCGCATTAATGTAGAACATAAGCAGGCTTGTAAATATCAATACTGTATTACATGTACACAGTCAAATGCTAAGACAACAGATTAACACCGCTAAAGAAAAGCATGTATCGCCAGATTTTTAACAGAAATTATAAATATGGACTCCATAAACCGAAGAAAGATCGATGTGATTTATGCGAAAGAATAAACTAAAGGACTAAATTTGAGGAGTCCCAAGACGAGGAGTTAACTAATAAATTTGAGACACATCTGGCTGACAAAGTTCACTCCAAAGCTGAACGTGACAGGGACAGAATAGACAAAACATCTGTAGTATTTTGTTTTGATTTGGAAAATGTGATCATGATTTCCTTAACAAGGGCTGGTGTCAGCAATTTCTTTTATAAGAGGGAATTGAACACATATAATTTAACTGCGCATTCCTCAATTGACAACACAGCATATAACGTCATTTGGAATAAGCTTTAGTTGGTAGGATTCAAATGAAGGTGCAAGCGATCTCGTAGCTATGCTGACCACGATTATGCAAGAACATCCCGCTGTCAGATAATTTAAAACAAATACAATGTATACAGTTAAGTTTAACTAATTCGTGTCCTGAAAACCGTTCTGGATTACCAAAAAGCAACACCACGTTTACAATTCCACAATATACCGTTTACAAAAGTCAAATATTTGAAGTATTTGAAAGGGAATCAGCTTGAGGTATCATCTCAATATTTTTGAACTAACTGGCTATATATGGATTTCATATATCATTGAAATGCTCAAAAGTATTGAAAATGAGGTCTCAAGATGTAATTGTTTATACGAAATAAAGAAGGAACTGAATTAGTATTTTTTGATCTCAGTGTAGCTATTGATTGATTTATAGGGGTTTCTCGAGGAAGGTGCATGTAATTACCATAATACTGTAAACCTAGAATTGTTTTCGCGCTTTTTAAATTAGCGCCTTTCGCGGGTAGTATATTTCCGTGGCGATTACTGATATTTGGTATTCTGTCAGGTGAATAAGAATAATATTTCCCTCCAATCGATCAAGTTAAAGCAAAATTAATGAGGCTCAACCTTAACTTCAAACTGTTTTTCTCTCCAAATGCCAAAGATTAACCACTGGTTTCAGTTTCAGTCAGTGACCTAATGAAAATAAACACTTGCTGAAAACTATGTTCCACCTCGTTATGAGAAATTTCAGCACTTGGACATTATGTACAAATGCATCAAAACGAAGATGATATGAAACAGACGTTTTAAGACGTTGAACTGTCCGATAATGTGGCCCTTTATGAAGTCCTTGTCCAGAATTCAATACTGCATATATATATATATATATATCAGTAAACTGACAATAGTTTTGTAGAGCAATATACATGTTTTATATGCTGTTTATTTTTCAACCCTTTCTTTCTGTGATTTGGCGTCATTTGTTGTTTATTTTCCTTCTCAAAAATATGGGGCTAACCGTTAATTAACATCGATATAATATCATTTCAGGACTAAATGTATTTTATATTACACTTATATTATTATCAACTGATGATAAGGACAACTAAAGGGGCAGAGGTACCATGATACTGGTTTTCGATTTGAAGGCGTTGCAGTATCGCCACGCCTTTTGTGCCTGGAGAAAGGCCTGCACCCGGTTATAAAAGCATGATGCTTTCACAATCCGGTTTTAATCTGAATATTTACGTAATATTACCTTTATGTTTTATTTGCAAAAGAAATCCAACATTACGTATTCCAATTTCTTGATACATTTTGACTTTTTAGACTATATTTTAATTCCTCTGGTACGCAAATTAAATGCTCAGTACATCTAGAAACGCAAAGTTTTTACCCTTGGTTTTTTCTTACTTTCCTACACGTGTATTTAAATTTTGTGTAGTAGTATTGTAAAATCGTGTAGAAACCTAAGTATCATCCAGATTTTATCGATATTTGTCATGTAAATCTCTCGCTTCAATACAAACGCAAACAGCACGAATTTTACGTGCAACTTTTACACATGGTAAATTTTGGTATAAATTGCATAGAACCTTTTGTAAAGTTTGCTTATGAAAGGAAAATCACGAAAGAATTGTCATAGGTTTCGGTATCACGATGCCGCGATTATCCGAACATGAGGGAAATCAGGCCATTGAAATGCTTGTGGCAGGAACGTCAAAACGGGAGGTTGCGCGACTGTTTAATTGCCATGCGTCGACCATATCTTGTCTGAAGGCATGTTACCAGCACACTGGCACCGTTCGCGATCGCCCACGTCCAGGCCATACACGTGTAACAACTGCCCGGCAGGTCCAGCAACTCCGCGTGAACCACCTCCGCGACAGGACGCACATCCGTTTCATTCAGCGACAGTGGGACTGTGTTTTGTTCACTGATGAATCGCGCGTGCCAATGAGCCGGGCTGATGGAAGGCAACGGATATGGAGACGCAGAAACGAAAGGTACAACGAGCCGTGTGTACTACAGTACAACAGATGGGGTGGAGTTTCTATCAATACGCCTGGTTGTATTCCAACGAAACGTCAACGCTCAGTCGTACATTGACGATGTCCTACACCCCGTTGTGGTGCCGTTTCTGCAACAGCATTATCCTAATGGCAACGGGATATTGCAGCAAGACAACACCAGGCCTCACGTTGCCAGGACGACGCAGGTATGTCTGCAGCAGAACAACATCAACTTGCTGCTATGGCCCGGCCCGTGATGTCGCCAGACATGTCTCCTATTGAGCATGTTTGGGAAGAACTCAAGGGTAGTGTGTATGCACGTGCTCGTGTGCCTGTGAACCTCCAGGAGTTACAAGACGCTGTCCGGGATGAGTGGGATAACATCCCACAAGCGATCATTGACCGCACTGTTCGTTCAATGAACCGACGATGCCTTGAATTGGTAAATGCAAATGGTGGTTTTACACGTTACTAATTGTGTGCTTGTTCAAACCTGAATTTGGACCCTTAAATAATGGAATTGTGTAATAAAATGTTAAAGGTGTATTGATAATGAAATAAAATAACATCAAGTGAGTGCAGTTTTCTTGTCAATTATCATGTTAAAAAATATTTGACTGTAGACCAAGTGTTGCGTTTCTAGATGTACTCAGCATATATCACAGGACTGTTTATTTCAATATTTTAAGCTTTAACGATTTAAAAGACTTTATAATTAAGTTAACTTAAGTTTTAAATATCTTTTTAATCATGAATAGATACCCTGAAATGAAGTATAATTTGGGAGATAATAGGATAGGCGGAGATAAACAACCAGTGTCACCGAGTTGCCTGGATGTCGCAGGGTCAAGTAAACATTGCCCGCAGTTTATGATCTCTAGAAATTTTTGTTATGTTTGTCCCGTACTATTAGTGGACTCGCAAGTATATTAATTGGAATTTAGAAATCTAATTAATATTCAGTTTGAACTAAACGCTACGTACATAAATGCTCTAAGCAATGTTAAAAAGCATGAAACATTATAAACTAAAATCATATTCTTGCTAAGCTATAATATACTTCAGTAAGTTGAAAATTTAAGGAATATCGTTTTATTTCTACTTTCAAAGAAAGTCGACTAAATTCTTTGTCCGTAAATTCAGCAGCCTAGCAGCGGAAAGTTAATAGCATAGCAGCGTGAAGTTAGTAGCCTTACAGCATAGCAGCGGAAAGACAACAGGTAGCAACCTAGCAGTGTATCAGCGGAGCAACCTACACGTTAGGGATATATAAGTAAACACATATGGTTTCAGGCTGGTTTTCGCACAGCGATGATCATTTCGACCTTATATATGTGTAAAAATATGTTTTTGTTTAGTGACCTCGGTTTTATATAAATGACGAAATATACGTATAATAAGATAAACAAACAAAATGTGGTTTTGTATTCCCTTAAGTTTGTTTAATACGGATTTTGTTTCCTGTACATTTAATGTCGCGAAATATGCATGTTCAATAGAAAAGTAATAGGCATATAACAATATTGACTAATTAGTTTGTTGGATATCAAAATATACAGACCTGGGGCCGTATTCATAAAGCATCTTAAGTACAAGAAATTGATTATTTACTTAAGTATTACTTAGGTAAGAAATTTATTTTACTTAAGTATACTTGTTATTCATAAAACAACTTAATAAGTAATTCTTGGCTTTTATTGTGGACGAAAACATTTTAAAAAAAACAACAACATTAATTTCAGACAGATACAACATGCACAATTATGTTTAAAGTGCTTTTATCTGAAAAACAACACTTTAATCGTACTCACGACGCTATTTTGTTTTCTGACTTAAGTCATTTCTTACGTATCTTAAGTTTAAGCTGTTTTATGAATAGGACTTAAGTTTTTTACTTAGACTTAAGCTGAAATCACCACAACCTTAAGTAAAATCTTCAACTTAAGTCAAAACTTATACTTAAGATGCTTTATGAATACGGCCCCTGATGTAGAATCTATATATTTACCGAGGCCTAATGGTTTGATGTATAGGCCGGATGATATATCTATAGATTTGTGTATTCACCAAAATCATTACTATCCATTTCATTTCATTTACCACGTGCGGTAAACGGTGTTGTGACAGTATTTGTTTTACCGGATTACACTACCTTGGTGCCATACACTCTTTACTGTGTAAATACTTTAAATAAAACTTTATACAGTTATAGAACACTATCTGAACATTAAGTTCCCCTGCTCTGAAGGTCGTTGTAATCCTGCGATATCAAAGCTCTACATGTCGCTTACATCGATCGAAATGTACACATTTGCTTTTTTATCGCTAACAAGTCAGTTGTATGCTAGAACGTGTATGCTACTACCATACTTGACCACTTTCCTTCAAAAATATTTTAGTCATTTACTTTACTTTACTAAACGACTGAGCTGCTAGACTGCTAACTTCATGCTGATAACGTCATGATGCTAGGCTGTTTTGTTGCTAGACTACTAATTCCATACTACTTGGCTGCTAACGTCACGGATACTTTGGTATCACTTATTTTAAGAACTGACAAGTTCATCTGCTTGTCCGTACTTTATTACAATGCGAGTTTTATTCACTACTATTATAAGATATGAGTAATTTCAGACTCAGTTACTGATAATAATATCGATTTTAGTCAACATTTACCCGTTTAAAATAACATTTAATAAATTCTAAGCAAGTTTTTACATCCTGTATTTTTAAAATTTCGCTTAATTTGTAGACCAGATTTATTGTTTTGATTTTAATTTACATAAACACTGAGTGTATGCTAAAGTCCGCGTAAACGTAAAAGATGCAAATTGGTAAAATTAGTATTTCTTTATAATGTTAACTTAAAGAATATATGAAAAATACGATCTGCCATAAATTGACAGTATTATTAGTAGTAGTATTCTTACTAGAATAGTGTTGGTTTGTCGTTGAATAACTTAATCGAGGCGAACTACGATAAAATAATTATAGGTTATTAGTTTTGTATCGGGAAATATGCACGATTTCTTCAGCGGAAATATTGCGCGACTTTAGGAGTGCAGTATTATTCCGCTGAAGAACGAGTGCATATTTCCCGATGCAAAGATAATAACCTTTCTATTACATACGCATCTACATGTATAAATATTATGTAAATATCATATATATGTTCAATAGCCTGAATAGGATTGGCAATACTGAACTAAATAGAGAAAAATAGTGCAACAACACACACTGATTATGTCACGCATCCGATATGAAATTCAGGCGTCAGTGTACGGAAAAATATTGACGTTTCCGGTACCAGTGTAACTTAACGGGGAATAGAAACGAGTATGTAATAATTGACTGTATTTCCCAAATTATTAAAGATATATTTATTATTTTATCAGAGAGCGACTTTAATAAAAGCAAGACAGATTTAATTTGTATTCGTGTTAGTATTTGAATAAGACCCCCTTTTTCAGACCGATGAGAGAAAGTTGTCTCCTTGCACTACACAAATATATATAGATCAGGATACATCTAACTGTTTTGCTGAATACATCGATTGAAAGCTCAAAAGACAACGAGTTCTCAGGAAACGCAACATAATTTATCTGTTCTGTGCAATTGTTTTGTCTTTGCTGGATATGTCTCCATACTGACACAATTATAGGTCATATGGTGTTTTATTTCGCTCAGCTTGATAACAAGTTTAAAGATTTGTAACTGTGTCTCTACGAGATTTGCTCAGCATGCCCTTGGAAATGTTGGCTAACATATGTCACATATTTTACATTTTCTGTACGACTTTATGTCTGTCTTACCTTTCGTCCGTCTGTCCATTCCGCGGTCTTGTTCATGCTGAGGGTTTCATTGAGTTTCCTCCCTTTCTGAAATTATACATATTTTCAAAATAATGCGTAAACTATATGAAAGAAAATGGTGGAACGTTCTTTCCTTTTATGAAACTTTCAGCAATACACATTTTTTTACAAATATGCGTACACAAACACCGTATGCAAGGCCAGACGAACGTTTAATTGATAAATGTTGCAGCTAGAAGTACAAACTATTAAAATCAATTATCATGAATGGCACAGTATAACAATACAATATACTTAATTATATTATAATTTTAAATGTCTTACAAAGGCAAATGTCTCTTCAATTTCAATCACAATTTAACTGAAAAATCAAATGCTGCAAAAGTCATCAATATGATAGCACACATCCATGTCAAATGAAATAAACAATTTTATAATTAATTTCCCGCAAAAATCAATTCCGCTTAAATTTGACTCGCACTGCAACCGGCACCTTTTGATATGAAATTTGATACGAAACAGTAGCAATTTTACGTTTTATTTCCCGATTGTTATTATAATATATATATCACAAATAAATTACAAGGAAATTATTGTATTTGTAAAAAGTCTGAAAACCGGACCAAGTCAAAAGTCCGGTTTTCAGAGGACTTTGCACAGATTTGTGATAAGTATTATATTAACTGAATCATTTTAACATCATTTGAAATGATACTTAAAGATGAAAAGAATGTTTCATTAATCGTGCAGATATGAATGGACAAGCTGCTTTAAATCACTGAACATATTACATCTAAATATCGATATTTAACACAGGTGTTTATCTTTTTCAAAATGTCATGTTATGTACAACTGTTACTATAGATCAATTAACTTATCCGAGTTAATTAAGAAATGAAATGATTTTTTTCGGAGTTCATGCGAAATGAACGACAGAATAGGATCGGCAAATCCATGAATCGCGCTAATTTGCCGATCATATTATGTCGTTCATTTCGCATGAAAACCGAAAAAAAAGTTTCATTTCTTATATTTACATTATATTTCCTTTCCATTTGTAACCTGTATAATATTATGAACTGCATATAATTTGTAGCATTTAACATTACAATCAGCTTCCCAGCCATTCTATTCACCAGACGGAACAACTGCGACGTCAACTAAGGAACGTTCTCCCTGACTATATGCGGACGTCGTTAAAACAGCGGTCGGTTATCACTAAGCAGCCGCGCCTATACGTTTGCTGTTCATACGAAAATGAACGTCAAAAGCTTCAAGGGAAAAGAATAGGGCGAATGTAAATATATCAAGATATTTTGCAGTTCATTTTCAGTTCATAGCTAATGTACAAACTACATGCATAAACACACAGATAAATGTTTTTCACACCTACTTAGGGAAACAATTGTGACTGCTACTTGGTAAGCCAAAAACATTGTCACCTGCTTGAGATAATTTTTTAAATTCAAAACAAAGTGACAAAACACAAAAGTTTGACACTTACTGTCCCGTTTTCAGTGGACTTTTATGTATAATTTTCATTTGTGCTCATGAAAATCCGTCCGGTTTTCAGAATTCAGAGTTTCCGGTATTCAGTGTGTCTTTTTTGATTAAAAAGAGAAAAACTTGGGACTTCGAAAATCGATTCAGGTTTTCGGAGGGTCCAGTTTTCACTGTATAATTATAGTAAATGTGGCTTGATACATTTCTTAAAGGCATATTTTAGTTTACTTTAATAATATTAATTTTCAGTATGTTCCAATTTTATGAAAATAGTGGAGGAATCAGCATGAAATACATGACACTTCTACATAGATCTGTTAATGTTACTGGAAATATGTGTGCGTTTTATAAAATTTTCCTTTTTATAACTTGGACATTTATCGTATGGACATGATTGAGTTATCTATACTTTCGTTATATTTTCAAAATTCTAAGATCAATAAAATCTAATAGTGACGGTTTAATTTCGCTATGTACAGATACGTTAATAAATCTAACTAACTTTGTGATCTTTTTTTTTCTTCTAAATGAGATCAAAGTGCGAGTATGAGGAAGCATTATTAAGGAGACATTGAATCAATGAAGTAAAACTGTTTTCCTGAATACTTTGTTAAGGAACTCTTTCTCTGTGTTAAAAGTAACTCTTCAATTCATTTTCGTAAAAATTCCCTTTACAAATATCAAAAGTCAATTTTATCATAGGACACATTAAAACTGGCATCACACCTGATACTGTTGATATGAATAGATTGAAGCCTGTCTGTTGAAAATGAGCGGAACAATCTTACTGACTATACCAGAAGTATAAAAAGAATTTAGCTTGACCCGATAAGATGAACTCGTGAACACTAAATTTATATGTTTTACAACATGTATATACAACTTTATTTCCTCCAAATCAATGAAGAGTCACATATGATAATACAAACACACAAATATCAGTATAAATATAGAGGAACTGTTATTGCTTTTATAAAGGAAAAGCAAATCAATTTATAGACAGAGTACACACATTTTAAGGCTTAATACTAATGAACATTCTTCGTTAACTACAATAAAGCAATAAAACCCATTGACATTAGCTTCAAAAAGAGCGAAATAGGGACGAAAGCGAAGCTATGATTCAGGATTATTACCTCACATGTTTTAGTTATTTTGCTTATATTGTCATACATACAGATTCATGACTGTAGGGTTAACGCACGTTTTTTTGTGTAACAACATCTGTAAAATCCCAAGGGATTGGTTGGTGCACGAGCACGTATGGCGAGTGCACCAACATAACCCGAGGGATTCTGCAGATGTTGTTTCACGAAACAAACGTGTGTTATCGCTATTCTTGCATTAAATACAACTAAAGTGCTGGAAATATTGAAAAAACAAGACTATTCAGCTGACATTAGCCGATCGAAGTCGGCCGTTTCAGGTTGTAATGGACACATGTTTTATTTATGCATTTCCAGAGCCTACAGAAACAGTGCATATTTTATACATGTCGAACGGACATTTTTGATGTGGTAATTTCTTTAATATTAAATGTATGTAAAATAAGTATATTTCGGTAGGGACGTTAGCTTTAGAGGCTCGGAATTATGAGAATAGGGCATACACGGCATCCTGTCTTTACACAATTTGCAGGTGAAACTAAACGACAGAACACAATTCTGCTTGGTTTAAATTAATAGTCTGTCCCTTACGCTTTTTAAATGTAAACATTATCGTTTAATAGAAATTGGTATCGATACCTATATTCTTCATATCGTTAAAAATGAAATCTCTAATCATATAACGTAGAAAATTTTGCTTTGCATCCCACCCCATCGCCATCAAAGTTTGATAAACACAAAAATTTGATTTTTTTCCAACATCGATATAATCAACTTAGATTGGATTTATAAACTCAAACATGGTTGGTGAGAACTACAAATAAATTGAAAAATATATAATAAATACCTTCTGTTCATCAAATGTTCATTAACTATGGAAAAACTTAACGCTTCGTCATGTTTATGCTTTACATTACACACCATCACTACATTAGTAAACTGCATAGATGTGTAAAGTAGACACAAACATTTTTTAAAAGTTTAAGTGTAAGATTTAAAGTTAGCATGTCAACTTTCTCAACTCAAATTAATTTGGAAAACGAAATTGTATTTTTGTAAATGTTGTTTGCCTATCATTTTCAGGGATTAAATCGCGGCGTGTAAACTTGCTTTGAAAAATTATGTTAACATAAATGATACTCTCAATGATATTTACCATAAGAAATTACAAATGGTTTGTTGAATACACCATACTGTACACACCATGAAGGTCGGAAAGCACGAAATTTACGTTCTTGAACGTATATGTGAATCGTCATGTTTGAAATGTAAACAAAGGAACACGAGCCGTTTCATCTTACGGGACTTACAGGAACATAGTAAGCGATTGTTTATTTATTGTATTTATGTTCTAGTAATCTTTGACACTGATTTCGAGGACAAGCCGGATTTGTGACACATACATGTCTGTTATTGGGCTGGAAAAAGATTCAAAATTTAAACTAAAAGCTATATTGCACAACTTCTTTGTTATTTCTGTGCATACAATTCGGTTGTTTAAACGTTAGAATATCAGAAAATTACATGAAACAAAACATAGCTTTGAAAAAGTCACGATCTTTCATCACTTGTTTGGTTGGCGCATGTTTACAAATTAATGTTAGTAGGCTGTGATGTCCATGAAGCCGTGTAAAGTTGTAATTTTGATGACACTTTGGTTTTATTTTGTAATCGTGAGTGATCGTTAAGTGATCAGAAAGATCGGACAGTGGGATGTTATAAAAAAGTGATGCTATATTTAGATTAGAAAGTGAATCGTACTATACAATAAGGAAATCTAAGGTAAACCCCACCTTTTATTTCGTTCACTGAAGAAAACATGGCGGACATATTTTTGTAATTAAGCCGTACACATGTGATTTGTGTAACACAGTTTTACGGCGTTTACTTAGAAAACTAACTCTAAGCTCATTTACACCGACATATCCTTGATTGATGAATATATATATATTGTATAAATATGAGAGACTTAAGGTACCAAATATGTGCACCGAAAATTTCTATGCGTTTTCATCTAGTACACTGTTGGGACATGCTTTTGAGTGGCATTGATACTTTATGATTTACTCGGAGATACATTTTTTCATTATTATTAGTTTCTCTTTGATTTCTCGTATTGTTACGACAACCTCAGTTTTTCATAGGAATTTTACATTGTCAAAATAGCATGGTCCTTAACCTCGCACCTGTGGCGGATCAATACACACCAACACACACCAACACACGCGACCTTTATTACATGACACAGCTGTATATACATGTATAAATGTGATTTTATATCGTGGCCTAGTTTACATGTATTATTGTTGTAAATACCTCGTATTGCATGTTTCGTACATGTTCTTTTTTCTGTATAAATTTGATAAAAAATTATTTTTGTACATATTAGTAAATAAAAGGAAGCGGTTACCTTTGGTAATAATGGGTTCGTAGTGTATTCATGCTGTTTCCGAACAAAAACCACAAAACTACACAACACTAAGCCACATATCAAAATAATTGCATTGTTATTTCTCATATTCCTGACTAACTCTGTTCCCTTCTGTTGTACAAATATTGTCCTCCTTAGAATGCGGTGTATCAATACTAGTATTGAAGTCTTGATATTGATGGAATACATATATTCATAACCCTTCTTTTAAATGCCATGCATAGTAAAATTTGAGTGGATGGGGTAAATTTGAGAAAATTCTGAGCGCATTTGTATTAGTTTTCTTATCTTTGATTATGATAGATTTCATGAAGTTCATTTCAGCTCTTTTGAAGAGTTGCCATAACATGGTCATATATAAGCCTACAAATATTATTATAATACGTGACATAGTTAGAAAGTTATCTTTCCTGAAAATGAAAGAAATCGGTTTGTTTTGTACATAAACGCATCTTGTATTATGTTAATGCAACGAGAGTGATGTTGTATTTGTTTGCTTATAATTTTCTTTACAATAATGACAAAACGCGAAACTTAAATAAGCGTGCTTGACTACCAGTAGCTGATAATGTCGTTAAGTTGAGAAAAATATCGCTTTTTACAGGTATGTACAAATCTTCTGATTAGAAAGAACCATTAGTATGACAATTTTATTTACTATTTAAATAAACAAGAAGGTAACTATATAAATAGATAAATCGTTATCGTGCTAAAAGGAAACTCTGGCACTCTCAAACAGGGTATTTCTTATGTCACTATACAAATTGCATTCACGCAGTACATGAATCTTATTCTCAATGTTATTGTTATTATTGTCAGAACAAAAAGGGCAAAATCGCCTATCAGCAGGCAAACCTTCATACTGCCCAGTTTCAACACGCAGTGGAGCAACTCCAGCTCTAAATTTACACAAAGCTGATCTATGACATTTTGGTATTATCATATTACAATACTTTTCAACAACATAGTCCTGTTTAAATGTACCGTAAGTTCTAAGTTTGTTACCAGCTCTTCCAGATGTACCCTGAGTAGCATTGACCTGACTGAACCAATCATTTCTAAAATCTGTAAACATCGCATCTTCAATGTGTTTAACCACTTGTTTGGTTAAAGGTACTGATAAATCATCATACTGTGTTAAATTATATTGACACAATTGCTTACGCACATAATGAAACCAGTTTTTACAGTTAGCAGATTTACTGTTAGCCCAGAGTGCTATTCGCTTATTAATTCGGGAAGAATTAGTAGTCGATAATCGCACCCAATAATTAACCACCACTTTCCACTGACGAATGGACACTGGTATCCAACCCATATCACCCGAGACAGCCAAAGTCGGGGTATATTTTCCAACTCCAAGAAAAAATCTCATAGCTCTATTATAAACTGCTGTAATACAGGAAAATGTTTTGTGACCCCAAACTGAAGCCCCATGTATCAGGATGTAACTTAACACCCTTTACATCGTTTTCAGACAAACATCTTTCTAATTCATCTATGAAGAAACAAAATAAAATGGGATTAGCTACACACCCTTGCTTTAAACACACTGTACTTTGTATATATTCATTTCTTGTGTAATTACATCTAACACATGACTTAACTTTACCGTACATACTCTGAAATCCACTGAATAATTTACCCTTTAAACCATTTCCTTTAGTATATTCCACAATAATTGTCTATTTACAGTATCAAAACATTTTTGAAAATCTACAAATGCGACGTATAACTTTCCAAGAATACAATCAACAATTGATTTAAGGATGAATGCTTTATCAATGGTAGAGTAACTAGCTTTAAAACCCGCTTGGTTTTAAGAAATTGTATGGTACATTTTTGCAAATAATTTATTCTATTTACACAACAATATATTTTACTCAGAACATTTTGCAAAGAAATTCCTCTGTAGTTTTCTACACTATTTACATCACCCTTTTTATGTAAAGTAACGATGATAGATTCGCACCATGCCAACTATCAGGGTATTCCTCTAAGGCAAACAATCTGTTAAATAATCCATTTAATACAGGTGTGATACTGTCTATACCGTATATAAAGAATTCTGGAGAAATATTATCGGGACCAGGATATTTTTTAGCCTTGTTTCAAATGTTTAATAGCTAATCTAACCTCATCATCTGTTATTACTGAATTAAATATATGGTTTTCAACTTCAGTATAAGGTTCATCCGAATATCAGTTGTTCAAGCATTGTTATCATTAGCAACATTTGAATTTAATAAACCTTCAAAATAGTCAACCCATTCAATAGTGCTTATATTATTTCTAACATTGCTCTTACGATTTGATAATCTTTTCA
Source organism: Mercenaria mercenaria (assembly GCF_021730395.1). Taxonomy (NCBI): domain Eukaryota; kingdom Metazoa; phylum Mollusca; class Bivalvia; order Venerida; family Veneridae; genus Mercenaria; species Mercenaria mercenaria. Next base: position 20,920,948 of record NC_069366.1, on the reverse strand, counting down.
GATTGGATCTAAAAGATTTTGGGTCCTGAAGTCGCGCAATATTTCTGCTGCAGAATTCGTGCATATTTTCCGATACAAAGCTAAAAACCTATAGCTATAACTCATTTTTGCTGGAAACGTAAGCTAGAAATACAATTTTGTTATTTGATTCACATGTTGTAAAAGAATAAAAATCGATACTATATACTGTTAAAGAAAGTTTAAATCAATCAACATACTAGTTAGTTATGAAAGGAGTAATTTATATTCAATACATAAATTTCATCAAAAAGGGAGGCATTAAAATTCTAAAACAATACTGTCTTTCAAAATAATGTTGAATCAAAATACAAAAACAGAGAGTGTATAATAATGCATTTAAACTACACATTAATTGACATCATTCAATTTATTAACAAATTTTACCATTTGTATTCTCAATTGTAAGGTAATTGAGTAAGCACATATAAATCGAGATTCATAAAAATACCATTAAAATATATATGAAAAATGCAGAAGAATGTGATTTCAACAATAGTAACACGCTACGCTAACCCAGTTTCAAGACTATATAAGCAGTACAGATTTTTCTATATTACTGTTGGCCATGTTCCTATATACAGTGAACCCATCGTTTATATGACTGAAAAATTGTTGAAAAAGACGTTAAACCCGAGAACGCACACACGCACGCACGCACGCACACGCACACGCACACGCACACGCACACACACACACTGTATATATATATATATATATATATATATATAATAGAAAATATTAAAAGTTACTCCTGGACAAGTATATAATAAATAAAAAAGAAAAACATCCAATGGGTTTCCTCTATCTGTATTTTTGTCTACCTACCGGTTTCATATCATAATCATCAGGGCAGACATATAAAAAATGTGTAGTTGCTACGTAACGTCACATGTGTACACATGTGTACGCAACGTTATTTTATGACGTCATCAATACTTGTTTAGTTTTGGCTTAAATATATTAAAAAAGTAACGTTCCTTAGACAACCTAGCTGAAACATTATTATTATGAAATTTATAAAAAGGAAAAATTAAATACTGTGGGTCCATTTTAGAGCATAGATCTAAATGTTCACTAACAGGCAATTGTCTTGTTGATGGGTCTCTTATTTGCTGATCATGAACTGTTCTTCTGTTTCTTAATTTATCACCTGTTTGACCAATATAAAACTCTTTGCATCCATTGCAAATCAAAACATACAGAACATTTTGAACAGTACAATCCATGTTTTCTTTTACATGAAAAAATTTATTATTTAATTTTAAAGTAGTACCTTCTACAATGTGTTTACATAACCCGCAACGTGGCTCATTACATTTTTTAACTGAAGGTGGGGTGACATTTTCATTAAATCCTGATTTAACGAGAATACGTTTAAGGTTGGGTAATTGTCTTTTGCACTTAATTAATTTGGTATTATCTATTATTTTCTTCATGGTGGAATCAGAATTTAAAATGTCCATGTTATTTTTTATAATTCCAAATAATTCTCTATTTTTAGGATTAAATGTAGAAATATATGGCGTTATTTTTTCTTCTTTATTTTCCTTTACTGATAATAAAGTACTTTTAGGTATTTGCATAGCTTTTATGATTCCTGTTTTTATAACTTGTACTGGGTATTTATTTTTAATCAGATTAGAAGCTAATTCTATTAATCTTCTGTTAAGTATATTTTTGTCCGAAATAATAGTACACAGTCTACGAGCTAAAGAAAAAGGAATATTAGTTTTAGTGTGCTTAGGGTGACAAGACTTAAAATTTAAGAGTTGTTTAGAATCAGTAACTTTAAAGTAAATATCTGTGGAAATTACTATCCCTTCTTTTATAACTAAAATATCCAGAAATGGCAGACTACCGGCACCCTGTTGCTTTTTAAAACTTATATCTTTATGAAGTGAATTCAGCATTTTTTCAAAAAGTTCTAAATCATCAAATGATAGTTTCCAAAATATAAAACAATCATCCAAGTATCTTTTCCACTGTTCCATGATATAATAAGCAAATTGTTCATCCTTTTCCTGTTTCGCTTTTTCATATAATTGTTCTTCCAAAAAACCAAGGACCAAAGTGGCATATGTAGGTGCAACTTTTGTGCCCATAGCTGTGCCTTTAGTTTGATTAAAAAACAAAGAATTAAAAGAAAAATTGTTATTACTTAAAACAATTTTCAAACCATCAAGAATAAAGTGTTTATTGAACCTCTCATGGAGTAAATGAGGGTGTTTATTCAACCAAAATGATATGGCTTCTAGACCTAATTCATGTGGAATGTTAGAATATAAACTAACAACATCGAATGAAACTAATATAGTGTCTTTTGGCACTGTTTCAGGTAAAGAATTAAGGAATTCTATATTATCCCTTAAATAACTTTGTACTTTATTTAGAAATGGTTTAAGTAAAATATCTACAAAACAGCTAAGGCGACTTGTTTCACAGCTAGGGCCAGCTACTATAGGACGAAATTTTAAATCTTGAGGATCTACCACCTCAATGTATTCAGAATTAATATTTTTACAAACGTTTTGAATTAAAGTGCTTTTCTGAATTTTTGGTAAACAATAAAATGTGCTAGATCTGCAATCAAAATCTAATAGGAAATGAATTTCATGTTTAGTAAGATTTGTAGTTTTATTAACAAGACTTCTTATTTTAGAAAATATTTCTTTTTGATTACCACTTGGTATAGATTTATAATACGACTCATCAGTTACCATTTCCATAATTTTGCTTTTATAAAAATCTACATTCATTAATACAATACCACCTCCTTTATCAGCTTCTTTAATAATAATAGATTTATCTTGCGCTAATGACTGAATTGCTTTTCTTTAGGCTAAAGTAATGTTATGTTTGATTTGTTTATTTTCAGTAGAGATATTTAAACACATTGTTTTGGTTGTTGTTATATATGTATCTAGTTTTTCATTGCGTCCACTTGGAGGCATAAAATTTGACTTATTTTTAACTAAAGAATTGTTTGTACATACTTCATTCTCAAAGTATTCATTTAATCTAATTTTACGAAAAAAATCCTCCATGTCATTAATTAATTCAACAGAATTATGTTTTTCAGATGTAGGGGTAAATTTAAGACCTATCAGCAAGACACTTTTTTCAACATCATTAAGTTTAAGATTAGAAAGATTGTAAATTTTTGTAAAACTTTTATTTGTTTCAGCTAGGTTACCGTCTTTTATGATTGGCTTCTCCAGTTGTGGTCCGCCTCTAGAAAAGAACGATAGTTATCAGGCTTGACCACTTCTTCTTCACAAATTATTTCAGAGTTATCAGATCTGTCTCCTTGTCTTCCACGATATGAATTTCTTTCCCAAGGTCTATTTCTTTGGGGCCTTCTTTGTTGCTGGTTTCGTCTTTCTTCAGATTGATTATTCTTGTTAAAGTTTGATAATAATTGTCGTAGCAGAGCTTCCATATTTACATTTTTGTTTTGCGTGTTTTTAGGAACATTTTGCTTTACAGCTTCTGCGTATGTTTTCCGATCCCTTTGTGTATTTCCTTGGTATGTATCTTTATTCTTAAAAAATGGATTAGCATTTTGATACTTTACTATGAATTCTTCTTCGTATGATTTTAACCAACGTTCATTATTTATCAATCTTTTATGGCTAATTTCTTCATTTCTGGTAACTTCATTTCGCCAAAGTTCAACTAAATAGTTGGCAACACTGCCTGAACATTTTGAAAGTATGATTTCTTCCATTTCTTTGTCAATCTTTCTTGCGCGCTCATTGCAAGAGGCTTCTCTTAATCTTTCCATTTCTATCTCCATTCTAAAATCATGTAAAACGGCACTTTCTCTCAATCTTTTTTTATCTTCATTTTCATTTTGAAACTCAAATTTTTGAAATTTTCTTGGTATAACTACAGGGTTTCCTTCTATCCATTTCTCATGAAATTTCAAATTACCGTTGTTTCTTACCATTCCCCAATAAGCATTCTTTCTTGCATTAATTTTCTTATCCCATATGTTAGCCAAACTAGCTTTGATTCTCATTCCTTCCGATTCAAAACAATTAGAATTTACCATCATTTGTGCGCTGTCGCTGACAACTTCCTGCTTTCTACATTGAATTCTTTCATCAATTCCCTTAATGACCTTTGAAATTTCTGACACTGCTGCTTCCGTATTACTAGGCGATAGTCTCGCATTTGTTTCTCTTACTGCATCTTTCAACTCAAGGATGGCTGTTAGAATAAGTGAAAGTTTAGTACTAATTTCTCCAAGATGCTTCGATGAATCATCTTCCATATTGACTGAAGCTGTTGATCCTAACGGTGAGCTGTCCGAGCTACTATCATCTGTCTTGGCCCATTTAGGACCCATTGTAATGATCCTTGTCCAAGAAAAATATGATAGAAAATATTAAAAGTTACTCCTGGACAAGTGTATAATAAATAAAAAAGAAAAACATCCAATGGGTTGATGACGTCATAAAATAACGTTGCGTACACATGTGTACACATGTGACGTTGCGTAGCAACTACACATTTTTTATATATCTGCCCTGATGATTATGATATGAAACCGGTAGGTAGACAGAAATACAGATAGAGGAAACCCATTGGATGTTTTTCTTTTTTATTTTATATATATATATATATATATATATATATTATTTTATATATATATATATATATATATATATATATATATATATATATATATATACAGGGAATATACTAAACTTGGAAAATAGATTTTAGTTTTGCGTGCTTTGTTGGCAAATAAAACAAAATCTGAGCGAAAATAATGTGTTTTATTTGCCGACAAAGCACACAAAATAAATATCTATTTCCATTCTAACACGTTCCAATTACACCTTTTTATATAAAAAGAAAACCTTAAAAGTGTTAGACTTCCCACCGAAGCATTGATGGATGTGTTTATTCTTTATTAATTTATTTATCTTTGGCCCGCCAATTAAAAAATGATTTAGCTCAATAGGAACAGTGCAGATCTACGGGTGCCAGGACCGTGAGTTTGATCCTTGTGCGAGGTGTATCTTCTCCGTGACAATTTAACATTGTGTCTGAAATCGTTCGCCTTCCACCTCTGATTCATGTGGGAAAGTTGTCAGTTACTTGCGGAGAACAGGTTTGTTCTTGTACACAATACAGGAACACTGGTTAGGTTAACTGTCCCCGCTACATAACTGAAATACTGCCGCGAAAACGGCGTCGAAACCCAAAACAAACAATCTATCTTTGTTATTTTCGTCGCAAATTTAGAGATAATATTGGCGTATTTCCTATGATATGTTAACTGTGATTTTGCTTTAAAATGATGAAAAAAGTATCAAATATAGCGTCAAACTCGTACTACGAATCAAGAGCAAAAATATATCTTACAATGCTCCGTTTATCATTAGATCCAAATTAAATTATATTTCCTCTAAATTACCTCAACTAATGATCAATTAACTATAAAAAGATCGTATTTATTGCACTTACTCAAAATATGTAAAGAAATATTTCTTTAAAATCCACATGTATTGATTACTATCACCGGACACAATAAACCAAGTTGTGTACCGTTGTCACCATAATTGCTAAATTGCTTGTTTGTTATAGTGCGCACATCCGATTAACACACACCGACGGTACTTCAACATGAATTAATAAAGGTTTGATAATCCAAATAAAGGGGAAAACTTGTTCGAAAGTAGCAATAAAAGGGAAATAAGGAACGATAAACTGAAATTGATTAATTTGATTAAACGCCCAAATGTCTATACAATGACACATTTAATTCAATAGTATAATCTGAAGAGCAGATCCCTCGGAAGCATCGAGGCAAACAAGGCAAACATTGAAAATTGCAGTCGTCTGTTCAGGAGCAGGAATGGAAAATGCAACACTTAAAAATATAAATGTTGAAATGTAAGCTCTCACAAAAATTTGCTAACACCTGCTGTTATCGCATAAAAACAATTGTCAAAAAATTAAAACAATGTCATAAAGCCTCTGAAATATAGTGCCTTAAGATTTTTTTGAATGTGTCAAATGATTTACTTTTGCGTAATTCTAATGGCAGTTCATTCATCAATTTTGGATCAATTTTTATTCGTTTATTTTTTCTAAATGATACGCTCCTACTAGTAATAGTCTCTTTTAAACATCTAACAGAACCTTAACAACACAGTGATCAGATAAAAATGGTCCAGGCAAACATTTCTCTACATGAATACCATTAAGCGGCTCAATTATAACTAGATCCAAGTTATGTCCTTCTGCATGAGTACGGAAATCAATATGTTGTTCAAGGCCCGTTGCTACTAGGGAGTCCTTGAAGTTAGTCATATCACTCGTGTCACTTTTGATATGCAAATTGAACTCGCCCATTATAAGTAAATTTTCATAATGTGGTAAAATGTTTTGGGTGAAGTCAAAGAATTCAACAACGAACTGGTTACCAGTCGATAGAGCCGGGGTCTATACACACCCACTACGTGTATGGTCAATTTTTTTGAAAACAAGTTTCCAAATACTATGTTCAAACCTTCGAACAGTACCGTGAGTTACCCTTCGCATATTGATCGTGTTTCTACAAGTGATTACACCACCACCACCACTTTTCTGTTAGTAACACATAATTTATATCCATTTTGGTTAAAGTCAGAAGTTTCAAACTGATGTTGTTTCTAGTCCGAGTACCAAGTTTCAGTCAAAATAGCGAAATTTATTTTCTCATCCCTGAGGTACTGGCCCACAAAATTATCTTTGTTCACGACAGATCTACAGCTAAAAGTAGTGCAGGATACATGTTTGCTTAGATTTTTGTACAGATTGCATTTCCTAGGGTATATCAAATTAAAAAAAAAATCACACCATTTTGTTTAGGAATTACTCTACTTTACCACCTCGTTTAATTATGTGCGTTTTCTTTTTACAGGCTATATTGTGTAAGTGTGTATTCCTATATGCCACAGGGCTTCCCTAATCCCGTTTTGTTCGATGCCGTATATCCAATATCAATAACTGATCTCTAGTGTAGGTATATTTTACAGGTGAACGACAGGTAATATCTGAAGAAAATTATCAAAAATGTCACTCGAAGGAAGCCACTCAATAATAGACAAAAATCATTAAATGATCATTATTAATATTTATCAAAACCTGTGTTTAGCTTAAATACCGTGACTTAATTTATAGCCTTGTTGTTCACGTCAGAGTGTTTTAAAATAAACACAAGTCAATGTTATAGATCGACTATCCTGAAAATTCACCACCTAAAGGTATTATATCTTTAAAAATGTAGTTTTTAGCATTTAATAGAGGATGGTATAATTATAATTAATTCATTTAAAATAGTTACACAGAAATGTGCAAAAGAAGGCATGCCATTTATTCGAGTGTCTCTAAATGTAACAACAATCACTTAATAACCTGTTAATGATGACGTCGTAATACTACCGAGTCTGCAATTTGTTTGCCTTGTTCTCGGTGCTTCCGAGGGATCTACTTTCCAGATTTTATTACCAAAAAGTTCTTCAGTAGGGCTACCGTTATGATAAACTTCGTAAATCGTTTGCTAAATTGTATCACCGTAATTCGGAATTAATGTTCAAAAGTAATCTAAAATCTATGCTGCAACAAGTTCTTGCACAGCCTGATTTTATTAAGATGTGAATTACAAAATTTGTACAATACTTGAGCACAGCCTTTGTTAAAAGTACAACCGTTTTATTGCATGTGGTGTTTAATATTTGGCTCTGCTGCATTTTCTTGTCCTTATGTAATTGGGTGACTCTTGAAATTTAAAGTAGCTCTTTATACCCACTCTAGGGACGGACTGGTTTGATAATTATTGTCCACTGACCTGCTTCGCTATACCCTGAATGATGGTCCCTTTAGTGTTCTGTCATCGAGTATACACGTTTACGGTTCCACAGGTTTCAACTTCTATCTCTCTGAATGAACATATTTGTGTTTTACACTGTGTTGCTGTGGTTATTGTTACGTGTGTAAGAAATCCACCTGAATAATCGTGTAATATATGAACATGGTTGGGGTTAAGAAATGTGGTTTGGCGCCAGTAAACTAGTATAAACTCCTGAGAGGTGTTTTGCCACTGACCGTTCCAAGACGGTGCTATGATGCGTTCTTACTGTTGGACTTTTTCTTGATTCTTTACATACACTATTAAAAATAAGACTATATCTATTATGGGTATGATTGATATTTATGCTGAATAAAACAGCTAAAAGCCCACCGTTTGCTTCATTTTTTTTTGCCAATATCGTAAAAATCATTTGTAGTACTTTTATAAAATTTTAAGCATACATTTAAATCAGCATGTTGCTAAAACATGTAACATATCAAAATTTCAATATATATTACCACCACTCAGCGGTGAAATTTTATTTATTTTAGTACCAATTCATAAGTTTTAATAGTTGCTAAACGACACATACAATATGTGCTATTATAAAATCAATGAAATCGTTTTGTAAGAATCCAAGGTTAAATGTTATCTTTATACTAGAAAGTCACATGATCTTCTTCGAAATGATACAATACAGGTGTAATTTTGTTTTTGTTGTTAGTTTATTCCTTGTAACGTTTTATTTTTCAAATTCTAGAAATTTGAGTGTATTTGTCTGACTTTTCAAAATTGATTATCATAGAAAAATAAGTAAAATATATGATATCATTACTAAATATTACTAAATATTGTTGAATGTTTTGAATGTTAATCAACAACATGACTGCTCCAGGCAGAAAGTACTTCCAATCGTTTTTACGACATTGGAGATATTGGCAAAATAATAAATGGCTTGTTAGCTATTTTGTTCAGTATCTGTATATTAAAGCAGCAGCTGTCTTTAGTCAGAGGATGTGTGTGTCTGTGTGTTATAATGTCATATTGCACATTTATTCGACCAGATTACTGTACTGCAAACTACAATTATCTATGTACAGCTTTGTTAACGTTCCATTATACACACCAATGCTATTTCCGAAGTGCGATAGCATATGCATGCCAAAACTTAGTTATTTGGAGAAAAGTATAAAAATATGTAAAATTATTTATCACCTTTTTGATATTATACCAAATTTTAAAACGGTATTTGATGCCAGTCAAAATATTTTCGGTTCCGAAATTAATTAACAGTAAATGAAACAAATATTCTACTTTGCGCCCTTTTAAGAATGAGCCAAGTTGTAAATGTAAGACATTATTAATATATATACAAATGAGGAATGCACCAACAGTACGTTAAACCCAACAACAACAATAACAAATATCGTTTTCGGGAACAAAACATTTTAAGAGCACGAGTTGTCAAAATCGGTAATAATTATATATAAACAGAAAATAGAATTTAAGACCATTGATATTCAAATAGTTTATACATTTAAGAATATTGACAAACATTCACCCCACAAAATGCGTAAAGCTGAATGTTCGTTTTGTTTAAGTTCACACATCTTTGACAGACCTCAATGCTAAATAAACATTTTTTATTTTGTTTTACAAAACGATGAAGAAAATCTTTTTTATTGTAACACTACGATTTAGATCAGTTAATTTGTCTCGTTGTTATCGCTCTCAGAAAATGAATGGTATTGGTGTACAGCTTATTTCGAAATATTGCAGGAGTGTATTAATAAATTTCAGCAGTTGTAAGTATACATCGCAAGTACTCATTTATTGTTTGTTATGTTTAACTGGTACTAAATTTCTGTTTTAGAGTTTGCCAGAGGGTACATTACATACCTGAAATCGCCAAAAGTTTGTTGAAGCCAAACAAAGAACGTAGCACGGTCGAATCTCTGAGACAAGTGAAAACACACCTAGAGGGTCTGAAGTTAAAAAGGGAATTCAAGTTTATTTTTTGGCAGATGAACAGCTACACTGCATCATGACTGAAGTCAAAAACATGAAGACACGCATTGTTCAAAGAACTGAAACACTAGGAAAGGCGTCTATTGACAAAGCACAGCAACTACACAGAAGCATTGAAGATGGTATAAGCAGTGATATCAAGTCCCTTGAACATATACTGGAAGGAATCGACAAAGAATTAAGCAACATGGAAAGTCGCAAAAATGATACATACACAAAGCAGGCCAAAGAATCGTTGTCGAAAGGTAATAAGTGTATGAAAACCATTCAGGCAAGAAATGATACACAAATTGACAGGGAAATTGGATCAACCTTGGACAACAAATCTGACTTTTTGGTGTAATAATATCAATTTACAGTACAAGTCCGTACTCTTTCTATTTGTATATTCACTTACAACTCAACTAATATATTGTGCTACTTCCCTTCAAACAAACATATATTTTTGATTTATTTTACACTTTAAAGAAAAAGTGTTTTTGCTAAATGCTTTTGTCCGTTTTTGTCAGAACAAGGGAGGGACTAGAAAGGTTGTTGTGTACATAAACATGTACCTAGACTATTCATCGCATACATTTTGTATTTCAAGTAAGACATTGGTCGTGGACGCATTGGTCGAGAGAGCTAAGACGCTTTCCTACGGAGGTGAAGGCTCCTGTTTTGAATCCTGGCTACTCCAATTGCGGTGTGTCCTTAGGCAAGGCACTTTATCACGATTGCCTCAGTCGACCCAGCTGTAAATGGGTACCAGCAAATTGTTGGGGTTAAGGGTAAAGTATAATTGGTTTTAACTGTTCTTAAAATAGGGTAGCTCAAAAGCTTATGTTAATTGTTTCACAAAGCGACGGTAAATAAATTTTACCTTTACATCATTTTTGCTTCCCATTAATATCTTTCCACGCTATTTATGTCTGGCTTACTCATCTAGGTAATACCGTCAGTTATAGCACTTTTCCAAATGTAGATTTTTAAATGTTTCCAACTCCACTAGAAGGAGAAGAGAATATTGTTTTACTCACTGTCTAAAGGTCAAATATGTCGGTCAGTCGTTAGACAGTTTAGTTTCCGATTATTTACTAGAGAATCCTTTGATATACAATAGTCAAAATACATAAAATGATTGCCTGTGGAAAAAATGATCCCGCTTGTTTTGGGAGTAATTTGGCCATAGGTCAAGATCTTATTGTCATAGAGACTGAAAGTTGCTCCAACTTAACAACATAGGATATTTTCGCTTACAGTCGTTAAATTGTATTTATGACTGTCTATGGCCAGGAAACGATATCTATATGGAAGGGTGGGAAATGGGAGTCAGTAGGTCTAAGGTTATGACCACAGTGGCATTGAAACCTATTTCCAATAAATAATTTAATGAGACTTCATCTTACAATCGTAAAAAATATATAATTATTGCCAGCGGTCAGTTAATGACGCTGATTTCGTAAGATCAAAGGTCAAGGTCATAAAGATCTTGAGACTTAAACAGTTTCCTTTCTGTAAGTAAAGAATTATTTGACATGAAACTGTCAGTTACTAAAGAATTATCTTGATACTCATCACAGTCACTTTCTAGTATCCGTGACGTTAGGAATAGTTTCGCTTACCGGTTTGTCGGTCTGTCACTTGCTTGGATTCACTAGAGAGAATGCTTGCTAGACAGTAGTCACAGTTCAAAAGTTGATTGCCACGGATCAGTAAATAACAGGTCAGGGTCGCACTCTGGGCATTTTCAATTATTTTGATTTTTAATTGTAAGCGCTTTTCATGCTTGATATGACGGAACAAAAAAAGCCCGCTTTATCGGTTCGTCCTCCGATCGGTAGTTTATTTGGTTAGTTTATACGAATTTATGACGAAAGCTAACTTGAATCACCCTCAAGAAACCAGTATTGGTGTCATATGAAAAGGCGTAGTCGTAAACGAACTGGAACTCGAACCAAAGACCTTCGGGCTGAGTGGCCAACACAATAACGGCCAGACTACTGCTCCCCTCAAGTCCATTTGATTTCCAGTCAATAGCTGAAGAAAGCGTGTGCCTACAGAAATCAAACTACGCAGGGTAATTACCTGTGGTCAGTAAATGATCCATGCTGTTTTGGGGTCAGTAAGTTAAAGGTAATGGTAACAATGACCTTCTGACTGAAAAAGTTTTCTGCTCAATAATTATAGACTGCTTTGGCCAATATTCATCAACCTTTACAGGATAAATACATGTAATCCTATTGTTTTTGGGATTAGTATCTTAAGAGTCGCTGTCAAGATGACTGTGAGACTGAAAACGCTTTCTTGTCAATTAAAAGAGCCCGTCTGGTCTTATGGTCTTCAATCGCCGGTAGTCAGTAACTGATATCAGTGGCTATTTATGTCATAAGGTCAAATGTCAAGGTCCGAACATACAAAAGTACATACCTAGGTACCTGACACAGGCCATCATAGGTACATATGTGTTTTACAAACAACTCTTGTGACATATTTTGAAATGTTCAAATTTTAAAGTTTTATTTTATCACAGCAAATGAATATAATTCAAATATGACGATTAAAATTATGAAAACCATAACGAACACATATCTTTAAAAGTTTATTTCTTTCAAAATACATATGTACGTGATGAGAAGGCTATTCATTGAAAAATATTGCATTGCTATGTCCTCTCAAGAAGCATATATTTTCAAACGAAGCTGTAGCAAATAGAAAGTCACTCCTACTGTTTCTCATGTAAATTCAGTCGCAACGCAGTAGACTTCTGAGCGTTTTCAATTATTTTGATTTTTAACTGCAAGCGCATTCCATGTTTGCTATCTTCGGTCAGTTACATTTTGAAAAGTTATAATCATTTTAAAACTCCATCATTTCCTATATTGTTTTCATATCTATTCAGGCAAAACAACAATTTATATCATTTATTATAAACTTTTTATCAGTGTAAATTTGATATGTAGCAAAAGATAATTATCTTGCGTCAATAAATATGCATTCGTTTTTTTTGCGGACCAGTTACGAAATATCTCCGATTTAGAACTCATGCATAATGTATTGATATATAACTTGTAATAAGGACAGTGACCAAAAGAATTTGAATTAACATTTACACTAGGACATGGCCAAACATATTATTACATGAACCATAATGAAATTTATGTATACAGTCATGTACATGTTGTACTTTATATCGCTATGGTTTGATTTTAATTTGTAACAACTCTTTGCCCATTTAGAACAAACCAAATAGGAAAACATAGATTTACATTCTTTCATTTGTATTTCTTTACACTGCAACGTTGCTTATTGATTGACAGTACATTACATGGCTTTAATACCACAATATCTCAAATAAATATTTTGTTGTTGAAACATACACGATTGTTTATCTAGCTCTAAATTATGAATGCGTTAAGGAGGTAGGTTACCTTAATATTTGTATGTGCGCATGTCCAACCGGAAGCTAACGTGACGATTTACGACAATGTTTACGACAAGCTAAATGTGTTTGTATATCCATTTTCTGAAAACAAATCATGAACCTGTCTCCGATCTGATGCTTTCTGGTTTAATAATGAATAGTTGCCACAGAAACGCTTCAAAACAATGTTGCATTAAAATGACGTCACTGACGTCATGACGTTACGTGACAGCTACCGCGCAAAATTAATAGCTCTTATTTTGAAAGTACGTAATTCTGTGCATTTTCTTTATTTGAACTATTTTCAAACAGCCATTATTTGCTGAAATATTTTTTATGAGTCTTGCTCTGAATTATAATCAATATTTTGCTTCTTTTATGTAGTTATATTGAAATGTTTTGCGGAATGTAAGAAAATGGATGATGGTAACCAATGTTATTTGGAATATAGGTGGGAGAAAGGTTACTTGTTACGGCCATTTTCAAATAAAGAAACTGGCAGTTTGATTTGTAATACCTATTTTTCAGTTTCCGTTGATAATTTGTTACTTATATACTAAAACTAAGCTCTAAAATTGTTCAAATTACAGTAGAAAATTGTGGTTTCTTGAATTGAATTGATATTACCATGAAAACGGAGCCCGTGACCTATTTATCTAAATGTAAAATTCAAAAGCGTTGACACTGGTCTAATTAAGAAACACAGCTTCGGCTTTTTATTTTCATTTCAACAATATCCATGAGAATAATAGCAGCATGCCGAACGACTTTTCCATGATAAATGCCAGACGAAGGGTACTGCTGTAAGTATTTTAAGCTGTGAATTTTGTTTGAATAAATGCAAATGACACGAAAATGTAACTTACGTTAGAAATAATATGTTTTAAAGCTACATTAACAAGAAAGATAATTTTATTCAATATTTTTATAAGAAATTACGACAAAAAGCAAGATATAAGCTATTTTAAACATCTCTGTTGCCATGGTTATTTTAAACTTTAAGAAAAATAGGGTACCATGTAAAGTGCTTGGTATTTTGCTAATAATATTACCCAAATATTCCATGTTGGTCCTTAACAGAACGGCACGGAAGCCGTCGAAAACCCCGTTTTTATACATAGTTGTTTAAAAATGAGAGAAAATGCTTTACCATGGAAACACGAGCACCGCGACATATACATTTTAGGCTTATTAGAAAGCTAACGCGCATACTAGTAAAATTATCAATGATGCAGACTTCTACGGATATCAATGAAACTAAAATACAATAAATAAATAAATAAATGAAAAGTGTTAAATATCCGTATTTTCCTTCTTCTTTCAATATAAAATACCTGTGGAGGGTCATGTTCTTCAAACCTGGATAAAAATTGAACTAGAAGGGACAAAGATAAATGAAATTGAGATTGTAGCAGTAAAAACATCATATTACACGAAATACAAAAAATTGCTGCGGTTCAACTGATTTGAATTTACCCTGGTAATAAGGTAACCTACCTCCTTAAGTCAATGAAGAAGCTTTTAGAACTGTAAGCGTTACTTTCAATTTTTAAAGGTTGAAAAGTGATAAAATGATTTTTGAATGGATATTAGGCTGTATTGCTGATATTTTGTACAAATTGTTGTAATTTTCAATAATGATTTTTTAAAAGTTAAGAAATTATATTTACAACTGATTATATTTATATATAACGACATATCACACGTTGTGCGATGTTCAATGATAAAGAAGCAAATATTTTATTACGAGTTGCTAACAACGTATATTGGTAAAAATTTTATCTGTGTTTAGCATTGACAGAACATGTGTTAGATTACAGTATAAAAATATAAAAGAGAGCTATGATGGCACTTCATCGTTCACCTGAGTTGCACGGCTTGCTAGAATAATTTTGGTACATGGTTATACGAGGAAATTATCTGTGAAATTATTTAGAAATTGTGCCAGTGTTTTCTGACATGAATAATTTAAACGTTTCTACTAAATAAATACGGGCGTTTGTGTATTTGTGTGTATTGATGGGGGGGTAGGTGGTGGTGGTGGGGTGGGGGGGGTAAAAGTTTTTGGGAATGATGACATTGGAAACAAAAAGACATATAAAACAAGGAGATTTTTGAAATGTCTGTCCTCTGCAAACATACATCATTTGTATAGTAAACAGCGACCAGACCCATGACAACCATGTGTTTTGACGTTATGGAGTAATTTGAAAAACTTCCCTTTATGGTTACCAAAGAAACATTTTTGTGTGATTATTTTTAAATCGGGCCTATAATTGCTAAATAGGAGACTTTTTTTTACAAGTAATGAAAAATAACCTTGCACATTTGTGGCCCTGTGTATTGACGAATGAACAAATCGGAAAAAAAGAAAATCTTGGTAGAGGGTCAAACAGGGATCATTTGTGTGAAACTATTTTAAATCGAGCCAGCTATTGCATGCAAAACGATTTTCAAAATTTCCACTACCGACGTTCAGGGAAGAGTGGTCACTTGCGGTAACAGTATCTTACAAATCAGGATAATTTGAACAGCCTTCGTACATTGAAACTTAAAAAAATGATAGAGTCCATTGCCGGAAAGTGCAGTGTCAAAGAACCATAAACTCTACTTTATCTAGTTATTTTAATTATCTCCTTTTTTTTCAATTTTCTTCTTAAGTTTTTATTATCTCCATTTTTTGTTTCTCATACGTTATTCCGCATATTGCGGCAAGCACATGCATCGGGGAGCATCATTCGGTTTTACCATTTCCTTGTTAATTTCTGACAATATTTAGACAGGGAAAAGTGACCAAGCCCCTGACGGTCATGTTTTCTTCGACAACTTTGATAAAAGGACTCTTTGTGTGAAATTATTTCAACATCGGAACAGCGATTAAGTAGGGGATGCCGTTTTGAGTTTTTCTATTTGAGCTCTGGCGGCCCCTTGGTGGAACCGTTTAACATTTTTCGGAGAAGATCATCGAATGAGCATCCAGGCGAAGTTTCATCAACTTCCAAAGATGTTTGAAAATAAGTGTGTACAGATGAACATGTACGCTGATCAACTAGAATGTTAATATATCTTCTACTTTCAATCATAAGGTCTACTCCACATTTGGACATAGCAAATGCTGAATATTGTTTACCAGGTAATATGATTTTAAAGTAATTGTCTGTCTCTTAACATAATCCCCCAATTTCAATGTTGGTCTGGTCAGCTAGCTTTCCCAATTTATTCTTATAATTATCAAACACCATGCCTTCGCAAAATTTCTTTCTATATATTAAGTGTAATAAATTTGCAGCAAATTGATTTTAACGTTTATGGTGGTGATAAGTAATTTTATGGATTTTTGTGGCGTGTCAAAAATTTTAGTCAGATATTTAAAAAGTTGTCATTTGCGATATTGGTCATAAAATAGCATTATTATAATAGTAGCGCAATCTGAGATCCTATATTCGGCTCGAGTGGATGTTTGCCAGATCGGATCTCACAGGTCGCGCTGAAGACGGTGTCTACTTATAGCAGGGAGCGCAATGCCTAACTTTAAAGTGCTGCCTCAATAAAATATCACGCCGTAGACACGTGAAATTATAACCCACCCAGTCACATTATATATACACCGGACTGACATTTTAGCACTATCCCCTTAATGCTGAGCGCCAAGCAAGGAAGGCACTAGTACATTTTTACGTCTTTGGTATGAAGCGGCCAGGGATCGAACCCACGACCTCCTGCACTACGAGCTTGCGTTCTACCGCTAGACTAACGTAGCAGTCTGTTGCCGTGCTAATGCGAATCCTATATAATAACCTGCCCGGTTTCTCCAGTTTTCCGAAGTTACTGACTGTTTAATGGTCTTGCGGAGCAACGAAAACTTTAACAACAATATTTGGAGATTAATAAGTGAATGACGATTTTAATGAAAATGAACAAACTTTTTGAAAATTTGGCAATTCTGGACTAATGGTTGCGGAAGAGAGTGAAATCCATTTTAACATTCATTAGTTATCGTGAGCAGATAAAAGATATAGTCCCTAAATCGTGAAAACTGTTAACAGGCTTTGTTCATGATTTGACCTAGTGGCCTATTTCTTTACCCAAGATAGCACAGTATCAAATCTCCACAAGATTTATTGAAGCAAAACATTCTGAACAAGTTTCATTAACATTGGATCGAAAAGACAAATACTTGAGTCATATAGAGTGTTAACAGTAAAATGGGGATGTTGTATCACCCATCTATACTAACAGCTCACAGTTTGGTTATGAAACATAAAGTACTTCTTCTTATGAAAGCGTGAGCATAAAGTTCAACTATTTCATTATCTTATGTAATAATCCTCGATTTTCCTGATAATTCGAACTTAGATTTGCACACAAGATTTATAATTCATTACCAAAATCTTTACTCATCATCGTTGAAACTGCAGATATTTTACTGTAAACTGGGGCTTTGTACATGAAAAACATTATGAAAAGATGCAACGGTTTTACAAAGCTTTAGCATTTTAAAGTCTAAGACGCCTTAGTATTTTACTGTCAAAGTCTTAGAACACGAACCAAGCTCTTTCCAGTTCCTATTGTTATACAATACGATTTCTTTTCAACATGTCTGTAGTACTTAATCAACTAAAACGTGTCTATATAAAGTATTAATTGCATGTTTGACATTATGAATCACAGATATTATACAAAATACCAATACCTTAAAAATCATTCAGCATATTGATATGTGTTCAGATTAAAAAGTTTCCATCCTATCCTCATCAACTTTAAAGAAAGCCTGCCCAGCTGCAATTGTTAACACCTTAATGCGGAATAGATATTTGAAACCATTTTTCTATTTATCTACGGTATAAAAAATGAATTGTTACTCTATGAAATCCAAAAACCTAGTGATTATGCTGGTAAAGATTTATTCTACAAGTTTTTAATTTCTGACACTTGGATTCCAATTAACAAAATCAATAAGAAAATCCGTTTCGGAACACAGAAAGTGAAAAAATAAATAAATAAATAAATAAATAAAAATATGATATAACTGGTCTTTAATCAAAATAGAATGACATGACTCTAGTTACTTTGTGTAACTAACACAAGCACATTTTGCCTACTCCTATCAGCCTACATCCTATATGACACTCTCGATAACAATTTTACACACAGGCAATATTACAATGGCAAAGTAATTACCTGATGTTGGAACACTGTTCAGTCAAATACCAACTGAAAATCCTTGAAAATCTATAATAATCCACCTTCACACTCTTAGTGACATTTACATGCATAGTGATTTACATTTAGGAAAGCAGCTTTCTCGAACAAAATTCATATGATAAAAAATTCAAACAAATGTGAGTTTATTGATTTAAATGATGAACTCGTGAAATCAATATAAGCGCTTACCAAAAAGATAAGCATTTAATGCACATCAAGATTGTTAAAGGAACAATGAAAGCACAGAATTGAGAGAATATATTAAGCTTAATGTCATGCTGAACTTGAAACTCATCCAGATAGTCTCTTAAATGTTATACAACAAAAGTCATGGGTTGGAAAAAACATAAATCGTTGAAAATGTTCTGATATTTATTCTTTTAACTTAATTTAAAATTTATATTGATCAATGAAATGATATTGCATGTAAATATACTTTGGTGATGAGATTCAGGAACTCTTATTTTTGTACGTGGATTTCTTTGAAAGGAAAACACTCGAAAACCGTTATACTGAAGCTGTTTAAGTACTTCGAGTTGTTCAGATGGTGTTACGTTTCCCCAGTATTCGGACTTGACCTTCATGTATCCATCTTTCCCCATACCTGTCTTCACATTTCCAAAGTGAACTTCTATAACAAGTTGCCTGACAAATGAAAAGTCTCCAGAAGAAATCATGTTTGGGATCGCCTTCCACTCGTAGCCTTCAATGTCTAACTTCAGAATATCCAAGATTGTCTAGAAAAGAAAGAGTTATGTATCAGATTTGAAGAAGAATCAATACTATGATACTTGCTTGGATGGTATGCCAGAGTGAAGAACCTTCATTTTCATATATAATTTTCAATTTTCAGTCCATTTCCTGTATTTTTTTTAAAAAACTTCGTTCGTCTCTAAAACAGTTTGTATTAACACCTTACATGTCGGAGGCATATAGTATTAACCTTTCTCTTCTTTAGGATACAACATTACAAAGGTTTTTTTATAGATGTATTTATTTTAACTGCATTTCATGAAAGAATGAGTACATAAAGACCATAAGCACTTGTTACTCACTGAATATTATTTCAATACTAATATTAATTTATCATATACTAACGCTAACGGTAGTAAAGCCTTGATACATCATGTAGTAGCCTCTGCTCTGTTTTTGAATCACTTGCTTTATGGATTGAAACCGCCATTGGGTTGTAGAATTTTTTCATTTAGGAAGCAATCAAGCTAGCTTATAGACGGTCGGTTGTCAGCCGTTACCTTAGATACTTACTGGAGTGGCACTAAGAGTCATCAACTCCATAAAGGAAGAATATTGTCATAGGATATTTACTTGAACAAGGACAAACACATAATCTGAGAAAGATTGTTAACACATTGAAGCGATCAGTTGTTAAAACACCATTTGTAAGCTAAAGCTGATTATTGTGTGAAAACTCGATTTTTTAATACGAAAGCTTTCTCCTTTGTTTCTGACGGGGAGACTGATGGGACACTGATAAGCAGTTTTCAAAAACCAGTGAGTCTTTGATATTTACCTTTAGTCTGGTTCGTCAGGTATATATAGTTTTTACAAAGAAACGAAGTACACGAGTATGTTGGTCTTCTTGCTTTATTTGTACAGATACATGCAGGAACATGTTTGAGTTTTACATACAATTCCTTTTGTTATCACTCCATGTTAAAGGAATACACTTAATGGGAAAATGTTATTTACATTATTATGTAACATTTTGATATAGCGATAATCCAGGGTGAGGTTATATTTTCCAGACCTGCCTTTTTTCACTGTCCGTTCAAAGTCGTGATTATGTCTGCCTGTAGATGATATTTAGTCCTTGTTTATTGCTTAATTTGTCTCTTTTGTATTCATATTTTACGCAAAATCTCATGTATATCAAAAAGAAATTCCATCACAACGACTGAAACAAAAAACATATCGCTTTAATCAATATTATAAAAAGGGGAATATTTAAAGCTCGAATGTAACTTACATTAGTATGGTTTAAAGACTTCCGAATTGTTGAGAGCTGTCTCATTTTCCATCCAAGTTCGTTAGTTGAGTCGGTGTCTGATAGTCCGATAAGATGAAAATTAATGCCTTCCGGAATATGATGACCAGCAATTGGAATACTAAAATATTATAAGTATTAACATGATAATAAATCTGCAAGTAAAATAATTTTATTCTACCTTCAGGCAAAACAAAGGCAAAAATCAAGGGGTATGATAAATTTTGCTTTATCAGGTCAATGACTCGATAAAGCTTGGCGGACTCCTTTTTGATTTTGTTCAAAAACAAAACGACGACATATTGTTTTTGAGAATAATTGCTTAAAGAAATATTTATGCAATTATTTTTATAAACATGCCTTTATTAGGTACGCGAGACCATGTCATAAATATATAGCGTATGCATACAGTATGTGCAATTACCCTAAAACGTTTTTATAACGGAAACGCCCGGAGAAACGGGCTATACTTATGTATAGCGTTTGTTCAGGATTTTAGCTTTCTGCACTTAAGAGTTAGGTCCATGTTTCGGAAAAAAAAGTTTGTACATCACCAAATCATAGAAAGAAAGCATTATTTTACATGAAAATTAAACATCATATAAAACATGTATACTATTCTACAAAATCATTGTCAATTTACTCATATATGTATTAAATTCCAGAAAGGGACTGCATGAATGGGCCATACCTCTGGACTCTTCAGCGCCTTTAAACATTATATGTCTTCGTTTTGATGCATTTGCAACAACGTACCAAACTTAACTTAACAAAACTAGGTAAAACATCGTTTTTGACAATTGTTTACATTTATTTATTTAAAAATGACATTTCTTTTTAAAGGGGAACAACTCTTTAGAATATTTAAAGTATCCATTTATATGGGACAGAACAGTAAAACATGTATTGGACAGATTAGTTGTTTGTCAAGATGTTGTTCGTTTACTTATAATTTCTGTTGTTTTGAGATATACTGCTACACCTTAAACCTTAAATATATTGCATCTGGAGTCGAGTGTTATTGGACAAATTCATCGAGGAAACGGTTTGTCTATTTGTTCTGTCAAGCGGCGTTATAGCGTGTGAATAAGTCACGTCTATCGATTGCTTGGTGAGGATGGATAATCCGACATGCAACTCAACTGAACGGGCAAAACTTCGCTTGGCAGCAAGTTAAAATTATTCATTCATGTTCAGCAGAACAGTGAGGTCGGGTACAAAACAAAACAAGGTTAGTCATTGCTTTTCAGCATTTATTTTATCTAGTTTCTTTTTTATTTTAAATACCTACTTGCGTAATTTTGTGGGGCTTACTAATTATTAAATTTCTATGCAGAGGCAGACTCGGATCTAGTTGGTGGTAAATTTTGAATTTTAATTAAAGAATGATTTTAGATCAGAAGCTACAATAGATAGAACATAAGGTTACTGTCCTTTAAATTTAAATTTATGAAGTTTGTCTACAAAAAAAATTAAAGTCGAGTCTCTGACTCACCCAATAAACCTAAATTTATAAGACAGTAACCTAATATATATATAGTTAAACATTCAAATAGGTGTCGTATTTTGCGAAACATGTATTCTGTAATTCTATTTATTAAAAATGTATATAAAAATCTAGTAATGTAGACAGCAACTGTGGATTGTTTAGAAATTGTTCTATTGAAGCAAGAAAAAATCATTTTCCTTTCACGTATATTTACTTTTTCTTCTTTAGGCATATACAGATGATATGTTACAAATTTACATTTTTATTATAACAATAGTTATTTATGTTTATCATAAGAATAAACGTAATTGAATTGAGACGCATATAATTGTGCGTTTTCTTTAGAAATGACCAAACGATACAAATAATTTCCGCTCAACCCGATGCTAAGGAGTTTGATGGATTTTGCACCTTTCAGTAGCCTTACCCTGAACCCTTAACACCTTCAAATCATATACCTCATACTGAAGCACACTCATATCTCTATTTAAGAAATGAATTTTTTTTCGGTGTTCATGCGAAATGAACGACAGAATAGGATCGGCAAATCATGAATCGCGCTAGCGATTCATGTTTAGTTGTCACATTCGGGTTAGGGGCTAGAGGGCGTGGATGGTAGCTTGCATTTCCTCTTCCGTCCATGAATAGGCTTAATAAAACCGAGCTTGCAACGTTTTCATTTTTGTCGTATTGGGCAACAAGTGTTTTTCCATATTTTTCTATTTCAATGAGCGTACAAAGCTCTTTCTAGTCAAAAGAACTTACTCTTTTAGAGAATATTTGAATGTTCAAATGTCGGATTGAAATATCTCACAGCAAGTGAAATCCCGACGCAGTATTTTCACGATTTTCAAAGCCTCGAGTGTATATGTAAAATATGATTCACAATTAGACGATATTTAAGAAATAATAATCATAGAATAACCCGTGTTTTGGGTTCTTATGCGTAAGAATATATCACGAAGGCCGTAGGCCTGAGTGATATATTGTTTCGCATAAGAACGAAAATGGTATCTACTTTTTACGACCGTGCTACGCACTTGGATCGGATGACGTCACTGCACGCGAGTGGTTTATTGCAAAATAACCCGAGATAGATTTTGCTCTACATGTATGTAGGTTATTTGCTGGTCGTGTTAGAATTTATCTTACGTGTATATCAAATATTATTTTATCATTCATGTTTTCGCTAAGTTACCGATTCTTTAGCCTCTCACCAGTGAAAAAAATTTGCGATAATTTTCAGTGTTATATCTCACTCTCATATTCTAACAATTAGCTGAAAGGATGAAATATATACGATATTTATTTCGCAATCAAGTTAGCTTTGTATAAGTTCCAAGAAATGTGTTACTAGGCAGGTATCTCTTATTCAGCTTTATTATGCCAACCAATATAAGTATGCAATTCACAACATGACTAATATAACACATAAGCCCTGAAACGACAAATTAATGCAAACGTTACGTAGTTGAATAAATAAGGCCATTTGACGAGCCACGAAAGGTTTATTATCCTATTTGCCAACAAATATAGGTAAAACTATGCAATTCACAACATATCTAACAGAACGCATAACACAGAAGCAATCGTTTATTTACCCTGAAACGACAAATTAATGCAAACGTTACGTAGTTGAATAAATAAGGCCATTTGACGAGCCAAGAAAGGTTTATTATCCTATTTGCCAACAAATATAGGTATGCAATTCACAACATATCTAACAGAACGCATAACACAGAAGCAATCGTTCATTTACCCTGAAACGACAAATTAATGCAAATGTTACGTAGTTGAATAAATAAGGCCATTATACGAGCAACGAAAGGTTTATTATCCTATTTGCCAACAAATATAGGTATGCAATTCACAACATATCTAATAGAACGCATAACACAGAAGCAATCGTTTATTTACCCTGAAACAACAAATTAATGCAAATGTTACGTAGTTGAATAAATACGGCCATTTGACGAGTCAAGAAAGGTTTATTGTCCTATTTGCCAACATATATAGGTATGCAATTCTCAACATATCTAACAGAACGCATAACACAGAAGCAATCGTTTATTTACCCTGAAACGACAAATTAATGCAAATGTTACGTAGTTGAATAAATAAGGCCATTATACGAGCCACGAAAGGTTTATTATCCTATTTGCCAACAAATATAGGTACGCAATTCACAACATATCTAATAGAACGCATAACACAGAAGCAATCGTTTATTTACCCTGAAACAACAAATTAATGCAAATGTTACGTAGTTGAATAAATACGGCCATTTGACGAGTCAGGAAAGGTTTATTGTCCTATTTGCCAACATATATAGGTATGCAATTCACAACATATCTAATAGAACGCATAACACGGAAGCAAGCGGCTATTATCCTGACACGACAAATTAATGCAAATGTTACGTAGTTGAATAAATCATTCACAAGC
Organism: Mercenaria mercenaria; assembly: GCF_021730395.1. Lineage (NCBI taxonomy): Eukaryota > Metazoa > Mollusca > Bivalvia > Venerida > Veneridae > Mercenaria > Mercenaria mercenaria. The sequence continues at coordinate 20,896,503 of NC_069366.1, read as the reverse complement.
CATTTGACGAGCCACGAAAGGTACATGTGAGCAAACGTATATTCTGGTCTCCCTAAAGGTTGAAATAATAATAGAGAAATGACCAAATGTATTGGTAACATAAACTTGAATTAAAACTTCAATAATATTATATATACATTTAACGTTTCGTGGAAATATCAGTCAAGTCTTTAGAAAATGCGTTTTAATTAACATTTTTGATTTGAGTAAGATTGTAAAAACGTAACCAGTTAAAAGTCCTAAAAATGTGATTTTGCTGGAGACTTTCTAAAGCAATTCCAGTTTATAATTTTTCATGTACATTTAGGGGCCTCCGTGGCCGAGTGGTTAAGGTCGCTGACTTCAAATCACTTGCCCCTCATCTTGTGGGTTCGAGCCTCACTCGGGGCGTCGAATTCTTCATGTGAGGAAGCCATCCAGCTGGCTTACGGAAGGTCGGTGGTTCTACCCAGGTGCCCGCTCGTGATGAAATAATGCACGGAGGGGCACCTGGGGCCTTCCTCCACCACCAAAAGCTGGAAAGTCGCCATATGGCCTATAATTGTGTCGGTGCGACGTTACACCAAAACCATTTGGTCTTGGTGGCTTTATCATGTTATTAACATATATTTATTATATTATGTACAAATAAATACTGCTGCATGGTTTCGTTCATGACGTTATGACACACAATCTAAATGAAATCATTGACCTTAAATGGGCTTAAACACTGATTTACAAATTATTGACTACATTCGTTATTTCGAAATGCACAGTTTCAATTTCGTTGAAATATAAATGTTCTTCATGTGACAGACTGACCGATATACGTCAACGTAAGCTAATGATCCTAATGACATAACAAATACAACATGTTTACTTTTCAGTTGTCCAGATTTAATCTATGTTGTTATGCTTACAAAATGAACTGTTAAATTTACAAAACAACTTTCGAAGGATCAACAAAAAAGCAGAAAACTCATTTTATCATTTGAAATATCAACCCTCATGCCACCAAGGTTTTTTTTCTAATAAAGGCATTAAGCCTCTGTTCACGTAAATCAACAACGCTCGTCTTATGCGTAGATGAGCTCACTGAAAACGCTCCATTTCAAACAGCATATCTAACTATATATATTGAAGCTTAACATATCATATTCACGAACATTCTTAAAGTAATCCTCTATCAATGTTCCTGTTAGACGACGCAATGATATTTGAGATGTTGTTTGTTCGAAGAGTCCGAGTATATCTAATCACGCTATTATCAAAGTTTGCTTTAACCTCCTGAATATGGCCTTTACAAGTGTTTTATTTTTACGATTATTGCCACATCTCTTATAAAACATTATGGAAAAGATAACAGTTACTACATACCTTGGATCAAATGTATGGATTTCACATTCGAACTTCCTTATTACATCAATTTCGAATCCAAATATGAAGTGTGATCTAAGGAAAAAAATAAAAATTAAAACGAAAACTGTTACGTTTCGTTATTATTATACCAAGCTGAAATATTGAAATATTTCAATTGCACACTTTGGCCAGTTTTTATCCGTGATTCTAGCATTGTACTGTCTTGACTGTTTTTATTCAACTATCATAAAGTACACAGACACATATATTTAAGTAATTTAGTAAAAAATGAGTGTTTTTATTAGGGCTCATCTAAAATATACTATACTTTACAAGACGTTCCCTTTTTTGTTAGCGAAGTCAAACGTTAAGTTCTATTAACATTTTGACTTGATAACCAGGCAGATTTACATTATTCCGCGAGTATACATCATTAGGCCTTGAGCTAACTATACCCAACCAAACTCCCCATATACGCGCGAACTCTATAGGGATATTTCTACGCTTTAATTTTCTTAAAGTATACAGCATGATTATTCTACAATTTTTGTCATCCTGCAATCGGGTTCTTTTTATTATTACAGCCTACTTTATACGTTAATATTACCTGTTTAGTAAATACTGACTGCCATAAATATTTTATATTTTGTAGGTAAGAGTGCCACTTATAGGTATGTTCGTAAATGTAACTAATTATTTTTATTTGTTTTATCAAAAATTATAACCAAAATAGGAAATATAGTTATATGAATTCATAGTTTCTCATTACTAAGTATCACGAAAATGTAAGCGGTAAGGTACAGTAACAGTATAGTAATATTGTTGACTATTACAGTTTCAAATTTATGATAACGGTAAGGATATGGTAAAATAATTTTTTCAAATAAATATTTTATTTAGTATTTACAATAAATGTTAACAAGCAAATATTTTGTATAAAATTAAATAATGTTCATCGAGAGGAAAATGAGATGAAATAGATAGGTAGGTAGGTAGGTAGGTAGGTAGGTGGGTGGATGGATGGATAGGATGGATACATGGATGAATAAATAAATAAATGCTAATGCAAAGAAAAGGTGTTTGAAGTATACTAAACAGCAAAAGAAACTATCCAGATGTTTAACTTGGGTATTTTTAATCAAACACTTTTAATTTATAAATTTCACTTGTTTTCTTCATATCACATTACACTCGAAGAACTTCACATGCTAATTTAAAAATCAATCAACCGTGAAGTCAGTACCCCACAATAGCCGTTTTTGCACGAAAATCATGTATGCATGTAATTAACGATTTTCTTTGTGAAATTTTATTGTCTTTGGAAACATGGATAATTTACTTACTCGAAAACAACATGAAGTTAAAAATATATTGTTGGTTGAATGGCACGATTGAATCCAATTCAGCACGAGCGCAAAATTTGGATGTTATAGTGCAAAAGATGCGCCGAAGATATAGCCACATGTTAAGTTCTTCAAGTGTAATATCTTATAAAGAAAACAAGTCAAATTTATAAATGTAAGTGTTTTATTAAAACAATACCTCAGGTGTTTGAAGTAAATAACTTTCAACAGATATTAGCAGTTCAAATCAGAAATCAGAGGAAAGGGCGAATGTGGCAAAAAATGCTCAATTCTGTTAATAGAATTGATTCACATGACATGATATTGATGCTCATTTAAGCAACTAAGATTAATGTTCTTTATTTACATATACCATCTCTGTACAAACTGTGCACGATATATCTCAATTTACCTGTAAACATCGATGAATTGATCTAGGTACAGAAGAGCTACTCCAAAGTAGTTGTTTTGGTGTATCTAGGTCTCTGTACCGGAATGCAGAAAAGCTGTTGATATTACTATAGAGCAGAAAATTAACAGACATTCAAAATCAGACCCTGACGTAATTTGTTTCAGTAGATACTTTGTTGCATACTACAACCAGTGCATGTCCCGTCATTAACGAGCGCCAGGTTTATTGAAGCAGCACTTTAGAATGCAGACATAAATAGAGATGAACTGTCCAAACACAAAGAAGTACAACCTACTCAGATACACATAAGTAAAGAAGGAGTTGAAAAGGTTATGATGGCAACAGAATCCTTCATGAACCCGTTCCAGACTGAAAATAACAAAGATAAACTTTACCGTGTGTCATATGATACTCCTGCGAATGCATAAATGACTTATGACCTTCGTAATGCAACGAAAGAAGTGAAATGACAATGAATGAAATTAACAAAAGAAGATTACTTGAAAAATTTATTTCCTTGTCATGGGCCCATACAGAAAAGTAAACTTAAAACATTTGTCAAAGCTTAAGTTAAAAGGAAAGTAACCAATGCTCAAAACAAAATATTACAGATAAGAAAAGAACGTATCACATTCTGACAGTTGATTCTTTTGGCTGCTCAGAACGACAGAACTGACACTGTATTTTCCTCTTGGACCGGTCCCCTGGTCTTTAGCTACTGCAGTGATACATACAAGTCAAAACTACTTCACTATATGGACTCTTCAATTGAGACGAAAACTAGCCATTGTTTTCCTGTTCGACAGTAACGCCCTGCTGCAAGGCTTCGTAACCATCCCTGCAACATTCCAAGACGTGGCTGAAACTGTCACAGTTGATCAATTTTGTTTTCTAATATTGGACAGCAGATTCCTATGCTGTATATTATCAAAGGTGAAAATCTTAATTGCTCACAAGTGAAGTAGGAACAAAGTTCAAGGTCGACCTTATGTACCACTGTACAGTAAGAAGCAGACACAAGAATAACACTCAACTGCTTAGACATCAGTACTGCTGGTACGAAACAAAAGGCGACAATCATAGTTAGATCCCAAGATACAGACGTGTTTATCTTATTGACGAAATATTCTTCAAAAGTACGAAATACTGTTTTATTTGACACGGGAACAGGTACTAGAGACGCCCTTTAAATGTTCACAACATCTTTAATAGTAAATGAGAAAGAATATGCTTAGCTTTGCCTGCAATACACTGTCTGACTGGTTGTGACACAAGCAGTGCTTTTGTTCTCACAGGGAAAGTGGAACAAATCAGATTGGTCGAGTAAAATCAGGAGTATGTTGCAACATAAGCGGAACTAGGTCATACACATCACTAATCTGATAACCTCTTTAACGGCATTAAAATAATTGTTTGTGCAATCAATAGACACAAAGAATACAATGACATTAACAAACGTAGATAATGACATGTTGCTTGAAAAGTATCAAGTACGTGCTGGCAAAAATGTTCTGAATACATATAATGGTAGAGACATGAGTCTATTGCCACCGCGCCAACGGCCATTTAAGATGCATAAACAACGTCGTGTGAACTATCAAGTGATTGTTTGGCTTCATGCTGATGAGAATATTCATGTAGACGGAAATTTGTTGGAATATGACTAGGGTTCCAATAATAAAATCAATAAAATCAAAAACTAGCTGAAATTATTTGTAAAACACCAACAATATATGACTCTGATGACTTTGATGAGAACTTTGAAGACGTAGAGATGGCCAATATAATTGATACCATATACGAAACAGATAGTAGTAATGATAACTTAGGTGACTACAAATATCAGTTTGCTTGTTTGTTTTTAGTTTATCGCCATTTTTCAACAGTATTTCAATTATATAACAGCGGGCAGTAAAACTAACCAGTGCTCCTGGATTCTGTTCCAGTACAAACCTGTTCTCCGCAAGTAACTGCCAACTTTTCATTTAAAATACAATGTTTTTTATCAAATCGTCACGGAGAATACGCTTCATCCAGGGATCCGACTCACAATCCCGCGGTCCGTAGATCTACGCTCTACTTGTTGATTTAAGCGGGAGGGAAACTGAAAAGCACTGTTAATCGCAGTAAATACTAAATTCCCTATTACAAGGTAACGGAAGAATTTTTAATTCTACAACTTTTCTCATTCATGAAAAAAATGTGAATTCATTGTTGTTAAACAGTTGTAAGCATGCATTTTTCAGTTACTAAAATACTCATTCAGCAACGTAAGCTACAATGTTAATGCTGTTCTTTAAACATAATTATATCAAACTAGTTCACACTTGATAAGATACGCACATTATCTAAGTCTAAACCTCATTGTAAGGACAACATAAACAATCAATTGACAACGAAATGAAAAGATTATATCGTGAATTTTAGTAACGTATACTAGCTGTAATGATAATGTACTTGTTCTTAAAACTGTTGAATGTTAAATTCTTAAATATATGTTTATGAAAATACTATATTTTAAATGTATCTGGTATTTTTTTTTGACAATTAAACCTATTGAAACAACTGATATCAGTATTTTTAAAACAAATAAAAACGTGAATTACAAAATGAAATGATCAATTGAGAGAACAAAACTTTTTTTAAAGCTCTTACATATCGTATTTGATTAAAACCCTGGAGGGGGGGGGGACAAGAACCATGGATATTGGTTTTCAAGATGTTCAGCTGTGACATAATTTGGTGATCAATTTATAAAAAAACAAAACTTAGCGGGAACATTAACAACACCATGTTCTGCATTTCACTGAATCAAGATGCTAATGAGCTTGGCTGTTCACCTCATTCGAGCTTCATCATTTTCAAATAATCGTTAAGGTAACTTAAATAACATGCTGCAATTATCGAGTACAACTCTGAACATGTTACATAAAGATATCTTTTTGCACCTGAAGACATATATAATTATGTATTGGCCATTGCATAAAAAAGCAGGTGTTTTCTTTTTACCATTATAGATAAGAACAACTATCATCAAACAATCTCGACTGACAATTTTAAATGTTTTTTTAATGTTTAAACAAGTGTACGTCTTATATTTATTACAATGATACTAATGATTTTGCACTTTCAAATAAAAATGTAATACTTGGACAAACATCTGGTGAACAACTCTTAGGTGTTACTATTCAATATGATTTGAAATGGAATTCACATATAAAAACTATCTGCAAAAAGTTGGCGTCGTTTATTTGGTTGCTGTTTTCTAGACACAAATTATAGAATTTTGCTTTTCACGGCATACATATAACAACATTTAGACTATTGCTCTATCATATGGGGAAACACAATGTATTCAAATACACACAAATTAATACTAATACAGAAACGGGCGGTTCGATATACAGAAAAGTATAACCAGGCATTATGTTCTCTATCAATACATCAATTTGATCAGCGACTTTTTTATACAAAGGCTTGTATTGTGTATAAATTTGCAAATAATTTACATCTTAGTTACATTTGTGAAATATCCCAAGCGAATGATACTTCTTTCACTTTGCGATCAAACACAATAAAGAATTTTTTATACCAAATACGGACACATAATTGTTCAAATATAGTATGCTATATTCTTGTCCTTTTATTTGGAAACTGTTTGCCTTAAGAAGTTAAATCTGCTAGTTCATGCTTTAAACCATCATGTGTCAACTTATGAAAATTTCATAAAATATTTTCTTTTTGTTTTCATAAGAATCTATTTTATGTTTATATGTAAAGGCCTTTGTACTCAGACATGTTTCTTATGCATTACGTTCTGTATATTATGTATTTTCTTCATGAGAGGGCCTCATGAAAGATTAGCATCAGCTAAATTAACCACCCTCTAAAATAAAGATTTAATTACTCACTTTACTTATCATAAATGAGAATTTACTAGATACAAACCCAAATGAATATACGAGACATGGCTTTCTGGGTTCGTACTGCATGTCACTACACACACTGTATCCCGAATCACTTTTCGGTCCACATCTTGTTTCATGTTGGCACTTTACTTGAACAGTGCTTATAAACCTAGAAGACAAAATATGAATAAAACTGAATTGTAGAAAATTATAGAGCTAACTTTGTTTTGAAATTGCAATAGTTTTTGACGAACGTATTCAATTCAAAGTTTTATAATAATAAATATTACTGACCTACTTTATGTAAACGGGTTGACAATTGTTATGTTTAATATCGTTCATCATAAAATAACATAAGCGAATAAAGCAAAAAAAAAATTCAATAGAAATAAAATATTCATTCTACAACATGCAAAAGCTATTGCCATTCCAAAATCATAAAAGATAATATTTCTGCATACTGACTTTTGACATAATTATTAGTAATAAAACGTATATATGCAAGTCTGTGTAGTGTGTTGATATCAGATGAAATAAGTTTGTGTTCAAATATATAAAGAATTCTCGACAAGTAAATCTGAATCCGTATACTTTGAAGGCTATTTCATCCCTCATTAAAAGCGATTTGCTAAGACCATCCCTTTCAGACACAATTAGCCCCATATCTCAATCATAAAGCTCACTTCTTGCCATTTCACATCTTTCTGTTTGTTCTATATTTTGAAAGAAAAGAAATAAAACCATGTGTATTAAAAAAAATGTCGTTTTATAGAATTGCATTAAACACGAAATGTTATAAAAGTGATTATAAGTTTATAATGAAATTTTCAGTTTTTGAAGTTTATCCCAGATTTCATCAAAGCTAAACACTTTTAGAAATATGTTTATGCTAGTAGATTGAATTGCACATTACACGTACATAACATAAACAATTTTATTTGTTTTATATGTATTTTGGTTATGGAGCTATATTTTATGTGGAATAATTTTTAGTAAATAACAATTTATATCTTCATTACAAAATGTTATATAGAAAAACAATTAGATTTTATTCTGTTTATTTCCCCATGAAGGTGTAAACTTCATATATGAAATATGTCTCTTAATCGTACATTAGCATCCGCGTTTAAGTTCCCTATTTTTTGCGTGTCTAACTGATTTGCTCGCGAGAAAACGCGAGTAAGTGTTGCGTGTGGCCAAAGAAATAATACATAAGCGGAAAACGTGCAGTGTGTATCGTGTAGCTAATTGGAAATTTAGTTGGCGTTTCATATCAATGAACTGATAATTATTTAAATAAGTAATCTATAGGCTTCATTTACCAAACATAGAATTGAAAATAATATTATATTTTCCCAATTGCTGGCCATCTCAGTGTGGTATTTTCTAGTGGTCGTTGTATTTTAGATAAATGAAAAGTGTAAACTAGAAAAATAAGATTACAAAATAAAGCTTTTCAGTAATCCAAATGAGTTAGGCTAATCTGCATGGTTACAGACACTTGATTATGTAGCTACAATATGATAAACACACCTAAATGCCTAATATCAAATCTTGATTAATAGATTTGTACGTTCATAAATAAAGACATATACAATAAAGATATCAAAACATGTCAACACATAACTGTGCACAGGATATGCAAAGAGGTACATACAGTAGCATCATTACCTATTTCAATTCTTATCAAATATCAAATTTTCTTCTCGTTTTTACTAATTCTACGGCAGGTACTTTACTGCCTTTTTGGAGAATCCAGAATTTGGCTTTAGATGGGGTGCGGAATCCTAGCGGGGTTTCGGGGAAATGCTCCATCGAAAAAACAAATAGTTCAAGCTGATATATTTTGAAAAATGCCTAACCTAACATCCTAACCATAAATATTGTTAATTTTAAAATTAATAAAGCAATTGATTCAAATGAAAGTTTTTAAAGGTCGTCTCGGCCTTCCTCTTCAGCAGTTATGAATATTAGACATTTCTAACGTAAACGTAAATCGGAAACGGATTACTGAATCCGTTAATGTTATTTGCAAACAATGGTCTAAGGGAGATATTATTGCATTACTATTGGATGAAATTGTCTCCCCTAGACCACAAATTAGCCTAAAATGTTACGGATTCAGTATTCCGTTTCGTAATTATGTTTACGTTCGAAAGGTCTATTATGGAAGTGTGTAGCCGTCCGGTAATTGGACGACTATCCTGCGTTCTAACCATCCGGTAACCGGAAGCTTAGCTCATCCACTAGGCGTCCGGATATCAATTTGTTTATGAATTATGTACTGAATTAATTTAGTAAATTACACCTTAATTTCGCTTAATGACAAATTTAGAAATGGCAAAAATATTTAAAAATATTTAAACACGTAATTATGAAAAGAATGTCCTATCAAAAATATGTAGAAGGAAAAAAATCGGAATTTTAAAATCAAGTTCTAATGTTTATGATCATGTTGATGGCGTCTGCCACAAAGGTTTGTTTTGTATCATTTTTCTTTACTTTCTATGTACCGAATCTTATAATTGAACACTTTATCTCTACCATTTTTTTGAAACTAGTAATTGTCAAATTTGTTACTAGCCAGCTAGAACGCAGGGTATGCGTCTGGTTACAATTACAACAGAAGGCACTTTATGTGAAACAGAACAAATGCTCTTGTGAAGTAAAAAAGCAGTCCTTAAGAACCAAAACCGCGTATACTCCATACCTTTGTAGACGTCCAAGTAATACGGAAAACATCCTTAAGGTTCCGACAAACAGATCAGAAGACAAAAATAAAAAGCTCAGTCTCGAAGGAATTTAAAAACTAACTATTACACCTCCCCCAATTCCGTCACACAAAACATTTTAATTCTGCTAGGAAATTTCGATAACCAAAAGTCGTAAAAAGTTTGTAAACTAAATCCCTGCAAAAACAAAGTTTTGATATACCTTCTCAAGGAAAGGTTTCTGAATTAATTTAAAATTTCATAACCAAATCTTATTTTGATAAGTATTTATGTAATTTATAGTAACGGTAATTTTGCTGAAGAAGCTTTTTCCTAATATATTGTTTATTTCATTGAAAACATCAACAAAAATACACGCTCTGGTTAAGCCACTTAATTGAGAAAAAATATGTTGCCTGGGTTACGTCCCAATTCAAATTTTGGGATGTATCTAGTAGAGGATATGGTACCATTGTAAGGTGTCCGAGCCAAGATGATGATATGGTACAAATGTCAGGTATCCATGCCAGTGGTAGTGATATTTAAGATTGTCAGGTATCCGGGCCACGGTAGGTACGGTATCTAGTCATATTACCAAAAATGTCTCTGGTTTTATCAACTAAATTTGACCATATGTTACCAACTTGATATTAAAAATAATATAGCTTAGAAAATATCTTTACAAAAACTTTCTTATGAGTAACAAATAAATTAGATACAAAGGCACTGTAATTAAAAATATAGCGCAGGAATCGCTGGCGGTATGTACAGGATGGTTCGTGTCCGTACCATGTAGGCATCAAGCAAACTGCCGCTGCAGGAATTACGAGGAACAGAGCGAAACGAATGTTTGATAAGCATAAAAACATGCGTTTCTTGTATCTGTTTGTTATTATCGTATTATCATGCTCTCACATTGTGTTGACCCCAGTCACACATACGGCGCAAATAGCTACGTTTAGCTACGGATAGAAACGTAGTAATCCGTATCGACCCGTACCTGAGCCGTACCTTAAAGTAGTAACACGTATCAATCCGTACCAGTCGGTACGGCTCAGGTACGGATCGATACGGATTACTACGTTTCTATCCGTAGCTAAACGTAGCTATTTGCGCCGTATGTGTGACTGTGGTATTAAACAAGTACAGTGTATGTATGTGTATTTGAGGCACATTTAGTATTCATTGACTTGTACATGTAGTAGAACTTCAGAGGTTTTCGCGGATAAATTTGTTAGCCATAATTTAGATGCACATGATAATAACCCAGTGTTTCTGGACTTGATCCTGCTATGACGTCTACTTTTGCGGAGGTTATCTGTTGAGTTTTTGCCCAGACTCGTTTCATTTCATTATGATATGATTTTACATTATCTAAAAGAAAAAGGCAATGTTGTTCTTATATTGATGTCATCTTCTAGGATTTCTTTAATCGTTTAAAGATTTTTTTTGGATTTAACGTCGCACCGACACATGATAGGTCATATTGCGACTTTCCAGGAAGACCCCAGGTGCCCCTCCGTGCATTATTTCATCACGAGCGGGCACCTGGGTAGAACTACCGACCTTCCGTAAGCCAGCTGGATGGCTTCCTCACATGAAGAATTCAACGCCCCGAGTGAGGCTCGAACCCACATCGATGAGGGGCAAGTGATTTGAAGTCAGCGACCTTAACCACTCGGCCTCGGAGGCCCCCAATCGTTTAAAGAAGTGAAATAATTTTCAAAATTGGGTTAAACATGAGTAAGTTATGAGCATTTAAATATTTGATCAAAATCTCAACCATTTTGTTTTCATGGCAACAAAATCAAAATGGCGGATTAATTTGAAATTTAAGACACATTTTTTAACTCTATTTACTAACTTCTGTATAATAATTTCTCTACTTTTTTCCACCTATAATGAGAAATTACCAAGTTTTACATCTTACACTCAAGAAATATTATGAAATTAATCTATTTAAAAGGTTATTTCTAAAATAAAGAATTCAGCAGTTTGTAAAGGACGTCATTAACACACAAAAAGGGCGTCCATGATGAAACATTTTCATCAATTTCAAACTGTTATTTCTTCTTCAATAATGATCTGATTTTTAAACATTCTTGCAGCGTTATGAAAGGCTTTAGGATGCCTTTCATATAAAATCAACTTATTGCCAGGCATTTCTTGACCTCAAAATTAAAACTAAACATGTATAAACACATTAATTAACGACTCAATTTTCAAAACTTAAGAATTTTAGGGTTCATAAGTATAATTCTCGTATTCCGCGGTGATTAGTTCACTTGAAATAAGATTTCTGTAAGGTTTATAATGAAATAAACATACCCCCGATATTCGTCATAAATCTTTCCCAAGCTATTGCCTGTCTCCTGAAGAAAGAAAAAAAGAACAAGTAAAGTAACTACATTTTGCTGACAATGTACTTCCAACAAGTAGTTTAAAGAAATGTGAGTTAAACTTGAAACAAACTAACAACAATCAACTTGAAAAATAGAAGATAAATAAACATGCAAAATCAGGAAATTTACGAATATAGAAATATCTTTATCATATTCTCTATTTAGGCATATTTTCCGAAATGTGTCAACACATATAGTAAACTCATGTGATATTGTTTTTCTCATACTGATTTAACTAAGAAACATCATCGCTAAGTGTAAGATGGCGTTAAAGACAACGTCGCAAGTCTCTGTTCCTGGTTGTTTTGTAAGACAGGTACTTTAAAAATGGAAAGTGTGAGAAGTCACATGGGACATGTTTTTCAAGGGAGGGTGTCCTTGATGCCAGTTGCTTTACATTTTTCTACTTTCGTTCTGATTATATATTACGTTGAATTTGTACTTCACTGAATTCGTGATTTGAGTTTGTGATGATATGATTTGTTTTACGCATGAGTTATTAATAAATATGTGGCTACTAACTAAAATATCTGGTATTACGGATTTTTAAGAAGTTCAACCAATCTTAGACTGCATTAGCATTAAAACCTGACATGTGAAAATTTGACAAATAAAGAAAAAGGGGTACTGTCTACTACAGCTCAAAGATGACTGAAAAATAACTGAAACATTTCCGTTAATCATATTAATGGTACTTGTTTGAAATATACTATACAGACAATTTTACATAAGGTATTATCATAGTAGCCAGTTAAATAGAAATTTGTCTATTTTCGGGTGAATATGAAATTTTCGAAATAGTGATTTAGTGTAGATATTTCATGTTCTTCTAATTGATTTTGTAATCCAAGTGAAAATGTCAATATATATATATAGATACCGGAAATAGTTACATATAAAAATTTTGCTACAGATGAATATAATTATGATAATACTGACATAAAAGGAAGCCATGCCAAATAAATTTAGATGTAAAGATTAATCGATAAGTTTATAAACAATGTCTTCTTAAAATAACTGATGTCTTCCTAAAATATTTGAGCTACACTTATCCTACATAAGAAAAATAAGGAAACAGAGTATTTTTATCTAAGGTTCCAAACAATATCATGTCTCTAATAAGAAATGATCATGCAGAGCATTGTACTTGTAGGTCAGAGTTGAGTATAATATTCTGCAACTCTGTATAGCCGATGGACCTCATTCAGCACGGAAATGGCTATCGCAGACCGTCCTAATTATAATCATAGCTTTGTCCAATATAGTATTAGGAATACCATCAGTAATTGTGTGTTAAGGGTAACTTCCAAAGAATTAGATGAAAGATAGGTAGGCTTTCTACTATTTCTATTTATAGAACATCAGAAATATCATTTTTACAATATATGTCAGACAGGGGAATGCCTGGATGATTTTGAAATGTACGCCAGATATGAGCAGCATAGCTACGAACCAAGCAGAGATGCTGCGAGTGTGGGGTAGGTGTGGGAGGGGGATCTCCATCCCCCGGCGGATTGGGGTTTAAGGGCTTCCCCTTGAAAATGTTGAAAAACTTTTGGCAAGAGATGCGTTCTCTTGCTATATTCCAGCGTTGATATATTTTGTTTGTCACATATTATATATATTTATGAGGAGTACTCTGAAAAGTGTGTGCATCAATAGCTTGATCGCTCTGACACGAGACTCGGTCCGTACTAGTATTCATTACGAATTTTATCTACGATTTTAAAATGTTTAATATTTATTTCGCAGATTTGTCCTTTAATTACTTCGATACAACGATAAAGAACAAAATGAATTATGCCAGACTTAGAATATTGAAAACTCAGAGTTTTGTGAATTGCTCTATACAATACAGCTCAGGACACACTTTAAATCAACAGTAACAGTACACATATATATATTATGTTTCAAAATACTTGCGTCACTGAAACACTATGTCATTCTGTAATATGTTTTATTTTGCAACTTCCAAGCCCCTTTCAAGCATATTGTGTATTGCCAAAGGAACCAAACAATGTGTCTCTTAGGGTAACTGCATCTAAACTCTTACCTAATCCCAACTGATACACATGTGAACAAATCGCACATTCGAACCGTGTGCAAAGCTGTTATTATCATTTTTTATTTATTTGGTTATCTAATATCCTAATATCCTTTCGTTACAGAGGCAAAACTTACACATTAAGGATATACTAGTTTTTTTGTTGTTATCGTTTTTGAAATATATTTAATTTAATGCATGACTTCTACATCCTCATTTTGACAGGATTTTGATAAATGCACCTGTCCACACATTGCAAATATTTCAAGTTTTCTCACGCGAAACGTATTTTTTTCTTGTTGAAGTTAACAACATATAATATTGGCAAACGCAAATTAAAGCTGTGTGAATTGCTAAATGGTATTCGGTATACAAATCTGGATAGAGATTGATGGATTTACTTGCATTGCAACCATTTAAATAAATCTTGAATATCACACCATGAGTGACTTTTTTCTTACTCAGGTTACTGTTATGTTGGTATGTTTGTAGAAAACGAATGCTAGGTCGTTGCCGCACAAACTTGGATGCACAATAGATTTGTTGGGTATTTGTTCATAATTTCAAATGTAAAATTCGGATCTAGAATACCATGGGGATATGGTCTGTAGCTTGTATCCGCTCGTATCTTTGTATGTTCGAAACCCCGCACGAGATGTCTGTTTTCTGATAAGAGTAAGTCATCAAGTTGGCTTTGTGAACAATTCATGGATTTATCCAGGCGCCAGTTCAGTGCTAAAGTTATGTCCGAAGAAGGCACCTGGGGTCTTCCTCTCAACAGTAAACACTGTTAAAAGCTGGATAGTTCTTTTGAAACAAATGTTGCAAGTTTACTTTAATTCATCATCTTATACTATTGTGACCTTTGCATTGCTTAATCCTGTCACTCTGGATGAACCAGTAATAACGCTTGAGTTCCATTATGGTGTACACTTCAAAGAACCGATTAAATGCCACTGCAACAACACAATCATGTATAGGACAAGTAAATTTGTCAAACAAATACCAGATTTTATTTTTTTTTTAGAGAAATACTGGAAACCTATTACAGTTCTTAAATATCTATTGAGGCGGTGCAAATATCAGTTTATTATATTTTATTGGTCTTTGGATGAGTCATTTGATTTTAAAACATATTATGTCATATACTGTAATGTAAAAAAACAAAAGATTAATGAGGTTAACTTTGACGTTCCCTACAAAACATTAAAAAATGATCCGTTTAGGGGCTTCTCTTTTTTATATAAACCTATTGCCCTAATAATTACATGTGTAACAGTTAATCAGTTCTTCAAATTAAACCAATACAGCGTTACTATTATTAAATGGATGTAAGAATGAAACTAGTATAAAACAGGATTGAAAACTGAATATTCAAAAATTGTGAAGCGGACTATTCATGTACATATGGGTACATTAAAGTATGTTATATAAGATACCTCACGGACCTCAAAATGTGAATAGCTTTTACTTGTTGATCTCTTTTACATGATGTACATTAATTCAGTTTATTTGTTTATGAAAAGTTCAGTAATATGATATTTTAACGCTTAGAATAAATAAGTATAAATTAGTTTGCCTTTGAATGAGATTTTTTTTAACAATTTTCCCTTTAAGGACCTCAAATCAGTTTTCCTGAGCCATGTATTTTGAATGTATATAAAAATTGGATTGAATAAATTTTGTGTCAAGGGTTATATTTGATCAAGGTCATGAATTAACCTTTTGAAAATTGTTCTAGATATATTTGATTGAAATAAATAAAACATTTTTTGGTTGATTCAAGCCAACAAATCGTATATGTAATCCTTCCCTGATTTACTTTATAATGTTAAAATACAATTTTTTATGCTTTCTTCTTAAGAAACCTCTTTTTACAGTCAGTTTTAAAATTCTACATTACAGTAAATACCTGATTATGTCCCTTTTTAGTATGTATCTTGAGAAATAGGAGTATTTAGGGGTAAAATTTGTATATTTTATATTTTGTATACCAAATGGTTGTCGGTCTATGTAAGTAATATGTTATCCATGTTTAGATAATATGAAACATTACTATATAGATGAATTTCAATTTAAATGAAAACTATTTTTATTGTTTGTTTTTTGTTTTCGGTTTAACGCCTTTTTTCAACAGTATTTCAGTCATGTAACGGCGAGCAGTTAACTTAACCAGTGTTCCTTGATTCTGTACCAGTACAATCCTGTTCTCCGCAAGTAACTGCCAACATCCCCACATGAATCAGAGGTGGAGGACAAATGATTTCAGACACAATGTCTTTTATCAAATTGTCCCAGAGAACATAAGCCTCGCCTTGGGATCGAATTAACGCTAAGCGGGTAGGCTTAAAACTATTTTTAAGATATTTTTACATCTCTTTTTTTAAAATAGATTTAAAAGGAGGTTCCATGGTAGATAAATCGTTTCTCCTGCTCTTGTAGGATTTGGGATCCCTTAAAGTAATTTCCTGCAAAATGCGGTGCTTTCTTCACAAATGAGAACATCTTTGCCATTTTTTGTTCCATATTTTATTCGCTATTTTATTTTATTGTACTTCTCTCTAATAATGCTTACTGAATATATGACACAATATATGTATTAAAATTTATTTATTTATTTATTATTGTCTTCTATGACTATGGGAAACTGTCAGTACATTTCAATCAAGGCACACAGAAAAACTAAAACAATAAAATACATTGTAAAATACACAAAAACACAAGAACAAAATACTGTATTAAAAGAATATAACTCCGTTAGAAATAATACATCTAGTGAAATTTTGTGATTTTGAACTAGTTTTGTTTTAATTTAAAATATCAAATGCGTGTTATTTACTTTTTGATCAGCATCAGTCAATCAAGATGTTTGTATGAATTTAATTATTCCTTCCTTTATCTTTATCTCAAAATACTTTTATTATTTCTGAAAACTCTATGCTACATTGTATATTGTATAAAAGTTTGTACGAGTGTGGTAAAGTCGTATTTCTTATTGAAGCTTTAGACTGAATAAGACTTTGAAAAATATATTGTATATACATGTCACACGAAACCTTTAATACAAAAAACAGTAACTATTTATGGAAAAAGAATTCATCACTTATATTACAATTCAATATGGCTTCAATTCACTAATTTCCTTAAAAGTCAGGCTTGAATCATTCACTTAGATTGAATTTCCCAACATAAACAGGCTAGGGCTGCTTCCCAAAATCTGGGAAAAATAGCCCTGTGTTTATCATCATGTTAATTTTCAAATTCTGCGACGCTTTGCCTTCAGCCATCTCTTAACCACTGCTTGATAATTGATGAATTGATCATTTTAGTACACTGAGAAGTTTATTAGTGTTTTCAACAGTTAACCTATTTCTCAGGTCAGTCACGATTCTGTTAACACTGGAGAACACCCGCTCAACTTCAGCGGTGCTGACAGGGAGAACAGCGGCTGTTGAACACAATTTTGTA
The DNA here is from genome assembly GCF_021730395.1 of Mercenaria mercenaria. Classification (NCBI taxonomy): domain Eukaryota; kingdom Metazoa; phylum Mollusca; class Bivalvia; order Venerida; family Veneridae; genus Mercenaria; species Mercenaria mercenaria. Next base: position 20,878,877 of record NC_069366.1, on the reverse strand, counting down.
AAAACTGGATAGGTGTTTCCGATGGCAGCGGAAACTGTCATTAGTGTCTTGAGGAGGGCTGAGGTACCCTTCACCATTGGGTCGAGATCAGCCACACAGTCTTTGAGTGAGTCCCACTCTACATCCTCACTGAAGTATTCAGCCAACAGTTCAATTTCATCATTTCTATCAAATGACCCTTTCCCTGACATGTCAAATATGCTAATCGCGTCAATAATGTCGATGTTCTCTAGCCGGCTCTTTATGTTGTCTAAGATTGTCGATGAATTTGTTCTCAGCCGCATGTACTACACTTCTCTTTTGTTCAGTTATAATATTTTAATGATCTGCAGATCTATATGAAAAAGAAAACGTTGGGGTGTTGTATTTTCTGATAATGTTAGAATGCATATTTTATGGGGTAACAATATTCTAAATAATTGTTAATTTGTCTCCTTCGTTATGGAGATTATGACCAAACATAAAAATATCTCATAATGAACGACCTCGAATTACTGTGACTAGAGGTAACAAAACAATTGAAATTAAAGTCTACCTTAGTTATTTAAATTGTAAACAGTATTGTCTGCATCACAAACTAAAATGAATTTACACGGGCTATTTGACGCGCGTCAATGACGCACGTCACGACGTGAACGATGCATCAATATTTCCCAAGCTGTATTTTCAGAAACATAAATTACTTCATAAGTAAGTGTAAACAAGTAAAATGTAGATTTATTTACCTTTTAAAGAACGAAGTTAAACTCCTGTTTGTTTGTTTGTTTGCGCAATTTCAGCACGCTCGTTGTGGAGTTGAATTTTCTTCCGTTTTTCGGAAGGCATGATTTACTTTTACACCCGTAATGTCAAAGTTTCTAGAAAGAATGATAGTCGCTACAAAAATTCTTGGCCAAAAAAAATCTGTACAATAAGGAAACATAATTAAAGTTAATTACCTTTTAATTACCGTTTAAATTAAATCCAATTAATCCTCAGATGCTTGCCGACGTAACAAAAACAATCCTTAATAAAAATTCTCCCCGACCTATTTCTACAATCGGTCGCTTTTTGTCTGCGAAAAACAACAATCATCAAAATCAATTTTGATGACAAAACACATAAAACACCACTTGCCGCATATATTGACTTGTTAAACTCGATCCTGTTTAAAGTAGTACACGGCGAATTAATACACACTTACGCACGCGACCTTGATTACATGACACAACAGTTTATAATTCTGTATGAATTCGATAAAAATTATTATTTTTGCTATTATATAATAAGCAATCGATTACCTTCTGTATCGGTTCCGTAGTGTATTCACGCTGTTCCCAAACAAAAACCGCAAAAATACACAACCCTAAGCCACATATCAAAATAATGGCATACTTATTTTTCATATTCCTACTACCTATTTTCTTTTTATTATAAAATCCTTTTCAATGTACAAATATTATCCTCTCTATAATAAGATTTATGAATACTACAAAACGTCTTCAGTGTTCAAATATAAGAATTTGCTAGTGGTATGATTTGCTGCCCAGTAAAGTTGTCGTATTAATTTCTTTTTAAATATACTGATTTATCCTAAACATATTATTTTCTCTTTTTATAAACGACCTTGAAATTGCGTTACAGACTAATATATTTCCCGGTATAAATCTAGACTAGATATCCATATATCTCATACTGTTTGCTGACGATTTATTTTATTAAGTGATACGCCCGAGGGTCTTCAGTCCCATTTGGTTTATTGGCAGAATATTGTATAAAATGGAAATTGACTGTAAACATTGATAAGACAAAAATTGTTGTATTCAGAAAAGGCGTAAGATTAGCGCAAAATGAACACTGGACGTACTCGGATGTAGAAATTGATGTGGCTGAATTGTTCAACTACTTGGGATTTGTTGTAAGCAGTGGCATTGACACTTTAGCCGGAAAAGCTTTAAAAGCCATGAACTCTATCTACACATTGACCAAAGGCATGGATATACCAATTAATATTCACTTAAATTTATTTTTTCATACGTTTCTTCAATATTACGTTATTCATCAGAAATATGGGGCTTTGCAACTGCCGATAAAAAAGTCCATAGGAAATTTATAAAACGGATATTAAATGTGAAAATGTCTACCAGTAATCTAGCGATCTATGGTGAGACAGGTAGAACACCCCTTTATATAAACTGGAAAATCATAATAATAAGATACTGGTTTAAACTTGTTAATAATAAGTCCAATTTATTTTACAAAATGTGTATAGTAATATGCTTACGGGCTGTGAGAATGGGGATAATAACTGGCTTTGTAAAGTCAAAAATATGTTAAACCTTTCAGGATTTGGTGAAATATGGTTATTTCCATCCTCGGTAGATGTTAAACATTTTATACCTGTGTTTAAGAGTAGGCTGATAGACACTTATATTTCTGAACGGCGGATTAATGTTAACAATAGTCCTAGCTCGATGTTATTTAAAGAGCTGAAAGAAACTTATGTAATGTCTCAATATTTGTTAACAATTTAAAATTAGGAACATCGGCACATTTTATCAAAGCTGAGAACGTCATCTCATTGGCTTAATATTGAATATGGTCGACATAGAGGCATAGAAAGACAAAATAGAATATGTGAACTTTGTAATAAAAGAGTAGTCGAAGACGAGTATCACTTTGTGTTGGAATGTGACGTATTTAAAGAGTTACGTATTATTCTTATACCAAGATATTATCGAGTTAGACCAAGTATGGCTAAATTAGTAGACATGTTGAAAACTAATAGTAAACTATTGCTGCATAAGATCTCTGTTTATTTGATCAAAGCTTTCAAGCAAAGACATGTATATATTGGATGCGACATGATTGTGTAAAATGTGTATAAAAATAATTAACTTGTGTATTAACTTTATGCAAGTAATCCTTTTAAATGTGTACCTTTTTAAACATTCTCATCAATTTAATTGTCATGACTGTTATATTACTATTATTGCCATTATTGTCACTATCATGCTATTATTAATATGAATATTGGTTTATGTCGATGTGCTGTATATACATAAGACTTAATAAAAATTATGTTCTGTTCTGTTCCCATAGACCCCAATTATGAAGAATTGTGTTAGGTCCAAACTTTTCAGATCAGTCTAGCAAAAAGTTAAGCCCACGACCATATATGTATATATGCATCGAAATGTAGTTGGGATGTAAACATATAGAAAAATTTGCAAACTTCCAAAATTAGAGAGAAGCTCTTAATATCACAATTTACATAAAATTGTAACAAAGTTATTGAAAACCGGAAGAAAAATTGTCATTAATTATCCTATTTCAGAAGCAATGTCAAATTAAGAATTAAACAATCTGTTAAGTTTTACAATTTAAAACCTGGTGATTGCTGTAGTGTCAATAGCTTTTTCCTTTGCACCAATATGTGGTGCTTTAAGACGAGATTAGTAGCAGTTGTGTGACAAAACTATATTTTTTATGTTACTTAATTCTTAATTAACCCAGTATTATCACATGGATTGGAAATATTGGGTTTAGATTATACAAATTATGTCCATTCCTTTCACATCTTGTAATGCATCTGTTGCTGGCGATTGTGAAAGAAACTCTATGTATGTGTAATCGAAACGTTGTATTAAGTATTCACTCATTGAATAATGAATATGCCAGATTATAAATATATCAAGAAATGTCATCAGATGTTATTTTATCATGATAGTATTAGTCACCAAAATATTGTAACGAAAGCAGAATTAAATACATACAGAAATAAGTTTGGTTTGATTGTGAATATCGGACCCGTTAATTCTTTTTGTCGGTATGTGCAGCGATTAAAAGATCAAAATCTACAAGAATGATCAGAAGAACATAATGATGATGCTGAGGGGATTTTCACATGCATTTTAAACATTTTGATGTATTATATATAAAATGCATTGACTGGCAATACGGATATTCAATAGCGGAGAAAAGATGAATCTAGATGCCTTTAACTTCTTTTATATATTAAATAATTCTAATCCAATTAACTAGTATAAAATAATGTTACTTAAACTGTTTTACCCGTTTACGGGATCTTCAGGAGTAAAGGAGTAAAACTCGAATGTTGACGTAAGTAACGTCGCTTGGTAACGACGTCGTTTTATTGTAATAAGTGACGTTACTCTTCGGAGTGTTTTCAAGGGACGTTGCTATGTATTAAAAATAGTGGTTTTTTTTTGCATTTATTTCTACACAAAAAAATTATTAATTAATAAAGTTTTTTCTACTTCTTTAGAACTTGTCTGTTTCTTGGTTTTCCGGATTCCTTATATGTTTATCAAGAAGATATACTCGATTTCTCCAATATAGTCTTTTGAACATCCGGAACATTTCGTTGCATATATGACATTTTGTATTTCACACGTACCGGAATTTTCGACCATTTTTTGAAGTGGTAATTATTCCCTTCTATCAGAAATTTACACAGTCCACATTTTTCTTTCCACATTGCTTTATTTCTTGTTTCCTTGCTGATTCTGAAAATGATACTCTTGTCAATAGTTTCTTCAAGTTGGCTGGTTGTCTCTTGCTTTTAATAATTTTATTTTGTGAAATAATTGATTTCATTGTAGTGTCGTTATTTAAAATTGGTAGATTCCTCTTATTATGTTAAAAATCCAAAATTTTCGGAATGTGTGTTGATACATAAGGTTTTATTTCTTTATCATTTTTTGGTCTTTTTCAATTCTTCTTTTATCAATTGATAAATTAATGCTCTCTGTATTCCATTTTCAATTAGTTTTAGAGATTATCTTTTAGATGTCAGAAAAGGCAGTTCATCTGTACTGATTTGCATGATGAACTTTAAGTCTTTATGAAGTTTATTTAATATTATATTGAAGATGCTTAATTGCTCTCTCGATTTTGGCCATAAAATAAAAATGGCATCTAAAAGACATTTTCAGTTATGTATTAAATATTTTTGAATTCAGCCCCATATTTTTTCTACCTCCATGTATGATAGTTCTTTTAAATGACCAGAATAATATGTTCATTAGTTTAGTTTTTAGGCGGTTGTATGTTAAGAAAATCCGTACTGTCTCTAATATTGTTCTACAAGTATTTTGTCAATGGACGTAGTAGAGACTCTAACATATTACTTAATATGTGAGTTTGGCAATTCGTTCCAGCAATTATTGGACGTATTGTTGAATCTTTGCCATTCGTAATTGTCACCACCTCTGAATCTTGCCAAGACCAAGCGTTGTTTATCTCCTGGCTTTTATGAACTTTCGGTAGACCATAGAAATTCCGTTGTTTCACCTCAAAGGTTTTAAGGTAGTTATACTCTTTTTGCATCAAGCAGTTTTTAAAGTTATCTACTTTTTGCATGAAGGCACTTTTCTCGCGAACCACTACACCCAGGACCTTAAAACTTCACGTGCTGATAGTACTTATTAAGTACACGACTCCTACTGACTTTGGAGTCACCAGGTCAAAGGTCAAGGTCACAGGGGCAAATGTTAACTTTCTGCAGGAAGGCACTTTACTCGCGAACCACTGCATTCAAGACCTTCAAACTTCACATGCTGATAGTACTTATTCAGTACACGACCCCTACTGACATTGGTGTCACCAGGTCAAAGGTCAAGGTCACAGGGGCCAATATTAACTTTTGCATGAAGGCACTTTACTCGCGAACCATTACACCCAGGACCTTCAAACTTCACATGCTGATAGTACTTATTTAGTACACGATCCCTACTGACTTTAAGATCACCAGGTCAAAGGTCCAGGTCACAGGGGCCAATGTTACATTTTTGCATGAAGGCACTTTACTCGCGAACCACTGCGCCCAGGACCTTCAAACTTCACATGCTAATAGTACTTATTGAGTACACGACCCCTATTGACTTTTGGGTCACCAGGTCAAAGGTCAAGGTCACCAGGTTAAAGGTCAAGGCGCTGCGAGGGCATTTGTTACAATTTGCGATAGCTCTTGTTCAGTGGTGAAAAGTCGCTAAAGTTTGTTCTTTTACAATGAATATATCATTCTCTTCCAACCCATTAAAATTTCTGATTTACTTAGTTTTATAATGATATAAAGTGTTGGTGTAAATTTAAGCCCTTTACTTAAAATTGCAATTCCGTTAGAGGTTCTGATGAAATGTTTATAACCTTGATATCATGTTTCATGCCTTCTCCGTTTAATTTTACCACCGGTCATTGTACAAAAAGGAATCATCCTTCGTATTATGTTGCATTGTTTCCAGCTGTCGTATACTGAAACTGGTTTTGAGTGGTTAACAGAAGATTGACCGCCCACTATGAAATAATGCACTGAAAATCACCTGAATCTTGCCCCACTACTAAAGTTGGAAAGTTGCCATAACACCTATAATTGTGTCGGTGCGAAGTTAAACCAAGCAAGTAGCATTCATTTATCAATTCGAGTACTTGATGAAAATCCTTGAATGTCTTGAGGGAGACCTTTTAGTCCAATTAACTAGTTTTGTCACCGCGCATCTAAATTGATGTTAACCTTCAGGATGGGTTAGACTTTAGAAACACTTATCTGTTGGGGACTGACAAATATATTAAACCTATAACCACCTTTTATCTCTAATCTAATCAGTACAATTATTACATTCCGGAAGGCCAACATACGATGTTTGGTTGGGCGATTTTCGGCGGGGAGAGACGACGTTCAGCGGTAATGTGCCATAATGAAATGACGTTCGGCGGGGCGACAATAGCGGGTGACGTGCGGGGTGCCATAACTGTCATGTTGCAGAAACAGATCAAAACAACGGAATGGCATAAAGCCACTATATTTAAGTGATTTATAAAAGAAATTGCATAAACGTTGGCTCGAACGGTGTTTGGAAAGTGTATCACAGTTTTGTATTTAATCACCTAATTTTCGAATTAATTAGTGGCATGGAGGTGGGTGAGGGGGGCTGATAACATTTAATTTTCTGACAATTTTATGACACTCTTTGGCACAGTCTGCCAATATCTAAGGAAAGTGTGACCTCTGATGGCATTCTCTGTTGATTCTTGGATATTTATCATAAATGTGATTCTTCAGACCAAACGTGATATTTACAGTGGGATATCCTTTTTATGATTTCTCATTAAAATATAATGAGACCAAAGGTCAAATGTGTGCATAAAGTATTTTACTGTACACTCCTATTATTATCATTTTACTCATTTGAATGGGTTAATCTTTGTGTCTTAATGTTTTTAATCATTCTTCTAATAAGATCGTTAAAATCACCAATGCTTGTTTGCAGACAGTATGATGAATAACTTCGAATCAAAAACGGAGAGACAGACACCAGATTATACTACATGCAATATACTTCACTGACCAACGTTCCTTATATTAAACAGTCCACATATAGATGTTATAGTTCTTCTCATGCACAATTCTCCAAATTTTATTGCAGATATGTTTTCTTTACAACGGGCCAAACATTCACAAATAACAACTATCAAGGTATTAATTATATTATATACAAGGAATACTTTATCACATACATACTCTGTGTATTGCATAACTGACAGATATTCCGCATACTCACTGTTGCACCAAGGGCAAGAAGATACTGTTTAAGACGATGATGTCAGATACCTTTTACTACCTCTCGCTTATTTTTAAAGAAACAAAACTATGCAGTCTGTATCACTGTTGTTGGCATTAAGTATTGACTCAAAGGATGCAGTTCGGTAAACGAGCTTTGCTGTGGTAGGCCAAACGCTCTGTGTTGTTACTAATTCATCAATGATTGATATGGCGAATTTGACTTCAACAGAAGTCGAAGTCACAGCTTTTATCCACCACTCCACCCCCATACCCAGCGAACATTTCGGTTAAGAGTATGATGAGGATAATAAGTATTTAAAGCCTAAATTGATGACGCAGTCTGTAGCCGCTTGAGAGCTTTAAAAAAGCATTGTATGTGATTATGAATTCATTAACAAAAATTCTGAAGACTGAAATGTGTAACCTTTAGAATGAACTTACAGAAACTGTTATAATTTCACACATTCTGTTTTTACAGAAGTAAGTATTTCTTACAAGTATACCGAAAATGTCAAAATATGTAATATGAGGTTGTCTGATGCTGTGTAGAAACCTCTATACAACATATTTAGCGTTATGTCGTGTATCAACTTATATATATGTATGTATCGTATGGAGTTTCTTCTTTTATATGAAAATTATGCTTTTGATTATGCAAAAAGTCTGTTCTACATTTCCTCCTGTTTTCATTTCTGGGTTATGAATGTAAGCAAATATAAGTTGACTTAAATATGAAATAAATAAACATAAAGGCTAAAGTAGTGTGTGAATATACATTATTTCTATTCCATGCAGATAAATCCCATACACTGCTTTTACTGAATTTTAGATGCTTAAATTCAATAATACATGTATGTGTTCAATGTTCGTCTGGCATCAACTAGTTCTGAAAACTATACCGTCTAAAAACATTTTAGTTTTGGATGTGCACATTCGTAGACCACCTCCCTCTCATAAAGGTGGATTTGTTTGCGGCAGTATCTCATTTGAAAAGTTTTAATCGGTGTGGGAGAGAGAATGGTTTAAGGGGCATTTACTTGATTAACAGAATTTTAATCATTTATATAATGTCGCTTCAATATATGCATTTCAATATTTTTTATTAAGTTTTCGGTCCAGTGATAATGAATAAATACGTTAAAACTAGATGGAAAACAGTATGGAGGGTAAATTAATTTGATGCATTGATAACTTGCGCACGTCTTCTAGTTATTCAAAATAAAGTAGTAATAAGAGATACACATACATATATTTTAGTTGAAATAAAATTGTGCGATGACTTTGTAAAAACTAACGGGTTTTTCATTTTTGAGACAAAATAAGACTTATGGGCTTTAAAAACATTAGATACAGATGTGTATATACAATAACATAAATCTGTACCAAAGAAATCTGAACAATTATTATATGGAATTTTCTTTCAACTGCAACTCTGAAGCCATTTAAACACAAGTAATATTGAATGTGAAGTAAATAACAAAAGCAACAAAAGATTCTTGCTAGCCAATGATTTTAATTGTCATTTTAGCAATTTATAATGGAAAAAAAGTCATCAATTATAAAAGAGTCTTATTGTTTTAAGGGAGCAATCAACATGTTTTTCAAAATGCAGAAATGTTTCACCCTTCCATTTAGTAGAAGCCACATCTTATTTGCAACTAACCGGGTTGAACGGTATTCCCTCTTTCAATATTTTCGAAATAATATTCCTCCTTTTGGAAAATAAGTAAAATAAAGACTTTTTAGACATGAATTCTCAAGTTTTGAAAAAGGGAGAAATGTTCCATCCTTATACAGTGTACGCCTTTTTTCTTGTTAAAAGAAATTTGTTTTGTTGAAAGTTTCTCAAAAGGGAGGAACGTTCCACCTTTTACATTAATACAATATATGCCTGTTTTACAAAGTATTGTATAGTTATTTAAAGAGGGGAATATTCCTCCCTTTTGATAAAATCGTGAACACATGAATTCTCAAGTTCTGCAAAAGTGGGGAATACAGGTCTACAGGTAGGAATATTCCTCCTTTTCGCATCTCTCTCTCTCTCTCTCTCTCTCTCTTCTCTCTTCTCTCTCTCTCTCTCTCTATATATATATATATATATATATATATATATATATATATATATATATAGATATATATATATATATATATATATATGTTCTATCTCGCACAATAATACATACCAAAGTTTGATTTAAACTGATGTTGAAATATATAGGATATATTAGTAAAAATGACATATCAAATGCGGTCTTAAAAATCATCGAATCTTCCACGGGTGTTTTCTTCCCATAATGGATACGGGAGTTTTTTCAAAAGTAGTTTGTCAACTCAGAATAATAACAAAACAGTGTCATGACGCATTCTATGCATTTGAAAAAAGATATTTTGATTTGAAAATGAAGAAAAAGCTCAACATGGTTTTACTCCTGTTAATGGTAAAGTAGGAGAAAACCTCTCTTGGGCGTCCCACAGTAAAAACAAAACATATGGGAGAAAAAATACTCCTCATACGAAGACCGACTTTGAAATCGTAACCAAGAATTCATTTTTTAGAAAGAAAACGATCAGTTAATTCTTAATAAAAGCAGAACTATTGTTAGTGTCAAAATAAAAGAAAAGAAAAAACGAAAATTAAATGGTAAAAAAAGGTACAGAAGTTTGCGAAAATTCAAAATTTTCCACAAAACAACCTGACCTTAATCCTTTGGCAGTTTCAAACCTACATGTGTCTAATAAACTCATATGCACCATTCACATCAAGAAAAACGTTAAATAAAGCTTTATTTTAGCATGTAAAACAGCTAAATCTGTAATATTCACATATTTTGCCATGACCATTAAAACCCACATCATCCCTGATACTGTAGATATCAATAGATTGTAGCCTGTCTGTTGAACATAAGCGGACCAATCTTACCGACTATACCCAAAGTATAAGCAGAAATTTAGCTTGACCCGATAAGATGAACTCCTGAAAAGTAAATCTACATGTTTTACAATATGTAAATGAACATGATTGGAGCAAGCAAACTATGTTTGTTTGGCAGAAGAAGGGTTTCACTTTACGCTTATTTTTATGAATGAGTATTTCCTATATATAGTTACTTCCCTTCTATGATTTGGTGATGTTCAAATTCCATATTTCCATCGAATCCTATAAAAACTATGTTTAAACAAAACTATAATTTTGACTACATTTACAATAATTGGACTAACGGCAAATGGTCTGATAAGGTAAAACTTGAAGGAAAATTATTCTTCTATTTATACAGTATAAAATTCGATAAAAAATATTTTTGAACATATTGATAAATAAAAGGAATCGATTACCTTTGGTAATGATAGTTCCGTAGAGTATTCATGCCATTCCCAAACAAAAACCACAAAACTACACAACACAAAACCACATATCAAAAGGATTTCACTTTTAATTCTCATTCTCAAATTTCTTACTAAGTCTGTTCTTATGATAATAAAATCCTTTTCATTGTACAAATGTTGTCTTCTCTAGAATAAGATTTATAAATACTAGTGCTACAAAGTATTTTCAGTGTTCATATATAAGAAATTGCTAGTGATATGATTTGCTGCCCAGTAAAGTCGTTGTATTGATTTCTTTTAAAAATATAGCGATACATTTTATCCTAACGTTATTTAGTTAGGCAAGTAAGGGGATGTCTGTGTGAACCACAATAATGAATACAAAAACAGCTTAAGTACAGAGAAAATTGAGGGTGATAGTGTTGCACCATGGTGCGGTCCGAGAAAGTCGAAGAAAGACGCCCAGATGACTGCCAATACTTTAAAATTACCCTTATTTATTCGATATGTGGCGCATTCATTAACTTACTATTTATTTCATCCTAGCTTATTATGGAAAATACAAGTCCATACACATAAAATGCCCTTTTTATAATAATTACGGTAATTTTGAAAAGTCTTCAATTTTGGTGTGAAAAAAAAATCGATGCAAAACCTGGTTACACCAACAGTAAAGCAAAACATCAGCTTATTTATTACTGGATGGATATTTTTAGCAAACACAACTCTGAAACTGGATGGAGTATATCAGTCCCTGAAATTGGTCATTTCAAAACGATTTACATTCAACATTCACTCTTTCCCCGCCTAATATTGAAGTCCTTATACTGAGAAAATTTAAGTGCATTTTGCAATTTTTCTTTCCTTTGGTTGTTATAGATTTCAATAAACTTATTTCGGCCCTTTTGAAGTATTTATTACAGAATGGTACGTGATTTATTGTCATAACGTGATCGTTTTTAAGCCTATATATGTTATTATTACGTGTCATAGTTAGGAAATGAAAGAAATCGGTTGGTTTTGTTTGTAAATATACGCATCTTGTATATGTTAATGCAACGAGGGTGATGTTGTATTCATTTGCTTATAATTTTTTGTTCTATTTCTATCTGTAATTAATGGCAAAGAAAATATCCTATATAAGTGACCCGTCCCCGACCCCCTTCCCCCCACCCCCACTCATCCCCGCCCCTCAAATGCCAGACATCTTAATCCCTAATTAACAAAATCCTGTCTGGTCCAGTCTGATAAGGGTCCATAGAACCCCTGAAGACTTGACATGTAGTCTAATAAATTTTATTGATATGTACAGATAAATTGGCGATTTCCTGTGTTTTGCATATTATTTATTGAAATGCATTTTTTTTTCTTTAGAATGTACACAAAATCATTTTAACTATAAATACACTAATTTTGAAATTTTGATTGCTCAGTCATGTTGAGTAATGTTCTGACCAATCAAATTATAACTCTTACAGCAAAGCAATTCTCACCCCTTTTAGAAAACTTTCACCTTTTTTCATAAAAAAATGAAATGATTATTAAAACTTGATAAGAGAAATTACAAGTTTTTTCATTCAATTATTATGGTCTAAAGTAATAAAATAAAACCAGAAAAATGATCATTGCTGGATTTTAGTAAAAATTAAAGAACCGTCCAGTTGCATTTTTAATGAATAAAAAAGGAATGTGGCAATAACACTTTGAATGTTTTCGAAGATAAAAGAATCGGTGCTTTCGGAGATACAAATTATATGCTGAGAAGTAATGTGGCAATTCTCTATTGGAATGAAAATGTTGGATCTAACAGACTTGCACATAGTTACAAGAATTATATATGGGCACGGTGGATGAACAGAATATTGGGCTGGAGACATTTTTAATGTGTTATGGGTCCCGTGTTAATTGAACTGATATATAAGAAAACTTCATTAACTGCAGATAATTCTGATTATAGGATAAGGACTGTGATTTGGAAATATATAATTCCCCTTGTGTGGCCTTAACAAAGTTTCTTTTATTTATAATAAAATCCAGCAATAAAGAAATACCATTGTTCAAAATACACATAATTTATCATTTATAAAAGCTGGGCGCCTGAATGCATTTTCTTATATTTTGATAAAAAATCCAGCGATGATGAGATATTATTGTAAAAAAACAAACTTTATTTGTTAAAAATATAATAAAAGCACTGTTGTATCATATCACTTTGTTTATTTAGCCCTAGTTTAATCAAGCTGTCTAAACTCGTTATAAAGATGAGAACTGGTTTGCTATAAAGGTGAGATATATCACCTGCAATTTATGTACTGCACAGTTAAGTTCGACCACACGTTTTGAGCCGTGGCTGAATGATACACTTTTTCAATTGGGTTATATCGATATTCGGTCCATACCTGGCTGAAAAATCTCTATAGAGTTAGTTGATACGTAGTGTTTGTTTTCAATGAACTTGATTAAATCGCTTGCGCATTTGTTAGAGCGTAATGATTACAAACCGTGAACTGAGAGTTCAAACCCATATTACGGCCATAGTTTTTCTCTTGTATACATTATTTTTTATTTTATTTTTGTCAAGAATCTTTGAAGACTCTTTTTGAAAACCATTTTATATATTTTAATAATAATGTTTGACTTATTTGTTTTTTCATTGTTTCTATATGTTTAATCATCACTATATATTACACGGTAACTAAGACTAAGCAGACGTCATATCCTTTGGGCCATGCATTTGTTACGCTCATCGACAACTTGTACCGCTTAACTATGTATTACATATATGTTCCTACCCTTTTTGGCGAATCAACTGTCCTGCATAAATAAGTCACGGCTCAAAACACGCGGTCGAACAATAGCTATGCAATAGCTTATTATGATAAACAGAAGCAAGTGTATCAATGGTCCAGCCTTGTATATTGGCCCTTACCGCCAATACGCAGACCTTATCATTCCCATAGGTATGTGGCATTGGTCTGCTGATGCGTCAGGTGTGATGTGCTGTGTGTTGTGTGTTTGTCACCTTCCGCTTTCAGCCTCCACCGCTGGTTAGCCTTCTGGTGAACAAAAAGCCGAGTGCGTAAGTCTTCCCTGCCAGTATATAGTCTCTCTGCAGACAAGCCCTTTTGTAGTGCCTCCAAGTTGGCGCCACATGGTAACTGAACACCTTGCGGCCTAAGGCAGAACTGTAGGGGACTCGGAGGAGATCTGCCCCCAGACATGTAGCATGCCAGGCCGACCGGTGTGTGGACACGCCCTGATGCCTATGAACAGACCCCCAGCTATGGGACAAATAGCCCCTGTGTTCCCAGGGCAGGGTATGAACTCGGAACTAAGGGTGAGGTAGCCCCGACAGAAACCTAGAGAGTTGAAGACAGAGGTGCTGAGCCATTGGCGCTCTCTAAACGAACCACAGCACCATGCAATATCGCTATGACTACAGAGCGGTCCGGTATTCAACAATGTGGTGCTGAATCTCTGAGGTCCCTTCAGGGGGATTCAGTGCCGGGCTTTGAGCCAAGACAGAGTCCACCCACAGCTACTGGGGGTCCCTCCTTCAATCCACAAGATGCAAAGAGAAGGAGGAAGAACATACCAAGGAGAAGAACCAATCCGCATCAGCCTTTCAGGTTGATGTATTAGAATGCGGAAGGTGTCTTCAACAAGAAAGCTGAACTTGAGCATATCCTCCATGAGAAAGACATCAATGTCTGTTGCATTCAGGAAACATATCTACAGCCAAAGAAATCCTTCAAAGTCAGAGGATACCAGTGTTTTCGCTGTGACAGAATTGGTAGACGAAAAGGAGGCATGATGACACTGGTCAGGAACAACATCAGCGCTGTCCAGACCAACACGCATATGGATGACTCCGAGTTCCAAGTTCTGAGCCTCAGAAAGAACGAGTTCAACTTGAAACTTGTGAATATATACTATCCAAGTGACAAAGCTCTGTCCCTTGACAAAGTTACAACTGATGAAACCAGGTTCATCATTGTAGGAGACTTTAACAGTCACTCACAAAGCTGGGGATATGACCACCTGGATAAACGTGGAAAGGAACGGAGACCTGGCAAGATGATAACAAGCTAAACCTTATCAACAAGCCAGATGATCCCCCAACATTTTACTCCAGAAGCTGGCGAACAACATCAACCCCTGATCTTGCTTTATGTACTGATGACATACATAGACATGTCAAGAGGGAAGTCGATGAACAACTAGGAGGTAGCGACCATCGCCCAGTCCATCTTACTATGGACCGTATAGCCTCTACTTCACCTAACATCCCCGGATGGAAAAAGGTCAGATGGACCTTTTACCAAAATCTGAGTGATGAGCTCTGTAAAGACATCAGAGTGGAAGGTAGAGACATCAACCGGGTTGTCAAAGACTTCAACAATAGTATACTAAAGCCTGCTTACAGCGCCATTCCAAGGGGAGCATTAAAAGGACTATAAGCCCTACTGGAGTGGTGAGTTGGAGAATCTACAGGCAAAGTTATCAAAAGCCAGGGAGGAAGCAGGACACAATCCCTCAAAAGAAAGTAACCTCTCTCTACAGCAAGCCAAGGCCAAATTCCTCAGGCACAAACGGGAAGCACAAAGGAAGAGCTGAAGAAACAATACAGCCTCGCTCAACATAGAGCGAGATGGCCAAAAGCTGTGGAGACTGACGAGAGAGCTGAACGTCGAAGACACAGGAAGGGGTTCAGTAACTTTGGAAGAGAATGGTGAACTGTTGACGGGTACACAAGCGGCAAACACATTTGCCTCTAACTGCAAAGATGTTTCCAACATCCCCATCAACAGGGAACGGAAAAGGAAAGCACGAAGAGAAAAAAAGGGAAAGGCAGACAAGCCAAGTGACAGCAGAATGCATGAAGCAGAGTCTTAAACTGCATGACCTACAGACAGCTCTTAGGCAGTTGAAGACAAAGAAGTCTCCTGGACCAGATGGAGTCACAAATGAAATGCTGACCCATCTAGGCACTGCAGCAATTTGCAAACTCCTGGGAATTTATAACTACAGCTGGACACAAGGACTGCTTCCACAGATATGGAAAAAAGCAGTCATGATCCCCATCCGCAAGAAAGGGAAGGATCCAAAGAAGGCTGCAAGCTATCGACCAATCAGCCTAACCAGCTATGTTGGAAAGACCATGGAGAGGATTGTGAATGCACGCCTGAAGTGATACATGGAGACTAATAACCTATTTTCAACGCAACAACCTGGCTTCAGACAATTCCGCTCCACTGAGGACCAGACAACTTATCTATCGCAAGAGATAGAGGACGCCTTCCAAGAGCAGAAAGTCGTGCATACAGCATGGATTGATCTGCAAAGAGCGTTTGACGAAGTCTGGACTGATCGACTCCTCGTCAAACTGATGAGGAGTGGAGTAGGAGGTCACATGATGAGGTGGATTAAGTCATACCTCTCCAACAGGAGAGCAGGCGTCAGTTTTGAACACGCCAGCGGTAGGAAGTTCCTGTTGCGTCATGGTGTCCCACAAGGCGGAGTCTTATCCCCTACACGCTTTTCATCAATGATCTGGTGTCCGAACTACCGAAAGGAGTTAAGGCTGCACTCTACGCTGACGACCTGGTGTTATGGTGTAAGGAAGAACATGCCACTACAGCCACGTACAGGATGCAAGAAGCCATCAACAAGCTTTCAGCTTGGGCTGAAGTTTGGTGTGTATCGATCAATACAGAGGAATCGTCCTACACTATTCTCCCTGTGTCAAAGCAGAGGGCGGGTAAAATCAAGATGGGAAATACTTCGCTGACTGAAGCAGACGAGGCAAAATACCTTGCAGTGACCTTTGACAAACGGCTAACATTGAAGCCACACCCCACATTAGTCAAGCAGAAGGGAAGGCTCGTAGGAAGCTTGCCATGATGAGCAAACTTGCTGTAACAACGTGGGGAACAAATGGGCAAATACACAAGACAGTATATCAGGGAACAGTGAGACCCCATTTAAAGTATAGCTCAACTGTCTGGTCCACTACTGCCAAAACTAACCAACAGGCTCTAGACAAGGTTCAGAACCAAGCATTGCGGATCATGACAGGTGCTACAAGTCTACACCAATCTCCTTCATGGAGAAGCTTATAGGCACACAGCCGTTACAAGACAGGAGACATACAAAGGTCATGCTTCAGACAGAGAAGTTCAGGTCTTTTCAAGACCATCCCATGAAAGCCAAGCTAGATGGCTACACAAAGAATCGGCTCAAATATAGCAGCTTCGTTCATGAAACAAAGAAACTCAACCGAGAGTTCAAAACTGAGCTGAACATACCAACGACTCCCCTAGGTAGTGAGCACATAATAAACCCACTAGCGAATGATCTGTCCTCGGTGACTGTGAGACTTGCTGTTCCTTGTCTTGATCGTGGGAAGCAAGAGGATGAAGGTATTTGGAAGAGCCTCACACTTGCTATAATCAATGAAGACTATCCTCTGGAATCATGGACTCATGTCTATACAGACGGATCAGCCACTTGCGCCGTCAAAGATGGAGGAGCAGGAGTTTTCATTCAATACCCATCTGGCAAGAGAGAAACACTACATGCAGCCACAAGAAAGTACTGCAGCAATTACAAGGCAGCGACAGAAACGCTCATGAAGGCCGTCTCAATGGTTGAAGAAAGCTCCTCATTCGTCTTTCTCACAGATGCACTGTCTGTCATGGAAACTCTGATGAACAATAAAGCTTCGCAGCTAGCCAGGAGAATGCAGAGCCTGAGTATAACCTGCAAAGTAGCACTTCGGTGGATTCCATCCCATTGTGGACTTGCGGGCAATGAAGAGGCAAAGAAACTGACTAAGCTAGGAGCTCAGTCAGAACAACCAACAAAACCTGTGAGTTACAAGGAAAAAGTCACCATCATCAAGGCACTAACGAGACCAAGGATGGAGGAAGATGCTTTTCATCTCATAGATCGGTCTGAACAAGTGATGATGGTCAGACTTCGCTCACGGCACAACAAGCTCAATGCTCACATGTTCAAAACATACAGACTAGCATCATCGCCAATTTGTCCATGTGGTAAGGAAGATCAGACTGCGGAGCATATACTTCAGAGATGCAAAAGGCATGACCAGGAGCGAGCTGCGACTTGGCCGATAGATACCTCAATTTACCAGAAACTGTATGGAGACATTGAGGATCTGCGGCAAACCACAAGTTTCATCGAGGCTACTGGTCTGACAGTGTAGTCGCGAACTAGAAGAAGAAAAAGAAGATCCCCATAGGTCACATACCTGGCATACCAGAATCAGTGTCTTTAATGACAAAATATCACTGATTACAAAACGCGAAATTATAATAACAGTGCTTGACTATCTATAGCTCATAATGTCGTAATAATGTCGTTAAATTAAGAAATTAAGGAGAGAATTTCAAATAAGCTTTCAGCTTCCTGATATATGTACATGTAAATTACTTGTGATTAATAAAATATTGTTTAAACTAAATTGAGGAAAAAAAATGCGTTTTACAAGTATGTACGTATCTTTTGATTAGAAAGAACTATTACTACGACAATCTAATTTACTATTTAAATAAATAAGAATGTTAATATATAAAAAATAAATAAAAAGTAATCATGCTAAAAGTCATTTCACCCCATAATCAACTTTTTTATATAATTGTATTATCATGTCCATTCTTAAATTAAATAATGAAATATAATGAATAAAAAATGCAGCAAATATAACATGCATATATACGAGTATCTTCAATAAATTATATTTTGCACTTTATATTTAGTAAACGTACATAAATATATAATATATTTGCATATAATTCAAAGTCAGGCCCCTACCATGGTCACTGGACACAATCTGCCGCTAATTTGTCATTGATCTAAAGTTGAAAAAGGCGGACCCTAACTCAAATTATCTGATAAGGGTCTAACAACTTGGGCGGAATTAACAATTGTAATATTTTAAGGCTTTGTGCATGGTTTACAGATATTACGCATTTCGAAATGATTATAATTTTCATAGTTTATAAATACCATCATAAATCTTTCGGTCATAAAATCGTTAAAATTGGTTATATGAAGTCCGTTATCTTTACATCTTTACTTCGACTTCTTTAACTGGCTTAGATATCTGAACGAAACAGCATATAAGAAATGTAAAGGCCGTCTGTTGATTTGTTAATAATGACCGCCAATTTTAATTTGCCACGCCAATATTTAGCAAAGACAGCAAATAACTCTGTACATGCCATCTTAAAAAAAAACAATTTTTCACTAAAGTAAAGCTCTTTCAGTCCTCATGCAAGCCATACTTTTCATTTCAATTTTATCTAATGCCATTTTCCCATAGAAATGCGGTTTTTCCAGGGTAGTGTTGTTACATGTGGTAAATTTTCCTATGGGATATACATATTTCTAAAAATGAAAAATCATTATTTGATTGACTTATACTACACCGGGCATATAATTACATGTTTCTGGGAAAAGTAAGCTACCTTTTTAACATTTTTTAGATTTTCCACTGGAAAATCGTTCCAATATCTTGGCCATGGGGTGTATTTCCTATAGAATAATTGTCCATGGAAAATAATTACCTTGGCAAGAAAATCCAACGGGAATGTTTCATTTGAAAGTCATTTAGATAATTACCAGAAGAAACATATTTGATAAGAAACTGAATATTAATTACTTAATACTTACTCGCATATGACAAAATAATTCTGCAGTTCTGAATTACATTTTGCGTGCAAGTAATCGGCAGGTAAAGTATAATCGTCTCATGATATTTTACATTTTCGGAAACTGCATTTAGTGTCATGATAATATCATGTATGTTTAACTCTGTTTATTATAACAAAAATAATATTTTGCCGTTAATTTAAGGCGCCTTTTCATCAATTTCGCATTTTTGGTATGCTTGAGAAATATATACAGATCTGCCGTAAAAGACCTCATTAAATTTATTATGTGTTGTAAGATAGTAAATATGTCGGATACGGATTTATTAGGATTGTTACTCAGTATTAGGAAGTGTGTAAACTATTGATATAACAATTTTGAAAAAAACTGGATTTTTTTTTTTTGCTATTTAACGCAGTTAGGACTGTTTATTATTAGTTTTGAGCTATTTCACGCGGTCAAATAGTTATGAATATACCGGTTCATATCATTATCGTATGAGGTATCCATTAGCACAGTAGGGGTATCAGAGTGATGGACGTGGGAGGAGGAGAGTTTGGGCGTTGGTAGACAAGCACCCCCACTCCTTTTCACTTTGATCCAGGATGAAAAGATATCTCCTTTTATCTTTATCACAGTTCTTGTATTTATTTAAAAATGGATAATAATCACAAACTTCCAATATATTTAACAGAATTACCATAATAAAGCAAAAATATAAGAATATTTCACAAAGCTATACCACAGAGATTAAACTGAAAAATGTTCATGGGAGCAGAAAAAACAACAACATAATTTGTTAAGCACTTGCTTTATGGTAATAGATGGACAGCTTAATATATATAAGCAAGAGTTTTACAGTTCACCAGAAAGGAAATAACAGCAGAGTTTTTTTTTTATTTTTTCACTGCAAGCGTTTTCAATGTTCAACATATCTTCAGGCAGTTACTTTTGAAATAATGCAATGACGTAATGTTATAACAATAAAATTATGGAAACGTTGTAAATAGACGTTGCGGCAAAGTTCGCATTTACGCTCATGAAAATTCTAAAACATTACTATCTTTCGAGAAAAGATTTAATGTTGAATCAAGTTACAAAAAGTACAAAATGTCAAATGCATTAAATTTACACATAAATTGATATCATTATATTTACTAACAGTTTTTACCATTTGTATTCCCAATTTTAAGGTATTGAGTAAGCACATGCAAATCGAGATTTCGAGATGCGTGTTAAATACCATTAAAGATATACAAGGTCGTCGTGCGTGCGTAATCCCGCTCGAAAACATTTTAGAAATATACCCACAAATACCAAATCATTTCTTACTCTAAGACAAAATTAATATACATGTATCTGTTCTGGCGACCGCGATTGGATCCGTAAATGACGTCATAAATATGGCGTTTGATTATGAAAATAATACTGCTAAATAATTCTAAATAATCAATAGGAAGGCTTATGATATCAGATATCATGCCACGAAAAAAATCTAATTTGGCATTTTAGATATTCATATTTCCGCTTATAAGAAAAATGTACTAAATCCTTCTACCGGTTTCCTTTGTATCCCTACCATCTTATTTACGTAACATTTTTACATGTCGCTATTACCTTTTGATTTTCATAATGTTCGAAAATTCTTGCCGAGACTAATTTGAAATACGATTATTTCCGAAAGTTAAAAGAAATACAACATAAAATAAGCGAATACATTTTACCGAAATTTGCTGTAAAGCATTACCTAGAATGATTCAGTACAAATCAATATAAACACAAGGAACGTTTTATCTATTATAATTAGATTATGTGTAATCTGCATGTATTCTTTGGCTATCGTAATTTGTTCTGATGTAAATATAATCAAATGTGTCTGAAGAAGTTCTACAGAAATAGTTAATTTAATGTAATGTGCATAATAGTCTTCTTAAGTTTGAAATTAATGATAACCAAACTTTATTCAAATTTCACTTCCAACACTTATTCTGCCTCAGACCCGCAAAAACACAGCTATTTACACACGAGAGTATGTACAAACATATTCATTCATACGTGACCCTAACACCAAGTGTGTTTTACTTAATTCGTCCTCAACCTAGCCAAACATAGCTATTTACGCATAGAATCATTTATAACTCCCGCATTTACAATATACTGTATTTAACATGTACATTCATTATCACATTCAATTAATTGCAGAAGGGCATCAAGGGTACATGGAAATGTTGTAACTGGAACAATGCAATCATGTCATATTCTTTTTTCAATCTTTTTTTTTCTGCAAATGAGGGCGAACCTTCACACATCTTATACGTTATTGTGATACTTTGTAATTTACACGTTAATGCAACGTTTCAAAAACGTTGCCTCTTAATAATACAGTCACGTATGTATAGTTTAGAAAATGGTAAAAATATGGATTGTTTAAATCACGCAGACAACAATATCAAAACTTACAAATAAAGGAACGCCTACAAAAACAACGTTGTTGTGTTTACAACAGTTAATTCAGCAAAACATTCTCAGAGTCTTCACCCCTTCCATGTTACATGGTTATAGAACAAACCCCGACAGCTGCTTTTACGCCTTATACACACAATGGTAACTAAAGGCATGGTATGTCAAACACAAAACTGCTGGTGTAAATACTTTTGACCCTTCAGGATTATGGAATACATTCAATATGATCAATGTAGAATACCGCTTAAGCTTATGCGAGGGTGTGTGAAAGGCGTTTCACATTTCTTTAACACAGTCTAACCTAGTCCCATTATTTTGCTAAGTTACGTTCTTTATATCCAAAATATCTTCTAAAAAGTTTAATTATCTAAACATTTACGAATATTTTATTATTTTACCAAATACATTAACAGGGGAAATTGCCATGGAAGCTGTTACGTAACTACTCATAATGGCAGTATTTTGCTATACCTTGTCACAGATGTGGTTTTAAATTGCTAAATATGAATAACGATGTAACATTTGCTAGAATATTCCCGCTGTTGATTATAACGGTAGTTGTACTAAAGCATTATGGGACATTCCCATCTAAATACTGAAAGTTTACAACACACAAACGTTTAAGCCTTTCTGAACCATAAAAACTCTGCGACAAGTTAGGTACAAATAGTTCCCAACGAAATACAAATTACCTGTCAGGAAATTCCACGCCATATCTGGAGATAACGGAGAGGGTTCTAACAATGTTGCAAGCAGAAAATCTGTATTAAATTTAAATTCCCGAAATGTAATATTTTCCGAGGCAAAATGTCTTTAATGAAAGCGGTTAGTTTGACATTTGTAACATAATGTGGTAAAGTGATATATAAACTAAAGAAATCTGATGTATTGACTGAAGAAACCTTGTAATTTTTATAGAATTTCTCCAGATTCTTTACTGACTTCATAGTTTTTATTTTCAAAGTTTGCACGTACATTAACGCAATATCTTTTTATGTTGGGTTTGATAGCAGCTAGACAAAAAAAAATTGCGATTAAACATATAAGTAGTGGTATAAGATGTTACATCAGCAATGAAACGAGCTTAATGTATCTTTTTATTCAATTTAAGAATTCAACACCCATCGGAAAATCAAATAGTGCTGAACATTAATTCGAACTTTGAAAGAACAAACTTCAGTGACGTGATTAAAGACCAAATCCTGTTTAGTGGAAAAACTAAAGGTGCAGGCCTAAGTACTATAATGTTCCTTACGTATAGCATAAATATAGTGCAGACGTTAATCGATGATGACATTTATTGACGATCTAGTCTGTTGGTACAAAAACATATATAGAGAATAATTCTTGCGGTTCCGTCTTTAGTTGTCTTAAAGTAAACTCAGGTCTTGGTGGAAATACTTAATTTTAATAGATTCTAATAGGAGAATCGATATTATGTAAATAAATGTTTTGTTTCCAAGCTGTTTATGTTTCAGAAACAACATTCCCTCGGCTATAATATTCAAGTGTTTTTGTTTATTTTTTCGATGGAGATCGCATATTGACCACAGTGTCGCCACATTAACCTGAACTAACACAAGGTATATAAATATACATAAATACGTAATTTGACGATAGAAATGATAGATTATCAAACTATTTCTAGTCTTAATCGAACATGCTGCACCATAAAGTAAATATATGTTGACTTGATTTCGTTATTTAGTCATTTTGTGACAATTATAGATATTTTTTCATTGTAAACATAATCAAACTCATCATTTTTTCTCCCAAAAAAGCGCTTTTTAGAATATACATTCAATTCATTGCATGTTTCAATATTACAATTATTACATCATATTGGAAGACGTTGTCACTTGCAGTTATTAAGCAGTCATATATTTTTTTGGATTTCTTATTTTCTCCTAAGCTGCAATATTTATGACGTCAAAACGTACCCGGAAAGATATACATGGGAAATAACTCATTTCAGTCTACAGTGTGGTATAGGTCTCTATATTTCTCAATATTTTTCTCATGGCGGCCCATATCTCCACAAACCGCAACACACACAAAGTGCAGAAGAACATGTGTGATTTCCACCATAGTAACACGCTAGAAGACGCGGTTTCAAGGCTATATATGAAGTAGAGATTTTCTTTATTATTGTTGGCCTTGTTCGTAGATACATGTGTATGTATCAACAAACTTAGTAAACCTCTCATTTAAAACCCCAGTAAGTATTTTACCTAAGCAACTAAGAGTTGTAATTGATCTATAATGTTCAGGTCATGAAGTAGTACAAATTTCTTGGTTTATCAATTAATGACTATCTAGATCTTAATGTTACTGCCGAGATGGTGGCTCCGAGTGCTAGTCGTGCATTGGGTTTGCTCATTGTCAAAGTTAAGGATATTGGTGATGTTCCATATGATGTCTATACTAAACTGTATGACTCTGTAGTTTGACCAGTTTACTACGGTGTTCCGTTGGGGCCATCGCAGTTTCGCGTTGTCGTCTTTAGTGCGAAAACAGGATATTTTTACGCGAAAACGCGATACTTTGACGCGAAAACACGATGCAAAAAATATCGCGTTTTCGCGCTATCAATACCGTGTTATCGCGTTTTCGCCCTACTTACCACGAAGGCGAAAAGACGATGTCAGATCGAGGGCGAAAATGCGAAAACACGATATTAACAGCGCGAAAGCGCGATATTTTTTGCTTCGTGTTTTCTCGTTATAGCATCATGTTTTCGTGTAAAAATATCGTGTTTTCGCGATTTCGCCCTAAGGACGACAACACGAAACTGCGATGGCCCCAACGGAACACCGTAGTTTACTGATATAACATCTTTGTAGTTTGGCCAGTTGTAAGTTATGGAGTTTCAGTTTGGGGTCAAAAAACTTTCTCTCGTATTACAGCAGTTCATAATAGAGCTATGAGATTTTTTTTCTCGGAGTTGGAAAATATACCCCGACTTTGGCTATATTGCTTGGATACCAGTGTCAGTGGAAAATAAAAACTATGTAAAACATAACATATCTATAATTTTGACTTGATTTCTGTAAAGTCATATATTTAAAAACATGTACAATAATTTGACTCATGTCTGATAAGGTAAAACTTGAAGGAACAGTATTTTGTATCTATACAGTATAAATTCGATAACAGAAATATTTTTGTACATTTTTGTAAATAAAAGGAATCGAATACCTTTGGTAATGATGGTTCCGTAGTGTATTCATGTCGTTTCCAAACAAAACCCAAAAAACTACATAACACTAAGCCCCATATCAAAAGAATTGCATACTTATTTTTCATATTTCTTACTAACTCTGTTCTCATAATTATGAAATCCTTTTTATTGTACAAATATTGTCCTCTCTAGAATAAAATTTATAAATTCTAGTACTACAAAAAGTCAGTGTTCGTATATAAGAATTGATTCACTGCTCAGTAAAGTCGTTGTATTGATTTCTTTTTAAATATATCGATAAGTTTTATGGTTATAACACACTAAATAGCCACCACTATATATTCTATATAAAATGACAAGTTTTCACAATGCTGCAATACACACCTAGACCCATTTTAAATTTCTTTAGCTTACATTTTCTTGTAGATCAACATTAATACTGTAAAAATATCCAAAGAAAAGTAGGGGTCATGTTTGATGCAAGAAAAATATTTCTGGTCAAACGGACACACCGTAATTTTTACACTGAAATGACAATCACAATTTAGGGTAGGGGTGTATGAATAAATTTCACATGTTAAATCAGTTTGGAGTCTTTTTTCAACATGCAAATGCTACCAGTATGTCAAGTATAGGCATGCAATATGATTTCAACCAATATATAGCAATGATTTCAAGGAAAATCCTTCTTACAGCAAAAAAAACTGAGAACTATTTGAATCCGCCATTATGCGACTACCATTTTTTCATAGGTGCTCAGGCTATTTAGTGTCTGTATGCCTATAAGGAAATATGAATTTTTTTTTCAGCTTTTTTGCTCTCTATGTGAAGTTTCATCTATATTCAGCTTATAAAACAAGTTTCAGCCCAAACAAACCAGTAGTTTTCTCAAAATCACTATTTTTGTACAGCCATCATTTTGTCCAAAGACTGCGGTTTAAGCCGTTAAATTTGGCTGAATCACATATAGTCATTAAACGCTGTTTTTTCAAAAAACCCGTAAGATATTACATCAAATATACCACTAGCAAGTGCGGAATAGACAACCACACTGAAAAAAACTTATAATTATGCAACTGTGATAAAATATAGAACAAAATTAGTGTTTAGTGAATTTTTTTGGTTAAAAAAAAGCTTATTTTTCAGTAAAAAATGGGAAAATTGTCTTGTTTTTCATCTCAAATGCAATAATACTGCATATTTTTGCATTCTATAGCTAAAGTCATATCTCATGGCCATGGTATTCAAGTTCTCTCCAACTATTCATGTCAAAATGTAACTAAAAAGGTGTTGATACTGCACACCTGGTCTCTGCTCAAATGGAATGAAATGGTATCTAAGGATATTACTAAAGATCTTCAGATTTCACACCACACAGGTGATGGAGATTCTAAAGGTCATTCTGATGTAGACAAAGGTCAAGGAACTAAAACTGTGCACTTGAAAGATGTGAGGCACCTAGCAAATTCTCTAAAAAGGCAAATTAACCGGGCACCATTTAGTGACAAAATGTTCCGTGGTAAACAGAAGTCTAATCTAAAAACAGATTTGCTCTATCTATTAAATCTAGGTGTGTTTCAGAGCTATCAAGTGCACATAAGAAGTACAAAAGCAATTTGAAAGTAATAAAACACAAAATGCCTAATATAATTTCAGAAATAGTACTATGTTTCAAAGGTTACTGTGGTACCTCATGTTCTAAATACAGCTTGGTTTGTTCTGGCAACTACAGAAAAGCAAAAAACTATATGCTAGACAATGTCAGGCTTAAAATGACTGATGATGATGAGACTTTACTCAGGAAATGTACTGAAATTCTCCTTGGTCCAGAAAGCATAGAAAAAACTAAATTTTTAACATCTACACAGAAATGTGAAGCAGTGAACAGATCCTACAATGCATGCTTGCCCAAAAATGTTACATATCTCCGCAACTGCCATGGCCGTATCCATGGCCAGATTCTAAGACTAAATCATGGGCTTGCTGACACTGTTATCCTTAAAGCTAGGGTAAATGGTGTAAAACTGTCACATGGCTCTTCTGTTATCAGACACCTTTTAAGAACAGAGTACTATGACAAGTTGCGTAAAACTACTAGGTACATATCGCGAGCAAGACGCAGTCGTTTTGCATCACGCCAGTATAGGTACAAATTACATACAGATTTACACTATTCAAAGGGTCTCACTGACCCCAAGCCTGACTTTTCTAGCACCCCACACCTAAAAGATCATGCTTATGCATAGAGTGTGATATTAGGATGAAATAAAGATGGTTATAAGTAAAATTATTGTGCTGCCTTGTGGCCAGCTGAGCCGGCACTGCACACATATAACAAGTTATATTAACCGCACAAATGTAAATAAGCCTTGTATAAGTTGTGTATATAATAGTGCTATATTTATCAAAAATATTATACAAAAATAGTAAACTACTGTATGCCATAGAATACAGTCCTTGAAAGAAAACTCCCTAAACTTATGGCCTGAGCATTGGTCCCCACATTTCTGCTCAAATGTTCCGGGTTCACACAAAGAGAAAAATGGCATATATGCGACACGTGTAGGCCTTCGGGTATTTTTAAAATATTTCTAGTGGCCTGACACATAAGTCTGTGCATATAATATTGTTTTCTGACAGTTTCTCCAGGCAGTTTTGTGGTTATTTTTCCATAGCTAGGATTTTTATTTACTGTCGTACAACCAAGCCATTTCCGACACCCTTTTTCCCCCACCGGTATAGAATTATCATTTATTTTTGCTTAATTCTTTCAAAAATCAATTGTCTGGGTTGATGTGCAATGTTTACAAATTTTTTTTTATTTGCAGACGACAGAAAATTTTAGTAATTCTACCGGGTGACAATTCTTATAGGTTATAACACACTAAATAGCCACCACTATATATTCTATACAAAATGACAAGTTTTCACAATGCTGCAATACACACCTAGACCCATTTTAAATTTCTTTAGCTTACATTTTCTTGTAGATCAACATTAATACTGTAAAAATATCCAAAGAAAAGTAGGGGTCATGTTTGATGCAAGAAAAATATTTCTGGTCAAACGGACACACCGTAATTTTTACACTGAAATGACAATCACAATTTAGGGTAGGGGTGTATGAATAAATTTCACATGTTAAATCAGTTTGGAGTCTTTTTTCAACATGCAAATGATACCAGTATGTCAAGTATAGGCATGCAATATGATTTCAACCAATATATAGCAATGATTTCAAGGAAAATCCTTCTTACAGCAAAAAAAACTGAGAACTATTTGAATCCGCCATTATGCGACTACCATTTTTTCATAGGTGCTCAGGCTATTTAGTGTCTGTATGCCTTATCCTAACATTACTTGGTTAAGCGCTTAATGCAGCCCTAGGGGAGGTCTGTGTGAACGAGATCAATGATTACAAAAACAGCTGAAGTACAGGACAATTGAGGGTGATGGTGCCTCATCATGGTGCGGTCCGAGAAAATCAAAAAATGTCGCCAAAATGACTACTAATAATTTAAAGTTATAATTAATTATTCGATGGGGCTTTTTGCAGTGCATTCATTAACTAACCATTGATTTCATCCTTGCTAATTATTCAAAATACTAGTCCATACACATAAAATGCATTTTTATAATAATTACTGTAATTTTGAAAAAAAAATCAATTTTGGTGAGGAGAAAAAAAATAAAAAATCAAGTCTTTTTTTTTCAAATATTTCTTTGTGTTTGTTGTAGATCTTCATCAGTAAATTGGTAAAACTTCTCGAAATGTGTGCTATGCTATGATAACACCCACATTGAAACAAAACATAACCTTATTTACAATTCCTGGATAGATATTTGTAGCAAGCACAGCTCCGAAACTGGATAGTGGATATCAGACCCAGAAATTGGCCAATTCAAAACGATTTACATCATTAAGAGATTAAAGATGGCGGACAGTGTGAACATGTAAATTTATGCAGGGATAAAATTTTTAATTCCTAGTGAATAAGCGTGCGGGAATTTAAAAAAATCTTTGCTTACTGTTGGGATAAGAAATTGCTACGAGTGGAAAATATTAACGGTTTAGTCAAAAAATGAACTTTTCATCTATTTTAGTGTGCCGGTTCAAAACAGATTTGAAATGTTCACGGAGCGGGAAATGGGTGCTCAACAGAATGGACAGAATACGGGATTTGCTAGGCAATACTTTATTTCTAGCACAATGGATGATAAATTAGTGCACATATTTGACGATTGACGACTGAAATGTATTAAATATAAACAGGTAGATTGTTGTCGGAATATCGTTGTTGTTATTTTTTCTTCAAAAAATCTTATCACAGGTGAATGAGAAAGTAGGCCAGGTTGTACAGATGACAAATTCTCAAACAGCACTGCTTAGAGCACTGGCGTACAAGTCTATAGATTTAGTGAGGAGATCTATGAGAAATAACTTAATTTTCAGAGGAGTATCGGGGATGAGAGATGAGCAGTGAAAGTCACATATCAACAATTTTCTGGAAACAAAATAAGACATTAATCAGAATGACGTATATACAGCGAGGTCGTACAGACTAGGAGCCAGAGTTCCAGGTAAAAACATTCACAAGCGGTCCATAATAGTGAACGTCTGTGATTACGGAGATGTAGGGTATATACTGAGTAAGGCCTACATGCTGAAACAGCATCCTGGTTTATCCATTGACAATGACTATCCTAAGAAAATTCAGACTGCAAGAGCTCGACTGTGGCCCATTTTTAAAGACTACCGAACCAAAAATCTAAATACAAAAGTGAAAATCGTGTACCCTGCCAAAATATTTGCAAACGGAAAGGTTATACACGATGAATTTCCACTGTGGAACCAATATGTCAACTACAATAGACTGACTTATTAACAGAAATCAGGTGCCCACAAAGACTAATAATCAAAACTTTCATTTCATGCAAGGCCCAGATATGGCTGAAGAAACATCTGCTCGGACACAACCCATAAATATGAACAGTCAACATCAGAATATTCTAATGCAAAATGCAGAATGTGCAAGGATAACCCAATTCATCATTTACTGGTTTGACCGTCTCCAAGACAATAGTGTCCTTATCTTATGCATTCCAATCTTCTGTTGCAGATGAAAGTTTTAAGGTGTAATATACAAATTGTTTCACAGAATCTATCTTTATCGTTACCGTTGCATGCTAAGAACAGTAAATACTTTATCTAGAATTAGTTTTACATTGACTGGTGGAGTTGTGTACGTAAAACAGTGTCCAAGAACGATCAACCCGAGGTGTCATCTCAAGCTGTACAACTTAACGTCAGATGTCACAGGTGGTACTTTCTACGTGATTATACATCAATTAATCACTTGACAGTGCATATCACAGTATTGCCAACGATTTGAAATTTGCAAGTAAATACTTTTTCCCAGTTCCGTAAGATCAAGTATTAATTTTAAAACTGACACTGGATTACTGAATAAAACAATCATTTCAAATTGCTTATTAGAAATAAAAATTTGTTTTGGAACTGTTGACAACTGATTCGAAGAAAAATGAAGTTTTCGCCATTTTGAACAAATAGTTGTTCGACAGATAAATCTTTAAGAGACGATACCATGTACTCAACTTTGGATGAAGAAATTCCATAAGATTTTTCTTGTTTAACGTGGGAAGTCGACGAAAGTCCCCATCTGGAATGGAACAATTAATTTCCAGCCGAGCCCACGGCAGGCGTCATATTTACCTTCCCAGCATCCAGTCTAGGCCGATACTGCTGGAAACAGTACCAATTTAATTAAATCACTCAGTACTGAATATACTAGTCGGGATATCAGGCGCGCTACACCGCTGGCGTTGTAGTCCAACCTGCTTACCACTGCGCCACTGACTCACATACTATATCCTTAGGACGGCCAGCACATATTTATGCAATCTCGCCAGGCATATGTATGTTTTTGACAACACAGAAAATGACGTTACTCGAACTTCAGCTATTTCCGGAAGTAAATAAAATGAAAGTAGAAACGCTAAACTTGAAAACGAAAGCCGCATTTTGATTCGTAGATAGTCAGGGGTCACGCGCAGGGGTCACCCCGTCTAAATGTATGCGCGTGGACTTCTTCTTTTTTTTCTTTTTTTTTTTTTGCTTTTGGGGAGCCAATGTTCAGCACTTTATTACGAATTGAAATTACCTGGGCTTTAGTACAGCATGTCAGCTTTTAATCTATGAAAAAATATTTGAGTTCTGGATAAACAGAAATCCCACAGGGGTCCGTAACGGACCAAGCGTACATTGATAATTTTGGAACTTTACAAATCACTCAAAATGTCATTTTTGATGTTGTCTGAGAGTGTCAGTATATGCCTCAGATGTAAGATATAACCGTATTTGAGAGCTGCAGACCTAGACATTTCAGAAATATTTTCAAAATAAGTTTCGTGTAATAAATGTTGTTTCTACGGAAGCGTGAAAGGGCCATCAGACGCTAATACGTTTTAGTACGTTTCGGCTGCGGAAAGGATATGTCTCTCAAGCATCGAGTTTATACTTTATATCTAGTCTTCCTTAGTTTCATTTGACAGTATGTGTAATGTATAGTGGTTATTAGAGGGTATCTCTAGCTTTAAATCTTTTTCAAATATTGATTATCAGTCAGATATTTTATACGTCATTTGATATTATATAGTATGTAAAAGGTAAGACTTTCCCACTTATGTATTTAACATATTGATTGAATGTTCATCCAGTAAACACATTAGATTCTATGGGGACAAAAATTGCTTAATAGTATTATAGTAGTTTAAATGATAAAACAACACAGAGCATCGCGATATCTAAAGACATATAGGACAATGAAATCGAGGGATGGGGTTGGGAATGCCCATTAAAAAGCGATGGCGGCAAATGTGCTTACTACAATGTACAATTGTAACTGAGGGACATATGTCCAGTTGTCCGTCGTTTTCAGTACAGGCAAATGTCCTGGGTTTGGGGCGGGTGGATTCAAATGTCCTACATTCATTAATTGCCAATGATAAGAAAATAAATTCGATTTAACGCTGTAAACAGTAATTAACAAATAACTGATCTAGTCAGTTTTTCATTGTCATGTTTGCAAGACTTTACACAGGTGATTAAAGCTTCTTTCACATATTGATATAAACGCGTAAATAAGCTGCACAACCGAGACCATATTCATTCTAAGAGCGATAACTTTACACAGAGATAGAATAAATGGTTTACATGAGTTATTTCTACCATATTGATACAGCACACCGCTTTTATAAAATTGTAACTAATGTTTATATGGCATTAAAGCCAGTTTATATAGTTTGTTTGTGATGCCAAAACGAATATTAAAATGGATGGTGGGGAGAACAAGTTGTAAATATAATATATATACATGGATATTATGTCCGTACTATTTTAATATCTTTACTATTGCAATAATAACAGTTATTTTATTTTCAATTTACATAAAATAATAAATGATTTGGTTTTCTGGTGTTCCTAGCTAATTTTGCACCAGAAAATGATATTTTATGTTGTTAATGTAATGTAAAGTTTCTTGTTTAACTTGGGAAATTATATTTTGAAAAAGCTTGCATGTCAACTAAATCAGCTGACCAAGTATCATCAATATCATTAACTATCACTCTTCGTTTCCTAAATTTTCTTTTAATTGGTTTGTGTAATTCTTCTGCTTATTCATCGCTCCGTGTGATTCCGGGGGTATACTCTACCCCCTTTTCCCGTTTTTTGATTTTTGTTTTTGTCCCAACCCAAGTGTGTATTTCGTTTTGATAGCTGGTTTTACAACTAAATGTTTTGCAATCTTTTCTCCAAATGTTTTTGATTTAGTTTTATTTAAATTGGAAAGCATTTGCTTATCACATGTACCCTTTTTTACACCACTGTCATAGCAAAAGTCATGGTCCATACATACTGCATCCAGTTCATTGACAGGGGGTCCATTATCTAGGGGATTTCCTGGTCCACAATAATTATATCCTGGAAGTGTTAAACCTTTCTTAGGTAATAAAGGTAACATTGCTTTGTGAATATCTAAATTACCCCCTGTACTTTTAACAAACTTTGATTTTATTTTTCCACAAGATGAACAAGTAGCCTTTATCATTTTTCTCCCGTTTTTTGTTATAACATAATGGGGGTTTATATTATCAGTAAATCTTCTTTCTTTCAAACAATATATTTTATTTTGTAAACTCATCTATATCATATGTATTTAAAATTATTTAAAGACTAATAATGTAGTTATTAATTGAAAATAAAATCAAATACCTTTACATTTTATCAATAAAAATAATCTGCCAAAAGTTTGCCAAAAGTTTGCCAAGTTGGCAGACATTGTCACATTGCTGCCACTTGGCAGAAAAATGGCAGGCTTTTGATTGGTTGAATTTGTGTTTGTCAACGTTCTGCCAAAAGTTTGTCAAGTTGGCAGCGACTGCCACATTGCTGCCACTTGGCAGGATTTTGGCAAATATTTGGTGGAAGTGTTTAATCATATTTTACTATAGGTTTTAACAATAATTTGTTAAAATTTGTTTTAAATTTGTTGAAATTGGTCAGCATTGGTCGGTTTAGGTCAAAGACTAAATGTTAAATTAGGTGAAACTGCGCCAAAAACCCCATATATATAACTACTCAAAATTACTAAAATAATAGTATCAACTGAATTGATTTGTTAATAAAAATGGTTTGAAAAGGTATAAAGTACAGTAAATGATAACTTAGATTTCAAACAATTTTTTTCGCCTAATCAAATGAACATTTTCTTGCTGATATGTCAGTGTGTACATACCACGTGGTTTGTGACGTCATATTCGGGTATTACGGCAAGAAAATTAATAAACAAATCCGTCAATTCAGAACTTAAAAACAACGCAAGTATTTCATTTTTTCACCGATTTGAATAATTCTTTTACGAGGCTCAAGCCAAGATAGTGGGCTATAAACACAAGGCAATATTTTTCTGAAATTCTAAGCAGGTTTTGCAAAGGTACGTTCCAACCCTGAAATTCGGCAAATTCTTTGAGGGTAATACAGCAAGAAACCCCGTGTTTTACAAAATAATGCAGGATTGCTTTCCTTTATATTGCTGTGTCTTTCACCGCTGTTTATTTCGGTTCCAAGAAGGCCTGCGAACCACTTTACTTGAAATAAAATGGTAGATGTCTTTGTGAAAACATATGTCTTCGGAAAATGCTAATACGGCAAGAATGATACGACGGCAAGCAGATTCATGAATACACCTATTATTCCTTTACGAACAGTTTCGCGGATTATTGAGTTTGAGACTCGTTTCCTCATGTATAATACCTGTTTGCAGATTTCTTTAGCTTTTAAGATTAATTTCGGTATTATGTGATATGAAAGAACGGCTGTTTTTCAATGCTTCTTAAAGATCGATTAGTAGATCTATTAAATTATTTTCTGTTTCATTACTTATTATCTAATAATTTAGAGCTTTCAAGCGAAGTTTCCTAATTTCCTCTTTATTTATAGTCTCAAGAGGTATCTTAAAAATTAGTCCTTATGTATCTATACTGTTGCATCCGCGAATGCTAACAACCATCTTAAAAGATTCAAACTGCCAAAATGTCTACAAAAAGTGTTTAAAATTGAAAATACATCCTACATGTTCACATTATGTGTATACTTAGATTAGATTACAAGGATTAGTGAAACTTTTGCCTCTGAACAATGTCTGTCAATAATAGTAATTGATAATGTATCGGAACTTTATATAGGATTAAGTCTTTGAGATTTCGTGATTATGGTGGTAGATTTACTAAACTTTGATATAAAAGCTTGATGTTAGCAAAGACAAGTACTCGGATGACGAATTTTAACCTTTTCAAAGTAATGACGGGAACCAAGACTAAACTTAAATTTGGGAAACGATCTAAGACGTCAGTGTTCAGACACAGAAACCAACAAGCGAGTTCCAATGTAAAGTTTGTTATATCATGGATACGTACAGATGATAAAATTTTCAATAAAGTTACTTATCTACATAAAATTAACACATTAAATTAAAGTACATGTATATGCAGATAGTAACAAATTTTAGAAATTTATTAAACGTTTTCAAATGTAAAACATAACAGTGAAATATAAGTTAAATCGGAAATATTCATTTTATCAGACCCAACAAAGCAATGGCAATACAACAAATGCAAACTCAGTAAAAGGTCACAAAGTTAGCATTGTAGTTTCCATATACGCAACGACATATTATGTACATTGAAACTTAGTAATCAGTGTTCATAAATGAAGACTGTGCAGCATTTTTGTGATAAATTTGTATTTCAAAATTACCTTTACTCAATTTTTTTTTTACTGACGATGGGCAAACTAGCACATGTATATGATATAAAGTTCTTGTAAGAGCAAATCATTTCCATCTCGACTGTGCATTTGTCGTATCGGTCATTAATCACAGTTTAATCAATGTAAACCATATATGAATAGCAAAAATATACATTTGTATGCAGTACTCCTTGTATGTCATACTAGAGTGTAAAATGCAGATTCACCTTTAAAAAATAAAACAATATACAAAACGTAATGTATTAAAATATTTTCTTAAATATCTTGACACTTCCAACGCGTAAACCAACGACTAGAAGAATATGATAAATTCGAGTTTGAATCTCATAAAGACCACACCAAACGTGAGAGAAAGAATTATTGCATGACCTTTGAATAAAGCCTTAAGCACAAATAAGTGCGATATATTGATTTGCTCCTGAGGCATACCTTTCTGCTGGTAAATAAAACACATTTATCACAGACGGAATCAAGGGTCGGTGTAACATCTTCCAAATACAGGTCATGTAATGAAATAGTTGTCTACTACTAAATTATGATCCTAGTTATGGTAAGGATCGCAGAATCATAACTGAAGATAACTTGGGCTTATCATAAAACTTAAAAATCATATATCCAATCATGTAATGATGAAACCAGAAAGTGCTAAAAGTGCTAAAACGTTATGCCCTAAAAAGGGGACATAAAAGTAAAAGTATGAAGAGAAAAGGTTTA
Organism: Mercenaria mercenaria; assembly: GCF_021730395.1. Taxonomy (NCBI): domain Eukaryota; kingdom Metazoa; phylum Mollusca; class Bivalvia; order Venerida; family Veneridae; genus Mercenaria; species Mercenaria mercenaria. The sequence continues at coordinate 20,842,607 of NC_069366.1, read as the reverse complement.
TTCAGTTCGATAAACGTAACGTTATGAATTTGAATTTTCTTAAGATTTTGCATAATCTAATATCAAAATTGTACAGTATTACATGCATTCTTCAGACCTCTATACATATGCTGTCATAGTATCAAATTATTTTTGACAAACGATAAATATCTTTTATAAACAATATTACAATCGTTCAAAATATCGTTTCAAAATCATCGTTGTAAAATGGAATGTAAGACTATGCCTATACGATCACTTTACTTGCTTACATTATTCGTAAAACGTATTTTCAAGTCGTGTTAAACAGGCAGACTTTAAAAAATAAGCTCGAGACGGCTATGACAGTCCTTTATCGCTCACATAGTACAACTGCTTGTACAGCAAAGCCCCATCCTTCCTATGGACTGAAAGTGCATGAAAAGGTAACAATAATTTTGAAAACAGACCACTGAATTATTCTTTCTAATTTTAGGCATACGGAAAAATATTTTGTCAACACTTCAAAAATGAAACAGGGCTTTACTGTTTATAAACGGTTCCGTCTAGTTTAGCATACCATGCACTCAGTAGGTAGGCCCTATTTACTTACCTGCTGACAGAAGTAAGTACTTTCAAAGAACCAAGTCTCAGCTGCTGTTAGGAACAATACATGTATTAATGAATCTGCTTGCCGTCATATCATTCTTGCCGTATTAGCATTTTCCGAAGACATATGTTTTCACATAGAAACCTACCATTTTATTTCCAATAAAGTGATTCGCAGGCCTTCTTGGAACCGAAATAAACAGCGGTGAAAGACAAAGAAAATGTAAAGGCAAGCAATTCTGCATTATTTTGTAAAACACGGGTTTATCTTGCCGTATTACCCTCCAAGAATTTGTCGAATTTCAGGGTTGGAACGGACCTTTGCAAAAACAGCTTAGTATTTCAGAAAAACCTTGCCTTGTGTTTATAGCCCACTATCTTGGGTTGAGCCTCGTAAAAGAATTATTCAAAGATACTATGAAAAAATGAAATACTTACGTTGTTTTTAAGTTCTGAATCGACGGATTTGTTTATTAATTTTCTTGCTGTAATACCCGAAAATGACGTCACAAACCACGTGGTATGCACACACTGTATATGTAAAGTCTCAGCCAGTTGTATGACAACATCAGTTTTTAAGTATCCACACACGAAAATGGCTGCAGCATTTGGGCGGACTAGAGTTCAAATTGAAAATACAGGAAGTTCTACAGTTGTGCCGGATAATTCTAGAGCTCGTCTCATGTACTACTTTAGCTGTGTGGTCAGTGTAATTGATGATGGTGATGATGATGAGTTAGACACGATAGCTGTAAGACGAATCAAGGACTATAAGAATTACCGCCGTCTGAGTCATGACGAGGTCGACAGATTGTTATCAACCTGTGACAAGCTTAAACCTTCGGAACTCCTGAGGAAAAGAATTTTTGTTCTTAAAGACTGGAGTGGTGCACGGAATGAATTTTTTAAGATTCGCGCATCAAGTAACCAACTCGTGATGACGAGCAATGTTGTTGTTGGGGGAATCAAGCATGCAGTTACTGAACAGATGCACTGTTCGGAAGGCTGGCTGGACAAGAATTACTATGAACCTATGAGGCTTTTCCAACGACGACTGAACAGGATAAGACGTCAACAGTTAACTCAAGTTGTTCTTGCCGTTAATGACTGTGTGATGATGTAGATCGTACAAAATATTTCAAAATGACATTTACGTAACATTAAAACATTTGATGGAAAACCACTTAACAGTGGCGGAGTATGATTCGGTGGGTCATTGAAATGGCAGATATGTAAAAATATAAAATAATACTTGAAAAATATGACAGAATACACAGTAATTCATTTGAACCAATCGAAATAAAGACGCACCGAATTATTTACATATATCATAAGTTGGAGATAGTTGATTCAAATGTGATTGTATATGAATATCAACAAATTCAAAATCTTATTTATAAAATGATACTACACAATCTTTATAAATTTTACTTGAATCGAAATCAAATTGATAATTTTGATTGATATATTTATGTTGTTGGACTGTGGTTTCAAGGGCAAAGGCAAGTGATAATTTTCTACAGTAACTTATATCAAATTTTATTGTATGTACCTACTTTTACTGGCACATTTTTCAAAATACTCATCCAATTTTTTACTCGCAGTGTTTTATGATTCATCGCTTAGAATATCTCGCACGACCGGGGCATATCAGCGTACGCCGGACAGAGCCATGCGTGACCGTCAAACGAATGCCTAACCGTTTCACAGCGGCAAAACAGCGCGTGTCGCAAAATATCTGATTAAGCTACCGTTATTGATTACTTAAAACATTAAATCGGTATGGAAGCGTGGAATGAAGATAGTGGATTTGTTGAAATGAAACTGTCCGATAATGCTGTATGTGCCTGCACAGTGACGGTTGAAGAATCGGTAGTAGTATAAGAAATGGTGTTATAAGCGTAGTTTAACCTCATTTTGACCCTCACCTTTGACCTAAACCGACCAATGCCGACCAATTTCAGCAATTAAAAAAACGGATTTCCATAGTACTTTACGAAAATCTATAGTAAATTATGATTAAACGCTTCTGTCAAATTTTTGCCAAAATCCTGCCACGAAGGCAGCAAAGTGGCAATCGCTGCCAACTTGGCAAACTTTTGGCAGATTATTTTTATTGATCAAATTTAAAGGTATTTAAACTTATACTGAAAAGTAATTTATAATTATTTGTTCATTTTGTTTTACATTGTTATTTTTTAGTATTTTATACAGTAAATCATACAACGGTACTTTATCTTGTAACATTTTAATGAAAAATAAACAATAATAACCACAGAGTATACTTGTTTTGTCTTGATATTGTATGTTGTTATACTTTACATCTGGAATGTAATGAATTACTTCTTTTGGTGGAGGAAGTCCAAATGGGTCAAAGTACAAAGTATTAAAGTAACCATTCCAATGTGTTCCAGGCCCAACAGAGTCATCTAAATTGATTATTCCACATTCGACCTTTGATAAAGTGTAACTTTCTGAAGACTTTGTCTTTAATCCTTTTGTTTTTGGTAAATTATTTCTACTAAATACACCCCTAACGTTTTTAATTTTCAATTGTTTAACCCACTGTTCAATTTCAAAGTTAGAAATAGGTTTGTTTATAAATTTTATTTTTTTTTACTATAGGAATTCGTCTGTAAGGTCTTCTTTGAGAATTTATCTGTATACCTTTACCACTTAACAAGGATGTAATCAAAGGTATTCCGAGACTAGCAGCTAACATACCTAAAAACCCACCGTCTTCTTTTTGTTTGTGTGTTAATTTAATTACTCCAGATCCTATTAATTGTTTTTTTTATTAGGTGTAAGATATGATGATATCATATTTCTCTTATTATTAGCTACCGAAATCATACCATTTCCATGTATTTTACTAACACCAGTACTGGCAAGTCCTGACAAAGCTCCGACGCCTAACGGTCCTAATATTTTTGGAGCTATTTTTGCAGCTACCGGAAGTACTGTTCGACCTAACAAACCAGCCAAAGCTCCCAAAAATCCACCATTTTGACCTTGACTGGACATTCGTTTTTTTTGAAATTGTAATTTCTAATCCCTTCTTATTTCTAATAGACTTTTCAATTTGATTAATTTGTGTTTTTGTTAAAAGTAAAGGGAAGTTTCCACGTAATTGTTCATGTTTTAATCAAAAAGTATGTGGAATTTTGTCATTGTAAGCTTTTGCTAAGTTTTTCTTTTGTCCATCTGTTAGGTTTACTTTATATTCAATATAATTTGATACCATTATATATTAAATTTATATTTTATTTTAAACAATAACAAGTTCATTTCCAATAGTATTTATTTCAACTGTTTCTTCATACAATACAATTGCATAAACACGAATATTAGCTGCTGGCGGAATATTTAATTTAGCTGTTAATGTAATATGCTTAGGATCTTCTGTCATTCCTTCCTTTTAAATTCTAAGTTAAAATGAACAAATCCAAACAATTTTTTAAAATTTGATAAATTTAATTTATTTTGTTTATGAAAATAATTAAGAATATCATCATAAATTCTTGATATAATTGTGTATTCCGTTTCTGGATAAAAAAAAACACCATTACCAACTTCAAGACGACAAGATTCCAGCTTGATATTATCATTTGCTGCATTAATTTTAAATGTATCTAATAAATGTGGATTATGTTCTTGTGAATTACTTTTGTCAGGTCGTTGTAAATAAACAAACACATGTTCGTTATTTTTTACACCAGCTGTTATTCTAAAAGTAATATTATTTTGTTGTGTATCTGTTGACTGTGTTATCATTTCACGAAGATATTTCCAACTTGTTGCTTTCATATATCTTTCAGAAATTAAATTAAATCCATATGGATTAAAATTATACGTGGAACCCACAAAATTAATCTAGTTACAATTACCCTACCTGCATCAGCAACATTAGCTCTGTAAATTAATTCATCATCATTTGTTAAAGGGAATTCCTATAGTTTTTTATGCGCATCTTTCTGCGCAGCCGACACTTTCTATGGAAAACTGAACTGAAGTCAACATTTGTTGAAACATGTTACATACAATCTTAAATATGAGGAATCTTGAATGAAATAACATTTTTGATAAGTTTTATCAGTAATCAAGTGTTGATACTGGTATATGTTGTATTGGCAAGTATCATGCCTGACGGGTATCTTGCTATTTTTGTGGTTCTGTTTTCACATCGCATTTTAGTACAAAGACAGTGTTATTCATATAATGTAAGATAATTGACTTAGTACTGATAAGACAATATCACCTTTCAGACTATTTAGTATTCAATTATAGAAAGAATTAAGAATTAAGAATTTTTAAAACTTTTTTTTTAAATTTTTAGCAGACATACATGTAATCAGTTTGGCCAGGTTCGCGCCATTTCCGTCCGAACAGGTGTTGTATTCTAGCGGTCTTAACATAAAATTTAACCTGGTGACCCATACATTTTTAGTAATTTTTATACTCACAATACAATTATCTGTACACAAGAAAAACAGGAAAAAAATTCTATGAAAGAGTTTTTTTTTAATTAAAAAAATATTCTTCACTATGGGTATTTTTCATTGAAAAAAGTTCACAAAAGTAAATATGAAACAATATTTTTTTTTTTTCATTTGTACCCATTATTGTAAGGATAGTGTATTACAAATATGACTATGATATCAAATAAGTATATAATAAAATCTGTAAAAAGAAAAAGCCGTATTGTGCTGTCTTGATGTATATTTTGGTTGGTATTTATAAAAAAGCAGAAAATTATAAAAATGTTGAAAAATCGCTGGCAGTTTCAGCAACAGTGGGTGTGTTCAAAACATTTTTTTCACAAAAAAAAGCCTGGTGACCTGTTGTTTTTATTTGTTCATTGTTTTCAGCACAGATTTTCCTATCATATTTGTGAATTAAAAAAAATTCTATGAAAGGAAAAAAACTATAGGAATTCTCTTTAATTGTAATGTTATCTGTATTTGAATCGGGGGTAACATGTTTTGTTCCAAACTTTGAAAAAATGAATAATTATTTTGTGGAATTTTAGCATTTTCCTCATTACCACCCTGTATTAATCCCTTTCTAATAGCAAAACCTGGATTATAATCGTCATTATCTTTCCTACTTTCAGCAAGCGCATTTGTATCTAAATAAATAAATTCATTTGTTCCAGTTGATTCTGCATAATCCTTAGATAGTTCAACTAGATTCTTTACATTTATTACCTTATATAAATTATTACAATCATAAACAATTTTTCCATTTTGTTTAACCATTAACTGTTCAATTATTGAAGCTGCATTATCAATTAAAGCAATTTGATCTCCATTAGCATAATTATTACCATTAGCAAGTTTATTATCTTTAAAACTTACTTCAAAATAACCATTAAACCAATCAAAATATGAACTTCTATCATTAATTGTAAAGTGATACCCACTTTTTTGCTGTTTAACATTATTTCCCAAGACGGATATTAAAACTGTATCTAATTGAATAGGAGTTAGTTCGTATCTTTCACAATACTGTTTTATTCTAAACATGTATATTATATATTATTTTTTATTTTATTTTTTATAAATTAATCTGCTAATACGGTTACGCTGAGCTGAAGTCCCAGATTCTGATAATATTCTATTTATTCTTATATCAATATCCTCCTCATTATCATTATTATTTTTACTGTTATTTTTTTCTTATACTTTTTTGGCAATTAATTCACCAACTGCAGGTTTTTAACGTTCACAGCGGGTTTTTAAAACTTTTAATTTTTTCTGTTATTTTATCAGCAGCTAAATTCCCGACTTCCGTTCCAATCTTTTTTGTTCCACTTTCAAGTGCAGTTTTTCCTGCAGTTTTCAGAGCTTTTTTTTCCAACAGATGCAACAGAAGATGAAAACAATTAAACAATTTTGTTAAAGTGTCAAAGATACCTGTACCAGAGATGGAATCTCCGGAAGTCAAAGACTTACCATATATAATTTCTTCTCCAGTTTGAGCATCAACATAAATAAATATTCCTTTATTTTTATTATAAACTTTCTTGTACAGTATATAAAACTAAATTTTATATTGCTTTTAAAATTAGTGTAAAACTTGTTTCAACCCCATTAAAATTAATTATTCTACCAAATACGTCTGTAATATATATTCTTATTGAATTTATAATATTTTTATTAATTTCAGAATATCCGACTCTGTTTGGTTCTTTTGTAAATGGATAAGCTTTTGTTAAATCTGCAGTACTTAAAGCATAGATAATATCACTAAAATTACCACCAACAAGTGAATTATCAATAAGATCACAATGAATGTAAATTGTATCCACAGAGTTAGTTATATTTGGTGTTGTAGTTCCCCATTCAGTATTTCTCAAAGCTTTTTCTCAAATCCAAGCAATGTATAAAAATTTGACATTCTTAAATCCAACATCAAATTATCATGAATTGAAATTAATATTTTAAAAATACTTAAATCAAATTCCAAACTTATTGGAGCAATGTCTGATTTATCAAATTCAAATCACCATTATTTCTTAGTGTTTCCTTGATATAATTATTAATGTCTGTATAACTGTAAGAACCATTTTGAAATATAATATCTTTCCATTCTTTACTATTATTATAACGAATTCTTTTAATGTCATATTCATCACTAATATTATGCCAAGAGTAAGTCATAGTGTTAATACTATCCAAACCGACAACATAAGTTTTATTTTTATCTAAAATTAAAGGGCGACCAAATCTGATTGTAAAATCACTCGGAGTATTTTTGTTATCATCCTTAACTGTTTCAGAACTTAAGACTATTTTTTGTTCCATTTATATTCAAGAAAAATATTTTTTATATAACATTTCATGTTCTTTTGGTAACAATGCATTTATTTTTAATAGTTCATCAGTTATGCTAATACCTTCATTTTTTAGTTCTTTATTATTATTTCCGGCATCAACTGAACCACAAATTAACTTCAAGTTACTTACCAGTTCTTCTTGATCACACGTACAAAGACTTGAATTAAAACCTTCACCTCTAATTACTTTTTTAAATTTTATAGATCTTTTATTGATAGGTAATCCTGATTTTTCTCTTAATTCTTCACATATTTTTCTAGAAAGTATTGAATGTTTTTTATTATTGTTATATCTTTTATTAATTAGATCAATCAAATTATCATCTACTTTAGTGTTAATTACTTCTTTTCCAGTTCTTCGATCCTTAGCAATCAATTTGTTATGACCATAAAGTTTATTTAAGTTAATAATTAAATTACCATATTGTCCATTTGGTGAAACTTTATGCTTTGTCTTTGGTAAAGTGTAACTTTGTTTTCGATTATGATGTTTTATTCCTTTTCCCATATATTTTCCATGATTAAGAATATCATTGAGTATTTCTCTATATTTTTTTATAATTATCTGACTTGGCTTTAATTGCTTTCTTTTGCTTAAGATTGAGATTTGTGGGGTTTTTCATTCTACTTATTGCGCCAGATTCACTACCCAATTTGTTACAGTTTCTTTGATATTTTCTATTTATTTCCTAGTCAGTTTTTTATCAGGATTATCAGATTTACTGTGAAAAAATTTAAAAACTTCTTGTGGTGTGTTATATTTTTCTCTATCTAAAAGTTTTAAATCAGTTTCTTTATTTAATGCTTTTGGATCGAATGTATCAAATGGCAATTCCTGTTCTGATTTTTCAGTGATATCATCCTCATCAGTTGTTTCATCTTCTATTTCTTTCGTTAATATATCAATTGTCAGTACCGGTTTTTCGGTTATTCCCATCTTTTCTCTTCCATAATCTTCTAATTCCTTTAATTTATCTTCAGGAATCTTTTCAAGATTTTTAACACGTTCAGAGGAGACTGGTAATGATGGTAGCGGTTCTTGGAATAGCTGTGGTAAACCTTGATATGTTTGTATATCTTTTATTTGATCACCTAGTGACTCTAATTGTTTGGGCAGTGTTGCATTTTCCATTACTGCTCATGAACAGACTCAATCAAACCGAGTCTGCAATTTTCACTGTTTGCCTTGTTCTCGATGCTTCCGAGGGATCTACTTTTCAGATTTTTTTTTTTAATTATTGCGGGTAAAGTTTTTAATTTCTTTGACAATTCTTCGTTTTGACTTTCTATTCCTTTTGTAATTGCTTTATAAATTTCATTATACATTTCTTGACTAGTAGCTTTTCTTATTTTTTCTCTTTTTATTTCTTCTCTTTTAGCTTTTACTTTTTGTTCAACTAGGTTGTTTATTTCTCTCATTTCTTTAAGTTTTGCTAGCATTTATATAATAATATAAGATAATGTAAGATAATGTAATATTATTATATAATGAAAATTCCTAATTATGATACGAAAAGTGATAAATCTAATAACTTTAAGCAAATTTATCCTTTTATGCCGGATTCATGTTTTAGAATGTTAATATGTGGATCTTCCGGATCAGGAAAAACAAATACATTAATGCATATACTTCGAAAACCTCTTATATTTTATGATAAATTATACCTATATGCTAAAAACCTAGAACAATCTAAATATTAGGATTTAATAAATCACTTAAATGAAATTGCAGATGAAATTGAATTAGATCGAAATGAAATACTTGAATGTTCTAATAATGAAATAATTGATGTTAATAATCTTGAACAAGAAAAACAAAAAGTAATTATATTTGATGATTTTGTATGTGAAGAAAAAAGGTTCAGAATGAAATAACAAAATATTTTATTCAAGGACGTCATAAAAACTGTTCTGTTATTTATTTAAGTCAGTCTTACTATAAAACACCGAAAGATATTCGAATTAACTGTTCACATTATATTTTGTTTGAAAGTCCAGGTAAAAGAGAAAATGATATGATTTGTAATGAACAAAATATAGATCGTGATTCTTTTGCTAATGCAACAAAACAAAAATATGATTTCTTATGTGTTGACAAACCAAGGAAGTTTTTAAGAAAAAAAAATACTGGTATAATATAATGGGAGTTTTTAGTAATATAGAACAAATAAGTGAACCCGAAAGTATAAGTAAAGTTAATTTTGATATTGATTTAAGTGATTATGTAAATAAAAACAATTCAAAAAGCTTAAAAAGAACATGGACTCATATCTTCATAAAAGTAAGGAACTTGATAACACAGTGAACAGAGCATTAGATATGGGAGGTAATAATGTGGTTGATTCTATTAAAGCTATGATTAAACATAAAGAACTAAAAGACAAGATTACTGAAGGTGAAAAAAAGTTACAAAATATGTATCAGTTAGAAATCAGAACAGAAATAAATAAACTAAATACTGAAGCTGAAAAAAAGCATTAATTAGTTCGATACATTTTCAAATAAACTTGCAGAATATAAATCTGAACTTGAAAAAGCAGCTTCACAAAGAGGTGACGACCATGATACAACATTAGATAACCTTAAAAAGAGTTTGATTTTAAAATAGAAAAAAATTAAGAAAGAACCTCGGAACTTGATTAGTTATGTTGACACACGTCACAATTTAAAGTACGCGGAATTAATTAAACTTACAGGTTTGTTACAAAAAGATATTAACGAATTTAATGATAAAATTAAAAATGATAAAAATGAACTGGACTTTTTAGTTGAAAAATCAGTTAAACAAGGAGAATCAATTACTGCTAATACTGAAACAATTTCTACTAATACCCAAGCAATTTCTACTAATGTTGAAGAAATTACAAAAGTAAAAAATGTTTTAAAACAAGAAACTCGATTAGCTAGAACAAAAAGTGTTGTTGACAATAGTAGTTTATAAAATACCGCAGCGAGCGTTATTTAACCTCACTTAACCTTTTGACCACTTCTAAAAAAACCCAAAGTCAAGCAATTAAAAACAAAAAATAAACAAGTTTTCATAGTACTATATGAAAACCTGTAGTAAAATATGATTAAACACTTCCACCAAATAGTTGTCAAAATCCTACCACGAAAACATGGTCAGTTTAACCTCACTTAACCTCTTGTTTCTATTTTGTAAGTGCACAAAGTTTAAAACCCGGAAGAAAAATTTACAGGTGTCACATTTTATTGGATTTATTTTCATTCATAAAACCGATATGTTTACATTTGTAGTACAATTCGTTTAAACTTCCTTGTGATCGATTTACGTTTTACAGCTGATTTAATATAAATGTCAAAGGTAAATCAAGTGCATTTTTTAAAAATGACTATGTGGGAAACCACAAATTCAACCAATCAAAAGCCTGCCATTTTTCTGCCACGAAGGCAGCAAACTGTCATTTGCTTTTACTTTGACAAAATCTTTGGCAAAACTTTGGCAGAAATTTGGCAGATTAATTTCATTAATAAAATGTAAGGTATTTGATCTTATTTTCAATTAGTAAGTACATTATTAGGCATATAAAATCATTTTACCTTTTGATTATGACACACGCTTAAGAGTCCAATACACTTATACAAAGTAAACGCATCGGTTAACTTTATGAATGAAAGTATTTGCGACACTGGTGTCGTTTTACTTGTAGTATAAAGGAAACATATCGGCTAACTTTATGAATGAATACCACTTTTTGCTTTACGTTTTACAGCTGATTTAATATAAGTGTTCTGTTATAAAACGTTTTACAACTGATTTAATATAAGTGTTCTATTAAATTTAAATATATATAATATAATGAGTTTACAAAATAAAATATATTGTTTGAAAGAAAGAAAATTTACTGATAATATAAACCCCCATTATGTTATAACAAAAAATGGGAGAAAAATGATAAAAGCTACCTGTTCATCTTGTGGAAAAATAAAATCAAAGTTTGTTAAAAGTACTATCAAAGCAGGTAATTTAGATATTCACAAAGCAATGTTACCTTTATTACCTAAGAAAGGTTTAACACTTCCAGGATATAATTATTGTGGGCCAGGAAATCCCCTAGATAATGGACCCCCTGTCAATGAACTGGATGCAGTATGTATGGACCATGATTTTTGCTATGACAGCGGTGTAAAAAAGGGTACATGTGATAAGCAAATGCTTTCCAATTTAAATAAAACTAAATCAAAAACATTTGGAGAAAAGATTACAAAACATTTAGTTGTGAAACCTATAATTAAAACAAAATACAAACTTGGTCTCGGACAAAAGTCAAAAAACGGGAAAAGGGGGTAGAGCAAACTTTTACTACCCCCGAAATCACTGTACCAAGCTACCGCTGGAGCGATGAATTAGCCTAAGAATTACACAAACCAATTAAAAGAAAATTTAGGAAACGAAGAGTGATAGTCGATGATATTGATGATACTTGGTCAGCTGATTTAGTTGACATGCAAGCTTTTTCAAAATATAATAAAGGAGTAAAATACTTGTTAACCGTTATTGATATATTTAGTAAATATGCTTGGGTTATTCCATTAAAGAATAAAACCGGAGAATCTGTTACTGAAGCATTTGAAAAAATAATTTTAAAAGATAGAATTCAGGGACGAAAGTCCCCGAAGACTGCAAGGATTTCAACAAATTTATGGGTAGATGAAGGAAAAGAATTTTATAATAAAAAGTTTGAATCATTTTTGAATAAAAATAAGATTAATATGTATCATACATTTAATGAAGGAAAGGCTGTAGTAATAGAAAGATTTAATAGAAGTTTAAAAAGAATAATGTGGAAATATTTTACAGCAAATAATACTTATACTTATTTAAATAATTTGCAGGATATGGTTGATAAATATAACAAAACAAAACATTCTAGTATAAAAATGACCCCAACCAAAGAAAGTAAAAATTAAAAAAGGGGTACGTTTATTTAATTTTACGGGATTTAAAGATCCCAAAAGATTTAAAGCAAAATTTTAAAATTGGTGTCGAGTTCGCTTAAGCAAACTTAAAAACTTTTGAAAAAATTGGACAGGGGAAATTTTAAATTTATAAAATTAATAATAAAAATCCAGAACATACACATTAAAGTTAAAGAGGGAAATAATTCAAGGTTATTTTATGAAAGAATTTTACCTACTACGCAAGAATTTTTTTGAAAAAAAAAGTTATTAACGAGACAAAAAGAAAAAAAAAGTTTAGAAAAAGGGAAAAGGTTACAATAAAAAAATTTAATATTTGGGGTTTCCCGTTTCGATCTTGAACTTTTTAAATTTTTAGAAAATAAAAATTTTTAATTAATAAATGAGTAAAAAAAAATTTTTTTTTTAAATAAAAAGGGGAATAGAAACAAAAGATAAATTTAAATTTTATTCATTTAAAAAACTAGCTGCTCCCCTTACAGAAAAAGTTAAAAAATTTTGTGGGGGTAAGTATGGATTTATATTACAGCGGGTATTTTTGGTTGCTCACGAATTAATTTGTTCCAGCTTTTCCTGTTTTTGTAGCATTTGTGGTGCTGTTCCTCATTATTCCCAAATTTTTATAACAGACTAAAATTGACGAAAGAAATTTTTTTAAAAACACATCATCACAAATAAAACCTTATAACAAAAGCACGGTTGCAGCTTTAGCTTTCTGACCCTAACCCGGGAAAAGTAAATAAAGAAGAAAGAAAAAGGTTATTCAAGATTTTTTACAATCATTAAAATGCGAAAAAAAAAAATTATTAAAACCCCCCTTTTGAAATGATTTAAGGGATTTTAACAAACGGATATAAAAGAAAAAAGAAGAAGAGCTGTATAAATTTAAATTAAAGATTTTTCTTAAGTATTTTTATAAATGAAAAAAATTATACATTTGAAGGAATATTGCATCAGGAAAATGTCGTTTTTAGAATTATTAAAAAAAATCCAAATTTTTAAATTAATTAAAAAAACCCCAATTCACAATGGCAAAATTTTGAACCCACGTGAACCAAAGGTTTCAAGCTTCGCAAGTATATATTTCATATATATAAAAAATTTTGTTATATTCATTAATCTTTTTGAACTTGCTGTCAAAAAACCTTCCAAGTATTTATTTCCTTTTACAACAACTTTAAAAAGTATATAAAAAGTTTTTTTGCTAACATTTGATGGGTTTCTGCCTTGAACGGTTATTTAAAAACAGAAAACGTTTTTACAAAACAACATCACGAAAATGGTGTTAAAATGCCCCGAGTGGGCATAACAATCTTTTTTAACTTTTCTTATTAAAAAAACCCAAGGGAAAAAAAACCCAATGAGGATTTGTTTATGTTAAAACCGCCCCGAAATTGTTTTAAAAGACCCCAAAAAAAAAAGAAGGGAAGAAAAAAATTTGGGTTTTGTTATTTAGAAAAAACACAATTACAAAGAAGGGTTAAACAGAATGTTCAAAAAGGTATTAAAATTTTACATTTGATAAAAAAATTTAAAAAAATGACTTTAAAATTGATTAAAAAAGTATAGTAATATAACCTTTTTTTAATTTTTTTTAGGTGGTTTTAAAGATTTTTTTTTAAGTATATTATTATAATGGTTAATGAAAGGTTTTAGAATGATTATGTAAAAAATTATTAACTTTAGGAAAATAATGAATCCAGATAAAAATTCATATAAGAAAGTTTTAAAAAAAATTTATTAAATCAAAACTTGATCAAATAGTTAGCGATAAAATAAAAACACGTTATTGAAAAATTTAAAAAAAGTTAAGATTTTACTTCGAAAAAGAACTTTTTTGAAGGGGATGTGGTTGTCATTAACTGAAAAAGAAATGCAAAAGATTATGTGTTTGTCCCGACCAAAAATTATCGAAAAAACCCTAAAAAAGTTATTGAACCGTTTGTACTAATGAAGAAAAAATATATAAAGCATTTACAAGCACCAAAAAAATTTGGTTTTAATGCGGGTTAAAAAAAATGTGTTGTAAAGGGACAAACCGGTAAAATGTGGAATTAAAAAGTTAAGGGAAAAAAGTTTAAAAATTTAAATATTTATTCTTTTTAAAGATTTTTAAAAAACTTTATTTTTTTTAAATTATTTTTAAAATTTATTTTTTAATTATTTTTTTAATCCTTTTTTGCTTAACAAATTTTTATTTTCTAATATAATATAAGATGGAAATCGAGAGATCTACAAAACAATTATAAAAAATTTAATTAAAAATTACATATAGACAAATCCAAAAAATCAATTATATTTAACTAAAAGATCTTATGAAATACTTAATCAAATTAAAAACTTTAAAAGTATAAAAATAAATGTTGTTTTAAAAAAAAACTTTTGCAAAAATGGATAAAACTGATAAAATAAAAAAATAAATTATTTTCAATCAAGGTTTTAGAAATTTTAACAAAAGAAATAAAAAAAACTTTACATAAAGTTTTGATGAAAAATAAATAGAATTTTTAATTGGATTTCTAAAGAAGGGGCTGGAGAATGAGTCATTTGTGTCATTATTTAAATAGTAAAGTATGTCCTTGGCTGCTTCAAGTTTTTTAGAATTTCCCAAAAACCCTTTACAAAATTCAATAAAAGGATTAAAAAAATAAAAGAATGATGAAACGAATTTTAAAAGGGTGTCATTTAGCTTACAAATTTTCCGTTAAAAAGCCCCCAAAAAAATTTCAAAATATAAAAAACATATAAACGACTTGTTTTTACGGAAATTAAATTTCCTTTACATTAAAAAAATACCTAAAATAAAGTTTTAAATGATATTTCATTTAATTATTTGGTTGAAAAAAATAGTTTTTATCCTTTGTACATATCAAAATACATTATTCTGAAAGATGTGACATGTTTTTAAATTTTAAAAGAAAAACAACAAATTATTTTGGAAAAAAAGACTTTATAGTTAATTTTAAAAAAAACCAAAGTCAACAAAAAAAAACATTTTTGTAAATCTGTTTAAGAATTTTTCACAAGAAAGAATATTAAATGAAATATTCAATTTTGTTTAGCTATTTGTCCCAAAAGGTGTAAAATCCCAAAAAGGGAGTAAAGTCAATTTTTTAAAAATTATCAAAAAGGGTTTGCAGTACCTTTTGAAATTTTTATGCTGACTTTGAATCAAAAACTAAAAAAGTTTTAATGCTTTACCATCAACTGAATCTTTTTTCTGAACCATATAAAAAATCTATAGTTTGGGGGTTTAGGGGCTTAAATTGTTTGTTGTTAGAAAACAGTTATACAAAACCCAAACCGATTTAAAAGGGCCCTAATGCAGTTTACAAGTTTATTGAAAAAAATCTTAGGAAGAGGAATATTGTAAAGAAATTTTTAGTTTAATTTAACAAAAAAACTAAAATGTCTAAAAAAGATGAAAGTAATTTTTAAAAAACAAAAAGTTTTTTCTATCGTGAGAAAGAATATATAGGGGTGAAGTGCCAGTATGTCTTGATATAAAAAAAAATTTCAGGGGAAAGGCTCACTCAAAATGAATATTAATTTTAAATAACAATAAAATTCCCTGTTATTTTTTAATTTAAGGGGTTATGACGGTATTTTTTATGCACAAATGGGGAAAATTTAAAAAAGAAATTAAATGTTTTCCCAAACAATAGGGAAAATAGGGCTTTGTTTCTGACGGGTCTTTATTGATTCTTTCCAAATTTAGTCTAAATCATTGGAAAATTTAGTAAAAAATTTCCGATTTAAATACTTTTTTTCAAAAATTTTAATTGTGAAAGTTTTGCAAGCGGAAACCCTTTTGGGGGTTTTTGATCCAGTAAACCTGGGTTTGGTTCCTTGAATTATTAAAGAAAAAGGGTTTATCCATAATTAAATGGATTCTTTTAAAAAAAATTTAAAAGAACAAAATTTTACCTTCTAAAGGGAAGGGTTTTATTCAATTTAATGAAACCATATATCTGACAACAATATGAACTCAAAAATTTTTGGAAAAAATTTTAAAATTTAAAAACAAGGGGAAAATATCATGATTTTTTTAAAAAACTGACGTTTTCTTTTAGTGATGTTTCGAAAATTTTAGAAAACTATTTTTTGGTACTACAAATTAAAACCTTGTCTTATTTTGGGTTTTGGGGTTGTTTGGGGATGCAATTTTAAAAAAGATGGAATTAAGTTAGTTTAATAATGTATTGATAGTATCTTTTTTTAAAAAGGGACTGAAGGGGTAAGTTATATTTAAAAAACGATACAGTAAAGCAAACAAAAATAATAAAGATATAATTTCAAAAAAGAAAGCAAATACATTATGTCCCTCGACGCCAATAACCTTTACGGTTGGGTATGTTTCAAACCTTTACCCCTGGAAACTTTAAATTTTATCCGAAAAAAAATTTAAAAAATTAAATTGCAAAATTTTAAAATAATTTTAAAAGTTGAATGTGATCTTAAATACCAAAGAATTTAAAAAACCCCAAAATGATTATCCTTTAGCCCCTGAAAAAATTAAAAACCGACAATGGCTTTCTGATTATAGAAAAAAATTTTAAAAAACAGAATTTAAAAATTTTAAAAGTAATGAAAAAAAAATTGTTCCAATTTAAATGAAAAAACAAAATTATGTAGTTATTAAAAAAATCTTGAACTTATACCAATTGGGTTAAAAGTAAAAAAAAATACAAAAATATTAATTTTTGACGAAAGCCCTTTGGGTTAAAAAAGAATTTGATTTAATACTAAAAAAAGATTAAAAAAAAAAATTCATTTAAAAAAGACTTTTTAATTTAAAGGGAACAACTCTGTATTCGGAAAGCGATGGAAAATTTTCGCAAGGGGGTTTAAATAAAAAATTTAAAATCATATGAAAATTTTTTATTAAAATACATAGCCAAAACCTTCTTTTTGTTAGTTCAACGAGTTTAACTCTAACCTTTTTGGTATTCATAGAAAAAAGAAATTTTGTTATTAAACAGACCTTTTTTTGTTGGAAATGAGCATTCTAGATTATCAAATATTTAATGTATGTTTTCTTAAAAATTTACTTAAAAAAAAGTACAGGGTAATTGTAAATTACTTTCATGACCTGATTCATTAGTTATGAATAAAAACCAAAGTGCATATGAGGATTTTTAAAAGGGACAAAGATTTATTTGTAATAGTGATTACGTGTAATTAAAATTTTTTTTTGTAATATAAAAAAGAAATTTGGGAAAAATTTAAAGATAAAGCTCCCGGCATCCTTTTTGAATTTGTGGGATTAAAATAAAATGTATTCTATTTATTAGAAAAAGAAGTTTTCTTAAAAAAAAGTAAAGGGAAATTAAAAACTTTTTGTTAAGAAAACAATGTTCATAAAAAAATTTCAAAGATCTTTTTTTAATTCAACCCAAAGTAAAACACACCTTTAAATTATTTGTTCTAAAAAACAATCTTTTCCCGTTTTTGATAAAAAAAAACTCTTTATCATGTTATACGAAAAAAATATATTCTTTATAATGGTATTGTACATTTGCTTATTCTTAATTTAAAACTTAATTAATTTTAAATTATAGAAAAAACCATAAATTTTTAAATGAATATTGTACATTTAAAGAATTTAATTTAAAAAAAATTATCCATTTTAAATTTATTTATAATTAATAAAATAGATTCATTTTTTCTTTATTTTTACATGATAACTTGAAGAATTAACTTTCTTTTTTTTTATTTGTAAATTTGCTTCTCCTTTTTCAATTTTAATTTCATAAAAAGAATAATTGATGCAAATTTTTTTTAATTGCCCCAAATTTACCCTGAACCAAACCAGGATAGCATTTACGTTTCCATTGAAACAATCCCCCTCGGTACTTGGGTTTAAATTGTTAAAAACAATGGAGGGTTTTTTATTAATTGCCTTTTATTTTGTTTTTCTATTTTATTTATTTTTATTTTTTTTTTATTAAATATTCCCTATTTTAATTTTTCCAGTTTAAAAAAATGTCCTTATTGGGTTAAAGTAATTTAAATATTTTTTCATTTTTCCTTTGATTTTTAATTTTTTTTATTTTTACAAAAACATACAACGGACTTTTCTTGTAACATTTTAAAGAAAAATAAACAAAATATCCCCAAAACAACTTGTTTTGTCTTGTATTAACATTGTTTTATTTTAATTTGGTATATCTTTATTTTTCTTTTTGGGGAGGAAATCCAAAATCAAATACAAGTATTAAAAATAACCCAAACCCAAAGTGTTTTTAGGACCCAAAAGGTCTCCAAATTTTTTAAATTCCACACTCGCCCTTTTTTTTAATTTTTAAAAATTATTTTTTACTAAATACCCAAATTTTTTAAATTTTTTAATTGTTTTTCCCCCTTGTTCAAATTTCAAAGTTAAAATAGTTTTTTTTTATAAATTTTTTTTTTTTTTTTAAAAAGGAATTTGCTTTGGGCCTGTTGAGAACAATCTGTAATCCTTTCCCACTTTAAAAAAAAAATGTAATCAAAGGTATCCCTAATACACCAACATACCTAAAAAAACCCCCCGTCTTGTTTTTGTTTTTGTGTTATTTTAAACACTCCAATCCTACTAGTTGCTTTTTGATTAGGGGTAAGTATGGTATTCATATTTTTTTTATCATTAGCACTGAAAAAAAACATTTCCAAGTATTTTAAACACCGTACTGGCCACCCCCGACAAAAACGCCCAAAGCCAGAGGGGTAATTTTTTTTGGACTATTTTTGCTGCCATTGGGGGAATTTTTTTCTAAAAAACCAGCCAAAAATCTAAAATCCCCCATTTTGACCTTGACTGGAATTTTTTTTTTTTGAAATTGTAATTTCAATCCCTTCTTATTTCAACAGCTTTTTTTAATTGTTAAGGGGTTTTTTTTAAATAAAGGAAAGTTTCCATGTAATTTTTCATGTTTTTTTCTAAAGTATGTGGAAATTTTTTTATTTTAAGTTTTGCAACTTTTTCTTTTGTCCCCTCTGTAAAGGTTAAAAATTTTTTTTCAATATAATTTTATGTGTGGTTTTTACAACCCCAGTGTTTTTAAAATATTTTTATAATTTTTTATTTTTTTATTTAAAAATAACAAGTTTATTTCATTTGATTATTTTAATGTTTCCTATAATACAATTTGGGAAATCGATATTTTGCAGCGGGAATGTAGTTAATTAATTTTTAATGTAATTGTTAGGATCTCTGTAGTTTTCCTTTTTTATTCCAAATTAAATGAAAAATCCAAATAAAATATTAAAGTTTGTCTTTTAGCAGACTTCCAGTAGTTTATTATTTTTTTTATAATAATAATTAATTTAAACCTTATATTTTTTGATATACTTGTATATTTGTTTCGGATAAAAACACCATTACCCAAATTCAAGAGACAAGAAATCAAAGTACAAGCATAAATGCTGCATTAACTTTAAATGTTCAAAAAAATTGGGTTCATTTCTTGATTATTTCTTTTATCAGGTCTTGTAAATAAAAAATTTTCAGTTGTGGTTTTGTTTCCCAGCCGTTATTCAAAATTGTTTATTGTTGTGTATCGTTATTGCGTCATCATTTCCCCAAGGTATGACCATCTTGCTTTTTTAAATTTTCAGAAATTAGATTAAGTCCAAATTCATTAAAAACCCAAAAGTGGAACCCATGAATAATTTTTTTACAAAACTTACCTGGATCCAGCATTAGCTCTAAAAATTTAAATTATCACATCTTCAGCTCTTTATTTTAATTTGACTTGGAGGTTAATTTATTTTTTAAAACCCCGAAAAATGAATAATTTTAATGGAATTTTTTGCATTAACCTTATTTTTTTCATTAAATCCTTTTTGAAAAGCAACCCCGAAATTTTCTCGGCGAGTAGGTAGTATCTAAATAGATAAATTATTTGTTCCAGTTGATTTTGCATAAACTTCAGATAGTTTAAAAAAATTTTTTTCTTTTTTCTTTTTATAAAAATTCATAAAAACAATTTTTCATTTTTTTAACCACTAACTGACAATTTAAAGAAGCTGCATTTTTTAATTAGGCAATTTGGGGTATCATATCGCACCATCGCAGTTTTTTTTCTTTAAAACTTACTTCAAAAAACCCCAAAACCCCAACAAAAAAAAGAACTTCTTTCATTAAATTTTAGTGTTTTCCGTTTTTTTTTTTTTTAAAAATTATTTCCCAGGGCAATATTAAAAACTGTATCAAATTGAAAAGAGGTTTAATTTATCTTTTACAATTTTTTTTGTTCTAAACATGTTTTTAATTTTATATTATTTTAATTTTTTTTTTCTTTTTTATTAAAGTTAAAAATTTTTTTTTATAAATTAATCTGTTAATACGTTTTTTTTTGACGAAGTTCCACACGAGCATTTTTTCCCTAGGGAGCTAAAGCTCCCGATCCTGACAATATTCTATTTATTCTCATATGAATATCCCCTCCCTTTTTTTTTTACTATTTTTTTTTCTTGTATTTCTTGGCAATAAAAATTTCCAACTGCTGGAGCGGGGTTTTTTTTTAGTTTTTTACAAGCTTTGCTGCAGCTAAATTTCCAACTTCGTGCCAACCTTTTTTGTTCCATTTCAAATGCGCTTTTCCTGCTTTTTCCAAGCTTTTTTCCACTTGTTTTGAAGTGCGGGGGAACTTGAAAGCAATTTCGGTAAAGTGCAAAGATACCTGTTCCCAAGGACCGGTCCCCCAGAAAGGTAAACAGAGAATTTTTTTTTCCTTTGAGCCCCAAAAATAAAATACGTCCGTAAAATAAAAAAAATTTTTAAAAAAAAATTTGGGAAAAGCAAAAAAATTAATTTTTTAAAAAAACCGAAAAAATTGAAAAAAATTTTTTTTTTAAAACCAAACCGGGGAAAGGGGAAAAACCCTTTTTTTAGAAAAGAAAAATCCCGAAACCAAACCCGGAAAAAAAGATCCAGAAGTTTTTCCAAGAGAGAATTGGGAGTTCCCCCCAGATTTTCCACTTTTTTTTCCAAGGTAAAAAGAAACCAAATAACAAAAAATTATCAATTGGAAACAAATTTTTTCTTAAACAAATTAAATTTTTGGGAAAAATTTGTTTTTTTAACACCATTTTTAAATTATGCCCCAAATTTTTTTAAAATTTTGGGGAACTTTGGTAAATTGTTTTTTTTCCAAAATTGTTTTTTATTTAATTTAACGCAAGTGGGGATGTTAAACTTAAAAAAACAAAATTTATTTTTTTTAAAAAAGAAAACAAAGAGAAAAAACCCCGGGGTTTTTTATTATCTTTAACTGTTTCAGAACTTAATACTATTTTTTGTTCCATTTATATATAATTAAAAACTAAATTCAAGAAAAATATTTTTTATATAACATTTCATGTTGTTCTGGTAACAATTTTTTCATTTTTAATAGTTCATCAATTATTCTAATACCTTCATTTTTTAGTTCTTCATTATTATTTCCAGCATCAATTGAACCACAAATTAACTCCAAGTCATTAACCAATTCTTTTGGATTACATGGACAAATGTCATAACCTTGTCCCCTAATTACTTTTTTAAATTTCATAGATCTTTTATTGATAGGCAATCCTGACTTTTCTGTTAATTCTTTGAATATTTTTCTTGAATGAATTGAATGCTTTTTATTATTGTTATATCTTTTATTAATCAAATCAATTAAATCATCATCTACTTTAGTGTTAATTACTTCCTTTCCAGTTATTCTATCCTTAGCAATTAATTTATTTTGACCATAAAGTTTATTTAAGTTAATAATTAAATTACCATATTGTCCATTTGGTGAAACTTTATATGGGTTATGATGTTTTATTCCTTGTCCATATGTAGAAGCCATACCAAGAATATTATTTAACCGGTCTTTGTACTTTATGAGTTCATCTCGATCATGTTTTAATTCTTTTACTTTTTCTTGTTTATTTGGATCTTTTGAATTTGATTTGCCAGTTATTGAACCATTTAATTTTCTAATATTTTCAGTAACCTTATCTATTGTAGCTTCAAGATCGTCTTTACTTATTTTATCTGAATTAGATTCATCTGCAGTTAAAAAGTCAAATAATTCAGACGGTTTGAAATATTTATATTCTTCTAAAACATCATTATCCAGAAAAGCATCTAAATCTACTGTAGGTATTTCCTTTTCTTTCGGTCTTGTCTCAACAATTTCAGGAAATTCTTCTGATTCTTCAGTTATTCCCATCTTTTCTCTTCCGTAATCTTCTAATCTTTTAAGTTCATCTTGAGGAACCCATCCAGCTGGTTCATCTCCCCAATCTATTGATGTATAAGGAGTCGGTTTTAAAGCTTGTTGTTTTTTAGATTCTTCTTGCATTCCTTTAGTTAATTCAGTAATACCTTGTGTCAAATCTTCTGATATACTTTTTGGAAGTAACGCTAATTGTTGTTTTATTCCAGGTAATGCTTTTAACTGACTTGATAATTGTTCTTTTTGACTTTCTATTTTTTCAGTAATTGGTTTATAAATTTCAGTGTACATATCCCGATTTGTAGCTTTCTTAATTTTTTCTCTCATTATTTCTTCTCTAAGAGCTCTTGACGAAGGGCTCTCCTTGTCGTGCCCGAAGGCTAGCTCGACCCTTCTGCCAAATATTTATATTTTACTGGTAGATGTGGGTTCTTTGGGTGCTACACACCTGGGATCACTTGTTTGTCCCAGTGAACAAATATTGAAACTGAAACAAAGCAATAATTATCTTAGATAATATATTTATTATTCTTATGTAAACTCTCTATATATGGATTTACATCAAGAAGGCAAGTGCAGTGAAGCATTTACATTTATACAATACATTGAATTCCAATTATACATGTACACTTGATGTCCTAACAATATTACATGAAATACTAATTTCAGAACAATTTACATCAAAGTCATAAAAACTAATACACTTATAAATAAGCTCTGTAACTAAAGAAGTAAAAGTACTAACCTGAAACAAAGCAATAATTATCTTAGATAATATATTTATTTATTCTTATGTAAACTCTCTATATATGGATTTACATCAAAAGGCAAGTGCAGTGAAGCATTTACACTTGCTCTCGATTATTGCAATACAAAGACATAGATTAAAGATTAGTACAATTCAGGTTGGGGACCGGGGTAGACAAGGATAACGGTAATTTATTATGTCAAGTATAGGGTTATAGGATGGAAAAGATGTACGGATTTTATAGTAAATAATATTTGGGTGAAATTGTTTACACTGAATCTTAAAAGGGGTATACTCGATTTAATTACAAACAAAAACAATTTAAGTATGCTTTATATTTTATTTAAGAATATGTAAAACAATTAAATTCAGAACAAGACTGTCATGCCCTATGACATACTCCCCCTGCTTTAAGAAATGTCGTCCCCGACATTTAACTCCCAGAGCTGAAAGAAAAAAAATCTTAAGTGTACAAGTATGTGATAAATAAAAGCAAATAAGATTACACATGATATATCACTACTAAGGTATTTGCATGTACAAGTACATTGCAGTACCCTAAAATGACGTGCTTTTGTGTCAGAGACCTAAGCTGCAATCTACATAAGACATACTGGTAGAAGAAGGTCAACTAGCTCCAGGTAAGTATACAAGGTAAGTATAATTACTGCTTTACCTAAAACTTGTCAACTAGATCAAGGTAAGTATACAAGGTAAGTATAATTACTACATAACCTAAGCCTTGTGTTACTACTAGTACTTGAGTGCTAATTAACTAATTACCGAAGGTAAGTATAATTATACTATATATAGGTAAGTATATGTACTATTAAAACATCTAGCTAAATACAGTACACAATATCATGCCAATGGTGTACGTGGTAGCTGGAAAAAAAACATCAGTGATATCGAGCTCAAATATCATTGAATGTCCAACAGGTAAGTAGCAATCATATAATACAACAATCATTTGCAGATGCAAATTTTACAATTACAGGTAAGTACTTATTCATGATCCACAATTTATCCAAGGTAAGTATCTACCTTATGGTTGTACTTATAACAATGTAATATGTTCTAAGAACATATAGATACATATACTTACACATTTTAAACATTTACTAATGCAAAAGTGAAATATACTCATTGTGCACACATACATTTAGTCAACAGAAATAAAACATTACTGACTAAAAGTTACAACTAAAACAGATAACAATCGTCAGTCATACTGCTGCCTCTTATTAATATGTAACAAAGTCCCCTCTGTTCATCCAATAAGGATTCTGTCTTTTCCTATTTGGCCGCTTAGATGGTGTTGAAGCTGTTTCCGCTGGTATTTCCGATCTCACTACATCACGCCGAGTCCTTCTTGCAGGAATTACATATTTCTGCCCATCTCCTACTGGCATGTGGGAAGGAGACGCACTGTTGGTCTCTTCCGAAGTAGGTGCTGTAGATAAGGTTTCAATGTTGTCTTCCACATCATCGGAGGTGTTACCAGAAGGAAGGTGGTCATCGGGATCGTAGCCATCTGCTATGGACATGAAGGGAAGGAGAAGGTTTCGGTGTAGAATTCTAGATTTCTTAAACCGAGCTCCTTCCCTTCTGACCTCGTACACGGGAATGTCATCGTGTACCTTGCGCACAACTACGTATGGTTGCTGCTCCCAACGATCAGCTAACTTCTGTTTTCCTCTGATCGATACATTGCGCACAAGCACAATATCTCCCGGATGTAGGACCGAACTTCGAGCCTTCTCGTCATATACTGACTTATTGGCTAGTCCTGCAGTCCTCGCAGTTTGGCGGGCCTTGTCATATGCGAGCTTCAGACGGTCGCGCAGCTTATTCACGTACTCAGTTTGTGATGCAGCTGAAATATCATCAGCTGGTAGCCCTAAGAAAGCATCAACTACTAAACGAGGATGCCTCCCAAACATTAGAAAATACGGAGAAAACCCCGTACTTCTATGATGGGTTGCATTGTACGCATGTACAAGGGTGGGTACATGCGCCCTCCAGTCGGACTTCTGATACTCCTCTAGGGTACCCAGCATCTTTAGTAACGTCTGATTAAACCGCTCGACCTGTCCGTTACCCATTGCGTGGTAAGGCGTGGTTTCTTGTCTTTTGACGCCTGCGATGTTGCATAGTTCTTTAATCAGACGAGACTCGAAGTTCGGACCCTGGTCGCTATGGATGGACGCCGGAAACCATAATGCAGTATGAAATTCTCAAAAAGAATCTGGCTGTTGTCCTTGCTGTTTGGTTCCTGGTAGGATATGCCTGTGCATAACGACTGAAGTGGTCCGTTATGACCAGGATATCCTCAAAGCCTCCTTTGCTTCTCTCCAAGGACAAGAAATCCAAACAGACGACTTGCATTGGTGCCGAAGACAGTATCGGGACAAGTTCAGCTTTAGAAGAAAGACTTTTCCTTCTAATGCACCTTCCACAGTTTCTAACTTGTTCCGCCACAAATGTATCTAGACCTGGAAAGTAAAATCTTTCTTTAAATAGTGACGTTGTTCGGTCTCTACCCTGGTGGCCCAAATCGTTATGCAGAGCTTCAAAGATATCGATTCGCAGATTGGTAGGCAAGACTAACTGTAGTCTTTCGTATCCATTAACAAGTGATTTTCGAAATAGTACACCATCTTTAAGGATTAGTTTTAACCAATCCCTTGTATATGTATGCATTGGTCCATCTGGCTTAGCCGGTTTGGTACCATTGTTAAGATGGTCAATTATTGTACTAATCACTTGGTCCTGTTTTTGGGCCTTTTTCCAATCTTTAGACGACAAACTATAACTGTACAATAAGTCATCTGGAATCGAATCTGACTGTTCGTTTGAAGTTACATCATCGGGCATAGAGAGGGAGTCACTTAAAGCACCATCAGTAAGGGCTGATTGGATAACTGCTTTAACAGCATCTCTGGGAATGGTTGAAAGGTTCTCCTTTTCCTTCATACGAGATAGGCTGTCGGCATCCGTATTCTTCGACCCAGGTCTGTATTTCGGTACGAAGTCATAATTTGCCAAGGAAGCAAGCCAGCGGTGACTAGTGCATCAAGTTTAGCGGTGGAACTTACATAAGTTAATGGGTTGTTATCCGTCACAAGCTCGAACTTCGCCCCATACAGGTAGTCGTGGAATTTCTCTGACACCGCCCACTTTAGGGCGAGAAATTCCAGCTTGTGAGCCGGATAATTCCTTTCTGCAGGTTTGAGACTCCTACTCGCAAAAGCAATGACCCTGTCTTTTCCATCTTGGCGTTGATAGAGGACGGCTCCAAGACCAGAAGATGAAGCATCCGTGTGCACCTTGAACGGCAGATCGTAGCTGGCATATGCAAGTACAGGCGGGTTGGTAAGTTTCTCTTTAAGTTTATCGAATGCTTCCTGTGTTCCTTGTCCATTTAAAGTGAACTTTCTTTGTTGATTTTATTAATTTTGATGTTTTCTTTCTATTTGCAGGTTGTCCAATAAGAAGATTGTTTATAGGTCGTGCTATGGATGCAAAGCTTTGATGAATCGCACTGTAGTATCCTGCGAATCTAAAAATTTCCGAACATCCTTCACATTTTTAGGAATAGGCCAATCTTTTACGGCTTCTACCTTTACAGGATCTGCCTGGATGCCATCTTCTGAGACTATATGCCCAAGATAAGTTATTTTCTTCTTGAAAAATTCACATTTCTTCGGATTTACTTTCAGGTTGTACTGAGCCAAACGTTCAAACACTGTATCAAGTCGGTCAATATGGGAATCTATGTCAGAGGAGAATATTACGATGTCATCGAGATAAATAAAACAGTCCTTCAGGTTGAGGTCGCCCATGCAACGCTCCATCAATCTCTGAAAGGTTGCTGGAGCATTACATAGGCCAAAGGGCATTCTATTACACTCGTAGAATCCCAGTCCCCAAACCTGAAAGGCCGTTTTCTCTTTATTTCGTTCATCTAGCTCTACCTGCCAGTATCCAGATTTCAAGTCCAGTTTTGAAAAATATCTTGATCCGGCGAGGCAATTCAAAGTGTCTTCTATCCGTGGAAGTGCATATGCATCTCTCTTGGTCCGTTGGTTGATTTTCCTGAAATCAATACAAAGTCTAATCGATCCATCCTTTTTCCTCACTATTACAACGTTTGATGACCATGGACTATTAGATTCCCTAATTGCACCGACTTTTATCATTTCATGGAGATGTTCTTTCACTTCGTTAAATATCGCTGGTGGTATGCGTCTGTATGGCTCTTTAAAAGGTTTCTCATCTAACAATTCAATCTTATGTTTTACGGCTGATGTGTGTCCAAGATCTGTGGATGATTTAGGGAAAATGCCATTCCATTTCTGAAATAATTTTTGTACTTTAATTTTCTGTTCTTCAGACAAGTTTACATTTCAAGATCGACACCAAATGTTTTATTAATTCCTCATCACTCATGGCTTTGTTTTCTTTTTCAGATGCAGACTGATGACATAGATTTGTTGGAGAAGAAGAGGATTTGCTTGTTTCTGAAATATCAGATGATATCGAACGATTTGTCAATGATCGGCATACTTCTAAGCACAGTGACTTCCTGCAGTTGGCAAATATTAGTTTTTTTCTGTTATATGCATGGTTTTAGCACTGATGTTTGCACAACCGTACTGGCACACGTGATGTTCTACCAGGATTATTCAACGAGACAACTCGTGGACAGACTACAGCAGATGTAGAATTTATATCATCCAAACATTCTGTTACAGCTGATTCTACATGTCTCTGCTTGCGTATGAAACCTGTTACAGTTTTGGTTTCCTTGGTAACAATGTAATCTTTTTGTGACTTTAACTTTACCAATTGTGGTCGCTGATAGTACATCAAATGATTCTTTCCATTCATTTGGAATAGTATCAGCTTCCTTCTTTTTACTTAGTTTTGAAAATTCACGAATTAGATTTGTGCCTATAATAACCGGTACTCTTTGGTTGTATTCTGTTTGTGGTACAATCAAAATTAGAGCAACAACTTCTTCGTCACTTAATGACGGAACTTTTACACCTAGCTCTATATAACCACTATAAGGCACTTCCTGTCCATTTGCACAATATATGTCAATATCAAAATCTTCTAGACTTCTTAGTTCTGGCCTAT
Source organism: Mercenaria mercenaria (assembly GCF_021730395.1). Classification (NCBI taxonomy): domain Eukaryota; kingdom Metazoa; phylum Mollusca; class Bivalvia; order Venerida; family Veneridae; genus Mercenaria; species Mercenaria mercenaria. Next base: position 20,814,172 of record NC_069366.1, on the reverse strand, counting down.
CAGTCATACTTCTATAGAAATTTTCCGACATTGTGCTTATCATACTACCAGTATCAATCAGTGCTTTTGTCACACAATCTTTAATCAATATTTCATGTTCATTTGCTTTCCCGATCAATCTTGTCTTTATCTGATTATCTTTTGGGCCTTTAATTTCCTCTATGCTTCTGCTGAGCCCTTCAACAGAAGCGCCAACTAGTTTAACTCTTTTTCTGAATTTTGTTTCTTCTCCTCTTTGACTTTCATATCTCCTTTCTTTTCCTCTTGCTTCTTATCGGTATCTGGGCTTTGCTCTTTTAATTTATGACTCCTATCGTCAAATCGATTCCTATAGCTGTTTGCTCCTCTGTTGTAATCCCTCGAACCATTCCATCTATTGAAATCCCTTGGACCATTCCATCTATTGTACCCACCATATCTTCTATTTCTATGCTCATCTTGTGGCTTACTTTCATTTTCTTTTCTATAGTCTTTTGGAAAGAAAAAAAAAACTTAAGCCTTTGTCGGGATTCGAACCACCAACTTTCAGATCTCAAGTCCAACGCTCTCCCTACCGAGCTAATTCCGCTGTAACACTATAGAATGTTTATATGTTATACCGTATCGAATTATGCGCTGCCGCGGTACATTGCCGAATCGTGCACGTTTTATCAACTTTCGCGAAAATTTTATTTTGCTGTAAAGAAGTATCACTTCAAATAAAACTACTTGAAGATATACTTTTCTACTTGAAATAAAATACTGTTTGTCTCTGTTTTACGTTTTTGTCAACACCTTGCAAGGATTTTATAAGCTAGACCTAAGTATTTTCCCTTTGGTAATATTACAAAGAGAAACACCGATAAATGCTATGAAACAAATTCAAACTTCTTACATTTTGCAAGAAATAAGAATAGAAAGACTATATTAAATGACTTTATAACAAAGACGACACTTGTAAGGAGAAAAAAAAAATTGGAAATTCTGCGTCTCGAACCCACGGGTTAAAAATCTGTTTCATTCATAACCCTACATCGCTACCGATGGAGCTATCAAGGCTATTGGAAATTTCAGTATTTTATTAGGTTATATGGTATACTATTGGAGTATTGGATTTTATCGGGTTGGAGCGGGACAGGTGTTAAAGAGTTAGTCCTCTTAACTGCAACTTTCTAAGGAAATAAATAGTCAGACTATATATCTGAATATTACTACGAAGAGTTTATAATATCAACAAACCTTCTAATAACCTAAGGTCAAAAATACATGTATAACTCTGGTAATATAAAATTTCAATCACAGTCTAATTATAACTAAGCAGAAAAATAGAAAAAAATCTTACCCACTAAACATATCCTAATTCCAAATAACTTTTGAAACACTTATTCCAGCACTAACACACTATATCCTAAGCACTAAATTAACTAATGTCAACGCACAGACAAAAGTTCGGAATGTCAAAGCATTCTTATTTCCAAAGATCCAGGTCAACAACGCGGCGACGACGACATCCAGAAAAAGTATCCGAAAGATGCTGATCAGCTAACGATGTGTTTAGGGCCCAATATGCGTAACTGTCAAACTTGTCAAAATCCGTGCGCACGTGTCGATAGTAAACAAACGAAATGGTATTCCATACCACGTGGATATGATATCCAATGAAATTGTTCATAAACGTGAGTGACGTCACAGGTAAATCTATGATTTCTCAGGTGAACTCAAGGGAAATCCCAAACCAAAAGTGAAAGTACTGTTTCTCAAGTGATCTGTGTAGTGTCTAATGCAACCCAATCCATGTTTTGGGCGCCATTGACGAAGGATGTCACGGTATAGAACTTGAATATAAAAACGGGGAGAAAGTGTGTAGGCGGCCGGGTAGCTCAGTCGGTAGAGCATCGGAACGGTATTCCGAGGCCCCGGGTTCGAGTCCCGGTCTGGCTGCACATTTTTCTCACCCTGTGACATTTGGCGCCCAACATGGGACCGTGACGGCATTACACTGGTTAGTCTCCGACACCTGTAATTGCTTATATATAAAGTACCCGCTGAAATTCGAGGACGAATTTCAAAATGGTGGGGAAATATGTCACGGTATAGAACTTGAATATAAAAACGGGGAGAAAGTGTGTAGGCGGCCGGGTAGCTCAGTCGGTAGAGCATCGGAACGGTATTCCGAGGCCCCGGGTTCGAGTCCCGGTCTGGCTGCACATTTTTCTCACCCTGTGACACTCTCATCTTTTGCCCGACTAAGTTTTTTCTTATTCTTATTTCATTAAGTTTTGATTGCATTTATATAATAATGTAAGATAATGTAAAATAATGTAAAATAATGTAAGATATTGTAAAATAATGTAAAATAATGTAATATTATATAAATGGAAATTCCAAATTATGATACAAAAAGTGATAAATCCAATAACTTTAAACAATATTATCCTTTTGTGCCAGATTCATGTTTTAGAATGTTAATATGTGGATCTTCTGGATCTGGAAAAACAAATACATTAATGCATATACTTCAAAAACCTCTTATATATTATGATAAATTATACTTATATGCTAAAAACCTAGAACAATCTAAATATCAAGATTTAATTAACAACTTAAGCCAAATTGCAAAACAAATTAAAGTAGATCCAAATGAAATACTTGAATATTCAGCTGATCCCAACCAAATTGAACCTTGTGAGAATCTTGAATCAGAAAAACAAAAAGTAGTAATATTTGATGATTTTGTATGTGAAGATAAAAAAGTTCAAAATGAAATAACAAAATACTTTATTCAAGGACGTCACAAAAACTGTTGTGTTATTTATTTAAGTCAGTCTTACTATAAAACACCAAAAGATATTCGAATTAACTGTTCACATTATATTTTATTTGAAAGTCCAGGTAAAATGGAAAATGATAGGATTTGTAATGAACAAAATATAGATCGTGATTCTTTTGCTAATGCAACAAAACAGAAGTATGATTTCTTATATATTGACAAACCAAGGAAGTTTTTAAGAAAAAACTTTACTGGTAATATATAATAATTATATAATGGGAGTTTTTAATAATATAGAACAAATAAGTGAACCTGAAAGTATAAGTAAAGTTAAATTTGATATTGATTTAAGTGATTATGCTACTAAAAAACAATACAAAAAGCTTAGAAAGGACATGGAATCATATCTTCACAGAAATAAGGAACTTGATAACACAATGAACAGAGCATTAGATATGGGAGGTAATAAAATAATTAACCTAGGAAATCCAGATAAATCCACCGATGTAGTTTCAAGACGATTTATGTTTAAAAAAGTTCAAAGTGTAATAGATGACTATAATCTTGAAGACATCAAATCTATAAAACAGACATTAGAAGAAGAAGTAAAGAATATTGAAGAATTAGCAAAAGATTTTAAAAAGAATTCATTATTAATTAATCAATTACAAGGTAAAATTGAAGAAGAAATGAAAGCTATGGTTGATTCTATTAAAGAACTTGAAGAGAAATCTGATTTAACAGATGATAACATAAAAGAAGTATTTCGAGTTAATTTAAACATTTTATTCACTCAAATTCAAGAATTAAAAGATAGTATGATTAAACATGAAGAACTAAAAGACAAGATTATTGAAGCTGAGAAAAAGTTACAAAATATGTATCAGTTAGAAATTAGAACAGAAATAAATAAACTAAATACTGAAACTGAAAATAAGCATAAAGATTTATTAGAATTATTTTCAAATAAACTTGCAGAATATAAATCTGAATTGGAAAATGCAGCTTCACAAAGAGGTGATGACCATGATACAGCATTAGAGGACTTTAAAAAAGAGCTCAATTCTAAAATAGATGACTTTAAAAAACAAATTCGAAATTGGATTAGTATTGTTGACAACCGTCACAATTTAAAATATGCAGAATTAAGTAATATTACAAAAAAATTACAAGAAGATATGACGCAGCTTAATGATAAAGTTGAAGAACATAAAAATGAACTGGACTTTGTAGTTGAAAAATCAGTTAAACAAGGAGAGTTAATTACTGCTAATACTGAAGCAATTAAGATAATTAATGATCAAATTAAAAAAATAATAAATGATTTAGACTCTGTAGTTAAAATATCAGATAAACAAGGAGAATCAATCACTGCTAATACTCAAGTAATTACTGCTAATACTAAAGCAATAACCGCTAATGTCGAAGAAATTACCACTAATGCTGAAGAAATTACAAAAGTAAAAAATGTTTTTTTAAAACAAGAAACACAATTAGCTAGAACAAAAGGTGTTGTTGACAATTTATCTGCTTCTGAAGTTGCCACAACAAAACGACTTGATGATTTAGCTGAAATAATTCTTAAACTTAAAAAGAAAGACAGGAAAATAGAAGAAAGGCTAGAGGAAGTGGGACATGAAGTGTTTCTCTTTGAATACTATAATAACACTCTTTATGATTACGTAAAAATGAAAAAGTATTTTAACCGTGATGGTGCCTGGATATATTCAACATATGAAAATATGACCGGTCTGAACTATTTAAATGCATTTAAATTAAAACCTGGAATTATTGTAGATTATAAAGATTTTATAAACACAAACCAAGAATATAAATTATTTGCACAAGATGTGGTTTTGAGTGGTGTGTTTATAGTCGAAAAAACTGGAATTTATATAATAGATATTAATATTTTATTAACGGGGGCTAGGCCCATAGGTGAACCGGATAAACCGATTAAAAGCCCAATATCACATTTTATATTTAGGTGGTGGAGTGTCATTCCAACCCCGTTTATACTTGATATATCTGATAATGTAAATATAACAGCTAAGGACTTTGACACTGATCAGTTAGTATCTATTTATAAGAAAAAAAAATAAAATTTATCTAAAACAAGGGACGGCGATTGACATTCATCCTTATGACGATTCAACATCTACAGAAGTAACATTTTCGCTTTTGGTGGATAGTTACATCAGATTCTACATATCGGATGAATCTGTATCCTATGATAGAAACAGACTTTTGGATTAAAAGTTTAATTAAAGTTTTAATTACTGTGTGTACCCTAATAATGTAGTTATTAATTCAAAATAAGTTTAAATACCTTTACATTTTATCAATAAAAATAATCTGCCAAAAGCCTGCCAAAGTTTTGCCAAAGATTCGGCCAAAGTAAAAGCAAATAACAGTTTGCTGCCTTCGTGGCAGAAAAATGGCAGGCTTTTGATTGGTTGAATTTGTGGTTTCCCACATAGTCATTTTTAAAAAATGCACTTGATTTACCTTTGACATTTATATTAAATCAGCTGTAAAACGTAAATCGATCACAAGGAAGTTTAAACGAATTGTACTACAAATGTAAACATATCGGTTTTATGAATGAAAATAAATCCAATAAAATGTGACACCTGTAAGTTTTTCTTCCGGGTTTTAAACTTTGTGCACTTACAAAATAGAAACAAGAGGTGAGGTGAGGTTAAACTGACCATGTTTTCGTGGTAGGATTTTGACAAATATTTGGTGGAAGTGTTTAATCATATTTTACTACAGGTTTTCATATAGTACTATGAAAACTTGTTTATTTTTTGTTTTTAATTGCTTGACTTTGGGTTTTTTTAGAAGTGGTCAAAAGGTTAAGTGAGGTTAAATAACGCTCGCTGCGGTATTTTATAAACTACTGACAATTTGTCTGGTTCTGAAGTTGCTACAACAAAACGAGTTGATGAGTTAGCTGATGTAATTCTTAAACTTAATGAAAATTATAAAACAATAAAAGAAGAAATAGAAAAAGTAAGACGTGAAGTGTTTCTTTTTGAACATTACAATAGCAGACAACTACATGTAACTGTCTATAATATAATATATGATATTGAAGATAAACAGTTACAACAAAAGGTGTCGGGGACGGACGATTTGTTTGCATTATTTGGAATACGAGTTAATAAGATTACAGATTATAAAAGTTTTATTAGGAAGCCTGAGTTTCTTCATGCAATCCGTGAAGATGGGGATTATATAATTGAAATAAATATTATAATTGGCTCTGATCACTCTGATAGAGATGATCGTTTTGTTTTTGAATGGCAGGATGGTCACACAAACGGAAGTGAGCATATATCACCTGAGGTTAAAAATTCAACAATGGTTTTTAAGAAAAAGATTGAAATTAATTTTAAAAAAGGAGCGACGTTTTATTTTCATTTAGATTTTAAAATTAATAGATTTACTATAGAACCAAAAAGTTCTGTCAGATTCTATTTAGTTAATTAAAGCTGTGTTTTTTATATTATATACTGTATATGGGAATATTCAATAATATAAATGAAAAAGTAAGTAAAACAGAAAGATGGACGTCAGTCCCTGAGAGCTGGAAGCTCACACAAATTAAAAGAAAACCTCCATTGCTTTTAACATCTGCAACAGAAGATACCGATAGTGGATTATTTCAATGGAAAGTTGTAAATCCTAGTCCTGGTTTGGTTCAAAATGGTAATAATGTAACAATTAAACAAAATTGCATTTTAATTATTCTTGTAGATGCAATTAAATCAGATAAAGGAGAAGATAAATTACAACTAAAAAACAAAGAAAATAAAATTCTTCAAAGTTACAATGCCAAAAATAACAGAAAAAATAAATCTATTTCTATTAATTATGCTAATGTATTTAAAATGAATGATGTTATTTATATTAATTCTTTAAACGTTATGAATATTCAGTTAACAATTTATGGTTCTAGCTAACATAACCGTAAGCTAATGTATCAATACCATTATCAAGAATATATCTTTTATCGTCATCACATGATAAAGACGTTTTATTTATAACATAACTGGAAAGATTATGCTTATCAGAACGAATAACTTTAAAGGTGTGATTACTTTGGGTTGAATTAAACAAAGTATCTTTGTAATTTTTATGAACTATTGTTTTCTTTACAACATGCTTTTTATACCTTTTAATTTTTTAACATTAACTTCATTTTCTAATAAATATGAATATATTTTACTTCTTAATCCGACAAATTCAACAATGGGAATGCCGGCAGCTTCATCTTTGAATTTTCCAATTACTTTTTTGTTGTAATCAAAATAAAACTCTGATTTTGGGTTGTAATCACTATTATCAAATAAATCTTTGTCCTTATAAAAATCCTCATATGCATCTTTGGTTTTTATTTCATAACATAATGAATCAGTGTCAGTAAATAAAAGCTTTGCTGAATTTTTATACTTTTCCTTAATATAATTATAATGAAAATCATACATTAAATATTTTGATAAATCCAGAATGCACATTCCAACATAACAAGAGCTTTTTAATAACAAACTTTCTTTTATTCTATGAATACCAAACAAATTCTTATTAAACAGTGTTGAACTAACAAATGAAGGTTTTGCTATATATTTTAATAAAAGGTTTTCATTATGTGTTAATTCAATATTGTAAGGACCTACCCCCTGGGTAGTTGCACATCCTTATTAATCAGGATACCGATCTACTTAGTAATAACTGGTATTTGCACATCAACATCTTCCCTTGATAAAGCATGCAAATACAAGTGTATGTTGGGATTAACACCAGATGCGTTGAAATAGATACCTGGGACAACCTCTTTGGATGCGTCGATATTGGACAATATCTGTAGATGCGTCAATATATATATCATATACCTTGGGAAAACCTTTTCGGTCCTGTCTAGTCAGGATATCGGACCAAAATGAAAACCGATATATATACATCACCATCAGTTAAGATGAAATGCATATATATAGGTACAGCTTTCTGGTTTACATCAATACCTTCAAATTACCACAGGAACCCAGAAGTTGACAATATGGCATCGTAGAAATGATATTACACCGTAGAAAAAAATACATCGTCATAGATTAACCATGGAGGACCTAGGCCTATGCAATGGGATCTTCTTCAGTCAAAGCAGTTATATATAGAATCTACATCAGTACAAAGCATTATAATATGTGAATATAAGTAGAATTACGTAGACCAATGCATCTCTTTAGTTCTGCCATAACGTGGTAGTTCAGACTAGGCATACTGCAAAGGTTCGGTTTTACATGGTTTTGTATTTACTTCATAATATTGCTGTTGTTGTTGTTGTTGTTGTTCTGTAAGGCTAAAAGTGCCTATTCTATGAATTTGACTTTCTGCTCTTTAAAATAAAGTTAAGACTGCCTAATAAGTGTTTCTTTTACCTTGCTAAAGAGCTTTTTATGTATTTCTTAATAGAAAATGTATTTCTGAATAGAAATGTCTCGTCTGTGAGTTTTACTTCTCAAGGTTTTATGGTTGAAAAGAAGATGCCGACTGAACGCGGACACCCGTATTTATAGCCTTTGGAGTGCTAATGGCAACGGCTTTGACCAATGAAAATCCCGGCTTAAGACTAGGTAATATGATACGCCCAAAGCAACATTTAACAATGAGAACAATAAAAGTGCATTACATTTCAGGCTCGAGTACAACAAGCACTGCTTAAAAGAAAAGCCACATAATTATACATGATATACATTATGAAATAACATATTGACAAAAGCCGGAGCATTATACGCTGAGCGTAGTGATACATGTAGACGAAATTTGTTACGCTAACAATATATAGTACAAACATAGTAAAATGTTAAAATTGATGTGAAATATCCGGCTTACATCAGGCTTTAAGTTATTTAAGCATAAATATTAATCCCTAAAAGTTTCATTCATAACAAAGATACATTCACGAAAAGCCGGACCCTAAAAATGTAGAAGTAGTCCAAAGTTCGTGTCCGCCATTTTTAAATACCGTAAATGGCACAAGGAAGCATCGTCAGAAATGTTCCAAAAAGTCTGTAGATAGTCTGATGTGGTAAAAATCTCTTCCTGTACGTGTCGGGGAGTAATTAATTTATTCGCTAGAAGAACCATCTGCCTCCTGTACTAATTATGACAAGAGTTGCGTATCCTAATGTAGAGTACTCTCTCACAAGGAGAAGTGTCAACAATGATGACATTCTAATTTTTATGAAGAATCTTTGTAGGAAACAGTCCATTTGAAGGAAAGTTACTTAGGTATGACGTATATAAACACTTTAAATATTGAAAACAGTCCTTGTATTAAGTTAAATTACTCTAGTTCAGCAGTTACTCGTATGCTAAATGTTTATTTGTCACATAATTTCATGACGTTCATTTTGTAAGGGAGAATTCCATCACAATATTAACCCTCTTGCGTAAATTCTCCATCGTCTTACCGAATACAGAGTTGTTCATTAACTTAAAAAAGTCTTTTTCAAATGAATTTTTTGCTTTAGATCTTTTTTGAGTATTAAAATCGATATATCTTTTTAACCAAGAACTTTCGTCAAAAGTTAATATTCAATGAATTTTTGATACTTTTAATCCTAATTGTGCATATAGTTCACGGTTTTTATAATGAACTACATAATTTTGTTGATTTTTTTTTTTTCATTAAAGTTGGAACTAATTTTTTTACATTACTTTTTCCTATTTCAAATTCTGTTTTAATATTTTTACTATAATTTGAAAGCCATCCGTCTGGTGTTTTAATTTTTTTCAGGAGCTAAAGGGTAATCATTATGGGTTTTATGTAATTCTTTTGGATATTCAAGATCACATTCAATTATAAGGTTAGTTTTACCTTTTGCAATTAATTTCTTATATGGTTTAAAAGTGACCCATTTAAAATTTCCAGAGGGCAAAGGTCGGCACATGGCCGAACCGTAAAGGTTATTGGCGTCGAGGTACATAATGTATTTAGATTCTAATTTAGGATAATAGGTTTTTATATATTTATTGTTTGCTTTGCTGTAACGGTTTGAAATATAACTTATTCCTCCTCTCAGTCCCTTTTCAATAAAAAGATACATATCAATATCAGTTATTAAATCCAGATTTATTCCAGTCATTTTTAACATTGCATCCCAAGCTAACCCATTAAAATAATGACAAGGGTCAAGTTTATAATATTCCAAACACAGTTTTCTAAAATTTTCGAATGTATCAGCTAAAAGTAATACGTCAGTTTTTAAATATAGATCATGATATTCTCCCATTGTTTTAATTTTAAATTTATTCCAAACATTTTCACATGTTCATATTCTCCGTCACTAATTTCAGTTTCATTTAAAATTGAATAAAACTCTTTTTTATGAGGTAATTTTGTTTCTTTGAATTTTTCAAATGAATCCATGTAATCATATGGATAAATACCTTTTGTTTTTAATAATTCAAGTGCATCTCCAGTGGAGCTTCCGGTGAGCTTCGCTGCAACCGAAGGTTCCAGCTTCGCAAGTTTACTTTTATCAAATTCTTGATCTAAATATTTAAATTCTGGAATATTTTTTACTAAGTTATCCAATGACATTATTGAATACTATCTATAAAAACCAAGTCGGAAATCATAAATGCCATATATCTTTCCATATTGTTAGGAATTACATTAAATTCTTTTTTGAATTTTCCTATTTGTTGCATAAAAAGTGGGAATCATATCCTCTTAAATTATGAAAAATAACAGGAATTTTGTGTGTTATTTTAAAATTAATATTACAGTCTTGATGAGCACTTCCTCTAAACTTTCCTGTTATGTGGCAGTGGTCACGGACCTTCGGTCCATTCGGAAAACTTTGTTTTTTGTCTCGTACTGGAATGTCAGTTTTCTTATATTCTTTTTCACAGATATGACAAAACTTTTGCTTTTTAAATTCACTTTCATCTTTTTTAGACATTCTTAATTCTTTGTTAAAATGTTCTTTAAATATTTCCTTACAATATTCTTCTTCCTCAAGCATTTTTTCAATAAACTTATAAACTGCATTAGGACCTCTGTAAACTTGTGTTGGTTTAGTATATTTATCGTCATAACAACAAACAACTTTATAACCGTAACCACAATCTATATGTTTTGATATAGTTCAGTAAATGAAGATTCAGGTGATGGTAAAGCAGTTGATATTTTTTCAGTTATTGATTCAAAATCAGCATAAATTACAAAAGGTACTGCTAAACCTTTATGATAATTTTTAAAATAAATCTTACTTCCCTCTTTTGGCATTTTTACAGCTTGAACACCATTAATAGCTAAACAATTTGGTATATGTTCATTTAATATTCTTTCTTGAGAAAAATTTTGTAAACATGATTTGCAAAAATGTTTTTATGTTGGTATTTTGTTTTTTGAAACATTAATCTATTAAAGTCTTTTATCCAAACATAATGTAATGTTTTATCTTTATTGATTAATAACATGTCACACCTTTCGGAATAATGATATTTTTATATGTACAATGAATAAATACCTGTAGGTTCTTCATAACCAAATATATTAAATGAAATATCATTTTGAGTTTCTATTTTAGGTATTTGATTTATTGTAACAGGAAATTTTATTCCTTTATAATTGAGTTTTTCTATATGTTTTTTTATATTTTGAAACTCTTTGAGGATCTTTTTCAACAGGAAATTTGTAAGCTAAATGGAACCATCTAAAACATTCATTATCATCATTCTTTATATTTATTAATCCTTTCTTTGGATTCTGTAATGGTTTTGGTAATTCTAAATAACTAGAAGCAGCTAACGGATTATATTTATTCATTTCTATATAATGAGCATCAACTGACCCTATTCTCCAGCCACTTCCTTCTGAAATCCAATTACCAATTTTAATTATTATTTCATCAAAAGCTTGATGTAAAGTGTTTTCTATTTCGTTTGTGTTAATAATAATTAAAGGATTTGATTTAAAATAAGCTGGTCTATATACATTGTATTGTATCTGTTTTATCCATTTTTGCAAAAGTTATTATTAAACCAACATTTATTTTTAAAGTTTTAACTTCAGATTTAAGAATATCAAAAGAGTCGTTTATAGTTAAATATAATTGATTCTTTGGATAATTTCTATATTCAATCTTAATTTCAAATTTCTTAATATTGCTTTGTAGATTTCTCAATTTCTCTAACAGGCATCTATATATTATATTTAGGAAAAAAATCACTAAGGAAAAAATAAAAAAGAAGTTAAAAATATTTAAATTTATATCTTTTTCCGCTGGTTTTTGATATTCCACTTTTAACTTGGTTTTTCCCTTTGCAGCACATTGTTATTAACCCAGAATTAATATCGAGGTCTTTAGATGCTGCATAAGTGCTTCTATATGTTTTTTCTTCATTAGTATCGCAATCGGTTGCCATAACGTTTTTAGGATTTTTTCGAATATTATTTGGTCTTGCACAATCACATAATATTTCATTATTTTCCTCTTCTAACATTAAACAACCACAATCCCATTCAAATAAATTACCTTTAAGGAGATAAAGATCTATAACATTTTGTAATTTATCAATCACATGTTTTTTTTATATTCATCGCTAACTATTTGATCAAGTTTTGATTTAATAACGTTTCTTCTTTTTAATACTTTTTTATATGAATTTTTATCTTCATTCATTATTTCTCCTAAAGTGCTAGATAATTTTGGCATAATCATTCTATCTACCTTTCTATTAACCATCTATATAATATACTTATAGAAAGAAATCTTTAAAAAACGCACGTAAAAAAATAAATCCAGCAATCTAAATTTAATACAACTCTTCTTCTTTTTTACTTTTATATTCGTTAAGTTTAAATTCCTTCATATGCATTTCAAGAGGCATTGAATAATCTTTTTCTTTCTGCATTTCTAACAGTATTGTAAAAATATCCTGAATAACTTTATTTTGATCTTCTTTATTTACTTTTCCGATCCGTGCTTTTGTTATAAGTTGTTTTATTTTGTGGTGATGTAATTTTAAAATAAATTTCTTGTCGTCAAGTTTTAGTCGATTAGTGAATATGGTAATTACTGATGGAACAGCGCCAGCAAATGCTACAAATATAGGAATAGCTGGAACAAGTGCTAATGCAGCTGAGCAACCAAAGATACCTGCTTTAATATGTAATCCAGTACTTACTCTTCCACTTTTTCTATAAGCAGCAGTAAGTTTAGAAAAGTGTATTATTAATTGATCTATTGTTTCTATTCCATTATTAGAAATTAGATTTTTATTACTCATTTATATAATATATTTTTTAAATTAATTTTTTTCCAATTCACTAAACGGAACCCAGCTATTAAATTTTTCATTGTAACCTTTCCATTTTACTAAAGCTTGTTTTTCTTATAGTCTCGTCTAATAACTTTTTCTATTCTAAAAACCTCTTGTTTAGTAGGTAAAAGTTCTTGTTCATAAAATGAACCTTGAATTATTTCATTATTTAAATATTTAATAGTGTATGTTCTAGGATTTGTATTATTAATTCCATAAATTTTGAGTATTTCCTCTGTCCAATTTGGTGTATATCCTTTTTCAAAATGTCTTTTAAGTTTCCATAACCCTTACCCTGCTATATTTCTATAATGGACTGGTCCATATTTCAATTTGGACAGCACCATTTATTATTCAAACGGGTTTGCACTGAAAATTTACTGACTGAATAGCGAACTGTGCAGACCATGATCAGACTGCACGGATGTGCAGGCTGATCTTGGTCTACACTGGTCGCAAAGGCAGAATCATCTGCCGCCAGCAGGCTAAGGGTAAAGCGAACTCGATCACCAATTTTAAACTTCGGTTTACTCTTTGGTATCTTTAAATTACCATAGAAATTAAAGTAAACAGTACCTATACTTAAGTTTTTACTGGCTTCAGTCGGTGTCATTTTTATACTAGAATGTTTTCTTTTGTTATATTTGTCAACCATATCCTGTAAATTATCTAAATAAGTGTAATTATTATTTGCTGTAAAATATTTCCACATTATTCTTTTTAAACTTCAATTAAATCTTTCAATTACTACAGCTTTTCCTTCATTAAATGTATAATACATGTTAATCTTATTTTTATTCAAAAATGATTCAAACTTTTTAATATAAAATTCTTTTCCTTCATCTACCCATAAATTTGTTGGTGTTCTACCTTTTAAAATTATTTTTTCAAATGCTTCAGTAACAGATTCTCCAGTTTTATTTTTTAATGGAATAACCCAAGCATATTTGCTGAATATATCAATAACGGTTAATAAATACTTTACACCTTTATTATATTTTGAAAAAGCTTGCATATCAGCTAAATCAGCAGACCAAATATCATCAATGTCACGGACAATCACTCTTCGTTTCGTAAATTTTCGTTTAATTGGTTTATGTAATTCTTCTGCTAATTCATCACTCCAGCGGTATCTCAGAGTTACCGGCTCTGCAGTTATTTCGGGGGTCTTTTTGTGACCTTGTATTTACCCCCTTTTCCCGTTTTTTGACTTTTGTTTTTGTCCAAGACCAAGTTTGTATTTCGTTTTAATTGCAGGTTTTACAACTAAATGTTTTGCAATCTTTTCTCCAAATGATTTTGATTTAATGTTATTTAAGTTGGAAAGCATTTGCTTATCACATGTACCTTTTTTTACACCGCTGTCATAGCAAAAATCATGGTTCATACATACTGCATCTAGTTCATTAACAGGAGGTCCATTATCTAAAGGATTTCCCGGCCCACAATAGTTATATCCTGGGAGTGTTAAATCTTTTTTAGGTAATAAAAGTAACATTGCTTTGTGAATATCTAAATTACCCCCTGTACTTTTAACAAACTTTGATTTCATTTTTCCACAAGATGAACAGGTAGCCATTATCATTCTTTTCCCGTTTTTTGCTGTAACATAATGAGGATTTATATTATCAGTAAATCTTCTTTCTTTTAAACAATATATTTTATTCTGTAAATTCATGTATATATTATATGTTGTTTTTTTTTAAATTATAAGACTAATAATGTAGTTACTAATTCAAAATAAGTTTAAATACCTTTAAATTTTATCAATAAAAATAATCTGCCAAAAGTTTGCCAAAAGTTTGCCAAGTTGGCAGCGACTGCCACTTTGCTGCCTTCGTGGCAGGACTTTGGCAAAAATTTTGCAGAAGCGTTTAATCATAATTTACTATAGATTTTCGTAAAGTACTATGAAAATCTGTTTTTTTAATTGCTGAAATTAGTCGGCTTTGGATTTTTTAAAAGAAGGTGGCTAATTAAAATTGAAAAATCTGCGCCAGAACCGCTATTTTTTATACTACTATCGGTATATAATTTAGTACAAAAAAATGTAACACAACTAAAATATCTTGTTTTTAATAATCAAAACATATTAAACAGAAAAGTTGTTTGTTTTATGTAAAATGCAAGATATTCATAAATCATATTGTTACTTTGATGTATAATAGTATTATCTGCAAATAGAAAAACAAAAATATACACTAAGATAATTAACTGATAATAGCCTATTTGATGCTTGAAAAAAGTAACGGACATCAGAAAAGTATTTGATGGAAGGCTTGAGCGCCACGATAATTGACAAATCTAGAAAATAAAGTAGTAAATCTATATAATTTATGCTAAATGGAAGCTGCTTAATTTAAATGTTAAATGCCGAGTACAAAATTCAAATTGCCAAATAATGAATGCCGTATACATAGTGCCAACTATAGACTGTCACATTATTTAGCTGTAGGAGTTAAGGATCTATGCCTATACATGTATGTTTAGTTTCTATGATTAAGAGATTTATGCTGTGTTCAATCTTTGAATGCATATCTTGTTCTACCAACCTGAGAATAAAAATGTTCTGCTGTCCATCTGAACATAGGTCTGAAACTGTTGGCTGTTAAATGTTTCGAAAAAAAAAATGTTTGAAATTGAAAAGGTTATGTACCGCGGGTGATTAATGACCATATAAAGGATTGGCTCATAAATATCTTCACTGTCATGATATTTTAGTTCTTTATTTAGCCTAAAGCCTGCTCTGCCTTTGCGACCAGTGCAAACCAGATCAGCCTAAACATTCGTGCAGTCTGTTTGCAGATTTTTGTCTGCACTGTTCACTATTCAGCCAGTAAATATTCAGCAAACACCTCTTGGACTGCCCAAAGTTGATGATTTAAACATGTCACAATGGCCTCTTTAAGTATTATCACACAAAAGTCATCATCTTAGGACTGGTTCAGTTATATGAGCCGTGCCATGAGAAAACCAACATAGTGGGTTTGCGACCAGCATGGATCCAGACCAGCCTGCGCATCCGCGCAGTCTGGTCAGGCTCCATGCTGTTCGCTTTTAAAGCCTATTGGAATTGGAGAAACTGTTAGCGAACAGCATGGATCCTGACCAGACTGCGCGGATGCGCAGGCTGGTCTGGATCCATGCTGGTCGCATACCCACTATGTTGGTTTTCCCATGGCGCGGCTCATATGAATTAAATGCATGCTCTGTTTACATTATCATTATCTAATTTAGTGGTAATCGTACAACAAATAAATATTGACTTTTATCTGATAAACAAAGACAAGCGACGATTATGTTTTAAATACGTCTTTCAAATCTATACCCAATGTTTGCCAGCACTGGGACATAATCTTTTCCTCTCGTCATTACCATAGTAATAATATGATACCCATGTGTTCAAACCCAACTTCTTTAATACCTGGCTACCAGATGGGAAAATTAGAGCTGGTGTTGTTGAAGGAGCTACAAAGCAAATACTTCCGAGATCTGATTCACCCTACAACCCAAAAAAATCGGTTATGTTTAAAGTTACACCGACAGAATTTTGGGTCGCATGGCGTGTTTCTAGCTTTAATGGTGGCAGAAGATCCTAGATCCCCCTCTGTACATTATGTCAGGTAAGGGCGGGGACTTGGGAGGGACCACCGATCTTCCGTAATCAATGAGAACATAGTTACAATGTGTACGGTTTATTTGTATAAAAGGGTCAACGATAACCTCTGTGTAGAAAACAGAACATCTCAGCGTACAAATAAATACAAACAAATGATATAAGAACTGGTTGTATACTGTTTACAATGAAACTGTGATGTTCGACAAAATGACAAAAGTGTGTAGCATATTAAAACAAGTCTTATAACATTGTTAGACTTATCTTTTCTTTTGATTGATCAGAAACCGGATCTTAACAAATCTTGTACATGCATTTTTGATATATTTTCCACCAAACTAGATAAACTCGAAATAGTTTCTAGAATAAAACAGAATTATTAGTCTTATGTCCTTTACCTTAAAGACATTATAAAGCTTATAATGCAATGCATGTAAAGTGGTAAAAATTGTATATGTAGAATATATAATTATTATATATTAACAGCAATCTGATGACGTTTCTTTTATTAACAAACAATGTACGATGGATTTATTTCAATTCATATTAAATATATCGGCCTAAAGACAGATAATTTATGATGTCACAACTCTTTCGAACAGTTGTGTCGTCTCTTGATATTAGGTACGCCCTTTTTCCCGGACGTGTCACAAGGAAGGTACGCAGCATTATAGCGTTTGCTTAAATGATCTACAAATATGTTCATAGACCTGAATCAGTCCAGCCAGCTGAAGAAAAGTCTTTTTTCTTAGTTGTGACATTGATGTAAAGCAGAAGCTTAATACATTTTTGCATCAATTTCAAAACATTTGTTGCTTTTTTCTTTAGCATGTAATATTCCTCGTGGATTTATTTGTACGGCCGAACTGAGCAAATGAATTTTTTTTTTTAATTAAGGAATGTTTTGCAACTAACACTGTAGTTAAATGCATATTAAACTACATGCATATATGCATACTATGTAATATAATATTTTTTTAAATACCTTCTTCGTTATGCTGATCGCGAATATATACAACACTGGTTCGAAAGTTTCTAAAAGAAAGGCGTACTGAATTTTTTTTCTCCGCTTTCAAAAAAAAGCGGTTGTCTGGTACCACGTCAATGAAATGATGTTTTGGAACAAATTGATTGTAAATGCATCTTTACTTTCGATAAGATGAATGAATGAAGACACGTTTAATATTTGATGTATCTTAATGACTAAGCATTTCCCAGTGGAGCACTGTTATGTCGCTGTAGACAAAAAAAGTTTGATTATTTTCTTTCGCATATATTTTTTTGTTCATACTTGTTAAAAAAACTCAATACTTTATATTAATCTAACATGCACCATCAATTCACCATGGTCTGTCTAATTCAATGTATAGTTATCATTTATGTGTACCATACTATTCATAATTAAATTTCAAAGGTTTTTTCATAAATACAAACAATATAAAAAAATCAATGATTTACCCCTATCATGTTGGACACGATTGATTCTGCCTTTGCAACGAGTTTAAATCATGATCAGCCTGCACATCCGTGCAGTCTGATCATGATCTGAACTGTTCGCCATTCAGTCATTATCCAACACGTCCACGACAGCGGTTGTTCCAGTTGTCATAC
Source organism: Mercenaria mercenaria (assembly GCF_021730395.1). NCBI lineage: Eukaryota > Metazoa > Mollusca > Bivalvia > Venerida > Veneridae > Mercenaria > Mercenaria mercenaria. The sequence goes on along the minus strand of NC_069366.1, from coordinate 20,795,858 downwards.
ATCAGGGTTCAAGTTTTTGGCACTACTTAAGACAGTGTCATTTGATCCTGTGTCCCTATTTTGCCTATAAAGTTCTAGGTCGAGAAATGATCGGGTGTGAGCAAGAATTTTTTACTTTACTCTGGGTACTCTTGTTGTCAAAAGGAGATTCTTCAATATATGGGTAATCCTACTATATAACCAGACTTCCTAGTTATGTCGTGAGCTTCTCGACAAAATGCCATTTTATACAAAGCTGTCACTTTATATATTTACTACCTGAAAAATCACCAAAAAAAAATATACAGAAAAATTGTCTTTTTTTTGTAAACGAGTGAATACAATTGACAACAATACGGATCGGTACGCGTTGATTTAAAAAGAAAATAATTAACATAAAATCTGTAAAAAGATCCTTTTGTTTCTACATCTTGCAAAAATAAAACAAAATACAACTGGTAAAGATTTTCGTTTCATATTTAAATCAATATCTAATAATAGGCCTAAACATACTTTTGTGAAATATGAACACATTTCTTTATTACCTTTGTCGAGTTCAAAAGCTTTTGATAAAGCCCATTTGCCTCTCCTGGTATTACTTCGGGCATTTTAACACCTTTGAAACAGCTGACTTGCAGTAAACTAGCTTGATTATCGAGATATTATATTTTATCATGCAACTACTATGCAAAGTGCCTGATATCACTTGCCTGATATTTTATTTTGTTATCAGGTCATTGACCTGATATTAAAATTAAGCTCCTCCCATATTGACGGACTAGTTTTTACATCAGTTTCCTTCCATATTGAATTTTATTACAGAGTCCAGTTTCGATGTTGCACAACTTTTTTTCTAAATAGATTCTGTAATCTCAACAAATTTCCTTGAATATGGTTGTCTCTTATTTTATTACACAGACAATAGCACTGAATGACGTCATTGTGAAACGTTCATCATGACATCACAATGTTTACATGGATCAATTCTTGGAAAGGTTTACAATACACTTGACAATGTATGATATACTTATTCTTGATTTATGCCTTATTTAAGGCACGCGCATTTTATTAAGTATTAGCAAAAGTGTTTGTGTTAATTATTATTCTTGAGTCAGTGAATTATAATTCTTGCATCAGTGTAAATTTAGTGATTTTAAAAACTTTAAAGTCTGGAACTGGAAGTGAAATTTTCAGCGCTTTGGACATGCTAGTTGTCTGAGTCAAATGTTGTATACTGTAATATGGGAATAAAGCATGTTCTGGTTTATTCAAGAGGATGATTTTTGATTTTTACGCAGGTAAGAAATTATTTCATTGTTATTTTTTTTTACAAAAATATCAGAAAGTCAAAAACATTGTCGGAGTTGAATTCAATATGGCTGCCGTCTTGTTTCGTTCAGATGTTTCAGGGGCGGTTGAATTTTCAAATCCGTAAAATATAAATTTAATTTTTTGCTTCAGAAGACAATTTTTACGAAATAAGAGATGAAGACATATGTTTTTCTAGGCAGTTTATATGAGTTTCATTATAAATAGAATAACAAGCTACTAGTGATGTAGATCTATACATAGAGCTCTGAATTCGGCTACCCCTGTCGGGCCTCAGTCAAACGGCAGCATGTCAATACATGCGATCAGCTGTTTAGACGGCATAGAGGCTATGACTTGAAGCTACTGTCTTTTGATATCAATGTTATCAGGTCTCGCCTGATATGGGCGGAAGGGGTTCGGTTCCCTCACCCCTTCCAGCCCGTATCAGCCTCAACCTGATAACATTGATATCAAAAGACAGTAGCCTGTTATTCTCTATGAGCATGGTACATTTTTATAATGTTGAAAAAAAAAACTGTTGTCAATAGTATATGCGTCACTAGCAAAAGTGATATAAAATGAGATTAATTAATATTAAGCAAAGAAGGCTAGAATCTCTGTGTTATTATTCAACAATTCATTTTTTTCTGACGTCATAATTATTACGTCATAGCTTTAGACGGCATAGCGGCGCGTTGGAAAAGAAATCTACAGAAATCAGGCAAATATTTTATGGATATCGTCAAGCACGTAGATAATAATCCATGAAAACGTGTTGGATCTAGAATCGAAATAATATATTACAAACAGGGATTTGTTCGTGAATAAAATCATTGGTTGTCGTTTAGATGCGTAGATCTATTTGATCTAGATCTATTAAGGTATCACTCGGGCTGCGACCTCTAATTCATTCACGTCTAAACTGATTTTATTCAACTGTTTGGGATATTTTATTTCTTAAGTCATTTTTATCTTTAATCAACAATTGCAAAATCACAACACTAAGTCACTTTGACTTAGCCTACTGAAAATCTCCCTTTGTCGATTCAATCATTTTCTTTTTTAAATAGCCTATCCTTTGATAAATGACAGGCACTCAAGATTTAGCATTGCAATTCCTTATTAGGTATGTACTTAATGTTAAATAAGATATGTTAAATTTTATGTTAAATAAGATATGTAAAATCCTTAATGCTTTTGTAGATTTACACAAAGTTTTGGTTTCTTGTTACAAATTTAAAGACTTTGAAATTCAAAGAAGTTCATGTGAGGTAACATAAAATGATTGATAAATTCTCAAGTTTTACTAAAACTGACATGCTGAGTTGCAACTTTATCATGACACTATGAAAAGAAAAGAACAGTGTTAGGCCTACTATGGCGTAAGATGGAAAGCAAATATTTTGTCACTTTCAAAACATGTAACAAGCAGGCGTTTCTGAGAACGTAAGTAAAAGACCGCAATCGGTTTCGTTATTTTGCCGCCTTTCAGAATTTCCCTTATGACAATACCATCCTTGTCAAGCAGAAAAATGTTGTTCGAGAGTTTACCACAGACAAACTTCTGACCATAATTTGCACTGCAAAAACTGTGTGGATATATTAACCTTGGATCAGAAGCACTCATTAAACATTTGCCTTCTTTGTCTATAGTAATTAATCCCTTTTCGCTATCGGCTATAAAGATCTTTGATCCATCGAAACTTTCTGCTATACTACGTGGAAACGAAAACAACTTTTGATTGTTTTGATCATTTTTTATCATTTTCACAAGACAACCCGATGCGTCGAAAGCTCTAACATGACCAGGTCCTTCTTCTCTATCCAAACCGTCACAACAAACATAAACTATCCCATCAATGTGACATATGCCCCTGCAGAAGTGCCCAACGCTGTAAGATTGTGTAAGGGAGAGCTTTGAACCAATATCTACAAACTGAACTTTCTGATGCCAGGTAAGAGTTACAGCCAGTTCTGACTGGTCGGTTTTACACAGACCATAAGGCCGACCGTTGATATCTATACATTCAGTGACAATAAGACTTTTATTTAGACGCTTAAGTTTGCAATTTTTGTAATCGGTAATAACAAGCTGATCTGGCTCTACTTCACACATGTCAAACATATAAAAGTCCCGTTGGTCTGTAGATACGGAAACAGCATAGCTGTCCTCAAAGGAAACTTTCATCTGCTTATTTACTAGACTTACACTGCCAAAGTACTCTTTTTCAGCCAAACAGGTCTCAATGTCTTCATCAATTTCGTAAACGATATGCTTGACAGCTCTGTCGGATATAGTTTTCAGACACTTTTCTTCGTCAACTAATTGCTGTTTGGCCTGTTTAATTTTAACAAAGTATTGTGCTTCATTTTCTTGCTTGACATTTGCAATGTCATCTAATGTTTGGTCAGCATTCCGTAACATATTGTCAAGTGACTTTATATCAATATCTATTTCTCCATTAATTTTTTCGTGTATTGCATTAACCTGGTCAATTGATTTCTTTTCTAGTTTCCGGGCTCTTTCGATTATTTGTTCAGTTATATTTTCAATACGAGTAACAATTTCGTCATGCTGCTCTCTTGCCTGCAAACGTTCGCTATCTTTGTTAGATTTCAGAAAATTCATTTCTTTTCTAACTTTTGTTAAAGCTGCTGCAACGGTCGAGTTCTCATTTTCACTCAGTTCACTGGCAATGTCAGGAATGTAATGTACACCTTTGCAAGATCTACAATACAAAAGAAAAACAGTCACAAAATATCAGGAAAAACATGTTTTAAGATTGTATTACTTGATGACGATGTATTGCAGCACAACGATACTTATTCGAACTGTTTTTGTCGTGGTCACACAAGCGTACCATTGACTAAAGCCCTAATGAAAATATTTCCGAATACAAAGTATAAAGGGAAGTGGTGGCCAAGTGGATAAGTAAGATAAGATGTTTGCCGTTCAACCGGGATGTTTCTAGTGTCTTGTCGCTTTTCAATATAATTATGACAATAGTATTGTTTCTTCGGGAAGTTTTTATATAAGTTGATTTAAATAAGCATCACTCTAGCTTGAAAATAAAACTAAAACAAATGTATACAAAATAAATTCAAATATCGTCTGAGTAGTTCATGTAAAAAGAACTGCCTTATGACTGCGCGCTCGTCTTTTTGGCCCTTCTAAATAAAACCAGCTTACTTTTTTGTTAGTTTGAGTCAGAGTTATGCACTTGGGTTCAGGATGCCAAACTCTTGTGAATACTTTAGAAGTATTCATTACAACATTTGCTGAGAACTTGCTAATGAAAACGCGAAAAACCTCATCAAAACCTCTATATTAGAAAGAAACACAAGTTAAGAAACCTGTTCCTTGAGGATATTACATGGAGCAAAAGACTATGTAATGTTTACAAAGCATTTGGTCTAGCAGTGCATGAGAATACTTTTCCAAGTTTAAGGGTACAACTTTCACCATTCACGGTTCAAATACTCTTGCTTCTAATTTACAAAATAATATCTCTTTTAACTTAGAAAATGGGCAGATGATTAGTATATAAGCAAATTTCTCAGAAACTACTTTCCCAGTGTTTCTGAGTAATATCCCCGTTGTTTTTATACTCCACACATGTATCCGGCAACCTGGCAAGTTGTACTAATACTCAGCTCATATTTTCCCGAACTAATTTCTCACTTTAAATTGGAATTTTTATGAGATGTTTACACGTTATCCGGTTTTCTCAGAAACTGCTTGACCGATGATTTGAGATTCCATGAACACCAAAGGGCAAGTTTCAGCGCTCTGGCTAGCACAGAAAAAACCCGTTCTGATAAAGTTTTATGAAGATTAGATAGAAAATACGGCATCAAGTGTGATAACAAGGTTTTTCCGTGGTTTAATGGTTTGATGTAGTGGTCTTGGTCTTAACCCTAGGTAACCCAATACTGAACTTAACCTAGATTTCACAAGCAAAATCACTCTGACAATGTTTTGTGAATATCAAGGAGAAAATGTTACCTCTAGAATGTTTACAAGGTTTTTCTATGATCTTAACTAGTGACCTAGTTAAACATATCACAATTCAGTTTTAAATATTTTTTCAAATATTCTGATAAACTTTTATGAAGTGTGGCCTCTAGAGTATTAACAAGATTTCTCTTTGATCTGACCTAGTGATTTATTTCTAACCTTAAATAATCCAGTTTCCATCATGATCTAGTTATGATTGTGGGTGGAGTGGTGTAATGGTCGGAAGGGTTGAACTTGAGTGGTGACTGAGAGGTGTACTAAGAAACAATATTAGTGTGAAAAATGTGAGAAAAATGGTCATGGCAAGGGATGAGAAAAAATTAGGGCAAGGAGTTGGGTATATGGCAAGAGATGAAAAGAAACAACGACAAGGAAGAGGGCAGAAGCTGGCTTTTATAAATACATGTACTAAGAAGCAACATGTGGTAAAAGATATAAGTTAGTTTAAATGGACAGTAGTTAAGTAGACATAGCGATCTGAAAAAACTTGCCATAAAATCAAACAAATATTAGTACAATATCTAACACCAGTGGTTTTAACTTTTTGGGTACTAGGTTCCCTTAACAATAAGATGCATTCTCATTATCAAGGCCAGTCCTTAAGAGAGATTTAATGATAATACGGGCAATAGTGAAGATATAATGACATTGAGAAGCTTTCCATGTAGCTTTATCTTGAATGATATAACGGAGGTGCTGGTGCTTTGGTAAGTAACAGCCCTCCTTCGATTAGATGAGCTATAATGCGAGCTAGAATTATGAAAGAGATCCTGTGAGTTCACGTAATCATGCTAAAATAAGTGTATTTAGTCCAAACGTATTCAGTGCAGTAGTTTCGCAAAAAAACCTTAAATGCAAGATATTTCCGAAAATTTCTACATTAAAAAGGGGAATAATATTGTTTGCACCCTGAGGCTGTCTACAACTATCTAATGGTGCAAAGACTTGTGCAGAGTTTGAAAGCAGTCGGTTATGTAGTTTTAGTAGTGTTGTGAAAGGGTGACAATAATAGCTATACTATACAGTCGAGATCAATCTACCAAACCAATAATTATGTATATAAAAGTATTGTACGAGCTCTTTTCATTTATGTGCAAATAGAATAAATAGAGAATATTACATAAATGTCTTTTCATATTGATATCATTACGTGAGTTGAATGGAATAATAAAATGTGAGGCTCTGTCGAGCATTTTATCATATTTTTCAACGATTATGCTACATTCAATGTAGAAAGACACAAATGTATGTTCTTTTTGTCACATGACAGTTTTTTTCTGCTGAAACATTGAACTTTCTTTCTTCCTAATCTCACTGTCGAGAGCGAGATTCGGCACGTCCTTTCTGTAAATTACTGCCTACCTTTGTGTGCGTGCGTTCGTGCGTACGCGCGTGCGCGCGCGCGCGTGTGTGTGTGTGCATGCGTGCGTGCGCATGTGCGTGTGTATTCGTCTGCCACCTTGGCTGGTCTGTTCCTACACCCAGAAAGGACGCTCTGGATCTGAAGCTTTAACAGGCAAAGTCAATTCGACCAACATCTTCTACGTAAAAAATGGAAGTCAAAGTCAAAATATTATTACACTAGCGTAATGTTAAATTCTAACATGGCTCAATCTGATTCCCAGTTAAACAAAGAAGAAAGTCCAGCTCTGTATATTCTACGATAAATAAATTAACGGTTGACGCAAGGGCCGATAAGGGAGCATTACGAAATCAATTATTACGTCAAATAGCCCGGTTCATTACTAATCGCATATTTATGTAATATTCTCTATTTATTCTATTTGCACATGAATGAAAAGAGCTCGCACAATACTACTATATACACTTATATCTTTTACCACATGTTGCTTCTTAGTATTTATAAACGCCAACTTCTGCCCTTCTCCTTGGCGTTATTTCTTCTCATTCCTTGCACTAATTTCTTCTCATCTCTTGCCGCGCCCACTTTTTCTAATATTTTTCACACTTAGGCATAAATGAAGTCCAGCAAAATTGTTATCAAACTAATTCAATGGGCATGTAGGAATGAAAACAATCAAGGCTTTCTTATAGTTTTTCACAGGCTGGTTCACCGTTCAGATGCTAAGATATTTAACCACTTGGGCTAACGCCCTGGAGTTCAAGTCCTGCGCATCTGAATTCTGAACTTAGATAAATTAATCAACAAAGCAAAAAATGCTTTGATTATTTGATAAACAAAGGCATGGTTTTCTTTTACACCGACGACGTTCAACATGTGATAACCATCTAGTAGTTAATAATATCCTTACAGAGTACCAGTCTGGATTCTTACCTCGCGATTCTACAACTAACCAGTTGACATATTTAAATCGTCATGGTCGGCCAAAATTGAAGCAGGAGTTCCCCATGGTTCTATTTTAGGTCCCTTACTATTTTTAATCTATATTAATGACATTGTGCGCGATATTCAAGCAAATATAAGACTTTTTGCTGATGATACCAGCCTGTCGATATTAGTGGACGATCCTATTCATGCATCAAATATTCTTAATAGTGATTTACAGAAAATAGAATTGTGGGCTGAAACATGGCTAGTTACTTTTAATGCCCATAAGACAAATTCTATGATAATATCTAGACAAAAATAACAAACCATTTCATCCACCAACAGTCATGAAAGATCAGCAAATTGCTGAAGTAACTGAACATAAACATTTAGGACTATTTTTCTTTCTAATGCCTGTACATGGCGTTCACATTTTAATTATATCCTGGACAAAGCTTGGGGTAGAGTAAATGTTATTAGGTCACTCAAATTCAAACTTGATAGAAAGTCATTAGAAACTATTTACTTTTCTTTTATAAGACCTCTTTTGGAATACAGTGATGTTGTATTTGATAACTGTTATTTATATGAAAAACAAGAATTCGACAAAATTCAGACTGAAGCGGCAAGAATCGTGACAGGTACAACCAGATTAGTATCATTTGAAAAACTTTATCATGAAACAGGCTTGCAAACGCTTGAAAATAGGCGTTATATTCATAAACTCACATTGTTTTACAAAATTCAGTATTCTCTTGTCCCTGACTACCTAAACTCTCTTATCCCTACGAGAATTAGTGAACCCAGATATAACTTACGTAATCCAGACTGTATCCCCACCATAGCAAGTAAAACGTCTTTGTTTTACAACTCCTTCTTTCCGTCTACAATTAGAGCCTGGAACTCATTACCTGATGAATTAAGAAATGCCCCGTCTTTGAATATATTCAAGAACCTTCTAAGTAATATAAATAAGCCACCACAAGTCCCCTCTTACTTCTTTCTTGGTTCAAGAAAACTTCAAATTCTCCATACCCGCTTGCGTACCGAATGTAGCGCATTGAATGCGCATCTATTTGCCAGAAATATTGTGGATTCACCGCAATGCCAATGCGGAAGTGAGGAATCGAATTTTCATTACTTTCTCTCTTGTCCGTTTTACATTGATGAAAGAAATATTCTACTGGATGGTGTAAATTCAGTTGCTTCGGATATTGATATTACTACTGATTTATTACTCTATGGCAATTCCTACCTAACAGATGATACAAACACTACAATATTTAAATTAGTCTATAGGTTCATTGAGTCTTCTAAATGTTTTGAATAATACTTGAAATCAACCATCTGCCCATTCTCGTCAAGTCTTTATGTCTCACACTTATTGTTTTCACTTTTTTACAGTTATAATAATCGTTATTACTTCATGACATTTATGAAAAATTGACTATTAGCCCTTAGCCTGCTAAATTTCTAAAATGGACTGGTCCATCATTCAATTTGTGCAGGCTGATCTTGGTCTGCACTGGTCGCAAAGGCAAAAGCAATTGCCACCAGCAGGCTAAAGGTTAGTAATCTCATATACTACCCTGAATGTGTAACTGTTTCATACAGGAAAAGATCTATATAAGCCTTAGGCTTTCGATCCTATCCTAAGCGTTTTTGTGAATTTTGTTGATTGTATATGTATTTTGTAACTTATCTCGCTAATAAAATATGTTTAAACCAACATGTGATAAAGTGCGTTTTACGATAAGTTTATGTTTTGCACAAAACGATACATCCCAAGTGTTGATTTACATGACTACGTTAAGCGTATTTTTGATAAACCTACATTTCAAAAATGTCGTAATATAATAATACCTGTGATCCATAGCAATACATACAGTACAACACACAAGGTCATGAAGTGCGCAGTACATCTTTATTATTTCCGCCGGATGTTTTGAGCACACATCTTGTAGGATGGACTTGGAAGCAGACGTCGCATCCGGTTGACAGTGAGAGGACGCTAAAGAATCTTTGTTGAGAATGGTGTGGAGTTTAAATACTCTGTTATGGAATAGTAAACACCTTGAGCAGAAAAAAGTCCGGCAATCAACACACTGGTATTCGGCTTCAGTATTTTTTCCATCTTCGGAACAAGGAGTGCAGGAAAATTCATAGATAATATCCGAAGAATCAGCCTGTGATTTCATTGATTCACTATTTGAATCCATAATGTAACCATAACTTTCCGTGTTAGAAAAATAATAACTTCCTCCTTAAGCTGTTTTGCACCAAATTTAAACACATGTATATAAGCATGTATCAAAATCCCCAAGATTATTTGATAGCTAATTTTACTCCTACTCCTTCCGTACATAATACATGTATACCGCTGATATGAATGCACTTAGTACGTGTAGCTATGGTATAAAACATATGGAACGCCGCATCTGTCTTAAGAAATTTCATGTGAAAGCGTTAGATGATCCTCTGATCTTACATGCCTGCCTGTGTAAGACGGGGTTTTCCCTACCCGAGGGACAGTGTGGAATGGAAAACCGTTCGTTAGCGAGGTTTTTTATCCAAGCTATCCCAAGGGTTGGGAAAGAGCTGTCTTACACAAGCAGACATGTTAGATCATTTTTCTTGCCTATCATAGACATGGAGACAAAACAATTAGGATATTTCCTGACATTATTTATATGTTTATGACGTCATAATAGTACCAGTACTGTTAGATGTCACCTAAGTGCACGCTATGTTTGACAAGGTTTTTCCCTAGGGAAAGACAGGACTATCTTTTCATGGCGCGAGCTCGGACAAAGGTATACTTTCCCCGCTAGGTAGGCAAGAAAATTATATCATTTCGGTGCGTTATATCATGTGTAGAAATGTAAATGGTACACCTTGTTATCATGATAAATCGGGATCTTATCTCCAGATCACGTTTAAAAACTATTTTATCTTGTGATGATAAAAGCTCTGTCATCCTTTCACGATAACGAGGCAAATTAACATAATAAAACACTATTTGGACATAATATCATAATTTGTCTTTCTTACTTACTTGGTTTGATAAGTCAACACCACACATGAAATGTCCCAACATAAGACAGCTACGGCTTTCCATATAACCACGCTGTGTCGGTATTGATTTTATTTCAAGGGTGTCACATTTCTCTCAGCCTAAACATTAGACGAGTTTATCAAATATTTGAACTGACAAGTACGAAAAAGTGGTATTTATTAGGCTTACAGAGTAATTTTGTAATTTTGTAAAAGGACTGGCTAGCGTAATCGGTATAAAGTTTCTGATAAATACAAAATACGTGCTAATCACGTGCTGAATTTTGTCATTCAACTTTTTTTGTAACAGTTTAATTTAAATGAGCATTTTTTTTCTATTTTCAAACTCTTTTATTTACGAGGAGAACTTTTATAAAATGCCAAACAAAGGCAATCTCAATCCATTTTCCCTACTGTGCAAAACGCACAGTTCTTTTCAATCGCCGCTATACTTGTATTTGTATATCACCAAATACTTATACTTTTGATACTTAATTGTGGGGCATTCGCATTTTCTGTTTTAAGACAATATATACATTACATATGAAACAAAATGAATAATAACAAACTATTTGAATAAACTCGTAAATTAATTCAAGAATGCTACCATTTTTTTGTGAAAATCCATTGAGTGGCTCTGGTTGTTACATACGGTTTGTACAATGTAAAGCGACAACCCGATTTATCAGCACACAATAGCTGACGATTTGTTTGGGCCGGGTACGTGTTACACGATTTTAGTCTCTCGTCGGATTGAGTGCGTACATACGGAATTTAACCCGAAGCTGAAAACAAACGCTGAGAAATTTTCGCCTACGTAATTTCCCTCTGCCCTTCCTCTTTTGTGGCGGTGGGCCTACCGTCCATTAGCAGAAGACAGGCACGGTCAATTCAGAGACACATCTATGTTATTTTATTAAGTATGCACTATCTGTACAACAGACTTTCAGTAACACTTTGTGATAAGTGTTTTTTTCCTGTTTTTTTTCATGATTTAACTAAACAAGCACAGTGATGAACTTTGTATAATTTAGTGTTTATCTCATCACCAGACTGCGGTGATAAACTTTGTTTTGTATGGTGTTTTTGGAGGCTGCCCGTGGTAAGTGAATTTGGCACTTCATTGTTGGTTGTTGTCATTTACTTTGAAAATCTCAAGTACCATGGACGTTAAACTGTCACTCATAATAAAATAAATCATAGATTAAGATTAATACTGTGTTGGTTTTATCTATGTTTGGGTTTCTGGAATTGTGACCCTACTTGTTGCGCTGTTAAAGTTATCTTCTATTTTAAGCTCTGGTGGGCCCTCAAAGGGACAAAACGGAATCATTTAAACAAACCTTATAGAGAGGTTCAACCATGTTGTAAAATTTGACCAGTGGTATCGGAGGAAAATATGTCTAAGTAACAGTGTTGACGACGGAAGAGGACGCCAAAACATCCTTTTATACTAATAACTTAGTTCAGATGAGCTAAAAAGACAGATGTAACAAGCAAGGTCGATCATACACGAAAAAGAAAACAGCAGTGCACCGCCGTGGAGTGGCCAGTTTCAACACTTAGTTCATTAGAAGAAACACAATACCCTCAGTCTGCGCAGGAAGCGTTAAACTTAATTGTTTTCTTTTCAATTTTTTTCTTCATTTGACCAACTCTGGGGAACTTGTAACACCAAACCTCATCTTTTAAACGCTCAGCATGTTCCTTACTTATAAAACGTGAGTTAATATAATTGTTACTTCTTTTTGGTAATAGGGAAAATTTCCCGTTTTGCGTTCAGGAAATAAAATATTTAGATTATTTTACATAAAGGAAATTTTACTGTCATGTCAAGGGTGTTGTTTTTGAGTTATAGTGAACTTTATATATATTTTACAAGTCTTGTACTCTTATAATCCTTATAATCCAATATGCTCCAGTCCTTTTGAAAGAAATAAGTAAAAATGATGACTGTACTTCCCTACTGGAAAGTAAGTTACTAAATTTAGTAACAAGTGTCTAGTTCCGGAAGTGGGGGAAACGCAGTGCTTGACTTCTTCTCGAGTAGGAAGTTTCCCATCACTCATCTGCTTAACAGTTACAACAACAACACAGAAAAAGGTATAAAAAAAAATAAACCAACTGAACCGTAATCGAAACACCGAAACACTATTTAGGGCATATGTCAATTATCAAATTATTCCCTTTGAGGAAATTGTTCATGGCGCCCCTCACATGTCAATAAAAAAACAGAAGAACAAGGATGAATCTCCGACAGATAAAGCAGTGTAAAAAAGCGGAGCCTCCCCAAAGCGTAACCGAAAGCACATGGACATACACGGGACTGGCACAAAAAGACAAACACGTGCATAGACATAGCAGACACAGGACGACAAAACGAACAAATAATGAACACGGTAGGTCATCACCTTTATGCAACTTATGCAAAAGCCGCGCAAAAGTCTGCTGATGAAAATAAAAAAGCTGATGAACTTGTACATGAAAACGCGGAACAGACCACCGACATCGTTATCAAGAAGATCAACTCGCATATACCAGGGATTAACTTAAAACGAGAGGACATATGTATTAGCCATCGGATGCCGGGCAAACCGCCCAAGTCAGGTGATAGGCCTAGGCCTATTATTGTCCAATTCATGTCCAGGCTGACCAAAGACAAAATAATGAGAAATCGCCCACTGTTCCCGAAGGCAATTTCCATTATGGATGACATGACATCCCAAAATTACCAAGCATTCCAGTCAGTTAAATACAAAAAACCAGATCTTGTGAAGTCTGCTTGGTTCAGGAATGGGAAGATATTCTACAAGAACCACTTTGACATTGTACAACAAGTACAGTACAAAAATTTTGGATGGTGGTTAAGTGCACCCTGGCCAGAACGCCGAGCGAATGCCTCTGGCTCTGGAAGATACTAACTGTGTAAATCAGAACATGAACTGATCATGACATGAACTGTGTATTTTGTATTAACCTATTAAACTATTTAATATACCTACATGTGAAAATAGTTCTAAGTGCTATACCGACTATATGAAAAGAGAAATTTATGTGGAAACAAACAAAAAGTGAAAAGTATTTTATTAAATTGTGCATATATGAACTATCACATAAACATATACTATTAAATGTTCCATGACACGAGTTATGTGTCAGCAAGCATATAACAATGATATATTTTTATGAGACTAAAACATATTGATACTGCTCATATTCAGGAAACTATTGTATTAATATGTAGACATTATATTTTGAAAAAGGTACAAATATGATACTTTTTATAATGTTATAACATTATATTTTGAAAAGGGTACAGATATGATACTTTTTATAACGTAATAACATTTACTTAAGACTGAAATTCTGTCCTGCATATTTATAGGTTTGGATTTTATAAAAAGACAAGTCTGTAAAAAGTTTCAATGCATAGCACCATTTAAAAATGAAACAGTCCTGTAAACAAGTCTTTTCTTTCGCTTTTCGCATTTTTAACTAAAAAAGACTAGTTTCACATACAGGAATTATAAATTTATTCTTCGACCAATTCCTACGTTTGTTCTTTCTTTGCTTGGTAACTGAATTAAAGGGCAAAACGTGGATCTTTGGTAATCTGACATCCCTTGATTTTGAGGTATGTCAGCTGTCAAAATATTGAGGGCAGTAATGTTTACAGAACAACACAATCACTCTAAAGGTATATGACCTACGTTTATGCACTACTGATAAATTATTCTTCCAACACACCACTACTTTTTAATATTGAATTAAATAGAAAACAGGGATGTTCATTCTTTTTTATACCTAGTTTCTTTTTGTTTCTGTTTGTGTCTTTTTTTTTTGTACTGCGTAATATTGAATTACACGTAGTATTTTTGTTTTGAGAAACTAGTTTAATAAAAGGTAGCGCAGTGTCAAGTATTCTATGGGTTTTTTTTCCAATGCTACTACTAGCCCTATGACGCATCTCAGCAAAAAAAAATACATGTGGTATTTACGGTTAAATCTGTTTTTTTTATTGACAAACTAAACTCGATTTAAATATTTAAAATCATGTTCATATGATAAATTGTAAATGATCATAAGTATTCTGTATGCGACAAAATACAAAAAAACATGGGTATATACCTTTAACAGGTGAAATGAGAATCACCAGTGCATTACTGATCATGTTCAAAACAGACTATTTTTAGCACAAGGTCAGTTATAAATGAATAGTTGGTAGCTAACTATAGATCTGGAAAACCTACAAAAGTAAGATAATTTAATTTTAAGTATGTAATAAGTATTGGTAGTTGAACTGTCTCTACATGCTTTTTGTGTTAGAAAACATATTTATTCATGAAGTGTTTTTACTCATTCAAATGATATTGAACTAGACCTATCTGTATATACATGTAGATAGAGACAGCAGTCTCGAATCGGCACTATGTAACATAGTATCCAGAAGATATTAGCTAGGTATTTGAGGGTGTGGTTCCATAAACGGTCAGAACGGCATGGCAGTGTGGCCACCTGTTTATTAGTACGCTTCCGTGTTGGTCAGTAACTACTTTTGTCTTTCAACTGCCCTGATCTTGAGTACTGAATAAGAATCTATATAATGTTTGAAGGTTTTGAACAATTACACTTATATATATTAAACTATGCATAACTTCCATGTTTGGTCAGTAACAAATGTTGTCTTTCAACTGCCCTGATTATAAAATACTGAATATGAATCTAGGTAATGTTTGAAGTTTATATATCAAACTATGCATAACTTGTTCCTTTTTGCATATACATCATGTGTTTTACCTCCTTCGGCAATAAGCTTCATAAATTTCATGTCAGTGTATTAAAAATATTTTTGTTAAAAACAATGATACAAATAAGAATGCTTTCAAAAAATGATAACGAAACGTAGAATATTTTATCGGTATTTTTTTTCTTTCTTAAGCTGAAATAGAATTCTAAGATCACATGTTGCTGGTCATATATGAATGTTGAAAAATGGCATTGAGGCCTCTGTTAAAAAGTATGTTTTGTATTTTTTGTGTTTTTTGTGCGTATTGTGTGTTTTTGTTTTTATTTTTCTAAATGTATTTTGCATTTTATCTTACGTAGAAATAACTTTTCAGCTATAGAAAAAAATGTTGATAGTTCTCGCTTTATATGTATTTTTGTGTGTTTTTTTTGTGCGTATTGTGTTTTTTTGTTTTTATTTTTCTAAATGTAATTTGCATTTATCTTACGTAGAAATAACTTTCAGCTATAGAAAAAATGTTGATAGTTCTCGCTATAAATAAGCTCACCACTTAAAAATTGGTACCCTTGACATCTTTTCAAAATATGTTTTCCACTAAAAACAAATTCAGTGTTAGGAAAATGATCGTTTCCATGTTAAGTAAGGTTTTAGTAGCACTACTAAATAGTTCATGGCATCCGTAATTAGCTCAATGAATGTTAGGGGTTTAGGAAATTCAAATAAAAGAAAGCAGGTATTCCAATGGTTAAAATCTCAAAAATTCTCAATATGTCTTCTTCAGGAAACACATTTACCAGATAACAAAAGTACATTCTGGCAATCTGATTGGAATGGTGAATCTTACTTCAGCGGAAATAGTTCCAATAGCGAAGGAGTCGCTATTTTGCTCAATATAGAAGAATCACATAATATAATTAGTTTCAAAGAAATAGTTAAAGGACGACTTATTGCCTTAGAATTAAATTATAAGGACCAAGATATAACAATAATTAATATATATGGCCCAAATAAAGATGACGTCAACTTTTTTAAATCTCTTGAAGAATTTTTAATTGAAAATAATGACAAAAACGTTATCATTGGGGGAGATTTTAATAGAGTATTAGATATAACAAAAGACAAACGAAATGGGAGAGTCGACACTCAACTAAAATCAAGAAATAAACTTAAAGCAATTATACAAGAATGTAGCTTAATTGACATATGGCGACATATGAACAATTCATCCACCCAATTTACATGGAAATCAAACTCAACACCACGTATATACTGTAGACTCGATTATTTCTTAATTTCCGAATACTTATGTAACTTATCAAATAATTGTTATATAATGCCAGGCTTTAAAACCGATCACTCGTGTGTTAATCTGCAAATAAATTTTGACAAATGTAAACGAGGTCCAGGTTATTTTAAGCTAAACAACAGTATTCTTTTAGATGATGATTTTAAATCATTGATAAAAGACAATATTAAGGAATTAGTTAGACAAAACTCTGAAGCTGAACCTGATATTTTATGGGAAATTATCAAAGGTACTATTAGAAATACAGCAATTAAATATTCTACATACAAAAAGAAAATTGAAACAGATCAGGAAAGTAAACTGATAAAAGAAATTGAAAGTTTAAATAAACAGGTACTTGTTGAAAATGAAGACATAAATAATATTAAAGATACAATAACAGAAAAACAGAATGAGCTTGACTGTTTATATGAGAAAAAAGTCAATGGTATATTGATTAGATCAAAAGCTATACATATTGAAGGTAATGAAAAGAATTCTAAATATTTCTCAAATATAGAGAAAAGACGTGCAGAAAAAAAGAACATTACAAAACTAATAATTAATGGTCAAGAAATAACAAAAAATGATCAGATTTTAAAAGAAGAAGTAAACTATTATAGAACTTTATACGAAACACATGAACAAAACCAAACAAATATAAATTTTTTGGATAAGAACATAAACAAATTATCAAATGATGAAATGGAAACATGCGAAGGTTTATTGACAGAAAACGAGTGTAAACAAGCACTACTTGATATGAAAAACAACAAAAGTCCCGGTTCTGACGGGCTAACAACAGAATTTATAAGCTCTTTTGGAACGAAATAAAACTCTACCTCATAAACTCCTTAAATTTCTCGTATAGAAAAGGTGAACTAACAGATTTACAAAAGCAAAGTATATTAACACTATTACCAAAGACTGAAAAGACCAGTCATTACTTTCAAACTGGCGACCTATCAGTCTTTTAAATATAGATTACAAAATTGCAACCAAAACTATTGCCAATAGAATTAAAAAAGTTTTAGATAAAATTATTACTCATGAACAAACTGGTTTTATGAAAGGCCGCTATATTGGTGAAAATGTTCGCTTAATTTATGAAATCATTGAATACCTTGAAGCTAATAATCAACCTGGTCTACTCTTTTTTTCTGATTACCAAAAAGCATTTGACAGCTTAAATCACAGCTTTATGATGCAATGTCTCCATCATTTCAACTTCGGACCATCTTTAATTACATGGTAAAACTATTTTACACCAAAATAAACAGTGTAATAATAAATAATGGTTATATGTCAGAAAGCTTTCCAATAAAGAAGGGTGTTAGACAAGGATGTCCTCTCTCCTCTTCTTTGTTCATAATATGCATTCAATTACTGACAAATTTTATAGCAAAAGATAATACAATAAAAGGTATAACAATAGACAACACAGAAATTAAACAAACCTTGTTCGCAGATGATGCCACTTATGTCAATAATGGACAGAAAGAATCTTTTGAACGACTTATAAAAGTTATAAATGAATTTGGCAAAATATCTGGACTCACACTTAATACAACAAAATCTATAGTTCTAAAGGCTGGTTCACTTAAACAGAGGAACTTAAAATATGCTGAAAACATGAATTTCGTTTGGACTTCTAAACAAGCTAGAACACTTGGAATGACATTTTATACAGATTTAGAATCAAATAATAAGCTCAACCTCGAACCTAAATTGCAAGAATTCAAAAATTGTCTGAAACAGTGGCAACATCGAAAACTAACCCTATTGGGTAAAGTAACTGTGATTAAAACATATGCTCTACCGAAACTTATTTATCCATTTACGGTGCTTGAAAACCCACCAGAAGATACTATCAAAGATATCACGTCAACATATTTTAAATTTTTATGGGACGGAAAAAATGAAAAAATAAAGCGCAAAACATTAGTAAATAACTATGATCTGGGAGGACTTAAACTCACAGACATTAAAGCTTTTCTGTACTCGATCAAAGCATGTTGGGTTAAAAGAATAATTTCAAATGAAAATAACGGTTTTTGGAAAATACTGTATAAGAAATTCCTTAAAAACTTTGGGGCAGTTTAATTTTCGAATGTAATTTACACACACAAGATATTGCTAGAATTTGCAAAAATCACAAATTTTTGAAAGATATTTTAACTTCGTGGTTTAAAATCATGAATTCTTCAAACACAAAGAATGAAGTGAAAAAACATATAATATGGAACAACTCCGACATTAAATTACAACAAAATACAATATATTGGGACAATTGGAACAGAAAAGGGAATAAAATATATTGATCAATTATTTGATTTCCGAACAAACAGGTTTTATAAGTTTGAAGAAGCAGAACGAATACTTAACTTGGAAAAAAGTGATTATCTCAAATACTACCAGTTGGTTACAAAGATACCGAAAATATTAATAGAAAGCATCTCTGAAAATTTTCTGTACGGAAATAAAACAAACATTCATATAGAAAAACTAAAAGTTTGTAAAACACCCAACCAGTATCTTTATAATTTACAAGCAACCAATGTACCATATGAAAAACCAACTGCTGCTGTGAAATGGGAATCTTTTTTTGAAAATGAAAACCTAAATTGGAAGAATATTTTTAGCGTACCATTCCTTTCTACCATTGATACAAATCTACGCAGTTTTCAATACAAATTTTTAATGCGTCTGTTGCCCACAAATAAATATCTATTTATCTGTAAGCTGGCCCCCAGTAACCTATGTGATTTCTGCTGCATGAATACAGAAACAATTGAACACATAATATGGGAATGTCCCAAAGTACAAGCCTTTTGGAACAATATTCAAATCTATTGACTACTAAAGGAATTGACGTGAAACTGAATATCAAAAACATATGTTTCGGTGTAATACAAAACAATAAGAAAAATGATGTTCTAAACTTTATAATAATATTATGCAAATATTTTATATTTAAATCTAAGTACAGCAAAAACATTCCAATGTTTGAGTGCTTTGTACAATACTTGAAAGCTAGGATAAAAATTGAAAAAGAAATCGCATTAATGCAAAACAAGTTAGATAGACATGAAGAAAAATGGTCAAAGTTCGATGAAATATAATAGTTGACTACACTAAACTTTACAACCCCTAAAACTCTTGTACATATACTAGTATTGAGTACTTGCTACTGAAACCAGGAAACGATCACCCTTTATTCCTCATTTTTTAATCTACTTTTTCATTAATCAAAGTTAGAACTCCCAAGTGAAATAGCTCTTTTTTTTCTTCTCTACTTCCTTCTCCTTCCTTCCTGTTTTCTTACCTTCCAAAACTCTTTGCATAATATTCGTATTGAATCTGACGTGATTTTGATTAGAAACATGTTAAGATCATGTTTTGTTTTTTACTATATATGTCATTGACATTGTATATAAAAATTGTATGTCATATACATGTATGTTATGCAAAGAAAAATAAACGGGGTTACCCAGCTGGGGCCTCAAAAAAAAAAAAAAAAAAAAGGTCATCACCTTTGAACGGTCAGTGGCAAAGCAACCACTGGGGAGGTTTAACCGGTTTATGGTGCGCAACTTACCTCACTCTTACCCCCATTGTGTTTCAGCGTCACAGAACAGAGTAAATAAAGGTGATCCCCGCCAGGTGAATCCCTAACGCACGCAATGGCAACATAGGGCAAGGAATGGAAAAACCCCACAACAAAGCCCTTGTAATTTTAAGAATCAAAAATGCATGTATTCAATACATTTTCAGAAGACAGCTCATCAAGGGAAAACCATAAAGGGCCTGACTAAACAAGTCGAAAAACAGAATCAACTCATTCCCAATGGATTGTAAAATATGCCTATCAAAGTTCTCCACTTGATTCGTAAGCCACAATCAAATAGGGAAACATAAC
Organism: Mercenaria mercenaria; assembly: GCF_021730395.1. Classification (NCBI taxonomy): domain Eukaryota; kingdom Metazoa; phylum Mollusca; class Bivalvia; order Venerida; family Veneridae; genus Mercenaria; species Mercenaria mercenaria. Next base: position 20,775,255 of record NC_069366.1, on the reverse strand, counting down.
GCCCGAAAGTAAAAGAGTTGAATCTGCATTCTCAAAAACAATCAGGCTTTGATGTATCTTCTCGCAGAAGTGTGTTAAATAACTACTAATTTTAAAACCTAATCTGACTCACGATAGTACAGTTAAACAAAATATTATGTATTTGACGAAGGGCTTTCCTTGTCGTGCCCGAAGGTTAGCTCAACCCTTCTGCCAAATATTTATATTTTTACTGGTTGATGTAGGTTCGTTTTTGGGGTGCTACACACCTGGGATCACTAATATTTGTTCCCAGAACAATCACTGAAACAAAGTAATAATTATCTTAGATAATATATTTATTCTAATGTAAAATCTATGCGTATGCTTTTTACAATAAGAAGGCAAGTGCAATGAAGCATTTACACTTGCTCTCAATTATTGCAATACAAAGACATAGATTAAAGGTTAGTACAATTCAGGTCGGGGTAGACAAGGATAACGGTAATTTATTATGTCAAGTATAGGGTTATAGGTTGGAAAAGATATACGGATTTATAGTAAAGAATATTTGGGTGAAATTGTTTCACTGAATCTTAAAAGGGGTGTACTCGATTTAATTACAACAAAAACAGTTTTAGTATGCTTTATATTTTATTTAAGAAGATGTTAAATTCAGAACAACACTGTCATGCCCTATGACATATTGTTAAATAACGATAGCCCCACTGACCAAGTTCATTCATAATATACAGGTTATATTCATTGAAATCCTCAACATAACTACACACTCTGGTAAACCAAATTGATCAAAAAATATATAATCCCATAAGATACATCCCAATCCAAATGAGAGAAACTAACAGTATCAAAACTAATATCAACCCTCATGTTAAAAATTTTAGTATGTATAGCATTACCATAAATAGTGCGATGATCATCTAAAATTGAAACAAAAGTATCCACATTGTTAATTTTATTTAACTGTTTAACTCGAGCTCACAGAGCTAAAAAATCGTCGACCAATCCAGAAACAAATAATTGTCCATATGAAGAATATCTTCCAAATAACGTGAAGTATTTTCAAATACATTTATAATGTCTTCTTATGTATCTGAAGAAAGGCTCAATATAAAATCGTTTTTGTAGCAGGATAAAAACAAATTTGCAACAAAAGATGCGCACTTTCTTCCAGCAGAAATACTAATTACTTATCGAAAAATCTGACGTAAATCAAGTTAAAATCATGTTATGGCATTAAGCATTCTGAGATTTTCTTTTAATAACTTCAAGGTTTCTGTTAGTGTCTTGTTTATTTGTTGATTAATTTAAAATAGACGTAAAATTTAAAATTTTAAACTGAGTACATAACTTTCCATTCATTTATACATCCAGGTAAGAGACACAAAACTTATATTTATTCATTCTTCCACGGGACTAGTTCTAAAATCGAATCGCACACATTATCCCAGGAAGTTTTTATCTCATAAATATCACCGTTCCTCTCCCACAGCAGTCGAGTATTTACCTTATATAGTTCTTGTAGGCTGGGAACCATTTCATTTACATTTACTTCATCTTTCACCATTAGGATAATAGGCTTATTCATACGGAGGGCGTGGTCAAATTCCATACGGCAGTATTCACTGTCACAGAAATTACGCGACAAAAGTAGAAGAACAACTGCTGACTGCTGAAGACATAAAACCATTTCATCATTTATTGGTTTTCCTAACTGAAAATGTCTGTCCCCGAGACAAACCATTCCTCTTTCAATTCCAATCTTTTGTTGTAGGTGTAAGTTTAAGGGATCATATACGTACTCTTTCGCAAAATTGCAATCGTTACTACTGTACGAAAGAAAAACTAAAAATTTTGTCTTAAGCTGATCAAGCCGAATGAGTTCGATACTATTTTGCATATTTTTCCATTTGAGTTTTCTCTGTCTGTATTTCAAGTAGACACGAACTGAGATAGCAGTCAGTGCAGCAATGGTTAAAGGTATCAAGGTTGACAAGATAACTATATTTCGTATCCACGTCTGCTTGTCACACTCTTCTTGGAGCTGATTTACAGCATTTCTATCAAAGGGTATAATATTGCCTCGAGGAGATGTGCATACAAACGTACGTCCAAAACGGTCAATGCTTGGTGCCGTCGCAAGCCATTTCACTGAAGCTAAGTTATCACAGGTTGAACATGTGAACGGGTTATCATCTAAACTGAAAACTACAAACTTGTTTTTTGCAGTCAGAGATTTTAGATTTACAAATGACTCTTGATCCAATATCGCAATTCTGTTGTTCTGTAAATTAAGTACTTTCAGATTCACTAAATGTCTTATCTTAAAACTTATATCCACAAGGAGGTTAGTGGATAAATCAATAAATTTCAACCGCTTATTGGATGTAAACATTTCTCTAGGAATGGAAGACAGTTGATTCGAAGACAGGTGAAGTGTCTCAAGATTTTCATAAAACGTGATCAGCTGTTCAAACAAAGAGCCATTTCGAGCTGCCATTTTAAACAGTTGATTATTACACAGATTCATCTCCAACAGATGAGAACAACAAGTGCACAACTTCGGATGAAAGAATTCGATAACGTTTGACGATAAATCTAGTTTTTCCAACATTGATTCATTGCATAGAAATATAGCATCTAAATACCTTAAACCCAGGTTTCTTATGATAATATTTGTAATGATACAATGACCTTTACAATGTGTACGTAAATTAACAGTTAGATTTTTAATGTCAACTTCTTTGTAGGTCGTGTATATACCAGTAACATTGAGCACACCTGAGGATGAAACAACTAAAGGTAACTCTAACTGCAAAGTAGTTGCTGTCCTTTGTAATTTAAACGCTATGTTTGTTCCAGAAAATGGAAATGGGGAATTGTCATTAATATTTTCAATATGAACGACATGCATATTTACATTTATAGAGCGTACTGAATTAAATGCTTTCAAATGATCATTTGTTCTCCCGGCATAGCAAAGCGCATCCACAAGAAAATACTTAGGAACATTTATTTGGTGTAAATTCAAAGATGTCAGAGGCTTTGAGAATAACGCGTCCAGAAATATTCTTGTTTTCTTCAAAGATTCGTATCCTTCAAAACTGTAACTAGTACCCATTAAAGTCAAATTTGTTAGAGAAAATGCCTCCAGAGTTGGTAGTATTGTTTTGTCAGAGGTAGGTAACGCGGTGGCTATGTCTTCTGCTAAAATACTTCCAGAGTAACTTGCAGAGAAATGTAGATCTTTAAGGTTATCAAGATATGTAAAAGAATTGTCAAATAGAAGCATAGACTGTTTAACAATTATAGTCAGCTGTCTAAGATTTTGAAGGCCTAAAAAAAAATATGGTGGGATTTTGTTGAGTCCATCCATTTGCAATGAATTAAGATGATCCAATCCTACAAAAGTTTCGTTGTGTATTTCAAAACTACTAAAAACACTTAAATTCATTTGCTGCAGGTTTTTAAGATTTGCAAATGCATCAGAATGGATACTATAAATGTTGTTTATTGCCAAAGACTTTAATCGTCCAAGTCCTTCAAATGAACCGTTGTATAATTTAACGATAGGCATTTCATGTAACTTAAGTTGCTCAAGATTTGACAAGCCCGAAAAAGCATTAGGTTTGATTTCTCTTAGTTCATAAATTTCCAGAACCTTTAAACGATTGAGTCCTGTAAAAGATCCATTATATAAGTGTATTCCTATAGAACGAGAACCACCTGGAATCATTCCATGTAGAATTGACAGTTTTGTCAGAATAGAAGGATGAATTCTCTTCAGCTCATCGACGAGTGATGATTTCAAATGGTGAAATCCTGCAAAGGAGTCTTTGTGTATTACCATAGGTTGATTGCTTAAGAGATACAGTTCCTCAAGAGTTGTAAGGCTTGAAAATGCGTAAGGACTGAGTATAGTTACTCCTTTAATACACAGTAACTTTAGATTATCAAGACCGGCAAATGATCCTTTGTCAATTTCGACATTATTGCTAATTAATGTTAGCTCCTCCAGGTTTGTCAAGCCTATCAATTTGTAAGGGTCGATTCTTCCAATTTCGTCTATCCGCAGAACCTTAACATTCTTCCATATTTCTCCTTCAAAATTGATAGTTTCTGCCACACTTCTCATGAATTTGTATAAGAAAAGGTTAATATAGACAAGTGTTACATTTTCAGGTACTCCGATTGGAATCCACTCACAAAAAAGGAATTCATTAACGTGTGTGCATGTCCGACAATTACTGGGTAAACAACACAGAATAAATCCAAGGCTAATAAAACGTGGAATTGACATCTTCATATCTTAAATAAACAGCCTTATCTGTACAGTTAAATTCATCATGGTTTTGTTCAAAAATGTAATGTCTTGATATATAAATAGTGCTAATTAGAGTTAAATTAGTCACAGTGTGTCATATATACCACATGTTGTTTCATATTGTAACTGTATTTAAGTACTGCCCTTAGCTGACTTTATTTCAAGTGTTTCGAATGATTTCCGGCTGTTTTTCTAACAGTTAACTAGCTTTTCTCACGGGAATCATTTCAAACACAGGTTAAAAATCAAGAGCCATGCCATGAGAAAACCAACATAGTGGCTTTGTGACCAGCATGGATCCAGACCAGCATGTGTATGCATTCCCGAATTTTCTCGATCATTTCACATTTACTGGGTAAACAATACAAAACAATAAATCCAATGCTATAAAAAGAGCACCGCCTATGGGTGCCATCGCTCGTCTGCAAGTGCTGGTCGGTATCTAAGAAAAGTGTTTTCTTGCTAGAAAAACTAATCTTACACCCAATAGTGTAAGATGACTCACGTGCTATAATTTATGAATGAATGCGTACATTCATACGCTACTATAACAAAATATCTTCTACACAAATTGAAGAATATGGCATGCAAGAAAAAGAATCAATCACTGCTAGCGGGTAAAGATGGGAATATCCGGCACTCGGGTAACTGTTTAGGCGGTCGCTTTGACTGCAGCACTCAAAGCTTATTTTAGTAATGTATCTCATAAATCTGATCCTTAATGATATTTTTTTGCATAATTACTATCGGTAATGTAGTAATTTCCTTACAAAACAGTATGTCTTAATTGTTAATCAATTGTGGAATAAAAGTGAATTTCCGTTAAGTAGATCTGACCGATGTAAAGGAACAAGTCGAGGTGAATTTTGATATTAAAAAAAACAACTTTATTATATTCGAAAATATCACATCAAAATAAAATACATATGGGAGTTCCGATTTAAGAATATGTGTTCACGACGATATTTTCAGTTTTACTCATGATAAAGAACACTTATCTTAAATATATCTGTCTGGATGCATTATCATTGCCTTTGGTAAGTACATGATAGATAGAGTTGTCATTTTTTGTGATCTAAGTAAAATAACTATTATTCAAAATTATTTCTGTTTCATAATATAAAGGGTAATTTTGTCAACTCGAAACAAGAGCACCGCCTTGCGGGTGCAGACGCTCATCAGAGTTTTTTGTTTCTGTATAACAGAAATATTGTCCTACCCGTGTGTTTTTATGAATTTTTCTAAGTCCAAAAGGGGCCATAATTCTTGCAAAAAGCAGGATGGAGTTATGTTTCTTGCTGTACAGAGTCAGCTTTTGATGGTGAACAAGTGATGCAAGTTTTAAAGCAATAGCTTTGATAATTTAGGAGAAAAGCTGACCTAAACACAAAACTTAACCAAGAAATCTGATTCTCCAAGTCCAAAAGGAAACCTAACAAAGTGGGCACATTTTGGTATTTTTTGGGTACATTCTGACTTTACCATGTGGGTACATTTTGGTTTGGGTACGTTTTGACCATAATCCCGAACTATGTACATTAAGTTGTCATTTCTAACCATTCACATGAAAAAGAGATTTGTTAAGCCCTAATCAGATTCTGGTAGGTTTAACTATTTTACACAAAGAGATCTTAAAACTTTAATATTTTATAAAGTTAGATACTGCTTTCTACAATCATTACGTTAACAGAGACTATTCAGTTATGTTGTTTTTCTCATCTGTGAGCTCTAGTATACATACTTTCTAACATGTATTGCATTCAGGAATATTTTTAATGATCGTTAATTCAATTTTGTCAGTAAAACAAACTTCTTAAAACATACCATCAATCCTAAATATTAACGTCCGTTACGCGTCTTTTTCAAAATTTATCAGTCATATAAACGACAATGTCTACTTGCAGGAATAAGCACAATGCTCAGCTTTATAGCGGTGCCCCACTGAAATATCACGCCGTAGACACGTGACACGATACCCCACCAAGTCACATTATACTGACATCGGGCTGACTGGTCCTAGAACTATCTTTTAATACCGAGTACCAGACGAGGAAGCTTCACATCGTTGGTACGACGCACCCTGGGAGCAAATCCACGACCTCTTGCACTCAGCCGGCGCCCTACCACTAGGCTACTTAGCCTGTTGGTTGCCATTTGCGATAACTTCCCCTATTTAATTTTTTTATAGGGCGCTGTTGCTTTTACAAGGCAGCTCTGCCTTTTAGGTAGCACCTTATTTATTTTTTATAATTATAGATCAAGTCAAAGAAAACAAATGAAAGTTTCATTATTTATTCTAGCCTTCTGCTATTCACTATCATCAGTAAAAACAAAATGTACAAAACTAACAAAACACATAATACCTTTGGTACTGTGTACACAACTGACAGATATACATATAACTGAAAATTAAACTATAATTGTATAGTGGATGAAAGAAGAAGTTACCTAAAATTTCCTTATTCCACCAATTTCAATCAAGACTCAAAACTATAAAAATTAAACAAACAACCTTGTGAGTATTTAAAATAAAGCCTATCTCTATGTTTTTCTGAAGTATTATTTTGTCTTTTTTATTGATTGTTTTCTTTGTAGAGAGGTTTTCTTTGATAAAAACAGGACTTGTGACCTGCTGGTAAGAGAGCAATACAGAGTTACTTGATATCCCAAGTTTTTTTTTCAATTACTGCATGAAACAGTAGGATAAAAGTCCAATAAGAAAAGTCACACTAAAAGAACTCAGTCAGTCCTCGATGGCATATGACCTTTGACCTGTTTCAATCAAGCAGAACACTTGTTTCACCATGGATTTGAATCTACGACCTGGATGGAGCATGACCTTTGGCCTTCTGTTTCAATCAAGGACACTTACATCCTAGATTTGAATCTATGGCCTATCTAACCTTCTCTTCCAGTCAAGGACACTTGTTTCACCCTGGATTTGAATCTATGACCTGGATGGAGCATGACCTTTGGCCTTCTGTGTCAATCAAGGACACTTGTTTTATCCCGGATTTTAATCTATGATCTGGATGGATTATGACCTTTAACCTTCTGTTTCAATCAAGGACACTTGTTTCATCCTGCATTTGAATCTTCGACTGTGATGGAGTATTCTGCTCTACCTATTAAGCTAATAGCATGGGTTACAGTAAATAAGGCTATTTGGTCAAAAAGAGAATGTATATTGTATGAATAGCAGACAGTTTAGTAATCTCTTCTGTAAGACCTCAAAATATAGAAGTAATGCGATTTAAACACTATCTGTGATTAAAGAAAAACTAAGCCGACCATAAACTTCAAGTGAACAAATAATGGTCAAAAGTGTTGAAAAATATACCAGAAAAAGTAAATAAAATAAGCAGATATCATCTGTTTGTCAGATAGATAAATATAGTAATATAAATGGTTGTGAAAAACAGCCTTTGGCTCAGTAAGTATAGAAGTACATGTTTACAATATCATGTTCACTGGATAATGATTTCAAAGTCTACATCAAGCACATTATAAAGTTATGCATCAAGGTATATCAAGAAATATGCTTCTATTGTTTGTTAAGCATTAACAGATTCCTGACACTGAGAAATGTTTGTAACATATGATGAAGTGGTTACTGCTCAAGTCAAAACACTAAAGCATATAAAACCTAAATAGCAGTAGTTCAGCTTATTTCAAGTATTATTAATCTCTGTAAGACTAGATAATTAGAAAGTGTTTTTTGTTACTGTTATCCAGTAAACTTTGTATGTAAGTCTTACAAGAATAGTAAAGGCAAATGGAAACAATTTGTATAATTTCGTTATTTCCTATCACTGTCCATAAAACAGAGGATAAAATAGATGAAATTGAACATTGACCAATTCGCCGATCTTTCTGATAAAAGAATTTAAACATTAAACAGATGTATATAGTAGATTATCTAACAAAATGTTGATTTTTTTTTGCTTTCATTTATTCATTGGAAAAAGGGCTATGATACAATTTCTTGATCTTTCAAAACTTATGTATAACCAAAAGATGAATAATAAATCCAGTTGTTTTCTAACATTGTTCATTTTAATACTCCACATACTGCCGATTTTTTTTCAACCAAAACTGTACTTTGTCCAATAAATGCTGCTCCTGGACAACACACAGAACATTTTTACTGTACATCCTTTTATTCACACTTTTACAGTCACAATCAAGCACCATTTCTACTTTATTAACGACTCTGAAGCCATGAGTAACATTTTCAGTGACCTTGTCACCTTGTCATTAGGATGAGCAGGCATAAAAATTCTTAATTTTTGGTTGAGAGCATAAAGCACTCCTTTCATGTGTTCCTGAGTGACAGAGTCATGGGGGTCAAGGTTCATCACAGCTTCCTCCAAATACCTGAAACATAATCATACCATTTTATTACAGGTTTTTCATTGAATTATTTGAAATAATAGAGTTAACTACATCCGTTTATTTCATGGTAAAAAAAAAATCATGAATTTCTCGCTAGTACAGAACTACAGTCCATATAATTCTTTCTACTTTTTATTATATTTCTGTTGCATAGCTTTTGCTTGACTAAGCTTTTCTTCATATGAGCCGCGCCATGAGAAAACCGACATAGTGGCTTTGCGACCAGCATAGATCCAGACCAGCCTGCGCATACGCGCAATCTAGTCAGGATCCATGCTGTTCGCTTTCAAAGCCTACTGGAATTAGAGAAACTGTTAGCGAACAGCATGGATCCTGACCAGACTGCGCGGATGCGCAGGCTGGTCTGGATCCATGCTGGTCGCAAAGCCACTATGTTGGTTTTCCCATGGCGCGGCTCATATTTTTTATCCCTTTGTATCATTTTTTTCAGCTGGCTAGCATTCTCTAAATTTCCAACAAGGTCATGATAGTCCTATGGCTCAGTTGGGTACTGGAAAATGATTTCTTGACTCTCTACACAAGCTACATGCCAAATACTCAAGCTCCATGCCTTGAGGTTTTAGACAAGAAGATTTTTAAAGGTTTTCCTATATAAGAAAGATCCCCATGGGCAGGACTGATTTTGACCACAAGGGCATGATTTGAACACACCTGGTAAATAACCACTACACAAAGCTACATGCCATATATGTAAGCTCAAGGGCTTAAAGTTTTAGAAAATCAGATTTTTAAAGTTTTTCCTACTTCAGTCTATCTATCTATAAACAAGTGAACCCAGGGCAGGACCAATTTTGATCCAAAAAGTATGATTTGAACAAATTTGGTAAGGGCCCACCTAATATCCCTAATATCAAACTATGGGAATTATGGTTTCAGACAAGATTTTTAAAGTTTAAGTTTTTCCTTTTGGTTGCCATGGCAACCAGAATTCTGCATGGAGTGGAATTTTTCTAAAAGCTTTGGTTAAGGACCATCTAAGGAACATCCAGGCCAAATTTCATCAACTTCCACTAGTTTTAGAAAAGATGTTTAAGTGAAATATTGAGGCAGGATGATGAAAGCAGGATACCAGATGACAGACCATCCCCCTATACTAACAGTTCACCCTGAACAAAGTTCAGATGAGCTAAAATTGAGACAGAAATCTCGAAAAGATGGACCACTTTCTCTGATTGCATGTCCTGACAACAGACTAAAATGCTTCTATATCACTGAATAATCCACATGGTATTCAATACTTACTTGTGCTTCAGATCTGTGTGGTTCTCTAGGTCAGCTGACAGTTGCTGTATGAGGGAGAGCAAGACAGGCTGATGAAGGGGACATGGCTGTTGATTGAACACTTGGGATGGGTTCACTGCCTCACATAAACTCATCACAAGTTCTAGATTAGCTGCTGACAGTGCCTGAAATTGTTCTCAATTTATTAACGAGTATTTAATTATGTGACATGTAGGGTGTAATTGTTTAGTTTATACTAATTAATATTTTGCTCGATTGTGATGAACGCTTGAAGATTATTTTGACTAATTTTGAATCTATTTCCTGAAAAAAAACAAAACAGTATTGGTGCTACATAAGAAGGTATGGTCATGACCCCAGTAGGACTCAAATGAATGACATGCGGTTTTAGTGGCAAATACCTTAATCAAAGGACCACCGCTCCCCTCTAAAATGATCATTTCAACATTATTCCTGCAGATAAATGTGGTATAACACTAATCAAGCTAAACCTCTCTATTAACATTTCACTAGCATTGTCTGCTCCCCTTGCATCTTATACCTTTCAAAACAGGAACTATCTTTGGAAAAATAATCTCAAAGAAGGCTCAGTTGTTCCCTAATATAATGGCAATCCAACAAAGCTGAAAGTCAAAGTTGATGTGATATGAGCCGCGTCATGAGAAAACCAACATAGTGGCTTTGCGACCAGCATGGATCCAGATCAGCCTGCGCATCCGCACAGTCTGGTCAGGATCCATGCTGTTTGCTTTTAAAGCCTATTGCAATTAGAGAAACTGTTAGCGAACAAAATGGATCCTAACCAGACTGCACAGATACGCAGGCTGGTCTGGATCTATGCTGGTCGCAAAGCCGTTATGTTGGTTTACTCATGGTACGGCTCATATATTACTGAATCAGGTGTTCACAAGCTTAAAATAATGACTTACCTGCTGAAATGCTGCATTCAACTGTCCTTGTCGTAGGAGATTCATTATGTGTGTTTTCTCTACCTGGGGGTCAGGGGTCGCTCTCATAGGGGTTACGGCCCCTGACCTCATGGCACTAAGAACGCTATCACTGATGGTGCTACCCTGTTCCCTCATGGCAACAGCCACCTCCTCTCGCACAGCTTCTCTCACATACTGTGACATCTCGTCTTGTAACCTGTCATACATTTGAAAAAATAAAATAATTATTTTTAAAATAAGAACACTCTAGACATGGAAAAATGAAGAATGTGGCTGCTGTTTAAAGAAAAAAATCAAGTAAGGATATCATGCATTTGTAATACTTAACTAACTGGCAGATAATAACTGAAGACTGAGCCGCACCATGAGAAAACCAACATAGTGCATTTGCGACCAGCATGGATCCAGACCAGCCTGTGCATCTGCGCAGTCTGGTCAGGATCCATACTCTTAGCTATAGGTTTCTCTAATTGCAATAGGGTTTGAAAGCAAACAGTATGGATCCTGACCAGACTGTGCGAATGCGCAGGCTGGTCTGGATCCATGCTGGTCGCAAATGCACTATATTGGTTTTCTCATGGTGTGGCTCAGTACTGTTTCAAAGAGTAAGCCAGTGAGTTTCATTTGTTTTCCTGCAATGGCAGTAACATTTTTGTAAACATACATACACTAGCCATTCTCTAAGTTATGAGTTCTGGGCACAAGGAACCAAGAGTTAAGACTTAACAGCCTGAAGAATCTGTTTCAGATATTTTAAAAAGTATTGAAAACACGAAGCACGAAATCCACTGAAAAAAAGTTCCGTTGTCATATTTGCAATGAAATGTAACTTTAATATTAATATGTTTTAGGAAAAGGGAGAGCTGAATTTTTACCTTGATAAAGATTTATGCACTTCGTTGTTAAGTTGTGACTGTATTGTGGCTAACACATGAGATTTCATTTGTTCCGCAGATGTCTGGAAGGAATCTGTAAGTTTCCGTAATTCGGCTACAATGGGGTCCCGAGTTTCTAGATGTTTCTGTCTTATTCCTTCCAAATGTGATTCTAATTGTCTAGTATCTATAAATATAAGTCAAACATCATGCAATTCTTTTGTTTCTGTTGGGTTTAACATCTCAACAACACAATTATAGGTCATATGGTGACTTTCCAGCTTTCATGGCGGTGGAAGACCTAATGTGCCCAATCTAGCATTATTTTAGAACCATCAACTTTAGCAACCCAGCCTAATGACTTTCTGACATGAAAGAGTTCTACACCCCTAGGTGTGGTTCTCAACCCAAAGCAGTGAGGGGCAAGTGATTCAATGTCGCAACCTTTACCACTCTACCACAGAAAAAGTTAGTACTGGTAAAGAATCCAGGAACAAGCCTGTCATTACACAACATAGATAACTGAAAGACATCTGAGCAATGGCATTTTACCCTAAACAAACAAACACAAACTTTAAAGCCCGATTTATCACTAAAATAACTGTCACCTACAAATTCCACTGTTTATGTTGCATCATGTAAAAAAATGTTTGACAACCTCCCCTAATCCACAACATCTTTCTTGTGTTATTTTTAGAACGCAACATTCAGCATCTTGCTGAACTGAATTTTTACAAACATTTGTGACTAAACTTACATTCTTTCGTTCCTCTTTGGAAGCTGTCTGTCACTTGTTGGTACATACTTTGTGTAGTTCTCTCAAATGATGGTATCACAATGTTTTGGAAGGCCTCCCTGTAAGCTGCCTGCATCGGTGCCTGGATTGCATTCCCTGCAGCTACACCCACTGCTTCTACTGTTTGCTGGTAACAAAAGATATGACACACAGTGAATATCATTGGAATTTGTATGTATAATAAAAGTCAACTTTATACAATTATCGTCTTTTTCATAGGTTGATATCAGTATTTATCAATCCGAAAAGAGTTATATTCACCGAGCCTGAGGGTTGATAAATCCTGATATCAACCTATGAAAAAGTCAATAATTGTTTTATTACATGAATAAATGTATAGTCAGTCTTGTTATTACAATTGTATCTTTAATAAAGAAATAAGGAATAAATTTAGACCAAATCAGGTTGATATTGGTTTTCCAAGCACCTACTTTGATCTATTTTTATTTTCGTACTATTTATAACCCAAGATAAGTTAATATGATATGTACTCATTACTTTTAGAACCGTTTTCAGCCAATCAGAGAAACAATAGAATACAGTCATGTAATAAACTAAATTACTGCACATTTCATGCTTAACACTCTTTTATCCTTATACTAGTAATTACCATTGCATCTGCAACTTACAGCACCAAACTTACAAACTCGATAAATACAAAGTACGTAGAACTTACACCGCTACAAAGGTGATGTTTTTTTTGATACAAAGAAAGCAAAGTCTAGTATTTTCCTAAAAGCAAGCCAAATCCACATTACTTTTATACTCACTCAGAAGAATTTACACCTGGCTACTTTTGATATACATGTAACATATAAAATGCCTTAATTTTTTTTTAAACTTTTTTTTATTCTCTTCCCCTTTTAAAAAAAATTTCTTTGCAAAAAAAGGTGATGGAAAAACACTGATATTTGTATAACATTTTCATTAAACGGTCATTGTTATCAAAATCCAATAATCTCAGGTTCACCTTCTAAAATGATCAGCCAAGGTCCACGTCATAGGACAGACACTTACCCGTGACCTGAATGTTTTGGAGATGTGGGAAACATTTTCTCTCAGGAGGGAATCAGCAGCTGTCAGTTTCTGTGACATCTCCTGGTGTATCTGATCTTTAACTGGTTCCAGCACTTTTGTAATACCTGTAATAAATGTCACAATAAATATTAACCCTTATCATGCCGAACATGACTGATTCTGCTTTTGTGACCAGTGTGGCACACACATTTGTGCAGTCTGACCCTGATCTGCACTGTTTGCAATTCAGTCATAATCTTTTGGTAAGCACCCCTTTTAACAGTTAATAGTACAGTCCAAATTGAAATTGAAAGCTGGACAAGTTCATTTTAGAAATAGCAGGGTAAGGATTAATTCAATGTCATCACTGCTTTATCCTTTTTCTATAACATACTTATGTAAACACTTTTATAATAATTCTAAGGCTATTCAAGTCCTTATTTCAAGTTTTTTTTTTTAACCTTTACCCTGCTAAATTTCTAAAATGGACTAGTCCATTCAGTTTGGACAGGACCATTTATTATTTGATAGAATGCTCACTGAAAATTTACTGACTGAATACCGAACAGTGCAGACTATGCACTGGTCGAAAAGGAAGAATCACATGCCGCCAGCAGGCTTAAGGCTAATACAGTAAATTCAAAACAATCAGTGTTTCCTTAAACAAAAAAAAATTATCCTAATGCAACACCTAAATTGTGATGATTCATCACACAAAAATGCATTTGCAAAAACACATATTACCCTAAAAATAGCACACCTGACACAGGGTTAGATGCCCTTGTTTGTGCCACAGAGTTCCCAATCATTTACATTAGATAGCTGGTTCAGGAAGAGTTTCTGACAGACAAACTAAATGACTACTATATTCATCTCTTTTGAGGTGGGGGTGGGGAGCAAACAAAACTGACTATTGAACACTTCTAAGAAAAAAACAGCTTGAAACTTTTTATCACAAGATGTAGATTCATTTTTACAGATACGCAGTTGTTAAATGTCTTACTTTAATGGGAACTAGAGTTGTCACTGGAAGTTGTAAGTACCCTGCAAAACTGTACTGTCACAAGAATTAAGTACATGTATTTAAGCAATGGCAGGGTGCCTCACTTTGACATGATTTGTTTCTACATTTCTGAGCATTACAATAGAATTATTCTATGTAAAATTTATCTATCAAGTTTTTCTTGAGACAAAATTACAGTCCTCCATCTCTGATAAGATAGAATACAGCCCAGGCCTGGCATAGTACAGAAATGAAAATCCTCCTATAAATAAATGTCATCCCATGTGTAACTTTCTAAAACTAGCAACATCACTTTTTTCTGCACACAAAAGATGATAATGCTGACACATGAAATTAATCCAGATAATGCCATTAAATCTGCTTGAATTTTATATTTATCTTAGGCCATATGCAAAAATCTCGAAATCAAGTATTTTTACTAAACAAATCAATAATGTTTTGTCTGACCATATCATAAGTAATGTTGATTTATAACTGCGAAAAGTTTTATCAAAATCTGAACTGTAAAACAATATCTATTTTCAAAAATGTCATCAAAAATTGTGATTTTTCTGTAGATTCTCATTATGAAAGCTTGCTTTTTCCATATCAGTGTAGTAAAAAAAGCAAGAACACTTCCCTGTCTTTTTTATTTGCAAAATTTTCTTGGTATATTTTGAAGTTTCTAAAAATCTAAGTTTAATCAAATTCTACTTCATGGATAAAATTTATCTGCTGTAAAGAATTAACTAAGTAACTTTGAAGAAGCAATCCAAGGGCATATAACTATGACATGCCTACAGGTACTAAAATCACCTAAAAATTTACACTTTATGATGATAATGTGTATAATGTTTCAATTTTATATGAAATTCCTTTTAAACCGTGGAATTAGTAAGTAAAAAAATATTTTGCAACGGAGGGACCAACAGACTAACCAGTTGACCAGCCACAAGATGACTTCTATTGCCCCTCTAAATTTTCTGTGTTTTATGCAAAATGCAGGTTAGAGGTTGGAACAGACATTCAGAATACTTGGGAGAAAACTTCAGACAACAGAGATGTGTATCACTATTTTTATAAATTCATAAGCTTTCAATGTATGTACACTGAAATTCTTACTAGGGATGATGGTGCTGCGTACAACTTTGTCCATGTGACTATTCACTGCCTGACCAAGTGATTGAGCTACCATGTTTTGTAATCTTTCTTGCTTGCGTTCATCTCTCGTTTCCGCTTGCCGTAAAATATCCTGTACTCTCTGATGTAATACTGGTTAAAGAATCATAAATATGCAATTTTAAAATATTAAAAGATTTTTTCCACTTTCCGACAAAACACACAACAGTAAGCAGGCAATATGAGACAGTTATAACAAAATTTTATAAATATGAATACATATCTTTGCATTTAAGAACATATTTTCCCTTTTTCTCATTCTCTATTTTTTTCATCTGCCAAAACAATTCAGTATATTTCAAGTATGCCACCCTAAGAGTCATCATCACTCAATAACCTATACTTAGCCATGTGTTCATAAATCTGTCCATACATTCATCAAAGTTCCAGGCTTCTCATTTCTCATTACTTTTCTAGAAAGAATAGCAGAGGTATTAAGGCAAATGTATCCAGGGTTGAAACCAAGACATCCATCATTATCTTTTACATGGACTTATAAATAAAAAGGATATTTTCTCTTTGTGAGTGCTGGTTAAACAGTCTCTCTACCCTTGAGGTTACAATATTCTCGAGTTTACCGAGATGTTCCTCAATACTCGGTTGAGATCCTTCAGATACCTGATGTAATTGCTCCTGCTCCAGCTGCCGACGCCTTAACTGCAATATATTAAGAAAACGTGATTTATTTTCTTTTCAAACCAGCTAGCACATTTTAGCTAAGAAGGATAATCATTATAGTAATATGGCTTGCTTAAACAATAGAAAAACAATAGGGCCATGATGGCCCTATATATCGCTCACCAGAGTTGATCTGGCCTACTGACCTAGTTTTTGACCCCACATGACCAAGAGTTGAACTTGACCTAAAGATCATCAAGACAAACATTCTGACTAAATTTAATAAAGATTTGGTTACAACTGTGGCCTCTAGAGTGTTCACAAGCTTTTCCTTTGATTTGACAGGTGACCTAGTTTTTGACCCCACATGACCCAGATTCGAACATGACCTATAGATTATCAAAACAAACATTCTGACTAATTCTTATGAGTTTCAAACTTAAATTGTGGTCTCAAGAGTGTTGAAAAGATTTTCCTTTGATCTGGCCTAGTGACCTAGGTTTTGACCCCACATGACCCAGATTCACCCTTGACCTAGAAATGATTAAGACAAACATTCTGACCCAGTTTCATAAAGATTGAGTCACAAATGTGGCCTCTAAAGTGTTCACAAGCTTTTCCTTTAATTTGACCTGGTGACCTAGCTTTTGACCCCACATGACCCACATTCAAACTTGACCTAAAAATCATCAAGCAAAACTTTCTGACTAAGATTCCTAAATATTGGGTCACAACTGTGGCCTCTAGAGTGTGCACAAGCTTTTCCTTTGATTTGACCAGGTGACCTAGTTTTTAATCCAACATGACCCAGTTTGGAACCTGACCTAGAGATCATCAAGACTAACATTCTGACCAAGTTTCATAAAGATTGGGTCACAAGTGTGGTCTCTAGATATTCACAAGCTTCTCCATTGATCTGACTGACTGACCTAATTTTTGACCCCACATGACCCAGATTCAAACTTGACCTAGAGATCATCAATACTAACATTCTGATCAAGTTTCATAAAGAGTGTTCACAAGCTATTCCTTTGATCTGATTTACTGACCTAGTTTTTGACCCCACATGACCCAGTTTCGAACTTGACCTAGAGATCATCAAGACTAACATTCTGACCATGTTTCATAAAGATTAGGTCACAAATGTGGTCTCTAGTGTTCACAAGCTTTTCCTTTGATCTGACCTACTGACCTGGTTTTTGACCCCACATGACCCAGTTTAGAACTTGACCTAGAGATCATCAAGACTAACATTCGGACCATGTTTCATAAAGATTGGGTCAAAAATGTGGTCTCTAGAGTGTTCACAAGCTCTTCCTTTGATCTGACCTACTGACCTAGTTTTTGACCCCACATGACCCAGTTTAGAATTTGACCTAGAGATCATGAAGACTAACATTCTGACCAAGTTTCATAAAGATTGGGTCAAAATTGTGGTCTCAGGAGTGTTCACAAGCTTTTCCTTTGATCCGACCTACTGACCTAGTTTTTGATCCCACATGACCCAGTTTCGAACTTGACCTAGAGATCATGAAGACTAACATTCTGACCAAGTTTCATAAAGATTGGGTCAAAATTGTGGTCTCAAGAGTGTTCACAAGCTTTTCCTTTGATCTGACCTAGTTTTTGACCCCACATGACCCAGTTTCAAACTTGACCTAGAGATCATCAAGACTAACATTCTGACCATGTTTCATAAAGATTGGGTCACAAATGTGGTCTCTAGAGTGTTCACAAGCTTTTCCTTTGATCTGACCTACTGACCTAGTTTTTGACCCCACATGACCCAGTTTCAAAATTGACCTAGAGATCATCAAGGCTAACATTCTGACCAAGTTTCATAAAGATTGGGTCAAAAATGTGGTCTCTAGAGTGTTCACAAGCTTTTCCTTTGATCTGACCTACTGACCTAGTTTTTGACCCCACATGACCCAGTTTCGAACTTGACCTAGAGATCATCAAGACTAACATTCTGACCAAGTTTCATAAAGATTGGGTCACAAATGTGGTCTCTAGAGTGTTCACAAGCTTTTCCTTTGATCTGACCTACTGACCTAGTTTTTGACCCCACATGACCCAGTTTCGAACTTGACCTAGAGATCATCAAGACTAACATTCTGACCAAGTTTCATAAAGATTGGGTCACAAATGTGGCCTCTAGAGTGTTCACAAGGCAAATGTTGACGGACGATGCACAACTGACGCCGGACGCCAGACAATGACCGGTCACAATAGCTCACCTTCAGCACTTGATGCTCTGGTGAGCTAAAAATTGATAGTAAGCACTAAATTGAATACAAATTGCGGGATGAGAGACTGTGGTACAAAATGGTATAAAGTTACTGTTTTACCATCATGCCTTGAAATAAGTAGTGTACTAACTTAACAAGAGCTTTCTAATGATAGCTCCCTCAACTATTAATACTAGCTCATATACAAAAACTTTCACAAAATTTAAATTTAATTTTTGCCTAAATGTAAGCCATATTATGAAACTTCCCAAGTGTGGTAATTTCATGATGTCAAACATGTGAGGAGAGTCTGAAAACAGCTGGTCATGTAGATCCTGGGAGACATGCTTGCATGCAAAACTTCGACAAATTTCTATGTTAAAAGGGCATAATTTTTACAAAACAAGAGCTGTCCATAAGATAGCCTATGCTCAACTATTTGAATTATTGTCCCAGAAGCAAGACTATTAGCCTAAATGTTAAAATATCTATAAGAGTTTCAATCCTGCATCTGCATTAGTTTTGGAGATAGTAACTTACAGGCAAAACTTTAACTTCTAGTATATTACATGCAAAACTTTAAACCAGAAGTATTTAAATTAAAAAGGGAATATAATTTTGCAAAATACATACCAAAGTTATGGGACTTGATGCTATGGCCTAGTTTTATAAACCCAAAGAAACATGTGAAGTTTCAATTCAATATTTGCATTAGTTTTTTAGATGGTAACTTGTATGCAAAACTTTAACCAGGTTTTTTTTTTTAGTCCAAAAGGGGGCATAATTTGGCCAAAATAAATGTCAGAGTTACGAGACTTGACCCAGTGAGGTTGGTAATTGACCTTAAAAAAGGGAAAAAAAATAAGTTTCAAAGCTATATGCCTTTAAATGATACCTGTATGTACTTGCATACAAAACTTTAACAAGATTTTCTTAGTTCAAGCGGTGGCATAATTTGGCCAAAATGCATGTCAGAGTTATGGGAATTGATGCTATCATCTAGTTCTAAAACCCCAAAGACACATGTGAAGTTCCATTTAATATCTCCATTAGTTTTGGATATAGTAACTTGCATGCAAAACTTTAACCAGAATTTCCTAGTCCATAAGGGGGCATAATTTGGCCAAAATACATGTCAGAGTTTGACCCAGTGAGGTTGATAATTGACCAAGAAAAAGAAAAAATAAGTTTCAAAGCTATATACCTTTAATGATAGCTGTATGTATTTGCATGCAAAACTTTTAACCAAGGTTTGATGCCGGGGCCGACGCCAGGGTAAGTAGAATAGCTTGGACTAATCTTCAAATAGTCGAGCTAATACATTTTACAAGCTTAACTCTAGAGTTACATAACATGCCTTGAAGTCAATGCATGATGCTGAAGATAAGTTTGTAGATTTTTAGAAACCTGTTTGTATCACTATGCAAATTTTTGTGACATGGATGCCAACACCGAAGACAACAAAAGGGTGACAAGCTGACAAGGAGACTTGAAAACTAAAACTACCTCGATGTAATTTTCCTGTTGTTCTGTCATATTATGTTTCAACAATTCCATTTGTTGTTGTTGACTCTGTATAGCTTGAAGAATGGCTGCCATGTTTGAATGTAGCTGAAACAAAGACAAGATTATCAATTTTACCTTTAGTCAGTGCAGGCTGATCATGGTCTGAACTGTTCGCTGTTCAGTCAGTAAATTTTCATTTAACATCCCTTTAACAACAAAGTGGTACTGCCCAAATTGAATAATGGAATTGTCCATTTTAGAAATTTAGCTGGGTAAAGGTAAAGTTTATTTATTTTCTAATCTTTATTAAAGTTTACACACAGTCAAAGAAGACTTATCTCTAATGCATAAATAAAATGTATCATCACAATTATTTGGTTGAAGTCTATATGTTAAACTAGTGTCATGATCATTTATCAACATTATCTTTTAACAAGAAGCTGCGTTCAATAAACGCTTGATGCCCCCTGTGGCATCCTTGTCGATAAAAAGCAACCTAAGTCCAAAACGAGGTCAAGGTCAAACTGAGGTCAGGTGATGTTTGAAGATGAGGAATGGTCACATTTACATCTGCATTAGTATCAAGTCATTCTAGTAAGGGGTATTGATGCTAGAGGAAACGGTCCCATTTGGTTAACTAAGAGACGGCCCATACAAAGCAACCCAAGACCAAAACTAGGTCAAGGTCAATGTCAAACTGAGGTCAGGTGATGTTTGTAGATGAGGAATGGTCACAGGTTACATCTGCATTAGTATCAAGTCATTCCAGTGAGAGGCATTGATGCTAGACGAAACGGTCCCATTTGGTTAACCTCGTACGGACGGACAAACAGATGGACAGGACAATCACTATATGCCTCCCGCATCAGTAGATGCCGGGGGCATAAAAACAATTCATTTATTTTGCTTTAGTTAGATTTTAAGTCACACCAACAAAGTTTAGGTCGACTTTCAAGATTTCACGCACAAGGGAAGCCTGAGTAGAACCACCAACCTACTTTAAGCCCAGCTGGACAGCTTCCTCACATAAAAGAATTCATTATCCCAAGTGAGGTTGCAAACCAACAGTGGTATAGGGTAAGAGATTCAAAGTAAGTACACTTAACCACTCGAAACCTTTCATGGACTTAATAAGCCTTTAATTGTTATTCATATTACATGGAAACAACTCGTTGACATTTCTTTCCTTAACCTACCTTCTGTAATTCTGTTTGATCAAACACTTCTCTAATCGTCTCCCTGTGTATCTCCCTCACTTCTACAGGTCTGTTCTCCCTATATATCAATAATAAGCTTTATAAATGATATTCTAAGCAAAAACTGACCTAACGTAAGTCTTTGTTCTTTTTTTTTATCATGGGATTAACGCCATTTTCTAATAGTAGCTCAGTTAACAGCAGTCAGTAAACCTACTCAGATTGATCCTTGACACCCAACCAGTACATTTTCCAGATCTAGCTCACAACTTTCCTACATGAATAATGATGGAGAACATTTGACATAATTATAAAATCTTCTCTTTTTGCCTCTTGATTCAAAATCTACATATTAAAAAAGAAACCTAAATATACAGCATTATCTTTGTCATCAAACACTTTCACCTATTTCTTATAAGTCTTGAAGACAATGCAAACAGCAAAACTCTCCAAATATGAGAAATGACAGAAGTTTCAAGCTATCACCTGCTTCAACAAAGAAAGTTATAAGATCAGATAGTAAATGCATACCTTGGAGAAGCTGCATATCCTGCACCAGCCACAGGTGCTGCCATTGGCTCTCTCTTACTGTCCAAACTGTAATGCAGTAAAAACTAGGTCACATTTCTAGTTCTGAATAGTCTTAAAAAATCAGTAACCTTACCTTCAAAGTACCTACAATAGTTCTACGGTAGATTGTGCTCCAAAATGATCAATACGGTGCTGAAGTTATGAGTTTGTTTGGCTTTAAGTCATACCAATACAATGTATGTTAAAATAATGTTGACTTTATAAATTATACTATAAAGGACCCATTGCTCGTCCTAATATTATTTCAGGAGCAAGGAGGAACCTTGGAAAAAAAACATCAACAATCTGTACAAAATCCAGCTTTCTTATCTATAGGAATTCTACATCCCAGAGAGGTCACTGAAAGTGATCTGAAGTCAGTAACTGGAACCACTTGGCCATGGAGACCTTGCTAAAGTTCTTGACGGGTCGCCAAACTCAACTTTACACTTTAGGGATCCTTACCTTTCCTCTGACGGTTCTTGTTCCTCTTCAATTTCTTCCTCTATCTCAATGTCAGCCTCACCCTCCTTCTCCCCTTCAAAGTCTCCCTCCACAACATTTTCCTCCTCTTCCTCAACAACAACATCATCATCATCATCTTCTTCCTCCTCTTCTTCTTCTTCATCAACATTTTCAGTGTCATCAACACTATCAAGAAAATATATCATTTTAATATTAAATTATTGTCAAATTTCTTTATGGAAAATCAAACATTCCTCTTACATGGAAGCGGCTACTGTAAAATCATTTAATTTTGTGGGCATGAAATTTCATAGTTTTCGTCAAACTACAATTTCATGGGGAAATGATTTCGTTGATTTCAACTTTTGAACATAAAATTATTGGAAATTTTACTTGTTTGATGGGCTTTAATTTCGAGGATTGGCTCAACCATGAAAATTAGACCCCCACGAATATTAATGTTTTCACAGTAACCCAACTCACATACCTGAATTTCTCACCAGTAATGAAAGTTCCCTGCCAGTGACTGACAACTTGCAAAACTACGACTACAGGTGAAGATAGAACAACTTGATGCTTTATCATTGTATAAACAACTTTAACCTCAATATACATGCCACACTTATTTTTAAAGTGTTTTTTATATATAATTATACTGAAATAGACTTAATGGTATTCAATTAATGTAATTAAAGAAAATGAATAGAACGAAGCTTACGTTTCTCCAGTCCCGCCCACATCAGGTGGTTTAGGCCAGGCCCTCAAACTAGACTCTGCACTATCGCCCATCTGGCCAGTATCCTGTAATGATACAAAACAAAATACTGCAGAACCCACAGAAACCTTTACTGCTTATTGCAAATCAGTAGATTAAATATCTTCACCAGTATAAGATTATTTCACTTGTAGAAAATATTTATTACCTAACACAGCATACTTTCAAAAATAATTAAAGTCCAACTCACATGTATCTGAATCTCTAAAAAGCAGGCCTTTTGACAGTATTTATAAATAGACCTACAATGATAAAATGATTTTTTAACTTTCTTTGATGGGGCCCTTGGCTACATACTACCTAAATACTGAGAATTTCCTCACACAAGATTCCAACCTGAAATGGCTACAGAAAACACTGAAAGGTAACAAATCCCCAAAATATGATCTTTCTGATCATTTCTTCAACTGTTTTCTTTTAATAGTTTAAAACTATCAGGACTCTCCACCAGAACAGAATTAGCTTAATGACTTACCTCCCTTTCTTCAAATGGTTGTGTCCCCTCTGCTGGTCCTTCAGAGAACCCGTCCTGGTCCTCTCCCATCACCTCGGCAACTTCCTCATCCATCTCATCATAGGAGCTCTGTGACTTGCCATGCACTCTTCCTTCAGATACCTCATATGCACCAGTGCTCTCTGTACTATCCAGGGATACCATCTAAAACAACAAAATGCACCTAGAAAAAGTTGTCTATACCTGGGTTTCAAAATATTTGTCATTTCTGGGCATCATGAAAGCAAAAAGGTTTCAAATTTAGGCTTACTTAAATCATATCTGATTTGATGACAATAGAAGCACTTAATAACTGAATTCAAACTGTTAAATTTACTCTGTTCCCATCCACAAACTTAAGTTTGAATTTAGTGTGATTACCATAAAATCCTGGTACCTCATATCTTTCCAAGTACAAGTTGAAAATGTATGTGGTGAAATAATATGGAGCAACCTTGCTTTCTTATATCCTTTAGTAAGTTCATAAAATTGACATTTTTTTTTTTATTTTCCAAAATACAGTGTCTCTACTTGTCAACAGCAAAATCATATCAAAGTAATTATGCTCCACATTCTACAATCCTGAACTCTTTAAACAATCTTTGATGATTTAAAGTTATTCACTTTCAACTGCACTCACTTTTCTTTTGTACAAAGCAGTGAGGCACTGTTACAAAGAAATGAGCACCTTCCTTACCTGTAAATCTCTTTTCTCGGAACACTTCTGCTGAAAGAAGTCATCTACTTCTTGAGTTTCTTCTGGTGTCGGAGTTGCTTCCCTTACTTCAGGCTCTCTGGCAGTGGAGGTAGGTGTAGCCAGTTCATGCTCTTCACTGGAGGTTACAGGTGGGAGGGGAACAGATGAAGGTGTTGTTTCACTTTTGGCTGTGGATGGAGACTGGGGCTCCATCTTGGGTGTGGTCGGAGTCTGGGTGATAGTGCTTCCAGAGCTGCTCCTTGGAGACAGGAAGTCATCATTCATTGCAGATACCTGAGTGAAACTGCTTGTACTTGACATACTACCCCTAACTGTATCAAGCAAACTATCATCCGGGTACTGTTTCCTGGAAAAGTATAAGCCACGCATTCAAACAATCTATGATGACCAACAGCACGTAACCAATTACATACTTGTCTAAAAACTATACTTCTAATCTTAATTCTGAAAAAATATGATTTTGAATGGCTACACCAAGCCTGCGTAGTCTGAAGATCTCCTTTTTGATGATGTAACTCAAAGCTTAAACGTTGGAGCAAAATCCCAAATGTAAGCAAGCACAAGTATAAATATTAAACCTCCATAAACATGTTAACTTTAAGTATTAATTGAATTCTAGCTGAAGAATAAGAAAGGAGACAGTATGTAGCCTAAAACAGATTAAAAGCAAAAAGCAAATCTTAATGGTGAAAGGTTATACCTAGGGCTTGAGGTAAAAGCATCTGGTGTAAGAAGCATTGGCTGCCCATGGGCATGGTCTGGAACAGCGCCAGAAAACGAATCACTCTTGTCATGTTCCCCACTACCGTCTACATTCATACTGATGTCTGACAGTCCATCAACAACTCCGCCTTCACTCTGGGATATTGAACTGACGGACGGTGGCGGAGGCTGAGGAGCCGAGGACTCGGGTTTGAATCTGATAAGTAGCTCCTGTAGGGCCTTAGGGTGGACGGTATAAAGTTTGATCTGAACAGAGATACTTGATGTACTCTCTTCAACTTTTCTATCTTCATCATCTAACTCTTCTTTGTCAATCTCACCTGAAATTATTAAGATCATAATGCTAAAGACATACAATGACTGCTCAATATATTAACTTTTTTCTGCCTGGTAAATGGTCAGTGCTTTTTTTGGACTGTTTTCAAGACTGAAATATATGTATTTCCCCTATTTTGACAAAAACTTCTCTAAGTTTTACTCTCTTTTTTTTTTTTTACATATCCCAACCAAAAACTCTTTATACATCTACATAAGTATGTAAAACACAAGATAATATGCTTTAAAAGTCATTTTCTTCCAACAGTAACATATTTATGAAAAACACTTTTTACATTAGGACATGATTTTCCCCCTGTTTTCTTCGTTAAGACATGGCTTTCACTTCCTAATGGGCCCTGCCGCCCTTTCATCAAAACTGACAAAAAACTTCTGGTAGTACTGACCTTAATTATATCTTTTAAATCAAAATCATGAGCCCAGTTTCCTTTTTTTCTGGTAAAGATTTAATAGCAGACTTCAACCAGCAATCATGTTACTAGGTGAATGAAATACATATCAAGTGGACTTGAAAAGAATATGTAACTGCACATACTATTATGAATGAAAAAAAAAATTCAAATCCTGTTTTCACTATGGAGGCCAGAAAGACCTCGTGAGGTTAAAATATATACCTGTTGTTATTTCATCGAGATGCGAGTCATCTCCTTTGGACTTTTTCAGTCTTTTGGTTCCCGCATCTAATATGGCAAAGCTAAGACAAGGCTGGGCTAAAGTGAACTCTGACACTGAACTCACATGAGCAGTATTCTGTTCACTATCTTGATGTAATTGTAGCACATAGAGGACCTTATGATAGAAACAAACAACACAGAGCATTAATATTTCAAGAAATATATCAATAGCAGATTTAAAATATCTTTTTAACATAATTAACCCTTATCCTGCTGAATTTTTAGAATGAACTTGTCCATCTTTCAATCTGGACAGTACCATTAACTGTTAAAAGGGGTGCATACAAAAAGGAGACTGACTGAATGGTGTACAGTGCAGACCATGATCAGACTGCATGGATGTGCAGGCTGATCATGATCTACACTAGTCGCAAAGGCAGAATCAATTGTGTCCAGCACGATTAAGGTTAACACATTTTCAAAAACCATACTTCTCATAATGTTATTTATTTACTACATCTTTCAGCCAAGAGTTTCATCACCGAAGTAGAAGGAAGAGGTTGCAAAGTACAGGGAGTGGGGGACAGGTTCTCCCATTTAGAACTTTATTTCCTACTAGAAAAGTAGCTATTTTCTATTTTATGCATTTTAAGGACTAATTTCAAATTGACAATAAAACTGAAGGAGCAAGCAAGGAATTACGAATAATTATCAAACTGTTCCAAAATTTCATTGGCCACAATGTAAATGACAAACCAAAAGGAAATAAAGAATGGATAAAATTGTTTACATACATTTCTTTTTATATCTGAAAGAATGAAGAATTTGGCACTAAGGTCTAATGAAGCTTTCATACATGGCTCCAAACTAAAATTGGATGGTAAACCTGGTGGACACAGAAACCTGAAATTATAAAGATTATAATAATTCATGCATTCTAGTGAATTCTTCTAATAAGTTACATAATTAAACAAGAGCTGTCACTAATGGTGACAAATGCCCCCGCAGCACCTTGACCTTTGACCTAGTGACCCCAAAGTCAGTAGGGGTGGTGTACTCAATAAGTATTATCAGCATGTGAAGTTTGAAGGTCCTGGGTGCAGTGGTTCGCATGTAAAGTGCCTTCATGCAAAAAGTTAACGTTTGCCCCTGTGACCTTGACCTTTGATCTGGTGACCCCAAAGTCAGTAGGGGTGGTGTACTCATTCAATACTATCAGCACGTAAAGTTTGAAGGTCCTGTGTGAAGTGGTTTGCGAGTAAAGTGCCTTCATGCAAAAAGTTAATGTTGGCCCCTGTGACCTTGACCTTTGACCTGGTGACCCCAAAGTCAGTAGGGGTGGTGTACTCAATAAGTACTATCAGCATGTGAAGTTTGAAGGTCCTGGGTGCAGTGGTTCGCGAGTAAAGTGCCTTCATGCAAAAAGATAACGTTGGCCCCTGTGACCTTGACCTTTGACCTGGTGACCCCAAAGTCAGTAGGGGTGGTGTACTCAATAAGTACTATCAGCAAGTGAAGTTTGAAGGTCCTGGGTGAAGTGGTTCGCGGGTAAAGTGCCTTCATGCAAAAAGTTAACGTTGGCCCCTGTGACCTTGACCTTTGGCCTGGTGACCCCAAATTCAGTAGGGGTGGTGTACTCAATAAGTACTATCAGCATGTGAAGTTTGAAGGTCCTGGGTGAAGTGGTTCGTGAGTAAAGTGCCTTCATGCAAAAAGTTAACATTGGCCCCTGTGACCTTGACCTTTGACCTGGTGACCCCAAAGTCAGTAGGGGTGGTGTACTCAATAAGTACTATCAGCATGTGAAGTTTGAAGGTCCTGGGTGCAGTGGTTCGCGAGTAAAGTGCCTTCATGCAAAAAGTTAACGTTGTGACGAACGAACTAACGAACGAACGGACGGACAGTTGAAAACTAATATGCCTCCCTTTGGGGGCATAAAAAAGAAAACTGTCTAGTAATAATAACATTCCTCTATCCAAAAGGCATTTGTTGCATCTGCTGTTGAAGGAACCAACATGCTTTTTATTTACTGGAACAAAACTGAAGGGCGGGCATATTCTCAAACCCATTATCGCATAAAAAAGTCTCTTTACTTTTCTAAGTGAATGTAGAGTCTATCCTACTGACAGTAAGAAATAAACAAGAGGACCATGATGGTCCTGAATCGCTCACCTCTTCCCACATGACCCAGTTTTGAGTATGACGTCGTTTTTTCTATTATTTGACATAGTGACCTAGTTTTTGAGCTCATGTGACCCAGTTTTGAACTTGACCTAGATATTATCAAGATAAAAATTCAGACCAATTTTCATGAAGATCCATTGAAAAATATGGTCTCAAGAGAGGTCACAAGGTTTTTCTATTATCTGACCTATTGACCTAGTTTTCGAAGGTACCTGACCCTGTTTTGAACTTTATCTAGATATCATCAAGGTGAACATTCTCACTAATTTTCATGAAGATCTCATGAAAAATATGGCCTCTAGAGAGGTCACAAGGTTTTTCTATTTTTATACCTACTGGCCTAGTTTTTGACCGCATGTGACCCAGTTTCAAAACTGACCTAGATATCATCAAGGTGAACATTCAGATCAATTTTCATGAAGATCCATTGAAAAATATGGCCTCTAGAGAGGTCAAAAGATTTTAATAATTTTAGACCTTCTGACCTAGTTTTTGACCGCAGTTGACCTAGTTTCAAACTTGACCTAGATATCATCAAGATGAACATTCAGACCAACTTTCATACAGATCCCATGAAAAGTATGGCCTCTAGAGAGGTCACAAGGTTTTTTTATTCTTTGACCTACTGACCTAGTTTTTTAAGGCACGTGACCCAGTTTCGAACCTGACCTAGATATCATCAAGGTGAACATTCTGACCAATTTTTATGGAGATCCATTCACACGTATGGCCTCTAGAGAGGTCACAATGTTTTTCTATTTTTAGACCTACTGACCTAGTTTTTGACCACACATGACCCTGTTTCGAACTTGACCTAGATATCATCAAGATGAACATTCAGACCAATTTTCATACAGATCCCATGAAAATTATGGCCTTTAGAGAGGTCACAAGGTTTTTCTATTATTTGACCTACTGACCTAGTTTTTGATGGCACGTGACCCACTTTCGAACTTGATCTAGATATCATCAAGATGAACATTCAGACCAACTTTCATACAGATCCCATGAAAAATATGGCCTCTAGAGAGGTCACAAGGTTTTTCTATTATTTGACCTACTGACGTAGTTTTTGAAGGCACATGACCCACTTTCGAACTTGACCTAGATATCATCAAGGTGAACATTCTGACCAATTTTCATGAAGATCTCATGAAATATATGGCCTCTAGAGAGGTCACAAGGTTTTTCTATTTTTAGACCTACTGACCCAGTTTTTGACCGCATGTGACCCAGTTTCGAACCTGACCTAGATATCACCAAGATGAACATTCAGACCAACTTTCATACAGATCCCATGAAAAATATGGCCTTTAGAGAGGTCACAAGGTTTTCTATTATCTGACCTACTGACCTAGTTTTTGATGGCACGTGACCCAGTTTCGAACTTGACCTAGATATCATCAAGGTGAACGTTCTGACCAATTTTCATGAAGATCTTGTGAAATATATGGCCTCTAGAGAGGTCACAAGCTTTTTCTATTTTTAGACCTACTGACCTAGTTTTTGAAGACACGTGACCCAGTTTCGAACTTGACCTAGATATCATCAAGGTGAACATTCTGACCAATTTCCATGAAGATCTTATGAAATATATGGCCTCCAGAGAGGTCACAAGGTTTTTCTATTTTTAGACCTACTGACCTAGTTTTTGACGGCACGTGACCCAGTTTCGAACTTGACCTAGATATCATCAAGATGAACATTCTGACCAATTTTCATGAAGATCTTGTGAAATATATGGCCTCTAGAGAGGTCACAAGGTTTTTCTATTTTTAGACCTACTGACCTAGTTTTTGATGGCACGTGACCCAGTTTCGAACTTGACCTAGATATCATCAAGATGAACATTCTGACCAACTTTCATAAAGATCCCATGAAAAATGTGACCTCTAGAGTGGTCACAAGCAAAAGTTTACGGACGGATGCACGGACGCACGCACGGACGGACGACGGACACCGCGCGATCACAAAAGCTCACCTTGTCACTTTGTGACAGGTGAGCTAAAAACAAGAAGGCCATGATGGCCCTACAAAACTTAACATGTTCATAATAGAAATTGATGGAAAATAAAAAATGACCAGGGTGGTGGGGGTGAATGGGAGTGGGTACATAACTTCACATGTTGTTGATAAATTTTTCCTATAAGTCAATGGACCCCTCAAGCTTGGCATATATTGACCCAGGGTCATGATTTGAATAATCTTGGTAGAAAACCACTAGAGCATGCCACATACTAAATATCTAAGCTCTGGGCCTTATGGTTTGAGACAAGAATTCTTTGAAGGTTTTTCTCTATACAAGAATATTTAAACCATGTGCCCCTCTCCCCTGGGTAGGGCCAGTTTTAACCCCAGGGGATAATTTGATCAATCTTGGTAAAGACTACTACACAATGCTACATATAAAATATCAAAGCTATAGGCCCTGTGGTTGTGTACAAGTTTTCCAAGGGTGGTGCCATATTTGACCCTAGATAATCAGATGACCTCTAGATGATACTACATACAAAATATCAAAGCCGTAGGCCCTGTGGTTTTGGACAAGAAGATTTTCAAAGTCTTTCCCTAAAGAAGTCTATATAAACCATGTGACCCCCAGGACGGGCTATATTTGACCCTAGGGGGATAATTTGAAAACTCTTGTTAGAGGACCTCTAGATGATGCTACATACCAAACATCAAAGCCCTAGGCCCTGTGGTTTTGGACAAGAAGATCTTCAAAGTTTTCCTTATATAAATTTATATAAATCATGTGACCCCCAGAGCGGGACCATATTTGACCCCAGGGGGATAATTTCAATATTCTTAATAAAGGACCACTAGATGATGCTACATACCAAACATCAAAGCCCTAGGACCTGTGGTTTTAAACAAGATTTTAAAAGTTTTTCCTTTCTGTTGCCATGGCAACCAGACTTCTGTATGGAATTCAATTCTTTCAACAATTTCTTAAGACCAACCAAGGAACATCCCTGTGAAGTTTCATCAAAATTGGTCTGGTGGTTTAGGAGATGTTGTATAAAGGCAAGTGTGGACGGATGGATGGACGCCAGACAGTGAGCGATCACAACAGCTCACCCTGAGCACAAAGGTGCTCAGGTGAGCTAATAAAATAATCTGCATATTCTCCATATTGCTACCTATGGCCCACATTTCATAAAAACTATTTTGTACTTCTAAAGTAATGACAGAATCCACCACTTACGACTGTGAGACAGACAAACATGAATGGAGAGAAAAACAGAAAGATAAAATTCTTTGCACCTCAAAGTCATCTCAAATCCCAATTTGCGAGACTGGCAAACTGATAGATGGGTCAATCGGTGAACTGAATTAAATTTTAAAACATCTGCATTGATCTATATCCAAACCTCTTTCGGGAAGAAACCAAATCTGGTCATTTTCCACCTCAATTTGAACAAAAATATTATTCTAAGATAATAAATATAATCATTCTATAATTTGTTTAACAAACTCTATTCGTTCTATCAAATTTAACGAACTCTATTCGTTCTATCAATAAGTTATCTTTCAAAAAATGAGAATTCAAACCTGTTTCAGACACCACAGGGAACCTTTTAACAAAATAACAGCAATCTGTGATCATCAAACTGATTGAATTTTTGTCCAAATGCTCAGTGGTTATTTCATGTTAAATGCTTTTTTTAACAGTATTTCAGTTAAATAATGCTGACAAAGCATCTTTGAGATCACTTGCTACACATGCAGATCAAACTCCACTCCTACTTTCTCCATAAAGGGCTGCCTACTCAGTGTCTGAGTAAATGTAACTTATACTGAATACATACATTGTACATGAAGTTTTTACCTGATGGTTTGAAGACAATTCCATGACTCACAGCTCCAGATTTTGATCTCCTGGTTGTTATTAGCCCCAGTCACAGCAAACTTCCAAAACTGAGCGCTGAAAATAAAATATTTGGAAAATTCTGTGAAATCATACAATTTTGTTGGAATCAAACTTTGCTACAGTTTGTGCATTTCAAATTTATAAGCATTTGAGCCGTGCCATGAGAAAACCAACATAGTGGGTTTGCGACCAGCATGGATCCAGACCAGCCTGCGCATCCGCGCAGTCTGGTCAGGATCCATGCTGTTCGCTTTCAAAGCCTATTGCAATTAGAGGAACTGTTAGCCAACAGCATGGATTCTGACCAGACTGCGCCGATGCGCAGGCTGGTCTGGGTCCATGCTGGTCGCAAACCCACTATGTTGGTTTTCTCATGGCACGGCTCATTTAATATATTCACTTTGGGTTTAATTTTGTAGATTGATGAAGCAACAAAATTCATGAAATTTAGTCCCCCATCAATAAAATTTATTTCACAGTTAGTATATTTTACTTGTATGAAGCGCAGATACTGAAAAAATACTACTTTATAGACAAAACAGTATCCAGTGTTTCACTAAAAGCAAATTTTTAGCAGTATTTAAATTACAGATGATACTCCATTATTACTTTTAAGAAAACTTGCATTTCAACATTCTTGTCACAAATAAATGAAATGATCTTGCCTTGTAAAGCATGAGTCCCATGATGACACATGGCTAACCAGACTTTCACAGTTTAAAACAATTTTTGCCAAATAGCCTTGAAAATTGACCTGCAGATTCAGAGGAGAAGAGTTTCCAAGTTTTCCATACAGCTATACAGGGAAAACTAGTTCAACCCCGGCAGCTGTGTCTTTCACAATTCAAGATGGCTTTTACCAATAGAGGGTTCATCAAAGGAACATTTATGTGAAATTATTTTAATATTGGACCAACTGTTCAGGAAGAGATTATTGCTCTATATTTAGCACTGACAGCCATGTTTTTGACAAAAAAATAATTTGTCTAATCTTAGTGAAGGGTCACCCAAGAATCAATTGTGTAAAATTGTGTTAAAAATTAAAAACTGGATAGTTTTGGCAGTCCCCACTATATACATAGTCATGTGGTGGCCATGTTTTTTGATGAATTAAAGTCATTTGAACAATCTTGGTAAATAGTCACCAACAGAACATTTCAAAATCAGAGCAGTGGTTTAGGAGATGTTTGAAATTTGTCTGCTTTTAGCTCTGGTAACCAAGAGGAACTATTTGAGCAACTTTGGAAGACGATTTCCCAAGGAACATTCTGGCAAAGATCCATCAATTTCCAACTAATGGTTTAATGTTGTTGGAAGATGATGTTAAAGGACAACAGCGAGTGATCAAAATAGCTTACCTTGAGTATGTAGTGCTCTGGAGAGCTAATAAAAGTGGAATGAGAAGACTGCAAGTACGGCCTTTCAAGCCCTAGTTCTCCATCAGAAAGTTTGATAAACATAGTCCAATTAGTTATATAACTCATTCTTCAATAAAGAAACAAGAGCTGTCACTATTGGTGACAAATGCCCCCGATGTAGGCCCAAGAATGCCACAGTTGTATGCGCAAAAGATCACATATCATTTTGTGACCTTGACCTAAGAGGCCTCGGTCATAAGTGTGACACATCTTCTCAATATGGTTAACATTTGTGTCAAATTATTTTCAAATCCCTTGATAAATGGCAGAGTTATGGACCAGACAAGAAACACCTTTGACTTCTAAGTGTGACCTTGACCTTGGAGCTAGGGGTCTGGGCCTTGCTCATGACACGTCATCACATTATGAGGAACATTTATGCCAAGTAATTTCATTATCCCTTAATAAATGGCAGAGTTATTGACCGGTCACGAAACATACCCTGTTAACCTTTGACCTCTAAGTGTGACCTTGACCTTGGAGCTAGGGGTCTGGGTCTTGCTCATGACACGTTGTCTCATTATGGTAAACATTTATGCCA
Source organism: Mercenaria mercenaria (assembly GCF_021730395.1). Taxonomy (NCBI): domain Eukaryota; kingdom Metazoa; phylum Mollusca; class Bivalvia; order Venerida; family Veneridae; genus Mercenaria; species Mercenaria mercenaria. Next base: position 20,741,212 of record NC_069366.1, on the reverse strand, counting down.
AGTTGTTTCAAAATCCCTTCATGGATGGCAGAGTTATTGACCGGAAACGAAACAGACCATGTTGACATTTGACCTCTAAGTGTGACCTTGACCTTGGAGCTAGGGGTCTGGGTCTTGCGCATGACATGTCGTCTCATTATGGTGAACATTTATGCCAAGTTATTTTAAAATCCCTTTATGGATGGAAGAGTTACAGCCCGGACAAGAATTTACCGGACGTACGTATGGACACCCATACGATTCATGAATTAGGTGGTCATTCCATTGTCTGAAAACTCACGCACGCACAGACGGATGGACAGTGCGATTTTAATATACCAACCTTCGGGGGCATAAAAATTTTATAAACTGTTTTTGAAAAGTTAAAATTTTATAAACTGTTTTGGAAAAGTTAAATCCACGAGATAAAACTTACTCGGGGCTACAGTTTTTGTGATCATCTAAGAAGAACAAACATGACATTGGCTTGCCATTATGTGGCTTCCACTGGTGTAAGCACCTGAAAATAATAACAATAATATCAAATTCAAACATATGAGTTATCTTTACTTTTGGTGTTATTTTCCCATCTTAGATCTGTGGTAGCATACAAAAAGTTGATCATGAACCTTAACAAGCCAGTGGTTGTATGATTGCAAGGTTTCCATCCGGGATGACCATTTTGACTGGTAAATATTCTTGAAGCATTTTAAAAAGTATGTCTGAACATTTTAGATGTCTATTCTGTAATTCATTACCTTCACAACAAATATCTTATCGATCTGTTTTGGGTTTAGCAATGTTCTGAAACACCACTTCAGTTATGAAAGGCCAGGCATTTAATGTATAACCAGTGCTAATTTGTTCTCGGCAAGTAACTGCCAAATTCTTAACAAAAGGATCATGATGACCCTGGATCGCTCACCTGAGTAATATGAGCTACATGTTTCAAATGTCAAACTGATGATTTTTAGAATTTTTTTGGAAGATTTTCCGATGTACAATCAAGTAACACCTGGGGCGGGGCCAATTTTACCCCGGGGGTCATGATTTGATCAAAGTTTGTAGAAGTCTACTAGGCAATGTAACAGATCAAATATCTAAGACCTAGGCCTTCTGGTTTATTTTTAGCAAATTTATGAAGATTTGCCTATGCACAATCAAGTAACCCCTGGGCCTGGGTCAATTTGACCCTGGGGGGGTCAAGATTTGAACAAATTTTGTAGAGGTCCACTAGGCAATGCTACATGTCAAATATCTAAGCTCTAGGCCTTCTGGTTTATTCTTAGAAAATTTTGAAGATTTTTCTATGTACAATCAAGTAACCCTATGGGGCGGGGTCAATTTAACCCCGGGGGTCATGATTTGAATAAATTTTGTAGAAGTCTACTAGGCAATGCTACATGTCAAATATCTAAGATCTAGGCCTTCTAGTTTATTTTTAGAAAATTTTTGAAGATTTTCCTATGTAAAATCAAGTGACCCCTGGGGCGGGGGTCATGATTTGAACAAATTTTGTAGAGGTTCACTAGGCAATGCTACATGTGAAATATCTAAGCTCTAGGCCTTCTGGTTTATTTTTAGAAAATTTTTGAAGATTTTCCTATGTAAAATCAAGTGACCCCAGGGGTCATGATTTGAACAAATTTTGTAGAGGTCCACTAGGCAATGCTACATGTCAAATATCTAAGCTCTAGGCCTTCTGGTTTATTTTTAGAAAATTTTGAAGATCTGGCATTATTTGAACAATTTTGGTAGCGGACTACTAGGCAATGCATCATACCAAATATCAAAAGCCTAGGTCATGTGGTTTTTGACAAGAAGATTTTTAAAGTTTTTTTGTCCTATATAAGTCTATATATTACTTGGGACCCCCAGGGCAGGGCCTCCTTTCACCCAAGGGGTACATTTTGAACAATTTTGGTTGAGAACCATAAGACAATGCGACAAACCAAATATCAAAGGTTTTCAGACAAAAGGATTTTTAACATTTTTTTCCAATATAAGTCTATGTAAAACTTGGGACCCCTGGGGCGGGGCCATATTTGACCCTAGGGGAATAACTTGAACAATCTATGTAGAGGACCACCAGATGATGCTGCATACCAAATATCAAAGTCCTAGGCCGTGTGGTTTTGTACAAGAAGATTTTCAAAGTTTTCCCTATATAAGCCTATATAAACTATGTGATCCCCAGGGCGCGGCCAAATTTGACCATAGGGGGATAATTTGAACAATCTTGGTAGAGGACCATTAGATGATGCTACACATCAAAGCCTAGGCCCTGTGGTTTTTGACAAGAAGATTTTTAAAGTTTTTCCTTTCAGTTGCCATGGTAACCAGAGTTCTGCATGGAATTCAATTCTTTGAACAATTTTGAAAGGTGGCTAAACAAGGATCATTCCTGTGAAGTTTGGTGTAATTCTGCTCAGTGGTTTTCAAGAAGAAGATTTTTTTAGAAAATGTTGACAGACACACAACGGACGACGGACATTGAGCGGTCACAAAAGCTCACCACGAGCCTTTGGCTCAGGTGAGCTAAAAAACAGGACATCGCTATCAGATTAAGAAATTGACAAAGTATTATGCTATAACACTATTTTACTTTATCACATATATATTATGTTCTTCTAAAAAATTCATCTTGATCCCAATAATTAATTTTTTTTCAATATGAAGTATTTCAATTCTATCATTTTTAACCCTCACAAGTGATACTGACATTAACATATGAGCTGCGCCATGGAAAAACCAACATAGTGGCTTTGCGACCAGCATGGATCCAGACCAGCCACTATGTTGGTTATTCATGGCGCGGCTCATATAAACAGCAAACTAAAAAGTGTGAAATTTGTTAAAATTAGTCAGAAGGGTTCTTAAACTGCACCCTCAGCAAAGGGTTCAGGCCAACTGTAAAAGCCGTTTTATTTCAAACGATCTTAAGATATAAAGTTAGAACAAAACATTTATGAAATATTCTCAATGAACAAGCAAGTTTACCTTGGTGATGTTTGTTCATGCATGTACACCTGAAAGAATTTAACTTCACCATCAATACTAGCTGTAGCAAGGGCAGTACCATCGGGTGAAAATGCTGCATCCATAATTGGCTGTAAATCAAAATTAAATTACGTGAATATACCCACTGGACTTTGTATCAATAAGCAAATATACTGGCAACTTCCCTGTATTTGACAATGTAAAGAACTTCCCCATACCTGCTAATGTAAAGAACTTCCCCATACTTGATAATGTAAAGAACTTTCCCACATTTGACAATGTAAAGAAAAATAATCAGAATTTTATTACCTAAGGTTAATAATATTCACAGTTAAATTTTCTTCCAAGTATTCAAAAATATCTTTATTCTTCCTTACATGAAATTAGATACATCATAGATGTAAGTTGCTGAAAGGCCCAACTTAATGGTTTAAAAAAAAACAATTCTCTGCAGAACAAACTTTTCTTCAGACATGGAACAAACATGATGAATCATTTTCCTTGGCCTTAAAACAGTATGTGATAAAATAAATTGGGTGTGAAAACTAATGGCATCATACCTTTACATGGCTATTGATCTGTATCAGGCCTGTTTCAACATCTTGTGGGTACAATGGCCCCAAGCCATATTCTTTTGTTACCAGATCAATACTCCAAATCTCTGCCTACATAAATAAACTCATCTGTACTTTTATCTTGGCAAAATCAGATACAAATGTCCATCATCTTTTCATATTCTCTTTCCTTTTAAAGAAACTGCTGTTAAACATAAGGTCAATATCTTTTGTTTCAAAACCTTTATTGTTTTGTGTTGTGCAGATGTTTTGTATAGAAGTCATTAACTAAGACAAATGTGAAAATATTGCATCTGTTGTTCATTTGCTTAGAGATTTCTATCTTACACTGAAACAAAAATGCACTCTCTACCTCCATCTCATGAAGACCTTTCTCTTAGACTTACTCAGAAATCAAAATTTTTGTAAGTAAAAAAAAAGTTGCTCCCTTTCTATTCCTTCACTGTCCATATGAACTTTTAATTCCACATTTTCATGTACTTTTTCATCTAATAAAGTATTGTCCTGGATCATCATAAGGTACAATGCCCAGCATGCCCATTCACGCACTGCAGTACGTGAATCACGCACAAAATATCAAATGCACGCATAAAAATCACTTGTTGGGGGTACATGCACGCAGAAATTCGGAACCCCAGTTCAGCTGCCAAATCGCTGTTTATTTCATCGCGCACTTGCCAATTGTTTGGTATGGTCTAAAACGCAGATCCGGTCCACGAACGTTATAGTTTCGTTTCCATCACCGAATTCTCGCCGTAATTGTCGTCCCGTAATTCACTAATTGTCAGCTGTATAGAGGGATTTGGTAAATGTTTTAGTCGGACGTCACACGGGTCGTGTGCAAAAAAGAATGGATACGAGACGCAGAAGGGCATTTTAGCTTTAATAAACTCAGCAAAAGGTTAACAGTATTTTATTTTTCGATATTTAACTGCAATTTTGATACACATTGCATATCTGTAATAGTTTGGGCATTTATTATTGATGGACGAATTTTACCAGTCTTCAGTTGACTGTATGTTATTTCGGACGAATCGTGTTCCGTTCACGAAATTGGGAATTCATGAACTTTGCTGAAAACTTATTTATATTTAGTATAATATAGGGAGGGGTCTTTTGATTCAGAATTTCCTATCTTAACTTTGGAAAAACATTTTATATTTTCTAAAATTATCTCATCTGTTATACCCCACCCACGAGAGTTCTGTATGAAAAAAAAAACAAAAAAAAACATGTAAATACAAATTTCAGTAGTTAAATAGAAAATTTTCAGATCTGCCATGTAGTGTACCCCCAAATTTTGAAGTGTACCCCTATTTTGCAAAAGCAGGGGGTACATGTACCCTCAACTTTAAAAATGAGTGGGCATGCTGAATGCCTTCCTATCAAAATTTCTTTTCAAATAAATGAAGGGAGGTAATCAGAAGTAAAAAAGATTGATAAAACTGCTGATCCAGTCTCGACAAGAAAAAATGACCAAAAATCTTTGAACTTTGAGGGTGATCTTGACCATTTATCAAGAGGTCTTGGCCATGAGCACAAGTGGTCTTATGTGGAACAAATAAGCCAAGAAAAATCAAAGTCACTAGATGGATGAAGTTACTGACTAAACACAAAAGAGGTAGTTAATATTTGAACTCTGTGTGGCCTTCACCTTTGAACTATGAATTTGAGTATTGTGTGCAATGCCTCAACTCATTATAGGGTACATTTAAGCAAAGTTCTATTAAAATCCCTTGATGAATGGCAGAGTTAAAGACAGGGCAAAACTGGGAATCCCTGACAGAATAACAGATGAAAGAGGTGCAAATTAACAGTCCCCGAAACTAGTTTTCAACCAGTACTAGATAAACAAGAGATAAAACCTCGTAAAAACCCTAACATAATTTTGTTTGTCATTTCAAAAATGACTCGGACTCTATCATCAATCATCGTGTCATATATTGGAAGAATTTTGCAAGAATTAAAATGTACATCAGATAGGCTAATTTTACAAGACACAAGATTTAACAAACTTAAAGAGGGCTTCCTTTTCTCAAAACAAGTCTGAACAAGTTTACTTTCATATTCAAAGCATGATGCACCTTTATAATCATACCTTTTCGTCATTAGTAAGTACAAGCACACGGCTGGCATTGTCCTGGGTGCTGGAGTCTGTAGCACTACTATCATCAGCATCATCAGGAATGTACGGGCACCAGATTACACGATGATACTCACTGACTAATGTTGTCTCTGGTCGATGAATGTGTAACAGCATAGAGGAGCTAGCCATTGTTAAGAATAATTTATTTTCTCTAAATGAAGTAATATGCTTTTCAGTCTGTATCTATATAATTTATCTTAGACTTCATTAGACAAAGCATGAGAAAAATTACTAAATAGCTTGACAATTTCTATAAATGAAAAAAAGAAGAAAAGTATGGGAAAATTAAATATCTACCAAACCTCACAAAACTATATCATATATCAATCAGAAGTACTGATTGATATCCAAAAATATCATTGCATGATGATTAAGGATACGTTATTTTACTGTCCTCAGTTTGTTTCAGCTCATAGACACACAGATTTCCAATTTCATCGACCACGGCAAGCAATATATCGTCAGTGTGAGCAAACGCTAGATCAATGACACGTCCAACGAAATCCTTTAATAGATGACGATCGGCTGTCCTTCTGTTTGTGATTCTTACCACGCCTCCTGTCTTACCTGAAATAAATATTTAAAGTGACCTGATATACACCTCATCTACATGAAATAGTGAGAAAAAAAAATAAAGAAATTTTCTGAGTATGCTAACTTCTTGCTGCCTAATGCAAGGTGGTCAATTATATTCGAAATAGGCTGAAACCAAATGTAGAAGATTTCTGTTTCTTTAAGATACTGAGGCACTTTTTCTAAACACTTTAAAATCACAATTGAGCCGTGCCATGAGAAAACCAACATAGTGGGTTGGTGACCAGCATGGATCCAGACCAGCCTGCACATCCGCGCAGTCTGGTCAGGATCCTTGCTGTTCACTAACAGTTTCTCTAATTGCTATAGGCTCTGAAAGCGAACAGCATGGATCCTGACCAGACTGCGCGGATGCGCAGGCTGGTCTGGATCCTTGCTGGTCGCAAACACACTATGTTGGTTTTCTCATGGCACAGCTCAATTATATTCACGTAGGACTAATTTTTGTGGATTCTGTGAAATTAAATCCTAAAGCACATTCCCATTCATTTTACGCTCAGTATTTTGAACCTATGAATTCATATCCCCATAAGATAGCTGTTTTGGCATAAACCTGGCTCCGAAATTAAATAATTTCATAGTAATTGACCATCCTGTTTACTGACCCATAGTATGCTGGACAGGATTGCTTCTGCCTTTGTGAACAGTGCAAATCTTTATCAGACTGCACGGATGCTATTCAGTCTACATCTGTTTTGGAAGCACCCCTTTTAACATTAATGGTACTGTCCAAATTGAAAGATGAACAAGTTCATTATAGAAATTTAGCAGGGTAAGGGCTAAAACTGTTATGTACAGGTATACCTCTATTAGTAACATTCACCGTTCCAATTTTCATATCAACCTAAGATGATTGTTATAATATCACTATCTAATTTTCTTACATGCCATTAAGCCATTCTTAATTATTTAAATAAAAAGTTTTATATAAGGCTTCACATGAACTTCACTGGAAAAAGAATGCTTTCAATAACACAACTTAAAAACCACAGACAGTTTTCAAAATGTTAACTACTGTTAAAAATTAAAAGTTTATTTCTAAATCTGTTTAGGTCGACTGTGAAAAAAGTTAAAAATATTTTATAATTAATATAAAATCATTGTGACCACCTTATTCCTAATTTATATATCACCAATGAGGGTATGAGAGAAGAGGTCAGCTTTATTTTGATACTACTGGTACCATATTTCATGTCTCTTGGTATGACAAAACCAGGGATTAAACAAACTACTTCCTGCATTCACAGCAGATGCTTTTACCACTAGGCTACCTTGGCAGTTAAAAATTTAATATTAAACATTGTTTTGTTCTGCAGTTAAAAAACTGAACATAGATAAGATAAATTTGATATGTTTTACATTCATTATGACATATTAATTAATTAATGAAGTACCTTTCAAGACATAGGCTACAAAGCCATTTCCCCTGTGTACAGCCACTAAGTTTCCAATATATCTTCTATTCTCCCAGTCATAATTCACAACAGGAGTTATCTTCACCTGAAATATAGTTACAGTAAATAACACTTTTCAAAAGTATAAAATATATTTCAGCTAAAACGTTATATTCCCACTACTTTAGTGTTTTGGAGTTCTCTATTCTTTATTCCTACATAAGTAACTGGCGATTTTCCATATGAATCAGAGGACAAAACTAAGGCATCAGAAAAAAAGTTGTTTATCAAAGCTTTCCAGAGAACATTTATCTTGCACATATACTAAAGTCTGGTTAAGCCCCTACTGTCATTTCCGGGCAAGGGCATTTTCTGACAGTGAAAAGTACATGAACAACATTTTCATGGAAAGGAAGAAATATAACAAAAAATTGTCTATAACCTGGAATCTTTCTGCTGTCTGGCACCAACATTAATGGGCATAGATAAAATTGTTTGTCACAGAAACTGTTGTTCTTGAAGGGATTTTTCTTAATATGTTAACCTCAAAACACTTGCCCTTTCTAAAGCAGTAATTCTTCTTTCAAGATGCCAGTTGGAACACAAATAACATAACAACACTACTTTCCATGTATCGTTGCATTTTTTCAGAGTTACTCTGAATTAGCTGACACACAATCGCGCAAGTTCTGACCTTAAACAGCGGAAACTCACATCATGTTCTGGTCTGAAAATAATGGGGACAAAGTTAATGGCTTTTTACCATTTTTTTTATTCATGTGTACTTGTATGTCCAATGGTTTGTTACCTTATTAGAGCCTGTAGATCCTGACAAGGACTGAGACTTTGCCATCTGTTTACTAGATATAATATCCACCTCCTGTCCATATACACTGAAACTGTTAGCTGTATCTGTGCCTTGTAAAGTGCTGAAATTATTTACAAATACCTTTTTATCATGGATGCGAAAATAATGCTCAAAAGCAGACAAATTTAAAAAAAAAAGTTGTATATAGTTCGTGTCCATACACAAAAATAAACAGAAATATGGTAAAAATCACAGAAAACAAATAGTTCTTCTTTCCCACTTCAGAACTGCCAAGATTCTGCTATAATACTGCAGAGAAGCTAGTTCCAAACATTAAACAAGATGGTCATGATGACCCTGAACCACTCACCTGAGTAATATGAGCCACATGTTTCAAATGGCAAACTGATGCTTAAATATTAAGAAAGTAGGTCAGTATGTCACATTCATGGTCACTAAAAGTCAAGTTTTAAGATTGGTCTGCAAAACTGTATATGTCATCCAAATTTCAAGGCTGTATCTTAAACAAGAGGGCCATGTATCGCTCACCTGACCTATGGACCTAAAGATCATCAAGATTAACATTCTGACCAAGTTTCATTTTAAGATATGGTCATAAATGTTGTCTCTAAAGTGTTAACTAGCTTTTCCTCTGATTTGACCTGGTGACCTAGTTTTTGACCCCACATGACCCAGATTCAAACTTGACCTAAAGATCAACAAGATTAACATTCTGACTAAGTTTCATGAAGATAAAGTTAAAAATGTGGCCTCTAGAGTGTTAAAAAGCTTTTCCTTAGATTTGACCTAGTAACCTAGTTTTTGATCTCACCTGACTCAGATTAAAACTCGATCTAAAGAACATCAAGATTAACATTCCGACCAAGTTTCATTAAGATATGGTCATAAATGTGGCCTCTACAGTTTTAACTAGCTTTTCCTTTGATTTGATCTGGTGACCTAGTTTTTGATCCTACATGACCCAAATTCAAACTGGACCTTGAGACCATCAAGATAAACATTCTGACCAAGATTCACAGGGCTTAAGGAGGTAGGTTACCTTGTTACAAGGGTAAATTCAAATTAGTTGAACCGCAGCATTTTTCTGTATTTCGTGTAATATGAAGTTTTAACTGCTACAATCTCAATGTCGTTTTTCTCTGTCCTTTCAAGTTCAATTTTTATCCAGGTTTGAAGAGCATGACCCTCCAAAGGTATTTCATATTAAAAGAAGAAGGAAAATACGTATATTTAACACTTTTCAGTGTATTTTAGTTTCATTGATATCCGTAGAAGTCTGCATAATTGATAAATTTATTGGTATGAACGTTATCTTTCTAATATAAGCTTAAAATGTATATGTCGCGGGGCTCGTGTTTCCATGGTAACGCATTTTCTCTCATTTTTAAACAACTATGTATAAAAATAGGGGTTTTCGACGGCTTCAGTGCCATTCTGTTAATGACCAACATGAAATATTTGGGTAATATTATTAGCAAAATACCAAGCACTTTACATGGTACCCTATTTTTCTTAAATTTTAAAGTAACCATGGCAACAGAGATGTTTAAAATAGCTTATATCTTGCTGTTTGTCGTAATTTGTTTAAAAAAGATATTGAATAAGATTATCTTTCTACTTGATGTAGCTTTAAAACATATCATTTCTAACGTAGGTTACATTTTCGTGTTATTTGCATTTATTCAAAGAAATTTCACAGCTTAGAATACGTACAGCAGTACCCCTCGTCTGCCATTTTTCATGGAAAAATCGTTCAGCGTGCTGCTATTATTCTCATGAATATTGTTGAAATGAAAATAAAAAGCCGAAGCTGTGTTTCTTAAATAGACCAGTGTCAACGCTTTTGAATTTTACATTTCGATACATAGGTCACGGGCTTTGTTTCCATGGTAACATCAGTTCAATTCAAGAAACCACAATTTTCTACTGAAATTTGAACAATTTTAGATCTTAGTTTTAGTATGTAAGTAACAAATTATCAATGGAACCTGAAAAATAGGTATTACAAATCAAACTGCTAGACTTTTTATTTGAAAATGGCCGTAAGAAGTAACCTTTCACCCAACTATATTCCAAATAACATTGGTTGCCATCATCCATTTTCTTACATTCCGCATAACATTTCAATATAACTACATAAAAGAAGCAAAATATTGATTATTATTCAGAGCAAAAGACTCATAAAAAATATTTCAGCAAATAATTGTTATTTGAAAATAGCTAAAATGAAGAAGATGTACAGAATTACGTACTTTCAAGATAAAAGCTATTAATTTTTCCGCGGTAACTGACACGTAACGTCATGACGTCAATGACGTCATTTAAGGCAACATTGTTTTGAAGCGTTTCTGCGGCAATTTATTCATTATTTCTGCATTATTAAACCATAAAGCATCAGATCGAAGACAAGTTTATGATTTGTTTTCAAAAGAATGAATATACAAACACATTTAGTTTGTCGTAAACATCGTCGTAAATCGTCACGTTAGCTTCCGGTTAGACATGCGCACATACAAATATGAAGGTAACCTACCTCCTTAAGCTAGGCTAAGATTTTAGGGAGAAGTCACTTCTCCCTCAGCTAAGATTAGGGAGAAGTGGTGAGTTTTTAGGGAGAAGTGGCGAGATTTTAGGGAAAATGGGAAAGATTTTAGCACCATGACATGCAAGTTGAAAAAGGAACTAATTATGCTTAATTAATATAAGTTACTATTATTATTATTTCCTGTCTTTGTTTATTAATTTAAAGTAAATAACAAATTCACTGAAAATGTCAGTGATTCTGTTTTCTTATCATTTTAAACCTTGTGAATCTAATGTGCTTAAACTGCAAATTCAAGTTTTTTTTCACTCCTGCAATGATTGCCCGAACCAAGAAAACCCTTTAAATATGAAAACAATTTAAAAAAAGTTGATTTCATATCAGCAAAAAATAAACCAAGCTCCCAGCTGCACTCAAAGTCAGTCACTAAATAACAAGTGTATGAATTAAAATACTGTACAGTCATGTCAGTAGCAGTGACATCACTATGACATCACACAGAATACAGTCTTCTTTGATCTGCTGGTGTCTCTTTGATATGCTGGTGTCCCCACACATTAAAAGAAACAGTTGTCAAACAGGTTTAACCCAGTTTCTGATGGCAGGTGTCAAAAATTTGGGTAAATTTCAGTAAGGTTATTTTATTCACAGAAAGTGTCAGTGATAATATTATGTTTCTAAATGTTGGGTTTTGAAAAATACGAGTAAAATTAAGTGGATTTAAGGAAATTACTGGAGCCGGTCACGGTAAGATACTTTCTAAAGGTCAAAAAAGAATGTGTAAGCTTATGCAATATAAATCCCTACTGCTTTGTTTATCAACAGTCAGTTTACAAAACAAGTGTCACCTTTGCACTTCTCCGTAATCTGAAGTAGGCGGAGCTTAAATTATGCTTTCGTGTATTCCAGTCAGTGTCAACAGGCCGACAGCGGATAACTGGAGGTGTGTGGATAAAAAAATTGGGTGACTTGTATTTCGCTTTCATGTTAGATTAGAGCGAAGTGGGGAGCTACAAAGTGACTATTTCGCTCAAGTCGCTCCCTAGCCCAAGCCCTGATTCATGAAAATACAGTCATAAATGTGGCCTCTCCAGTGTTAAGAAGCCTTTCCTTTGATTTGACCTGGTGACCTAGTTTTTGACCCCAGATATCTAACTCGTCCAAGATTATATTGAGGGTAACATTCTGACAAACTTTCAAAAAGATTGGGCCAAAATTGTGACCTCTAAAGTGTTAACAAGCTTTTCCTTTGATTTGACCGGGTGACCTAGTTTTTGACTCCAGATTACCCAAAATCAAACTCATCCAAGACTGAATTGTGAGCAACATTCCGACCAAGTTTCATTAAAATTGGGTCAAAACTGTGACCTCTAGAGCGATAACAAGCTTTTCCTTTGATCTGACCGGGTGACCTAGTTTTTGACCCTAGATGACCCAATATCAAATTCATCCAAGATTTATTTAAGAGTAACATCCTGACCAAGTTTCAATAAGATTGAGTCAAAATTGTGACCTCTAGAGTGTTAACAAGCTTTTCCTTTGATTTGACCGGGTGACCTAGTTTTTGACCCCAGATGACCCAATATCAAAACTGTCCAAGATTTAATTGAGAGTAACATTCTGATTAAGTTTCATTAAGATTGGGCCAAAACTGTGACCTCTAGAGTGTTAACAAGCTTTTCCTTTTATTTGACCAGGTGACCTAGTTTTTGACCCCAGATGACCGAATATCGAAATCATCCATGACTTTATTGAGGGTAACATTCTGACCAAGTTTCATTAAGATTGGACCAAAATTGTGACCTCTAGAGTGTTAACAGTCAAATTGTTGACGACGGACGGACGGACGGACGGGACACAGGGCGATCACAAAAGCTCACCTTTGAGCACTTTGTGCTCAGGTGAGCTAAAAACAAGAAAGTAGGTCAGTAGGTCAAGGTCACAGTCAAGTGACCCCTAATCACTTGGGGTCATCAGGTAATTAAAATTAAATAGTCTAGGAAATAAGATCTGATAATTTTTTAAGTATTTTTTCCTGTATAACTCAAATAACAAGTGAGCCCCAGGGTGGGGCCTCTTTTCACCCAAGGGGCATAATTTGAACAATCTTATTAGAGATCAACTAGGCAATGCTACATACCACATTTCAAATGCCTAGGCCTTGAACTTTCAGACAAGATTTTTTCTCCTATATATAAAGTCTATGTTAAACTTGGGACCCCGGGGCAGGGCCTCTTTTACCCCATAGGCATAATTTGAAAATTTTGGTAGAGAAACACTAGGCAAGGCAACATACCAAATATCAAAAGCCTATGCCTTACAGTTTCAGGCAAAAAGATTTTTAAAGGTTTATTTTCTATAGAATATAAAATCTGGAAAGTAGATCCCTCGGAAGCACCGGGAACAAGGCAAATAGTGGAAATTGCAGACTCGGTTTGATTGAGTCTGTTCATGGGCAGTAATGTAAAAAGCAACACTGCCCACGCCCCCTAGCACCGGCTTAAGCAGTATTCAATCTTCAAATCTAAATGAGTTGAAATCAATGATCCCGAAGGACCAGAAAATATAACAACACTGAGATGAAGTCGGGGCGACTTTTTACGGCCGCCACACAGCACTTAACACCCGCTGTTGTAAAGTAAATAAAATCTGGAAAGTAGATCCCTCGGAAGCACCGGGAACAAGGCAAATAGTGAAAATTGCAGACTCGGTTTAATTGAGTCTGTTCATGGGCAGTAATGTAAAAAGCAACACTGCCCACGCCCCCTAGCACCGGCTTAAGCAGTATTCAATCTTCAAATCTAAATGAGTTGAAATCAATGATCCCGAAGGACCAGAAAATAGTCTATGTAGAACTTGAGACCCCCAGAGCAGGGCCTCTTTTCAGCCCATGGTTATAATTTAAAACATTTTGGTAGAGGACCACGAGGCAATGCTATATACACAATATCAAATCTTGTGGTTTTAGACAAGAAGATTTTTAAAGTTTTTTCTTATACAAGTTTATGTAAAACTTGTGACCCCCGGGGCGGGGCCTCTTTTTAACCCAGGGGCAAAATTTGAACAATCCTCATAGAGGACCATTAGATGAAGTCACATGCCAAATATCATGGCTCTAAGCCTTTCAGTTTTGGACAAGAAGATTTTTAAAGTTTTTCCTTTTGAATGACCAATTTTCATTAAGATTGGACCAAAAATGTGTCTCTTAAGTGTAAACAAGTATTTTATTCAATTTGACCTAGTGACCTAGTTTTTGAGCCAAGATGACCCATATTCGAACTTGACCTAGATTTGATCAAGGCAATCATTCTGACCAAATTTCAGGAACCTCAATTGAACAAGAGGACCATGATGGTCCTGAATCGCTCACCTGTTCCCACAAGACCCAGTTTTGTGTATGACGTCGTATTTTCTATTATCTGACATTGTGACCTAGTTTTTGAGCTCATGTGACCCAGTTCTGAATTTGACTTAGATATCATCAAGATGAAAATTCTGACCAAGTTTCATGAAGATCCATTGAAAAATATAGCCTCTAGAGAGGTCAAAAGATTTTCCTAATTTTAGACCTACTGACCTAGTTTTTGATCGCAGTTGACCCAGTTTCAAAATTGACCTAGATATCATCAAGATGAACATTCAGACCAACTTTCATACAGATCCCATGAAAAGTGTGGCCTCTAGAGAGGTCACAAGGTTTTTTATTATTTGACCTACTGACCTAGTTTTTGAAGGCATGTGACCCAGTTTGGAACCTGACCTAGATATCATCAAGATGAACATTCTGACCAATTTTTATGAAGATCCATTCAAAAGTATGGCCTCTAGAGAGGTCACAAGGTTTTTCTATTTTTAGACCTACTGACCTAGTTTTTGACCGCACGTGACCCAGTTTCAAACTTAACCTAGATATCATCAAGATGAACATTCAGACCAACTTTCATACAGATCCCATGAAAAATATGGCCTCTAGAGAGGTCACAAGGTTTTTCAATTATTTGACCTACTGACCTAGTTTTTGATGGCACATGATCCAGTTTCGAACCTGACCTAGATATCATCAAGATGAACATTCAGACCAACTTTCATACAGATCCCATGAAAGATATGGCCTTTAGAGAGGTCACAAGGTTTTTCTATTATTTGAACTACTGACCTAGTTTTTGACGGCACGTGACCCAGTTTCGAACCTGACCTAGATATCATCAAGGTGAACATTCTGACCAATTTTCATGAAGATCTCGTGAAATTTATGGCCTCAAGAGAGGTCACAAGGTTTTTCTATTTTTAGACCTACTGACCTAGTTTTTGGAAGCACGTGACCCAGTTTCGAACTTGACCTAGATATCATCAAGGTGAACATTCATACCAAATTTCATAAAGATCCCGTGAAAAATGTGACCTCTAGAGTGGTCACAAGCAAAAGTTTACGCATGGACGGACGGATGGACAACGGACGCTGTGCGATCACAAAAGCTCACACTGTCACTTTGTGACATGTGAGCTAAAAATACAGCCTCTATCGCACACAAAATGTTTTTCTTTGATTTGTCCTAGCGACCCAGGTTTTGATCCCAGATGACCCATATTAAAACTTGACCTTAATTTCACCAAGGCTATCATTCTAACCAAATATCATGAAGATCAATTGAACAAGAGCTGTCCGTAAGACAGCCAAGCTCGACTATTCGAAATATTGTCACAGAAGCTGGAAATTATTACCCAAAATGTTTAATATCAAAAGAGTTTTTAGTTCAAAAGGGGACATATCAGAGTTATGGGACTTGATGCTATCAACTAGTTTTATAACCCCGAAGAAACATGTTAAGTTTCAATTCAATATCTGCATTAGTTTTGGGGATAGTAGCTTGCATGTAAAACTTTAACCAGAATTTTCTAAGTCCAAAAGGGGGCATAATTTGCTCAAAATACATGTTAAGAGTTATGGAACTTGACCCAGTGAGGTTGGTAATTGACCTAGAAAAAGAATAAATAAGTTTCAAAGCTATATGCCTTTTGGTAATAGCTGTATGTACTTGCACGCAAAACTTTAACCAGGATTTTCTAAGTCCAAAAGGGGGCATAATTTTCCCAAAATACAAGTCAGAGTTATGGCACTTGGTGCTATCAACTAGTTTTATAACCCCGAAGACACATGTGAAGTTTCAATTTAATATCTGTAGTAGTTTTGGAGATAGTTACTTGCATGTAAAACTTTAACCAGGATTTTCTAAGTCCAAAAGGGGGCATAATTTGGCCAAAATACATGTCAGAGTTATGGGACTTGACCCAGTGAGGTAGGTAATTGATCTAGAAAAAGAAAAAATAAGTTTCAAATCTATATGCCTTTTAGTAATAGCTGTATGTACTTGCACGCAAAACTTTAACCAGAATTTTCTAAGTCCAAAAGGGGGCATAATTTGGCCAAAATACATGCCAGAGTTATGGGACTAGACCCAGTGAGGTAGGTAATTGATATAGAAAAAGAAAAAATAAGTTTCAAATCTATATGCCTTTTAGTAACAGCTGTATGTACTTGCACGCAAAACTTTAACCAGAATTTTCTAAGTCCAAAAGGGGGCATAATTTGGCCAAAATGAAGGTCAGAGTTATGGGACTTGGTGCTATCAACTAGTTTTATAACCCCGAAGACACACGTGAAGTTTCAATTCAATATCTGCATTAGTTTTGGAGATAGTAACTTGCATGTAAAACTTTAACCAGAATTTTCTAAGTCCAAAAGGGGGCATAATGTGCTCAAAATACATGTTAGAGTTATGGAACTTGACCCAGTGAGGTTGGTTATTGACCTAGAAAAAGAATAAATAAGTTTCAAAGCTATATGCCTTTAAATGATAGCTGTATGTACTTGCATGCAAAAACTTAACCAAGGTGTGACGCCGACACCGACGCCGACGCCAGGGTGCGTAGAATAGCTAGACTATTCTTCGAATAGTCGAGCTAAAAATACAGTCTCTATTGCATAAACAAGGTTTTTCTTTGATTTAACCTAGTGACCTAGTTTTTGAACAGAGATGACCCATATTTTAACTTGGCCTAGATTCTGACTAAACTTTATGAATATCCATGTAAAATGCAGCCCCTATTGCGTACCCAAGGTTTTTCTTTAATTTGACCGGGTGACCTAAATTTTTATCCAAGATGACCCACATTCAAAATCACCCTAGATTTCATCAAGACAAACATTCTGATCAAATTTCATGAAGATCCGGTTTAAATGCAGCCACTATTGCATACACAAGGTTTTTCCTTGATTTGACCTAGTGACCTAGTTTTTGACCCCTGATGACCCATATTCGAACTTGACCTAGATTTTATCAAGGCAATCATTCTGACCAAAATTCATGAAGATCAATTGAAAAATACAGCTTCTATCGCATACAAAAGGTTTTTCCTTGATTTGACCTAGTGACCTAGTTTCTGAACCCAGATGACCCATTTTCAAACTTGGCCTAGATTTCATCAGGGTAATCATTTTGACAAAATTTCATGAAGATCAGTTGAAAAATACAGCCTCATTCGCATACACAAGGTATTTCTTTGATTTGAGCTAGTGATCTAGTTTCTGACCCCAGATGACCCATTTTCAAACTTGGCCTAGATTTCATCAAGAAAATTATTCTAACCAAATTTGTGAAGAACAATTGAAAAATACAGCCTATATCGCATACACAAGGTTTTTCTTTGATTTGACCTAGTGACCTAGTTTTTGACCCCAGATGACCCATTTTCGAATTTGGCCTAGATTTGATCAAGGTGATCATTCTGACAAAATTTCATGAAGATCAGTTGAAAAATACAGCCTCTATCGCATACGCAAGCTAAATGTTGACAGACAGACAGACAACGGACATTGAGCGATCACAATAACTATAGCAATATCTAACAAGAGGGTCATGATGACCCTGGATCGCTCACCAAAGTAATATGAGCTACATGTTTCAAATATCAAACTGATGATTTTTAGAAATTTTTTGGAAGATTTTCTGATGTACAATCAAGTAACCCCTGGGGCGGGGCCAATTTTACCCCGGGGGTCAAGATTTGAACAAAGTCTGTAGAAGTCTACTAGGTAATGTAACATATCTAATATCTAAGATCTAGGCCTTCTGGTTTATTTTTAGCAATATTATGAAGATTTCCCTATGTACAATTAAGTAACCCCTGGGGCTGGGTCAATTTGACCCTGAGGGGGTCAAGATTTGAACAACTTTTGTAGAGGTCCACTAGGCACTGCTACATGTCAATATCTAAGCTCTAGGCCTTCTGGTTTATTTTCAGAAAATTTTGAAGATTTTTCTATGTACAATCAAGTAACCCAATGGGGCGGGGTCAATTTGACCCCGGGGGTCTTGATTTGAACAAATTTTGTACAAGTCTAATAGGCAATGCTACATGTCAAATATCTAAGATCTAGGCCTTTTGGTTTATTTTTAGAAAATTTTTGAAGATTTTCCTATGTAAAATCAAGTGACCCCTGGGGTGGGGTCAATTTTGACCCCGGGGGTCATGATTTGAATAAATTTTGTAGAGGTCCACTAGGCAATGCTACATGTGAAATATCTAAGCTGTAGGCCTTCTGGTTTATTTTTAGAAAATTTTGAAGATTTTTCTATGTACAATCAAGTAACCCCATGGGGCGGGGTCAATTTGATTCTGGGGGTCACGATTAGAAAATTTTTGTAGAAGTCTACTAGGCAATACTACATGTCAAATATCTAAGATCTAGGCCTTCTGGTTTATTTTTAGAAAATTTTTGAAGATTTTCCTATGTAAAATCAAGCGACCCCTGGGGTGGGGTCAATTTTGACCCTGGGGGTCATGGTTTGAACAAATTTTGTAGAGGTCCACTAGGCAATGCTACATGTCAAATATCTAAGCTCTAGGCCTTCTGGTTTATTTTTAGAAAATTTTGAAGATTTTTCTATGTACAATCAAGTAACCCAATGGGGCCGGGTCAATTTGACCCTAGGGGGGTCATGTTTTGAAAATTTTTTGTAGAGGTCCATTAGGCAATGCAACGCGTGAAATATCTAAGCTCTAGGCATTCTGGTTTATTTTTAGAAATTTTTTTAAGATTTTCCTATGTACAATCAAGTAACCCAATGGGGCGGGGTCAATTTGACCCCGGGGGTCTTGATTTGAATAAATTTTGTAGAGGTCCACTAGGCAATGCAACACGTGAAATATCTAAGCTCTAGGCCTTCTGGTTTATTTTTAGAAAATTTTTGAAGATTTTCCTATGTAAAATCAAGTGACCCCTGGGGCGGGGCCAATTTTGACCCCAGGGGTCATGATTTGAACAAATTTTGTAGAGGTCCACTAGGCAATGCTACATGTGAAATATTTAAGCTCTAGGCCTTCTGGTTTATTTTTAGAAATTTTTTGAAGATTTTCCTATGTAAAATCAAGTGACCCCTGGGGCAGGGTCAGTTTTGACCCCGGGGTCATGATTTGAACAACTTTAGTAGAGGTCCACTAGGCAATGCTACATGTCAAATATCTAAGCTCTAGGGATTCTGGTTTTTGAGAAGAAGATTTTTTAAAGATTTTCCTATGTAAAATCAAGTGACCCCTGGGGCGGGGTCAATTTTGATCCTGGGGTCATGATTTGAACAAATTTGGTAGAGGTCCACTAGGCAATGCTTCACACCAAATATCTAAGCTCTGGGGCTTCCGGTTTTTGAGAAGAAGATTTTTTAAGTTTTTCCTTTCTGTTGCCATGGCAACCAGAGTTCTGCATGGAATTCAATTCTTTGAATAATTTTTGTACAGCTTCACCCAAGGAACATTCCTGTGAAGTTTGGATGAAACTGGCCTAGCGGTTTATGAGGAGATGTCGTTTAAAGTAAAAGTTTACGGACGACGGACAACGTACGCCGGACAGTGACTGATCCTAATAGCTCACCCTGAGCCTTTGGCTCTGGTGAGCTAAAAAGGGAAGGTTTCACAAGCAAAACCTTACCAATAAAACAAATTTACATTTGATTATTCAACCTAAAATCGGCAAAAAAATCCAACCCCAATTAGCAAGGACACAGAGGAATACAGAACATGGAAGCTATGTTGTCTTAATAAAATTTACATACATGAGTTGTCTAGGTGCTGCACCATCATACATGGTCTTCATCAATTCTGTGAGAGTTGGATCAGTGGCATCCCCAGAGTTCTGCACCATACCAGACAAGGTCTGCATGATCTCATGACTGCAATACAGTTAATACACCAATTAGGAATTTTCTTCCTTTAGTCTAAAATAATGGCATGAGCTATGCTTCATTTATTTACACCTTCTAGTTTTTTTTTGTTTTTTTTTTATTTTTCGATTCTTTCTCATTTCTGACAAATACATCACACTGGCAGACCATGAAAAAAATGTGTGTATGCGAATGGTTAAACCTGACTTTTAAACAGTTGAAGTTGTAGATAATGATGTTTGGTTCCCAATTTTTGTTTAAAAAAAATCCACTTCTTAATCTATCTTAAAACTTTACTTTACTGAATATTTAAATGTAATAGCAAAATCATTCCTGGTAAGATGAAACCAGAATCACTTAAGTGACCACTTATGAAGAAACTAACTTCATTTTTCTTTTTTTACTACTACCAGGAAGAATATATAACATCATATTTACCTTTCTTGTACAGTAACTGACCAGACGCATGGGTGAGTCCAATAGCTCTACCTATTCTTTGAATAGTCAAGCTAAAAACAAATCCATAGGCAATTTTTCTTAGTTTGTTCTATTATAGAAAAAACTAAGAAAAATTGCCTATGGATTTGTTTTTATAGTATACAAAGCATTTGGCTACTTATGGAATGCAATACAGGAAAATGGTCAGTAATTTGGTCGAAAATGTGCAAAATAGCCCCAAAATAGATCATAATTTTTGCTATTTTCTGTGCAAATTCATGTAGAACAGGTTCTTGAATCAAAGTTTTTCTAAACTATCTAGAATACATTCTGCATGAAATGAGACAGTTCATGTTTAAATTCCCACAATGGCGAGTTTTACAGATCAAAGCCGAAAGATATGGCTTACTGTGTGAACAAGAGCAAATATGGGCCATTTCTAGCAGACCACCACTGAATGGCATTTTGCTAGGAACTATTTAATCCCCTATTTTCATTTCATTTTTCCATAATTTTATTTATTAAAGAACTTTCATGAAAAACAGGTGTACAAAAGAGTTATGTTCGGTAAAGATACCTAAATATGACCTTAAGTTGTCCGTTTTTACATGAAACATCTTTGAATTAGTGACCTTTTGGCCGCGATTTTGTGAATTCTCACGTTGTTTTGGCGAAAATCGCATAAATTTTTTGCCCAAACTGCGACTTTTGCTGCAATGCAGACTTGCCTTTCAGGGTTCGAATTTAAGTTCGCATACTCGTGAAATGTGAGTGCAAATTTCAAACTGAGAGGTGAGATTTCAGACACCAGCATTTTTTTGCGAGTGAAATTTTTTGGCCGAATAATGTGCATTTCTAACGGTCGTCTCGATCTTACACTGTTCTTTCTTTAACAACTAGCGGTCATTGCAGCGCATTGTCATTTGCAGAACAAATTTCGGAGCACTCTTTCATCTTTCGTCGTATTATGGAAGTTTACACTTGATAGATGTTCTGTGCGCATGTCTTTTCAACTGCTGACAAATACCTGCGCCAATTTTGATGACGTTTATCGCATCCGGTGGGTTTTTTGGTAATCTATAATAAGTTAGAATTTATATAGCGCAAATACGATTGGCTGGACTTGTCACGTGGATGTTTGTGTTAATGTTCTAAAAAAGTGACAAGTCGCGGAAAATGCAAGTTGTTTTTTCATTTAGCAAGTTAAAAAAAATACCACTTGCAAAAAAATGCAAGTAGAAAATCTGGCTAAATTCGAACCCTGCTTTTACTTGCTGATCGTATGACATTTATTAGGCGTTTGAATTTCACTTTTATCTCCATAGAGCGTCCAGTGATAATGATTACCAGGCAAAAATCACCCGTTTTCACGAAGTGTCAAAATGCCACCAAAGAAGAAACTGAAGCATTTGGAAGGCTAAACTTTGCTTCCATTCGCACGGACGAGTAGTGATGACAATAACAACAAGGTGGAGAAACGTTAAAAGTGTCTCTGAAAGGAAGTGTTTTGTTTATTTAAAAGATAAATATTTGTTCTTACAAATAAACAGATGTTTGCTTTTCAGTGTAATAAAGGCTGTCAGCCGATGTCATTTAGTCAAAATCTAATTGATTCAATGCAAACAAGAATTAATCTCATAAAGGTATCTGCCAAAACTGATCCTGCTTTAACATATACTGTGCATAAATTCATAACATCCCAAAATGCCATACCCGAATTGAATACAAGTTTACATGATAAAAAATTTCCATTCGTTGTATCAATGAGAATTGAAGCAACTTTAATGTGTATTTTAAAAGAAAATAGGACTTTTTAAGTCAGAATGAAATAATATATATATATATCTGACACCAACCTGTGGATTTTTGAAGATCCATCAGCTCCTTCAAGAGCCGACTTGTATCTCCGGTAGACTCCATGGAAGATGTTGGAGATTTTGTATCGTCCATCTCGCCAAGCGTTATGACAATGATTACTATCAATCAGAAAATAAATTTGCTCCTAAAAGAAATCAAGTGTTATGAAATAAATCACAAACTACGCCTTATTTTGTCAAAAATCTATCACCGGAAAGTGAAACATTTGCCAAGTATGGCGGCATCCATTGAAATAGACTGGTTGCATGTTTATATAAAAAAAACGGTCCAACGGGACTTTATATAACAGAAAAAAATCAGGTTACAGGTGGCGACTTTAAAGAGGCGCTACAAAATAAATGTATTCTTTTGTATTTCCATGATGGTAATTATACATGATTTGCATGAAAAACTTGGGAAATACAAATATTTAGTTACAAATTATTTATATTAAATTATAATTATAATATATTGATATAATGTACCTTAACAAATTCATATACTATATGTCTTATCAAAAGTTCTATATACATACATACTAATCAATTAAGTCTACGGAAATTTTAATTAACCTTATTTATTGATTTTTTAAGAAATCCATACTATATCATAATATTATGTCATATCAATAAATCATATATTATACATATTTTTACAGAACAATAAAACACACAATTGCATTACTTATCAAAAGTTCTATATACATACATACTAATCAATTAAGTCTACGGAAATTTTAATTAACCTTATTTATTGATTTTTTAAGAAATCCATACTATATCATAATATTATGTCATATCAATAAATCATATATTATACATATTTTTACAGAACAATAAAACACACAATTGCATTACTTATCAAAAGTTCTATGTACAAAACGAATGATACTAATCACTAAAAGTCATTGAAAATTTTGATTTTAAAACCTTATTTTAATTTTGTACCTTAGTTTAACAAATTCATATACTATATTATATGTCATTTCAAGAAATCAGATATATATTTATAGAATATTAAACACACAATTGCATTGCTTATCAAAAGTTCTACAAACATACTAATCACTAAAGTCATTGAAAATTTTGATTAACCTTATTTTAATTTTGTACCTTAACAAATTCATATACTGTATTTTATGTCATTTCAAGAAATCAGATATATATTTACAGAAAAGTAAAACCATTATATAATATGTCCACTTATTTAGCCTGATTAATGTATAATAAACAAGATTATCATTATCATACAAATCTGTATAATCAAAAAGTGTGCCCACTTAATCAGCCTGATTAATGTGTGATAAACAAGATATTAAAGGGCAGTGCTATACTGCTACTTGATTATACAGTAGCAAACATGCATCTAACCTAATCAAAGTTGACATGTGGGGAAAAACTTTTGTGTTCAAATAATTCATAATTAATATTTTATACAAATAAGGGAGAAGCTTTTCAAATTGTCAATATTATTTCGAGATTATTTTAAAATATCATATGTTAACTATAATGGGTTTAAATTAAATAAACTAAATTTCAATTTCATGTCAAGGAAATATGTGACAGATTCAATAATCCTTTACTGCTTATCAAGCAGATTGTTAAATTTACTTAGACTTTAACATTTAATTTGTAATTCTTTAAACAACGGACATACTAGAATATTCTGTTATATATATTTTTTGCATCGTTAATAAACATAACACTCGAACATGTATATCATAAAAGATGATAAATTTAGGTGGAAATTTTAATATTATATACAAAATACAAAATCTTGCCAAATGAGTAAAGTCACCTACCTGTATAACTGCAAATATCTTGTACAGACAATTTAAACATCCAAGGTGTGATTAACACTTAATCACCTAGATGAAATAATTTATTAGCCTAATAATTGCAATTGCAATTACTTACTTTGAGAAGGAAAAAAAAGGTGCAAAAACCATAAGTGTACCTACAAAGGACTAATTAAATATCATTTTCCACTGAATAGTTGTTTGTAACAATTTTTACAATACAACAGAGCAACAATTTAATATAACTGAAAGATTTTATCAAACAGACAGCTTGAATGGATGCAATCAAGAAATCTGCAAAATATATTCATTTCTTAGAAAGGGAATTATTTATGACAAATTAATTATTGATATTTATTTCTGTACAACTTTATCATATATGCTTCTATATTCGAAGACATATATTTTAGAATCAATATATTTAGATATTTCTTTTCACTTGATGGTATAAAGAAAACTGCCTGAAATAATTTACTCATATCTTTTTTAAAAATTTAACCATGCTATCTTATAATTAAAATTTAAACTTGAAAATTAACGTAATACAATCTGTTGGCACTGCTTTCAATAATTATTATCGTAATTGCCCCTAATTTGTCCATAGTGCATCTTTAATAGTCTTTAGTGGCCCATAGTGCCTCCTTAGCGGTCTTTGCTAGGAAAACTGCCTGAAATAATTTACTCATATCTTTTTTATTTTAACATTTATTTCTTAGATTTTTCTTAAGGGTCCTTATTGTACCCTAAGTCACCCCTTAGTGGTCCTTAGTGCTCACTTAGAGGTCCTTAGTGGTCCTTTGTGCCTCCTTAGTGGTCCTTAGCGGTCCTTAGTGGTTTATTGCAGGACCGACAAATTGACAGTGACATATATGGCCAAGACGATGTGTTTATGTTATATAATGTCTAGATATATAGTTAAATTAATGTAGCAGTATGCATAAAACTTGGTGAAATAAGGTGAGTTTAGACCACACTTTGTTTCTAGGAACAGTGTAAGATAGTTATTATTCTAAGTTTTAAAACTAAGTTGAAAAGAGATTGATTGGATAAGTTTGCAGGTGAAGTTGCGACAACACATTAATTCAGGGAGGGCCTAAATTGTCCACCTATCATGTTGTAGAATAGCTTTATTATACCAGTATAATCAGAATGATTTGCACGAAGTTCATGTGGGAGGAAAAACTAGGTCACCAGGTTGTGGTGGTCTTTAAATAATCTTACATACAAATTATAGGGCTTAAAATATCTAAAGTATATGCCTGTAATGGGGTTAAATCCAGGTAAAACCCCTTGTCCTTATTAAATTTTCCCAAAAATAGAAAAGATGGAAACCTCGCAGATCGCCCAACACGACAAAAATGATAATGTTGCAGGCTCGGTTTGATGGAGCAAGGTCATGGACGGTAGTGGAAATTTATGCTACCGTCAATGCACTATAGCCTCTAAAACAATTTAGAGACATGCGAAGAAGTGTCCATGTGGAGGTGAACATTGAACATTCAATGACACACAGAGTGCAATTCCATGAACATCGGTGTATGGTCCCTACTTAAAACAATTGGCTTGCCCTAAACAAATAAACAATGGGCAGAACTAAACGAACTGGAATTTAACATAGAAAATTAAAGTTTTGTTGTTAAAATCAAATATGTATTATTTGAATATACAGGAAAGAGGCTGCCGGAATCCTTAGGCGGTGCCCATTTGTTGTTTTTACTGCTTATGTGTATGCGTGTGTGCTTGTGCGTCTGTATGTCTTGGGCGGTGCCCTATAGTGTCGTTACATTTTACTTGTTTGTTTGTTTATCAATGTATGTTAGTTGTGTGTGTGTCTCTGTGTGTGTGCGTGTATGCGTGTGTCTTTTGTACGTTAGTGGTTTCCGTTGTAGGGTAACTGTGATTAACGAACGTAGCATTCCCTTTTGAATATTCATCCTTATTCCACTTTCCCGTTCACCCCCCCCCCCCCCCCCCCCCCCCCAAACCCAAACACACCCTTTCTACTCCCTATTATTATATTATTGTTATTATTATACCAGATTTTTATAGCGCCCTTTTCATGATCAATTTCACGTTCAAAGGCGCTTTACATAGTTCAAATGCAGCCACACAGGGCGCATAATCCATCCTCTACTAGTACAGACACAGAGCGATCTGACCAGACGGACAGAGTGAGACAAAGCCTGGGGAAGACAGAGAGATCAGAAATCAGATACAGGCTTGTCCGGCTAACTTAGCCTAGCTCGTTGCGAATAGACAGCCTGGTTCTTTCACGTGCCCAGTGTATAGCACTGATACATGCAAGGATTGCCTGGGTTCCTGACCAGTACACCTCTAGTTGGGTGGGAAACACTGAAAAGCGTTTCTGAAAATTCCCGAGTAGCTGCCGGGGATCGAACGCCCGACCTCAGGATTGGAAGGCCAGTGTGCAAACCACTGAGCTATCCGTCCACCACCTTTCCTCCCCTTTTATATTTTGCATGAAATTAAATTTACTTGTTAAATTTTTGAAGCACCCGTCTATAATATTTTTCCGTTACAGCTTATTTTTGTTTTGGGCCTACTTTGCAAATGCATGGCTCTGTGGCTGTGTTTGTGGTGCTCTGTGCTTCCGAGAAATCTACCCTTACCTTTTGTCTTTAATACAATCTTATAGCTTACTCCTTAATCTTATGTCATTAATATTATGTTTGTATATTATGCATATTTTGGAAATAAATATTGTTTAAACCAACATAGTATATTAGAATTAATGAATCCATCATATCAGAGAAACTGTCAAAAGGCAAAATTAAAAAGTAGGCACCATATCCTAGGGATGTTTGAACAATGTCTAAAGCTATGAAAGCGGGGTCATTGGAACCACACAATTCGATATTGTCAAGCTAAAAAACTAAACAGTACCACGAATGCAATATTGATGTCGTGGTGCGCGATCTGAAAGGATCTAAATACTTCTGCTCTGGCTGAATGCATTTAAAACATTACGGCCGACACAAGGTACAAACAATACTGCTGCTAAAGAGTTCCACCAAGATATAGTCTCAAGCATTACAAGTATATTCCAACGATTTCTTGAAACATGTCAATCACCTAAAGACTGGAAGAGAGCAATCGTTTCACCTCATATTGTTTCACTGTTTACAGATTATCAGAATCGACAAATAATGTCCTATGTTAATATTTATTGGATAGGAAACAACAAATTCAAATTGAAAATGTAATACGTATGAGGGCTAAAATTAAGAATGAAGTACCACACGACAGAATGGTCTTCTTTTTTAACGTCTTTATCAAATGTATTTTCTACTTAATTCAGAGAGGAACACTTTACAATTTTGTAGATGACAACACCTGCCTTTATAGTCACCTGATTTTAATGAAGTGGTCAATGTTTTAGAGCAAGAAGTAAAGTTTTTATCAAGTGGTTTAACTTTAACTGTATGCAGGCAAACCCTGATAAATTTCAAGCAACTGCTGCAGGCAAGAAAACATGTTCAAAGAATTCAGTCTTCAACAGCGGTTCAGCACGTATAACATGTGAGGGGGTTAAAAAGTTTTATGGAGAAGGTAAAGACTACCAAATGAATTTCGACTTTTACATAGGTACATCTGTAAAACAGGCAACTGAATATACCTTAAAGAATTGACAGAAATCTGAGCAAATTGAATAGCTATAGTTTTATACATTACAACTTCAACTTTTGTCCAATGAGCTGGCATTTTTGTTCTGAAAGTAACACAAAAATTGAATAATCAAGACCTATACCGTGATATACTTCCTTTAAATTCGTCCTCGATTTTTTAATGGGACAGAGAACAATGTGAACATGATCTCGGAGTATTTTCAGTCACGGACCCCGTTGGGTGCCAAATGTCACAAGGTGAGAAAAAATGTGCAGCCAGACCGAGACTCGAACCCGAGGCTTCGGAATACCGTTCCGATGCTCTACAGACTGAGCTACTCGGCCGTTTTAATATTCAAGCCCAACACCATAACAAAATCAAATTCTTCAAGCTTCCCTTACTCTTTAACGTATCAGGTGTACAAGATTTATATACTTGACTTTTTATCTAAAAGTTAGAAATTTCAGTTGCAGGAGCGGGTACTTGAACTCACGAGGCCTGGTTTCGTAGTCCGAGGTGCTAAGTATTGCTACATTAATTTTCTGGTTCTGATAGACCTTGAAGTACCTTCAGCTTAATGATAAAAAAATCCGCTAATGCGGATGCATGCAGTAGGAGCGTGGGGGTATTTCACGCCCGAAGAACTCGGTGAAACCAAGTCTGCTATTATTTTGCTTGGCTGTGTTATATTTTTCTAAAGGGTATTTTTGTAGATTTTGTTTACCACTGGACCACCGCGTCCGCTGTTAATCGTAAGCTAGTCATAATTTTGTTTTCAGTGCATTTATTGGAAGGCGCCAGCGGCTTCCAGTAGGTACGCTTAAAAGTTCCTCACATAGAGATGACGTCATTAATTTAGAATCAGCTGTTGTATTACAATATTGTGTTTAGATTACAAAAATTGTGTATAAGACGAACTGATTTAATAAAATTTCATAGTAAAAAAAATCTAGCGGAAACAAAGAATTGGAATATTTTGTTCATTTTGATTTGTATTTTGTATCGTTTTAATTGTTTAATATTTTCTTTCTCCCTTACCGCCCCGCCACCCACCAGACTACTGACCATAACTGAGTTACTTTAATATTATGTATTCCTTTATATTGACAAAACTTTTCCCTATTATTGGATCTAAGACAGAAATATGTTTGTTAATATTGTTGCGTGGATTATATTAAATTGATTTGCTTTTTAATATAGGAAGTGTAACTTTAGATTGTGCAACATTTCACTGGTAAACAGCAATTTAACATTAATATATACATATCAATTTAAAATTGCGATCAGAGTAAAGATATTACATTGTAAATAAAGAAAGTTAAAGGGTGGGGACCCCCTTTTGTTTGCATGATTTTGAATATACTACCCCTGCTTGCCCTCCAAAAAATACAAACATAAAAATAAACGAAAAGATGGGGGAAAAGTTAGCGTTGGGGCAGCCGGCTCGCAGTTTCTTAGCTTTCTTGAATATTTTAAATTATATATGAAAGGTATTTTCAGGATTGTTAACCTTTTGGTTCCAGGTGCTTTTTACGTTTTTGTCAGCATTATGATATTGCCATTTGCTGTTCCAACTTTGAGAGACGAAGTGTTCTGCGCAAACCCCAGATTCCTATCTCAAAGGTTAACGTCACAGTTAGAGGTCGAAGCTTATGTCAGATCCTGTCCGGGTTGCATCTTTGCCATGCTTAATGCAATCCTTTTTTTGTTTGGCATAAATGTTTGCCCCAATGAGACAATGTCGTGTGCAACTCAAAGACCACTACCTCAAAGATCAAAGTCATACTCAGAGGCCAAAGGTCAAAATGCTGTTAGTCCTTTTGACACCTGGTGGGTTCGACATGTTGCCCAAGGTCATCTAGTTTGAGTGTAAGAACAATTTCGAAGATATTGCCTTTGGTTTCCTTTATGGCATGCAGAAAGGTAATTGGCTGATATTTTAACCCGTCATGAATAAATGAAGTATAAATCTGAAGCATTGAAGAGATAGAATCTTAACATCACCGTGCACCAATCATAATTTTACATGGTCCACTTTTATAATCATTTATTCTACTTAGCATTATACATCGTAGACACCTTCTTTATTTCTACGTCTAAGAAATTCTAAGGAACAAAGAAATTGCGGCTTCTTTGATGCCATGCATCAATAAGAGCTGTCGGAGGGCTATTCAACAGCCTTGTCAATTGAATGAATACAAAAGTCGAGAAAGGGGCATAATTTTGTACAAATGCAAAACAGGGTTACGGAACCTGCACAGTGCTTATCAGCTCATGACAGTGAACAAATATTTGAAGTTTCAATCCATTCCCAAGTCGAAAAAGGGGCATAATTTTGAAAAAATGCGAAGTTTATTGAACCTGCACAGTGCATGTCAGATCAGACAGTGAACAGATGTTTGAAGTTCCAGTCCATTCCAATAAGTGGATACTGAGATACAAGCTTACATACAAAAACTTAACCCAAAACTGCTTAGTCGAAAAAGGGGCATAATTTTGAAAAAATATAAAGTAGAGTTAAGGGACCTGCACAGTGCATGTCAGATCACGATAGTGAACAAGTGTGTGAAGTTTCAATCCATTTCCATTGGTGGGTACTGAGATACAAGCTTACATACAAAACCTCAACCAAAAATTTCTATGACGAAAAGGGGACATTACTTTGTAAAAAAAGCAAAACAGAGTTATGGAATCTGTGCGATGTAAGTCAGTTTATCACAGTGAATAAATGTGTGAAGTTTCAATCCATTACCACAAGTGGTTACTGATACCAGCTTACATATAAAAACTTAACCGAATCGGGACGCCGACGCCGACGCCGACGCACGGGCGAGTCCAATAGCTATTGGATAGCTCTACTCGATTTAAAAACCTATATACCGTTCAACTTGGGAATATGTTCTATACCTTCACCGGTTTTGTTGTTGTTGTTCTCCCATAATTCTACCGGACCTGCTGCCGTGCTTGCGCAATAAATAATTTTCAGGACGACATTTGATAAAATAAAATTTCTTATGAACGATCGGGCGCCGCATTATTTAAAGGCAAAGAAAATCTCCTATATAAGTGACCCCCCCCCCCCCCCCCCCCCCAAATACCAGACTTTTTAATCCCCAATATACAAGATCCTGTCTGGTCCAGTCTGATAAGGGTCCATAAAACCCCTGTAGACTTGACATGTAGCCTAATTATTGTCCGAGAATCATAAATTTTATTGCCTACAGGTATATTGGTTATTTCATGTGTTTTGCATTTTATTAATTGAAATGCTGTTGTTTTTTTAGTCTTTTTTCAGGATGTAAACAAAATTATTTTAATTGATAAGATACTAATTTTGATTGCTCAGTCATGTTGAGTAATGTCCTGGCCAATTAAAATATAACGCTTATAGCAAAGTATTTCTCACTATAAAATAATTATTCAAAACTTAATAAGAGAAATTACAAGTTTGTTTATTCAATGATTATGATCTTTTTATCAAAAGTAACAAAATAAAAACGAAAGAAAAAGATAATTGCTGGATTTTAATGGAAATTAAAGAAGCGTTCAGTTGCATTTTTAATAGATAAAGAAGGTATATAGACAGAAGGATGTTACATATTAAAAATGCTTAATTCCTCTTGTGTTATCTAAATAATGTTAACTTTCTTTTATGTATAATAAAATCCAGCAATAAAGATATTTCATTGTTCAAAATACACAATAATTTATTACTTCTAAAAGCTATGTGCCTGAATGCATTTTTTATATTTTTTATAATAAAAAACAGCAATAATGAGAAATAATGAGATGTAATTGTTAAAAAACTTACTTTATTAAAAATATGATAAAACACTGTTGTATCTTATCACTTTGTTTATTTAGCCCTAATTCAATCAAGCTTTCTAAACTCGTTATAAAGGTGAGAACTGATTTGCTATAAAGGTGAGAAATATCACCTGCAATTTATTTACTGCACAGTAGCTATACAGTAGCTTATTATGATAAACAGAAGCAAGTCTACCAATGGTCCTGATTTGTGTATTGGCCCTTATCGCCAATACGCAGACCTTAT
Organism: Mercenaria mercenaria; assembly: GCF_021730395.1. Classification (NCBI taxonomy): domain Eukaryota; kingdom Metazoa; phylum Mollusca; class Bivalvia; order Venerida; family Veneridae; genus Mercenaria; species Mercenaria mercenaria. The sequence continues at coordinate 20,709,161 of NC_069366.1, read as the reverse complement.
CATCTCCATAGGCCACATACCAGGCATACCAGAATCAGTGTCTTTAAACAAATTATTCTATCCAGTTGAAAATTCGCGGTATCAATAGAAATCGGTGTTATTCGGGTTTCTTCATGAAACGAGTTTATGGATGATTCAAGCGGCCCACTTTTTGTTTCCAATAATGAATTATGATGTAAGCTACATTACTGCACTGTTTGAATAACAAAACCATTGTTTATTTATTTCTATGAATGTAGAAAAGCCAATAATTTCAAAAATGTCAATGTAAAATGAATATAGACACGCTGTCCTAACAAAATTTATTTATATACATAATTTTATCACACATTTATGTCACAAGTCACTGTGGTCCAGTGGTTAGCGCACATATTTTCCATGCGCGAGGTCCGAGTTCGAATCTCGTAAGGTGCTTGATTTTTGTTTTTGTTTTTTTTTTTTAGCTTAGGCCCAATTCAATTTTTTTTTCTTTATATTTATCACACTTTTTTCAATTACTGGAACACAAATCAATAATAAGTATAGTTAACCAATGTTCTGTCTGTAAATTTTGAACAAAATATTCGAAGGCATGGAAAAGCATATATCGATATTGCTTATCTCACCTCCCTTCCACAATCTTTCACATACATTGCAACTACTTTCTAAAAGTCAATTCATTGACTAGAGTTTTAGTAAAATTACACTTGGAAAAAAATGTTGGCTATAAACTTGAGAGGCTCATTACGATCACTATCAAGCTAAAAAATTAACCTTAATCATATTAAAAAAAAAGGTCCCAGACTGTTAGCAGTTAGGTAAATTAAATTGAATTTAGACCAAGAGTGTTTGTGTTATATATAAAATTCTGGTCAAGAACTTTTTACAATGAATTTGAAATAAGAATTTCACAAGTAAATGGTTGTTTGTCATTCTCACATACACGAGTTTTACCATAGCTGTATTAGTGGAACACAATTTGTCCTAAAAGAGTGTCATTTGACAATAATGTCATTTAAAAGAATTAAAATAGTCCGTGTTTAGGACAGCAGGATTGTGTAAGTTCCGGTATCTATACTACAAAAGAATATCAGAACAAGATTATATTGAATGTGATGTTACGCAGGCATAATGTGTAAATTATTGTGTTTTATTTTTTGGATTGTTTTGTCGTTTTTAGAAACTATATGTTTGTAACAAATGAACTGAAAAGAATATGTGCATTTCCGGATTCAGAAATTTGTATTAGAGAAACAAATTGATAGCAAAGGCATGTTCGTTGTAAACAGAAACAAAATTGGTAATATTATGTATAAATAAATGACTTGCATTTATCTGTATATAATAAAATATTTATCCAAAACTACTGAGGAAGAGTGTGTTTTATGCATGCTCACTGACAACACATAAAGGCCTGATATTGGGTCACTTTTGAATGACTGTTGCACCATATATAATACTATGAGGAAATTTTTGTAAATGACAAAGTGTTCGAATTTATCAATGTTCGTACAGCCCCCATTTTACATACCCCTTTCCGGCGCTCACTTCGTGTGAGTTAAAATTTGCTTACTAGATATAAATTTGAATTATGTAAAGTTTTCAGTAAAAGCATTATTTTGATACCAATAAATGATAACAATTTGCAGAAATAAAAAAGTGACAGGTCAAAAACCCCCCGTTATCTGTCCGGGTTTATGCAACAGTTTCGTTTTTGTCGTGTTGAGCGACATGTGAAGTTTCCACTTTTCTCTATTTTATCATCAGTACAACTAATGGTGCGTTTTTGCAGGAAGGTCTAATACGTATCAGTTGTTCCAGGTTTTTGGGAGTAGATTCTGTGCACCCAAATATCAATATTATCTTTAACTCATGAACACTATTTTCCATTGTCTGTCTAGTCTTGATACATTTGAAGAAATGATTAGATCTATGTCCATTTAAACAAAACTTTTTAAACATTTCCCCTTCTTATTTTTATAACAATAGCAAAACCATCAGGCTTACTGTTAAAACTGAAAGCCAAACAAAAAATATCAGAAAGAACAATTTAATGCAGAAAAAAAGAAAGAATCCGTATCACTATCACTAGGTTTTCCCGTCAGATAGGCAGCGCCTAATTTCATATTATTTGGTATGTAAGCAAGGTCGACTTGATCGAGCGTAAACCAGTCTGCAATGACGTGTTGGCGGGAAAATTTTCAGAAGGTAAACAAAGAATTTGCTAAATAATTAGATGCAATATTGCAATTACAAGGTCTTGAAACACCAATGTTTAAGAAGAAATGTTGTCGTTTAAGTTGTTACTGAAAATAGTAGTTACTGATTAAGTCGCGGATACATGTGACTTTTCTAGGATAAGGTAATATTCGGATGAACTTATTTCGGATATCAACAAAGATTTAAGTTAAAATTTTCTTATTATCTTAGCATTAATCTGTACAGCTTCTCATGCAGAGAAGTTACTGTATTATTTTTTAGGTTCCAAGCGACTGTAAAGGGAAATTTTAAGGAAGCCAATACAATTTGACACCAAATGAAAGTGAAAGTTGAAAATCTAGAACTGATGTAAACAGCGGCAGAGATCAAAGACAAGAGACAGACTGAACCAGGTAGTTTATTTGATTTAGTATGGTACAAATGTCCCATGTCTATCTAGCTTCCTACCGCCTCGGTAGCCTAGTGGTAGAGCGTTTGCTTCGAGTGCGGGAGGTCGTGGGTTCGATCCCTGGCCGCGTCATACCAAAGACGTAAAAAATGGTACTAGTAGCTTCCTCGCTTGGTGCTCAGCATTTAGAGGATAGTACTAAGATTGGTCAGCCCGGTGTCAGTATAATGTGACTGGGTGGGGTATCATGTCATGTGTCTACGGCGTGATATTCCAGTGAGGCAGCACTATAAAGTTGAGCATTGTGCTCACTGCTACAAGTAGACATCGTCGTTTATATGACTGAAAAATTGTTGAGAAAGACGTTAAACCCGAACACACACACACTATGTAGCTTCCTGTATTATTGCCTGCTCAATATTTTATCTTGCTTACAGAGAAACAAAAATCATTTAACACTTTGATACCTTGAGCTTTGGGCCATAATATTAGCTGTGCTATCCTGGCCCGGGCCCTCTTGTGAAGTATCTTCTGAATAAGTCTCAAAACTAGTTATTGCTAAAGTCTCTATAATGGACTATGAACTCTTGAGTGCGCACTTAATAGTCTTATTAAAGTAATATTAACAACTTTGCACAAATTTCTTTGAATTCCAATTTTCGTTTTCAGCAACAATTTAAACTCATTTACTGACTGCATTTACAGTTCGTGCACTTAAAGCATTCCAGTTAAGAATGGATCTTTGGCTGAATGAGTTAAGCCTGATGTTATGGCGGCACTTTTCCTTCATGAATTTTAAATGATGTCCTGGAAGACCACCCACAGATAAATTGAACATTTTGTCCCATTTCAGATCATCAAATTTATGAACTGATATAAATATCTGTATAATGTCAGCTCGATCTCTTCTGTATTCTAATGTTACAAGTCCCAGATTCCTCAACCTTTGTTCATACAACAAATGTGAAATATCATAATTAAACCAACTTGGTTGCTCTTCGTTGTACGTCTTCAATTTTTCTAATATCCTTTTTCAAAAATGGTGACCACACACTAGATCCATATTCTAAAACTGTCTAACCAGAGATTTGTATAATGTGAGAAACATTTCCCTGTCCAAATACTCAGATGATCTATGTATAATCCCAACCTGGGTTCTTTGTGTTTTATTAGTAATGTTGATAATATGTTGTTCAAAATTCAAGCCCTCATCAAAAGTTACACCTAAGTCCTCAGATGGTACTGGATCTACATACACGTAATTTCGATTAGTATCAGGCATTGTGTATCTGTAAGGCTCATTACTATTCCCAATATGCAGAACTTTGCACTACTTTGCATTAAATGAAAGTTTCAATTTCAACCTCCAGTTACATAACTGTCCAAATCAGACAGTGAACTATCACAATGTGTTATGTCCGAAACACCAGAATAAATTTTGGTATCATCAGCAATTATTTTCACAAGACCCGTTACTACATCAGTTAAATCATTAATAAAGCACAGAAACAAAACTGGGCCACTCTAAATTCCTTTAAGTCTAGACTTCTATAACAAGTTTTGGGTTGTGGCAAATAAAGTTTCGCCCAACTGTTATAGTTAAAGGGGTTAAATTGGGTACTATAAGCCTCAATACAAGATAGTGTAACAGTGTACATAGTTTTAAACTAGTATGAACAGTGTTGTTATAAGAAACATAGACAGTGTGAAGCAGTGTACATACTTTTAAACTGTTTAGAATTGTGTTGCTATAATAACTATAACTATAATATGAATGAAAAAGATAACAAAATAGTATGAAGTGATCCACATGTAAAAAAACAATACAAATGGAAAATAACAAAATATTATGATGTGAACTACAAGAAGAAACATATATATACACATATATATATATTGTGAACTGGAAGTGTCAAATACCATTTCGGGAAAACATAATATTATGTCAAAAGGACCTAAGATACAACATTGTTTATACAGCTCTTCGCTGTACGGTTTCTAGAACTACATGAAATACATGGGCCGAGAACGCTGCCCTGTGGAAAACCACTTATGACTTCTGACCATGTTGAAACGGATGAACCTATCCTAACACACTGTAGTCTGTCTGACAGGAAACTGCTAATCCACTTAAGTGCTAGACCTCTTATGCCTAATTTGTGAAGTTTAAAAAGCAAACGATCATGAGGCACGCTGTCAAATGCCTTGCTAAATTCTATCAAAGCCTTGATAAAGTCATTTATCTCCCAAGCAATTTCCCAACAAATTCATGCTGATATATCTCATATTGAAAAATATCGGATACTATGAAGTAGTTAAGTTGAAACATTATCAGCTGCAGTAAGTTAAAGATTTTAGGCGCGCAATGGAGGTAAATTGCGCAATGGACTTTTTAGGAGTGATGTTTATTGTTTAAATTGTCAACTTAATGTATAAGAGAGTGATTGGTTTGTTTCTTATAATGAGTGCTGAAAATTTCAATTTTTCCTGGCTTCAAACAGAACAGCAGCTATTAAAAACCACCACCTCTTACAAACTAGGTTTCAAATTCCACAAATAAGCAAGTTCTTTATAACAGTGCTGTTAAAATACATCAAATATTGATGCCTGATAATTTGTGGTTCGTATAGCTTAAACTGGAAGTGATGTTGCAACATGACGTCATTTAATTGACTGATATAAAAGAGAAATTTGATATTAAACTGCTTTTATAAATGACTTTTAGCATGTTGTAATAATTAGTTTCAGATGTATTCAATTCACATGTTTGTATATTTTTAACATAATTATACCCCCACAAAATGAAGTTTGCGGGGTGGGGGTATATAGGAGTGAGCTTGTCGGTTTGTCTGTCGGTCTGTTGGTTTTCATGGTTTCCGAACAATAACTCATGAAAGGCTAGACAGATTTAAATAATTTTTGGTACACAGGTGTTACATCAGAAAATACAGGTCAAGTTCGATTTAGGGGTCAGTAGGTCAAAGCTCAAGGTCACAGTGACCCTGAACAGTTAAATGGTTTCCAGATGATAACTTGAGAATGCTTCGGCCTAGAATCATAAATTTTGGTACACAGGTGTAACATTATAAAATGCAGGTCAAGGGTGACTTTGAGGTCAGTAGGTCAAAGGTCAAGGTCACAGTGACCTGGAACAATTAAACGGTTTCTGGATGATAACTTAAGATTGCTTGGGCCTAGGATCATAAATTTTTGTACACGAGCGTAACATGATAAAATACAGGTCAAGTTTGACTATGAGGTTAGTAGGTCAAAGGTCAACTTGGTCACAATGACTTGAACAGTTAAACGGTTTCCGGATGATAACTTGAGAACGGTTGTGTCTAGGATCATGAAAATTGATAGTGAGGTTTGTCATGACCAGCAGATGACCCTAAATGATTTAAAGGTCAGTAGGTCACAGGTCAAGGTCATAGTGACCCGGAACATTTGAACAGTTTCAGACAATAACTTCAGAAAGCTTGGGCCTAGGATCACGAAACTTAATAGGGAGGTTGGTCATGACCAGCAGATGAATCCTATTGATATTGAGTTCAAAAGGTCAGAGGTCAGAATGACCCAGAACATTTAAACCAATTCTGGACAATAACTTGAGAACACTTGGGCCGATGGTCATGAAACTTCATAGGGAGGTTGATCTTGACCAGCAGATGACCCCTATTGATTTTGAGGTCAGTAGGTTAAAGGTCAAGTAAGTTCAGCTTTGACATTGGCTTAGTTCTGTGACAAGGCCATATTGTGGGGGTATAATTCGTCACTCCTGTGACAACTCTAGTTTATATTTTTATGCCCCTGAAGGGAGGCATATTAGTTTTCAACTGTTCGTTCGTTTATTAGTTCATTCGTCACAACGTTAACTTTATGCATGAAGGCACTTTACTCGCAAACCACTGCACCCAGGACCTTCAAACTCCACATGCTGATAGTACTTATTGAGTACACGACCCCTACTGACTTTGGGGTCACCAGGTCAAATGTCAAGATATTAGTTTTATACTGTCAATCAGTTCCTTAGTTCGTTCATCACAACATTAACTTTTTGCATGAAGGCACTTTACTCGCGAACCACTGCACCCAGGACCTTCAGACTTCACATGCTGATAGTACTTATTGAGTACACGACCCCTACTGACTTTGGGGTCACCAGGTCGAAGGTCAAGGTCACAGGGGCCAATGTTAACTTTTTGCATGAAGGCACTTTACTCGCGAACCACTGCACCCAGGACCTTCAAACTCCACATGCTGATAGTACTTATTGAGTATACGACCCCTACTGACTTTGGGGTCACCAGGTCAAAGGTCAGGATATAAGTTTTCAACTGTCAATCCATTCCTTAGTTCGTTTGTCACAACGTTAACTTTTTGCATGAAGGCACTTTACTCGCGAACCACTGCACCCAGGACCTTCAAACTTCACATGCTGATAGTACTTATTGAGTACACAACCCCTACTGACTTTGGGGTCACCAGGTCAAAAGTCAAGATATTAGTTTTCAACTGTCAGTCCGTTCCTTAGTTCATTCGTCACAATGTTAACTTTTTGCATGAAGGCACTTTACTCGCGAACCACGGCACCCAGGACCTTCAAACTTCACATGCTGATAGTACTTATTGAGTACATGACCCCTATTGACTGGGGTCACCAGGTCGAAGGTCAAGGTCACAGGGGCCAATGTTAACATTTTGCATGAAGGCACTTTACTCGCGAACCACTGCACCCAGGACCTTCAAACTTCACATGCTGATAGTACTTATCGAGTGCATGACCCCTACTGACTTTGGGGTCAAATGTCAAGGTCACAGGGGCCAATGTTAACTTTTTGCGTGAAGGCACTTTACTCGCGAACCACTGCACCCAGGACCTTCAAACTTCACATGCTGATAGTACTTATTGAGTACTCAACCCCTATTGACTTTGGGGTCACCAGGTCAAAGGTCAAGGTCACCAGGTCAAAGGTCAAGGCGCTGCGGGGGCATTTGTCGCCATTAGTGACAGCTCTTGTTTTATTTGTATATTTTTAACATTTTTTTTTTTTTTTTTTTTTTTTTTGGTGCTTCAGGAACGTTGGTTGCAGAAATAAAAATCTTTTATAATTTTTCAGCATGTTTAAAATATGGATTCAAATCTTTCTAGAGTCAGATGTTTGTATATATTGTTTTAAAGCGGCATGCCTCCGGATCGTTTGATTACTGACAAATTTTATGTTACGGAAACACATGAGAATTTGCAGTTTTTACTACTTTTTACGATGAAAATCGAAAAGCATTGTCACGCTTTTACTCCAGGAAAACAGTCTCGATTATAAATATCTGTATTTTGAAGTCATTATTCACTACTTCAGCTATAGCGCTATTGGTTACGACGACGGGAAAATGTCTTTATTGCCGCGCCAGTCCGGGGTTCAATTCCCGACGCGGTCATCATTTTTTCTTGATTTGGAATTTTTAAAATATTTTAGAAACAAAAATTCATATTCTAATGTTCATAATATGACCAAAACTTCAATTTGAAAGAAAGATTATTTTTAGCCAAATCTGGAGGCATGCTGCTTTAACATAATTTATATTATTTTAATTATTTGTTTGTTGTTTTTAACATAATTTATATATTTTATTCCAATTCTCTTGTTTGTGTTTCAGGAAAATTTTGTATAGAAAAGCTCTTTTATAATTTGTAATCATGTTTGAAACATACTTAGAGCAGCGTGTTTGTATGTTCCAATATAATTTATATCTTTTAAATATGTTTAAACTTAACAGAAAATTTCATAAATTTGTAAAAATATGACCCCAATTTTCAAAATTTAATGAAACTGTGAAATATTAGATAAGAAAAGTCGGCGCCAATTAAAAAGTGTCAAAACTAGACTTTCATCCGAATGTGTATTGCAAAATGAATGCGCATCTGCATCTAAAATTACAAACTGGTGAACATGTGCATGTGTTATTTCCTGCCGAGAAACGTGTAATGTGAATTGGGTAATAATGCATCGGATGCAAATCTAGCAATTAATTTATAATATTTAATAGTCCCAGAGTAGTAGTAGTTTACTACATGTCTGTAAAAATAAAGCCTAATTTAGAAAAATTGCAAAAAAACTTCAACAGTGGCATGTGACGCTACATCAAACTTCTGTTTTTAGCTCACCTGTCACAAAGTGACAAGGTGAGCTTTTGTGATCGCGCGGCGTCCGTCGTCCGTCCGTCCGTGCGTGCGTCCGTCCGTCCGTCCGTAAACTTTTGCTTGTGACCACTCTAGAGGTCACATTTTTCATGGGATCTTTATGAAAATTGGTCAGAATGTTCACCTTGATGATATCTAGGTCAAGTTCGAAACTGGGTCACGTGCCGTCAAAAACTAGGTCAGTAGGTCTAAAAATAGAAAAACCTTGTGACCTCTCTAGAGGCCATATATTTCACAAGATCTTCATGAAAATTGGTCAGAATGTTCACCTTGATGATATCTAGGTCAAGTTCGAAACTGGGTCACGTGGGGTCAAAAACTAGGTCAGTAGGTCTAAAAATAGAAAAACCTTGTGACCTCTCTAGAGGCCATATTTTTCATGAGATCTTCATGAATATTGGTCAGAATGTTCACCTTGATGATATCTAGGTCAAGTTTGAAACTGGGTCACATCGCGTCAAAAACTAGGTCAGTAGGTCTAAAAATAGAAAAACCTTGTGACCTCTCTAGAGGCCATATTTTTCATGAGATCTTCATGAATATTGGTCAGAATGTTCACCTTGATGATATCTAGGTCAAGTTTGAAACTGGGTCACGTGGGGTCAAAAACTAGGTCATTAGGTCTAAAAATAGAAAAACCTTGTGACCTCTCTAGAGGCCATATTTCTCAATGGATCTTCATGAAAATTGGTCAGAATGTTCAGCTTGATGATATCTAGGTCAGGTTCGAAACTGGGTCACGTGGGGATAAAAACTAGGTCAGTAGATCTAAAAATAGAAAAACCTTGTGACCTCTCTAGAGGCCATATTTTTCATGAGATCTTCATGAAAATTGGTCAGAATGTTCACCTTGATGATATCTAGGTCAAGTTCGATACTGGGTCATGTGGGATCAAAAACTAGGTCAGTAGGTCTAAAAATAGAAAAACCTTGTGACCTCTCTAGAGGCCATATTTCTCAATGGATCTTCATGAAAATTGGTCAGAATGTTCACCTTGATGATATCTAGGTCAAGCTCGAAACTGGGTCACGTGCGGTCAAAAACTAGGTCAGTAGGTCTAAAAATAGAAAAACCTTGTGACCTCTCTAGAGGCCATATTTTTCAATGGATCTTCATGAAAATTGGTCAGAATGTTAACCTTGATGATACTAGATCAAGTTCGAAACTGGGTCACGTGGGATTAAAAACTAGGTCAGTAGATCTAAAAATAGAAAAACCTTGTGACCTCTCTAGAGGCCATATTTTTCATGAGATCTTCATGAATATTGGTCAGAGGGTTCATCTTGATGATATCTAGGTCAGGTTTGAAACTGGGTCACGTGGGATCAAAAACTAGGTCAGTAAGTCTAAAAATAGAAAAACCTTGTGACCTCTCTAGAGGCCATATTTCTCTATGGATCTCCATGAAAATTGGTGAGACTGTTCAGCTTGATGATATCTAGGTCAGGTTCGTAACTGGGTCATGTGCCTTCAAAAACTAGGTCAGTAGGTCGAAAAATAGAAAAACCTTGTGACCTCTCTAGAAGCCATATTTTTCACGAGATCTTCATGAAAATTGGTGAGAATGTTCACCTTGATGATATCTAGGTCAAGTTTAAAAGTGGGTCACGTGCCTTCAAAAACTAGGTCATTAGGTCAAATAATAGAAAAACCTTGTGACCTCTCTAGAGGCCATATTTTTCAATGGATCTTCATGAAAATTGGTCAGAATTTTTTATCTTGATGATATCTATGTCACATGTGCTGAAAAACTAGGTCACTTTGTCAAATAATAGAAATAACGACGTCATACTCAGTTCAACACTGGGTCATATGGGGATAGGTGAGCGATTCAGGACCATCATGGTCCTCTTGTTAGTATCTACTTTTACTTTGAGTAGCATGTCATAAACAAACCACTGGAAATTGTCTGAATGAAATAGTCGGTTTTGTTCTGATGCATACCTATGTTTATCATTGATAGAGCCTCCATAAACTACACGGAAGCTGCAGGTCAGTACTGCCGCATGCACACAACTATGGATCATATCGGATGGCTATAGTGTATTTTATTGCGACATTGTATACAATTTACATTATCGTGGGCACAATTGGTTTGTTGGGACTTAATTTCATGGTTGGGCTGAACCGCAAAATCCACAAAAATTAATCCCCCACTAATAATAATGATTTTACAGTGTCTCAAAATATACTTGATCTAGAATCGTAAAACGTTACAGGATTGTTATAATACTTTAGCATAATGAAGTTATGCACCTGATGCTCTCTTTGGAATTTCACTAAGCTAGACCAGAGTTATGGTCCTTCACTTGGTAAAAATACACATAGAGTGCTTAAAAGTTTTATTTAAATATTTCACCTACTGACATAGAGTCACGAAACTATGTACAGTGACAGGAGTGGGTGTCCTATGGTCACACATCTAGTATTTATTGAGATTTAATTCTTTTGGATTGACACAAACATGCAGTTTATGAAAATTGTGCTCACGGATTTTAATGATTTCACAATATGTGTTTTTTGGGTTCAAAATATTTGACATTTTGATTTTCATTTGAAAAAAGTAACTTTATTATTTTTTTCAAAGGCCATGAAACAATGTCAGCAGCCAAAAATAGATCTCTAGACTGGTCAAGATGTGCAGAAGGTTTTGCTGACTTTGACATTGACAGAGGAAATACTACCAAAAAGAGGGCTGAGCCAGTGAAAAGAAAATCTTCTGAATCAGCCTTCAGTCATGGAAATATATTTGAAAAACTGGCCTTTGGTTATGAGGATGAGAAAAGTAAGTTTACTAAATATTTATTTCATTGCTTTATTGACTCTAAATTATTAAAGGTACGTGTTTAAGTTGAATCATGTGTAAAGTTTTTTAAAAATATTTTTTGATAATCTGAAACGTGCTATTGAAATATTGCGGTTGTTGAGTACAAGCAACTGTGAGAATCAACTAAAATTTTCTTAGAGAGACAAGGTGATGTTTTTTCTGCTTCTTTGTTTACATGTTTCCGTAAGTGGCGTGTAAGAAATAATTGAGGTGACTTGACTTTAACACAATTCAAAATCCCTAAATTATTACCCATAGGTCTTCTTTGACATTTTCACTAGAATGGATTACAGTCATGTTCAAACTGCTCTAAGTACATTTGTATTCTGTTTTCACTGTTTGGTGAATCTGTGTCCTTCCTACACCAAATTTTGATGCAATATAACAAGTGCTTTATCCTTTTACAAAACTTTTTATGGCTTCAACCCATTTTTCAAGTGTAAAGGCCTTTCTCTTAGATGATGCAGACATCTCAATTTGACATACCGTCAAGAAACAAAATAGTGGCCTTTAAATTTTCGCCGGTCAAACTTGCTAATGTTATAAAATCTCACAAGTCTCTTGACTGTGAGACCAAAATTAATGACCTAAATCATAAGAAAGAGTTTTACTCAAACAAACTGATTATCTATTTTATTAAAGTTTTCTTAATCCAAAATCTGACCTGAGGGTGTGATAACTCCATTAAATAAGAGTAGATCATACCTTTAACTCTTATTACGCTGGACACAATTGATTCTGCCTTTGCGACCAGTGTATATCATGATCAGCCTGCACATCCATGCAGTCTGATCATGATCTGCGCTGTTCGCCATTCAGTCAGTATCTTTTTGGTTAGCAGTCCTTTTAACAGTTAATGGTACTGTCTAAATTGAAAGATGGACAAGTTCATTATAGAAATTTAGCAGGGTAAGGGCTAAGCACTGATTTCATATACCTGTCATTTGATGAACACAGTGATTTTAGATCTATATAATTCACACGTTTTTAGCCATGCGGCAGTGTCTGCTATATCGTAGATTTTGTTAATTTCTGCTACAGGTTCACGCTATATTAAGGTTCATTTTAGGGATTTTCACCCATTGGCCCTTATTAGGGGTGTAACGATACATCGAAATATCGATGCATTGCGATACTGAGTGTCCTGATAGTATGCATCGATAGAAAAATCACGATCCAATAACAATCGCTGATAGTTCCTTCAACAATCGATAGTTTCGATAGTTTTGAAATTTTTGTAAATACATAAATAATTTATAAACCAAGAAACAGAGCCAGCTTTCATTTGCGCCTCGGAAAATGTTTACGTCTCCATTACAATAATTACCCTCACGGAATTAAACTACCACAAAGGACTGGGAAGTCTGGGAGATAATTAATAACTTTAGTTTCTTAGAAACTTTGATTAAATATATTTTTAAATAACCTGTTAATCTTAAATGAGAAAATGTACTATGGACATGGGGAAAGTAGACTACTTGTATGATATAGCAAACTGTTCGGTAGGGCCCTTCATTTAGCGCTGGTACACCTTAGTCCGATCCGTCAATTTTCGTCTTTTTCGATGCTTTGGGTTATTAAACATGTTGACATTCGCAACAAAATGGCCGATTCGTTTAAGTATACTTTGCATAGGTTTATTGTTTTACTTATTGTTTGAATGTTTCAAAGCCAAGGAAGGCAAGAAATAGAAAAAATGTTAAAAATATTTAATGTTAGATTTATTTCTGTCCATTTCAGTTATACAATCATCTCAATGTGTATTAACAGCAATTATAAACAGTGCCGTGTCTTACACACTGTAATAAATTATGTCAGTTGGTAGTTTTACTGTATAAAACATGGTGGCCGATAACTATTGCAATAGTATCGTAATAGTAACCTGCAATAGAATAGTATGGCAATAGTTTTTCAGCAATATCAGTAGTATTGCAATAGTCAAAATTGGCCTCAATAGTCACCCCTAGCCCTTCTGCTGGCACAGACAGGATCACACTATGTAAAGGTGTCTGCTAATGTAGATTAGACTTTACTTTTATTTAATAGTTTCTGTATGGCTAGATGATCTTAAGAGGTGATTGTCTATGGTACCTAGTTGACTGTACAAATTATGAAGACTGGTAGTTCAATTTCTGATAAGAAATTATAATAAAAATTAGCATGTTAAGATGCCGTTGGGGTCAATGAGATCAAAAATAATGATAAACTGACACATTCCCAGGAAGTATGATGGCCAGTGAAAGTATTAAAACTGCTGCAGTCGTATATCATGGACACACATCTTAACATTGTACAAACATCTAGGTATTGGCACAAATCTAGCCATGGACACACATATAGCCATGGACACACATCTAGCCACGGACACAATACTTAGCCATAGGCTCACATACTTAGCCATGGACACACATCTAGCCATGAACAAACATACTTAGCCATGCTATGGACACACATCTAGCCTTGAACACACAAATAGCCATGGACACATATACTTAGTCATGGACACACATCTAGCCTTGAACACAGATCTAGCCATGGACACAGATCTAGCCATGAGCACACATCTAGCCATGGACACACATATAGCCATGAACACACATATAGCTATGCACATATAGCCATGGACACACATCTAGCCACAGACACACATACTTAGCCATAGGCTCACATACTTAGCCATGGACACACATCTAGCCGTGAACAAACATACTTAGCCATTCTATGGACACACATCTAGCCTTGAACACACAAATAGCCATGGACACATATACTTAGTCATGGACACACATCTAGCCTTGAACACAGATCTAGCCATGGACACACATACTTAGTCATGGAGACACATCTAGCCATGAACACATATCTAGCCATGAACTCACATCTAACTATTGACACACATCTAGCCATGTAGACACACACTTAGCCATGGACATACATCTAGCTATGGACACACATCTACAGGTGTTTGCATAAATTCTAGTCTTGCCTTGTACTTCTGAACATATGCAAGGAATCAGTATTAATTTAGTGAAGAAGGGCTACTAGGGTTTGCTAGGACCTTGAAAATTCCTTGTATTTCGTGCTACATCCTGAAAAGCCCTTGAAAATGACTAATACCATAAAATTGATAAAAAGGACTTGAACATTCGAGAGAAAAAAATTGCTTGAATTTCCTCTTAAAAAGTTGTTTAGACTTAAAGTTGCAAATTCAGGAAAAAGGAAAGTACTTGAATTTCTTGTGACTCGGTATTTTGTATGAACCCTTGGCTACATTTGATGTGAAATTAAAGAAAAATGCCTAGTTTTATCATGAAAAATTAACAGAATTTTGTTTTAGCAATTTATGCTTGATATACCTTTAAGGTAAACTTTATGGCGTAACATTTTATGGGAGTAAAGTTAATGAAACCTGAAATACAGTATTGGTAAACATGATAAATCCAATATTTCTGTTTTTTTTACAACAAGTTGTAGTGATTTTTAGTCCAAATGATTATTTTGAAATAGATAAATACTGTAGAATAGTATATTATGGCTGGGTGTGAGCCATGGAGGACATGCAAACCAAACTTGCCTAGTCATTACGGTCAAGTCCTCTGAAGAAGTTCACAACTGCTGAACGAAACCGGTAAGAGAAGATATCTAATCAACAAGGGAGCATGTCCTCCATGGCTCACACCCAGCCACAATATACTAGAAGTAACCCTACTTGGGTCATGGAGACCTGCTCCGCAGCAACTCCAACTACGAATCCCACCTCTGGGAGTAACTCCAGCATCGGCAACTATCTATGCAACCATACACTTGCCCCTAGCTATGCCAGCACGATAGTTACCGCGGGCACTAACAATACAGCGCCCCAGAACAGAGAGTGAAAGCAAAACAACTCAAAAGATGAGGATAACCTTAGACATATCCAATATATGTATGCAGCTTTATAAAGAAGCAACATAGATCCTAAGTATATATGTAAAGTCTCAAGTCATTAAAGACTACACACTAAACGTGCAGCATAAGTATATCTAATCAAAATCATGCAGAATGACCCAGAGACAGCAAATAACACAAAAATAAAAGATGTAACAGGTAATACTCTGGGATCCACGAGCTTCGTACTCTCAACCCAGTAGGGATCAATATTTACGGATAGAATGGGAATACTCAGCCACTTCATTTAAATACTGTAGAATAGTTTTATTTTATGGCATAAATTCATGGATGGCAAAAATGGCTATTTTATGGGTACAATAATTCTGGGTAGGGCCTCCGTGGTCAAATGGTTAAGGTTGCTGACTTCCAATCTCTTGCCCCACACTGATGTGGGTTGGAGCCTCACTTGGGGCATTGAATTCTTCATGTGAGGAAGCCATCCAGTTGGCTTACGGAAGGTCGGTGGTTCTACCCAGGTGCCCGCTCTAGATGAAATAATGCACGGAGGTGCACCTGGGGTCTTCCTCCACCGTCGAAGTTAGAAAGTTGCCATTTGACCTATAGTTGTTTTGGTGTGGCGTTAAACCCCCCAAAAACAAATACAAGAATTCTGGGAATTTAGATTTTAAAGGAACAATAAATGAAGGTTTTGACATTTTTTGGGGGGATTGAATTACATGGATCGATTCAACCACGATTTCCACAAAAATAAGTCCTCCACAAAGACTTATGAATTTGCAGGAAGTGCTGTGTATCTCAGTTCTAGAGGGAGCTGAATTTGTAAATCTGTTACCTATATAAAACATCGCAAATTCAAGTAACTCTCCAGTTGGTGAAAATATTATTGAATTTGCAGTTTTTTCCTTTCATGTGAACAAAACATTAATGTGCTATTATCAAGAAACCTTCTGGTAGAAGTAAGACAAGCTCTGTTATATCATTTTAGGTCAAAGCATAACATGGAGTTCAAGTGAAGATGAGAAAGAAAAAGAAATAAAGATCACCCCAGTTGTGAAAAAGACAAAACGTCAGACCACACCAAAGAAGACAGCTTCTGCAAGGAGATCAACTAGAAGTAGCAGTGTAACTTTTTTTTTCTTTTCTTTTTTTCTTGTGTTAAAAAAAACCTATCTTAATGCTATTAATTTCAATTTCACATTTAATAAAAAAAAAGGAATTTTTTTAGCTCCACTATTCATAGAATAGTAGAGCTATTGGACTCACCCATGCGTCGGCGTCCGCGTCCCGATTTGGTTAAGGTTTTGTATGTAAGCTGGTATCTCAGTAACCACTAGCAGGAACAGATTGAAACTTCACACACTTATTCACTGTGATAAACTGACCTACATTGCACAGGTTCCATAACTCTATTTTGCTTTTTTACAAAATTATGTCCCTTTTTCGACTTAGAAATTCTTGGTTAAGGTTTTGTATGTAAGCTGGTATCTCAGTAACGACTTGTGGGAATGGATTGAAACTTCACACACTTACTCACTGTGATAAACTGACTTACATTGCACAGGTTCCTTAACTCTGTTTTGCTTTTTTTATGAAATTATGCCCCCTTTTCGACTTAGAAATTCTTGGTTAAGATTTTGTATGTAAGCTGTTATCTCAGTACACACTAATGGGAATGGATTGAAACTTCACACACTTGTTCACTGTCATGATCTGACATGCACTGTATAGGTCCCATAACTCTACTTTGCAATTTTTTCAAAATTATGCCCTTTTTTCGACTTAGAAATTTTTGGTTAAGTTTTTGTATGTAAGCTGGTATTTCATTATCCACTTATGGGAAAGGATTGAAACTTCACGCACTTGTTCACTTTATGAGCTGATAAGCACTTTGAAGGTTCCATAACCCTTTTTCCCATTTTTACAAAATTATGCCCCTTTTTTGACTTTTGTATTCATTCAATTGACAAGGCTGTTGAATAGTCGAGCGTTGCTGTCCTCCGACAGCTCTTGTTTTTTATGCTGGAATCGTCATTAAAATTTGGTGACCTTTCAAAAACTTTGGTTTGGGTTGAGATATTGAAATGAAACTTGGCTTATAGGTAGCATATAGTAAGACCAAGGTTGGGATTGAATTTGGGGTCAGTAGAATCAAGGTCGTGTGTGTGTGTTCGGGTTTAACGTCTTTTTCAACAATTTTTCAGTCATATAAACGATGGTGTCTACTTATAGCAGTGAGCACAATGCCCAACTTTATAGTGCTGCCTCACTGGTATCACGCCGTAGACACGTGGCATGATACCCCACCCAGTCACATTATTCTGACACCGGGCTGACCAGTCTTAGCACTATCCTCTTAATGCTGAGCGCCAAGCGAGGAAGCTGCTAGTACCATTTTTTACATCTTTGGTATGACGCGGGCGGGGATCGAACCCACGACCTCCCGCACTCAAGGCGGATGCTGTACCACTAGGCAACCGAGGCGGTTGAATCAAGGTCGTGGTCACTGGTACTAAAAAAAGAAAAAGCAGTTCCCACTCAATAACTTACCACTCAGTAACTTGAGTTTTGTTTGATAGATTGAAATTAAACTTGGCATATAAGTAGCTTATAGAAAAACCAAGGCTGGGATTGCATTATGTGGTCATTCAGGGTTCAGTTTTAATGCCAGTTTAACTGATTTAATGTGCAAACTTAGAAAATTCCACCATGGCGCAGTGGTCTAGAGCATTTGGCCAAAGCTACCTCTTGTACTGTGGAACAGATGGGTGGTTCAAATCCATCTGAGTGCCTTGCCTTTTAGCTTACCAGAGCACGAAGTGCTCAAGGTGAGCTATTGTGACTGGTCATTGTCTGGCATCGTTCATCAACTTTGCCACTGTAGAGGCCACATTTGTGACCCAATCTTTATGAAATTTGGTCAGAATGTTTGTCTTGATGATCTCTAGGTCAAGTTTGAAACTGGGTCATGTGGGGTCAGAAACTAGGGAAATAGGCCAGATCAAAGGAAAGACTTGTTAACAATCTAGAGTGTACAGTTTAAGTTTGAAACTCATGAGAATTGTTCAGAATGTTTGTATTGATGACCTCTAGGTCAGATTCGAATTTGGGTCATGTAGGGTCAAAAACTAGGTCACCCGGTCATATCAAAGGAAAAACTTGCTAACACTCTAGAGGCCACAGTTGTGACCCAATCTTTATGAAACTTGGTCAGAATGTTTGTCTTGATGATCTCTAGGTCAGTTTGGAAACTGGGTCATGTGGGGTCAAAAACTAGGTCAGTAGACCAGATCAAAGGAAAAACTTGTTAACACTCTTAGAGTCCACAGTTTTAAGTTTGAAACTCATGAGAATTGGTCAGAATGTTTATCTTGGTGACCTCTAGGTCGAATCCGAATCTGGGTCATGTGGGGCCAAAAACTGTGTCAACTGGTCAAATCAAAGGAAAAGCTTGTTAACACTTTAGAGGCTGAAGTTGTAACCCAATCTTTATGAAACTTAGAATGTTTGTATAGATGATCTTTAGGTAATTTTGAAACTGGGTCAGGTGGGGTCAAAAACAAGGTCAGTAGGCCAGATCAAGGGAAAATCTTGTTAACACTCTAGACGCCACAGTTGTGACCCAATCTTTATGAAACTTGGTCAGAATGTTTGTCTTGATCTCTAGGTCAGTTTTGAAACTGGGTCAAGTGGGGTCAAAAACTAGGTCAGTAGGCCAGATCAACTCTGGTGAGCAATATAGGGCCATCATGGCCCTCTTGTTTTTAATCCCCCACCACTCGTGGTGGGGGATTATAGGAATAGTCTCCGTCCTTCTGTCCGTCCGTAACAATTGTGTCCGCTCCATATAACTTAAACCACTTGAAGGACTTTCATGAAACTTGGGTCAAATGATCACCTTATTAAAACGATGTGCGGAACTCAAGAGTCAGCCATGTTGGCACAAGGTCAAGGTCACAACTCAAGGTCAAAAGTTTGAGGCTTCCATTTTGTGTCAGCTCTGTATCTGCTAAACCCCTTGAAGAAGGATTTTCATGAGAATTTGGTCAAATCATCACCTCATCAAGACAATGTGCAGAACTCGATGAGTCAGCCATGTTGGCTCAAGGTCAAGTTAACAACTCAAGGTCAAAGGTTTTTGCCTTCGATTTTGTGTGTGCTCTGTTATCTCCTAAACCCCTTGAAGGATTTTAATATGACTTGGCTGTAATGTATACTCATGATTCTTTTTATTATGTCTGGGAAAGACACTGGTTTTGCCCTGTCCGTCCATCACACTTTATTTCCACTCAATAACTGGAGAACCATTTGACCTAGAACCTTCAAACTTCATAATATGGCAGGGCTTATGGAGTAGACGACCCCTATTGTTTTTGGGGTCACTCCATCAAAGGTCAAGGTGACAGGGTCCTGAACATGGAAAACCATTTCCGATCAATAACTTGAGAACCACTTGACCCATAATGTTGAAACTCCATAGGATGATTGGTCATGCAGAGTAGATGACCCTTATTGATTTTGGGGTCACTCTAATAAAGGTCAAGGTCACAGGGGCCTGAACATGGAAAACCATTTCCGATCAATAACTTGAGAACCAACTGACCCATAATGTTGAAACTCCATAGGATGATTGGTCATGCAGAGTAGATGACCCCTATTGATTTTGGGGTCACTCTAGTAAAGGTCAAGGTCACAGGGGCCTGAACATGGAAAACCATTTCCGATCAATAACTTGAGAACCAACTGACCCATAATGTTGAAACTCCATAGGATGATTGGTCATGCAGAGTAGATGACCCCTATTGATTTTGGGGTCACTCTAGTAAAGGTCAAGGTCACAGGGGCCTGAACATGGAAAACCATTTCCGATCAATAACTTGAGAACCACTTGACCCAGAATGTTGAAACTTCATAGGATGATTGATCATGCAGAGTAGATGACCCGTATTGATTTTGAAGTCACTCTGTTAAAGATCAAAGTCACAGGGGCCTAAACTTGGAAATCCATTTCCGATCAATAACTTGAGAACCATTTGACCCAGAATGTTGAAACTTCATAGGATGATTGGACATGCAGCAGCCCTTTTTTTACGCCGATTTTGGGGCCGAAATTCGGCCCCATTCCCCAGGCAAAATAATATACTTTTATCCCCAATTGCACTAAAAAATTCCCCAAATGCAAGTCGTTTTTATCAGAAAAAATTTCCACCCCCGATGGATTAATAGGTCTGATTGTATATGCATTCTAAACACCGCTTCAAGAAACGCCGCAATCAGAACATCTCAGATATTACCGTTAGCGTCGGTCATCGGGAATTTCCCTTTCCAGAATTTCTGATTCGCGGATATATTTATCTACAACAATCCGATTCGCTGATATATTTATCTAATAACAAGCAGATTCGCGGAAGTAATGAACGAAAAAATCTGGAAATATTGTTAAGTCCAACGACTCACAAACAATTTGCGCGATCGTGAAATGATTTCAGTCGCGTTCATTTCAGTCTACGCGAAGATTTCAGTCGCGTTCATTTCAGTCTACGCGTAAACATTTCGGTCCGCCCAATTCCGCTCGCGTTCGTTAAATTTCAGTGAAGTAAGTTTGAGATACAAATGAACTAAAGCAGTTCGTTTGGTTCTTTCACGTGCCCAATGTAAAGCATTGATACACGGGATGGATTTTTTAAAGCACCTCCCAAGAGCTTCAAAACAAAGTGCTAATCATACCTTTAGGTGGTATTTTCGCTATACAGTAGTATGTATGAAATAGATTGTAAATTGAGATTTATATATAATGCAATTAAAAGCATTTAAAAAGCTTTTTAAAAGTCATAAAATAAAAAAGGACAACTCTATTTTTGATAAATGACCTTATATTAAGTTTGAAATACAAAAGTCAAAAATAAAGAACTAAATATTAATGCTTTATAAACATCTAAATAGTGAAAAATGCCCATTAAAGGGAGATAATTCAAAAATTGCAAATTATTAAAGGAATAATTTCATACATTGAGCAATTACTTTAGCTTTGAAATGAAAGTGTTCTTGAAAAATGATTTAAACATTTTAATGATAAGATTAAAAACTATTTTTGATTCAATGTGATATTAGGATGAAATGGTTCACGGGCAAATTGCTTGGTTAAAGTATAAAATGAAATAGAGATTTTAAAAAAAATAATGGCTTCTAATTCTGGCACTTTAGGGTATGAAATGGTCCCAAGATTTTGCAATTGGCTTAAGTCATGGCTAAAAGTGTGAAAGAGCCAGGGGAGGCCTTGATCTTACTCAATCTGTGTTTTTTTTTTTTTTTTATATATATATAAAAAATTCCCCAATTTGGTATTTTACGACGCAAATTTCCCATTCTGAAAGGACCCGCCACCCTTCCCCAGAACCATAAAAAAAGGGCTGTGCAGATTAGATGACCACTATTGATTTTGGGGTCACTCTATTAAAAGTCAAGGTCACAGGGGCCTGAACATGGAAAACCATTTCCGATCAGTAACTTCAGAACCACTTGACCCAGAATGTTGAAACTTCATAGGATGATAGGACATGCAGAACCTTCAGACTTGATAGCATGGTTTGCCTTAAGTAGTAGGTGATCCCTGTTGTCTTTGGGGTCAGTAATTCACAGGTAAAGGCCACAGGTGCCTGAACCTGTAAAACAATTTTTTTGGGGTTAGTAAGTGAAAGGTCAAGGTTACAGGGGTCTGAAGCTTGAAATGGCTTCAATTTAACACCTTGAGAACCATTGACCAAGAACTTTCAAACTTGATAGCATGATTGGGCTGATGAAATACATGACCCCTATAGTCTTTGGGGTCAGTAAGTCAAAGGTCAAGATCACAGGGGCCTGAACCTTGAAAACCATTTCCACTCAAGAACTTGAGAACCACTTGACACAGTATCTTCAAACTTGATAGCATGACTGGGCTTATGAACTAGATGACCCCTAATGTTCTGGGGTTAGTAGTTCAAGTTGAAAGTGATCAAGGGAGTGAAAATGGGACACCCCATCATGGGGGTGTTTTACAAACAGCTCTTGTTTTCTAAAGAAATAAGACTGTTGTCATATATTTTTTGTCACACACCTTTTGAATGTTTTTTATACAGCTTAAATGATCAGAAGTACCAAAATGTTAGAAATCTTCCAAAAACTGTCTGAAATCTCTTAGACACTTGTTGTAATTAGAAAACGAACAGCCAATACCATGGAATCATTAAATTTTCATGGATTCAAAATTCTGTGGATTTTATCAAAATTGCTATTTTATGGGGATATTACTTTATAGAAGACAAATTTTGAACATAAAATGAAAAGGAATATTTCTTGTGCATTGGGATTTAATTTTCTGGAATCCATGAAAATTAGTCCGCCAAGAAAATATATGTTTCATAATATTAAATAACTTTTGAAAAAAAAATTATATGCAAAGTCATTTTAGTAGCACATTAAGTTATAAATTAAGTCTTCAAAAAATTTAGTATTCTTAATCCTTACCATGCTGGACACGATTTATTCTGCCTTTGCGACCAGTGTAGATCATGATCAGCCTGCACATCCATGTAGTCTGATCATGATCTGCACTATTTGCAGTTCAGTCAGTATCTTTTGGTAAACACCCCTTTAAAAAGTTAATGGTACTGTCCAAAATGGAAAAATGGACAAGTTCATTATATAAAATTTAGCAAGGTAAGGGTTAATTAAAAGTGCAGCTATACCTTCATGAAAATAGCTTCATTTGAGTGAAAACCAGTGAAGTTTTACCACTGAGGCAGCATCTGTCTTTAAATGCCTGAACAAACACCAGCTGTCATTAAGACAAAAAAGACAAGTTTTAACTGAACAAGACATATCTTCTGGTATTAAAGAGATAGATTAAAGATCGCTTTTTTGGAGATAAAAATTCTGTCTTTGTGTTGTGAATTGACAGATTTAATTGAATTGATGTGTGACAATGAGCAGTTGTTGCAGGTTCTGTGAAAAGCTGGAGGGTAAAAAAGAAAGAATTTGAGCTGCGTCATGAGAAAACCAACATAGTGCATTTGCGACCAGCATGGATGCAGACCAGCCTGCGCATCCGCCTTCAAAGCCTATTGCAATTAGAGAAACCGTTAGTGAACAGCATGGATCCTGACCAGACTGCGCGGATGTGCAGGCTGGTCTGGATCCATGCTGGTCACAAAGCCACTATGTTGGTTTTCTCATGGTGTGGCTCATTTATGTATTTAACGTTTCTGTCAATAATAGTTGGGGGAAAAAATTGCTAGTAAAAGTGGTATTTTTAAGTTGAAATTTCTCATACTTGCAAAAATTTGTAAGTGTAGAAAAAAAAGAAAGTTAAGTTCTAACCCTAAGCCAATAGACACAACAGGAGCAGCTGGTAGAGATAGCCACATGTTTGCTTGTATAACTTGTAAACCTTAGTTTTTGTCACTTAAAACCATGTTCATTTACTTCTAGCAAGCTAACAGATTAATTCATAGCTGTACTGTTGAAACTTGGTATCTTAAATTCCAAGGGAACTAGTGTTTCGTTTTGCTTCCAGGTAATCAAAATTTGATTCTGCCTTTGCGACCAGTGCAAACCACTGAACACAGATGTGCAGGCTGATTATGGTCTGCACTGTTCGCTATTCAGTCAGTAAATTTTCAATGAACACCCCTTCGAATAGTAAAGGCTATTGCCCAAATTGAACGATGGTCCAGTCCATTTTAGAAATTTAGCATGGTAAAGGTTGAAATGATACTTTGTGCACATGTTAGGTGGCGGGACTTGAAAATGTTTTTGAGATAGTCGCAAATTCAAGATAAACAAGTTTGAGATAATATTGCTTGAAACCACTCTTCTAAATAATTAACAAATGAGCCGTGCCATGGGAAAACCAACATTATCTATAAGTGGCTTTGCGACCAGCATGGATCCAGACCAGCCTGCGCATCCGCGCAGTCTGGTCAGGATCCATGCTGTTCGCTAATGGTTTCTCTAATTGTTATAGACTTTGAAAGCGAACAGCATGGATCCTGACCAGACTGCTCGGATGCGCAGGCTGGTCTGGATCCATGCTGGTCGCAAAGCCACTATGTTTGTTTTCTCATGGCATGGCTTAAATATTTGCAAATAACTTTTTGAAAAACTGAAGTTTTCTGTACTATATTATTTATCAAAAATATCAATGTAATAAGAAAAAAAAAATGAAGATACATACATCAAGTAACTAACTTATTTTTGTTTTCTGATATCCAATATTGACAACACACAAATGAACATCTTCTTAACATGTTGAGGTGACGTGGTATTGAAATTAAAAAGGTTTTGGATCTGATATTTAGTTCAATATATTGATCTAAGTGCAAATGTGTTGTTAACGTAGCCACGTATACTTGCAAACTGTTACTTTCGAATGAAATAAATGAGTAAGAGCAGAAGTTAAGTTATTCTGTTAAAAATAAATCACAAGTTTGTCATATGTTTTTGTCTTCATTTTGGAAGTTAACTACTTTTAATCATGTCAGTAAGTGGAAGTTTTGCTTCTTTTTAGATTTGAGCCTCTTCGCATTATAAGTTAACCTATTGAATGGAATACATTTTGTCAATACAGGCCAGCTAGAATATTCTTATCCTTTAGCCTGCTGGCGGCAATTGATTCTGCTGCGACCAGTGCAGACCAAGATCAGCCTGCACATCGATGTAGGCTGATCATGGTCTGCACTGTTCGCTATTCAGTCAGTAAATTTTTAGTAAGCACCCCTTTTAACAGTTAATGGTACTGTCCGGACAAGTAGAAATTTAGCAAGGTACTGGTTAAAATGTCAAAAATATATAGGTGGTCACCATTTACAATGACCAGGGTCCGACAAATCAATTGCCCGGAGCCCGCGGGCTACCAGAAATTTTCGTCGGGCTACCAAAAAAATACTGGCGGAAGCCCGCCGGGCAACCATAAATTTGAAGCATCAGTAGCCCGGTCATTGTATATTTTACAAAACTCCCTAACAAAATCATCAACATCCGGTCGTCTACTCGTTTGTAACTTGCAATAAACAACAACTTTCTATGTGTACTGATTAACGGGTCGTAACCGTCCTACTAGTTTAACCACGCCCATTTATCGATAATTTCAACGGTAGCTGCAGAAGCAGTCTCCGCCTACGAATATCAAATATGCAAACTATTGTGGACTGGTCTCCGCTCGACTAATCAAAGTAGACCGATTTAACGAGAGTCAATTATGACCGATGTACCAGTCAAAATTTCTAAATTCAATCGGATCCGCTCGTACTTTACCGACGACTGATTATGATAGGTACCACGCTTTCACTGCTTCAACAGTTCAAAGACTGGGAACCACCGTTAAATGAGTCATTAGTAACATGTCTGTCAGCATGTGTGAAAAACACGTAAAAACATAAAGACTGTCAATTTACTACACGAGTCTTTTGTATAATGCCGATTTCTTTGGTCGGTGTTCTTTGAAAGTATGAGAAGAGGAATGGCATTGATAATTAAGGTAGGTACCTGTAATTGGGTGGTAATTACTCCATGTCATTGAAATTAAATTAGCATTGAGGCAAAGCATTGACCAGTTGTTTGTAACGTGTAAATCCTAAGTCATTTTCACTAAAAAACTTCATTAGTGAGCACGTTCTAACTGTGTGTTCTTCAACTTATTATGATATGAACATTGGAAATATACACAAGTGAATATCACATGGAGCATTAGTTAAATTATTGAATGATAAATTAAGAATGTATTAGACTTGGAGACTAATTTGAGTGCCTAGTTTAGTGTGATTAACCATGGATCGTTTCGTAATAAGATCAGCTAGCCAAAAGCCGTCTGGGAGTGCTTGTGTGCCATCTGGGAGTGCTAGTTCACAAAAGCGTAAGAGACATAACGAGACAGAGACTCCAAAACCAAAGAAATTCTGTGATAAGGAGTATGACAAGACTGAACGTGTCCGGAAGTTTCAGCCCTCGTGGAAAATAACATACCCATGGGTTGAGCATGAACCTGACTCAGATGATACCAAACCTGGTGTTATGTTCTGTGCCACATGTAGGATGTACCCCGAGATTGCGGACAAATCATCAAACTTGTTCACTGGATGTTCGAATATGAGAGTTGATGGTCTTAAAAAACATGAAATATCTGCCGCTCACACTAAAACAACAGATAAAAAGAAGAAAGATGTTATGTCAGATGTGGAAAGGACTCAACTTGTTAACAACAGTCAAATTGTCAAAGCTGTCCAGAAAAGTGCGCAAATCAACATGAATGTGTTAACAGTAATGTTCAATACTGTGTATGCTCTGGCCAAAAAGGGAAAGCCGCTTAGTGACTATGAGACACATATGGAGTTACATGTCAAGAATAGACGTGACATTGGTGAAGATTATATGGACATAGGGATGAACTATCTTAAAGAAAAATCTGCCAAACAGTTCTTGATGAACATAGCTGAGCAACAATGTCTTGAAACATCGATAAACATTGAGAACTGTAGGTTCCTGACAATTCTTGCTGATGGGTCAACAGATTATGCGATGACAGAGCAGTACACAGTCTTAATACGCTTTGTAAAAAATGGCAGTCCTATAACTAAACTTGCGTCAATTGAAGCTGTTGAAAGTGCCAATGCCAGCGGTGTATTAGAGGGAATAGAGAGTGGAATTGCTAAAGTTGGTGTTGGTTTAGAGAAACAATCAAAGATAGTGAGTGTAAATTTCGATGGAGCCGCAGTTATGATGGGGTGTAGATCTGGTGTGAGTACTATGATGAAAGACAAAAACAAACACATTGTTCCAGTGCACTGTGTTGCACACAAGCTTGAATTAGGAGTCCTGGATGCTGTCAAGTGTGTAGAATACCTATCAAAGTTTGAGGAGACTGTGAAAGGCATCTACCGTTTCTATGCAAAAAGTCCCAAACGAAGAAGAGAGCTGGAAAGCATTGCCAAGATGCTTGAAACTGACTTGTTGAAGTATGGTGACGTGAAAAGTGTGCGATGGGTTGCCAGCAAGGGAAAAGCCCTCAAAGCCATCGAAAACAACCTACCTGCTACCATGGGACACCTTGAACATGCAGCCTCTGTGAATAAACTTGAAGAAGGGGGAAAAGCTAAGAAGCTTTTACATGAAATGAAATCAGCCAGGTTTGTGAAGTACCTGTACTTCATGATGGATTATCTTGAGGCCATCACAGCCACGTCTATCAAATTCCAGAAAAACGAATTACTTATAATGGATGTACCTGCAGCTGTGAATGATTTGACTGACGAGTTGGAACTTATGAAGGATGAACCTGGGGAAAATGCATCAAGATTCTACCAACACTACAACCCTGAAACAAATGAATTAAAACATGGTGGCCATGAATTGAAACTATTAGGACAGAAACAAACCGCCTACTCAGATGACACTGATAAAGCCAAGCTACTGATCAACTCAATTAAGTATCTAGAGGATAGGTTCAGTGACTTTGAAAAAAATCCCTTGAAATGCTTCTCTGTGTTTGATTTAAGAAACTGGCCCACTGATGAGAAAGAATTGTTAAAATATGGTAGAGAAGAAATCAAAGACTTATGTGAACATTACTCTGAAATTCTAAGTGAAGATGAAAAAAAATCAATGCTTCGTGAATGGACCACATTAAAAAATCAACTAAAAAAGAAAAAATCTGGTGTCAACTGTCGTACCCTATACTGTGAACACTTACAGACCCAGCCAGCTAGTATCACTAATATCCTGGTCCTTGTCAACATCATGATAACAGTGTCTCCATCCACTGCTGAATGTGAAAGACAATTTTCTGGTACTTAACTTTTATTAATGTATGATTCTGGTTTTGAATGATTCTAGAACCAAGTATTTACTTATTTACATTTAAATCAAAATGACTAGAGAATTATAAATTACATTATAGAGGAATAGAACAAAATGTACAGTCTAGTATCTTGTTAACATTTCAATTTCATTTATCCAATTTAAGTTCAGGAAAATTTGAAAGTTGCTATATCTGTATTATAAATGTTAACTGATGTCATTGTTTGTGTATTTTTAGCAATGAAGCTCATCAAGTCAGCCAGACGGTCACACATGAACCAAGACACCCTTGAGGCTCTGATGAGAGTTCATGCCGATGGTCCCCCTGCAGCCCTGTTTGATCCCCAGCCTGCCATCGACCACTGGATGTCCAGTGGACCTGGTACCCGTCACCTTGGTGGCCACAAGATACCACAGAAACCCAGTGGTAAGTACTGAACATGACAAATTTTGAAAGTTTATGTTAATATTGAATTTAACATCTACATGTCTAGATAATAAATTTTTAAAGATACTTTTACAGTAATTTTACCAAAAAAACCCCAAAAAAAAACACATCTGTGTCTAGTGGCTTTCAGATTTAAGTAATAGTGTCAGATATCCTTGAACTCAAACCATTTTGTCTGCAGATAGCTTATTATTGTATTTTCTCTTCCAGTTGTTCTATCTGACAATGAAGATGATGACCTTGATGATTCCCGTGACCAGTAATGCTATACCTGAAGAGTGAGCTACCAAGATTTTAATATGAACTGCACATGCAGTACATAAAGACAATGCTTTGAACATACTGTGCACATTGTGAACATTTAGCTAGTGATAGAGTGTACAAGTAGATCCCCATATTGACAGTGACTTGCAAGTTAAATACATACCATTATATGAACATTTAACTAGTGATTATAGAATGTACAAGTACTAAAGTTGGTCTCAATATTGACAGTGACTTGCAAGTTAAATGCTTATTAATACATACCATTTAATGATTATGTGAACATTTAACTAGAGATTATAGAATGTACAAGTACTCAAGTTGATCTCAGTATTGACAGTGACTTGCAATTTAAATACATGTTTTGTACTTAATAATACATACCATTTTGTGAACATTTAACTAGTGATTATAGAATGTACAAGTATTTAGGTTAATCTCCATACTGACAGTGACTTACAAGTTAAATGCTTATTAATACATACCATTTAATGATTATGTGAACATTTAACTAGTGATTATAGAATGTACAAGTACTCAAGTTGATCTCAGTATTGACAGTAATTTACAGGTTGACTTATATGCTAAATAATACATACAATCTTTCTTTTATCTGATGTTGTTAATATTTTAAGACTTTTAAGTTGTAAACTTAGAGATATTTGTGTGAAAATGTTTCTTTAATTAGATGTTGTATTAACTTCAGCTTGTACTTCTATATTATGATTAAACAGAATGAAATGTTTATTTTGGTGTTTTTAAATTTCGGTTATTAACCGAATATTGTTACAGACCCCTCTTATTCTCACATCTCAGTAAGTCTGGTTCGTATAGAGCAAGTTAGTACTTTCATGGTTAATTTTCTGGGCAACTACAAGAAAATGCTGGGCTACCAGAAAAAAATTCTGGTAGCCCAGTGGGCTACCAGTAAAATTATAAATTTGTCGGACACTGATGACGGACCTACGAAAACTTGGAAAAAATTCAGGGGAAGCAATGTAAATTTTAGCAAAGTGTTGCAAAAAAGTAGAAATAGGTTTGAAGTTTTCCATTTTTCAGGGTTATAAAAAAGATGCTGAAATTTTAATTTTGTTGCTAGGCTCCCTTTGTTGCATGTTTTTATACACCATTCTTGATGTCAGAATCATAATCGAAAGTGTTACTGATATGCTGATTAATCACAACTGTTAATGATTTTGTAGTCCTAACAATGCCCTAGATATTAGCAAATTCTAGTAAAATGCCACTTGGAACTATTGCTGTGGATGAAAAATGATTTGTTACAAGATAGAATTATGACAATTGGCAGTTTATAGGAATTATGTTGAAAATTACCAAAATTACTTTAAATAAAATTATGTGTTAAGACCACTACCCCTTCCCCCAGCCCATAATGAAACCCCTGAAATCAGTAAAAGACTGTTATGAATAAATTTAAGAAATGAAAAAAAAAACCAAAAAAACCTTCTTTGACTTAAATTTATTCGATTGATAAGGCCTTTGAATAGTTGAGCGTTCCTTAACCTTCAACCTCCTGGCAGGAAGTGATTCTGCCTTTGCGACCAGTGCAGACCAAGATCAGCCTGCAGTCTGAACATGGTCTGCACTGTTCACTACTCAGCCAGTAAATTTTCAGTGAACACCCTTTTGAATAATAAGTGGTACTGCCCAAATTCAATGATGGACATATCCATTTTAGAATTATAGCAGGGTAAGGGTTGATAAATTTCATTTAGACTATTTCATGGAATGTTTCAAGGGTTTGTAGCAAATGATTGCACTGCTTGTTTGTTTAATTTCGTAAAGTTCAATCTAATTTGGAAAGATCATTGTCCTATCCCATGAAACACTAGGCAGGAACTGACAAATGCCCTGAAGCCCCAAGAAGGCTTTAATAAAATTTAAATTTAAACGCTTGGTTGGAAACCAGTTTCCACACTTTTCCAGAAGTGACTGTCCGTCAGTCATTCCGTCCACCCATCCATCTGCAATGTTGTGTCTGGTCCATAACTCTGTCATTCATCAAGGGATTTAATTTTACTTGGCACAACTTGTCATCAGCTCAACCTGGACTCCTGGCTCAAAGAGCAAGGTTACACTTGGAGGTCAATGGTCAACAGAGCTTTTTTCCTGTCCGGTCTGATCCTCAACAATTCATGAAGGGATTTTAATATTATTTGGCACAAATGTACCCCATAGTAAAACAATGTGTCATGCACAATTTTCAGACCCCTAGCTTAAAGGGAATGCCCTTGGTGGGCGGGCGGATGGGCAGGTGTGTGTCATCCACAAAATTTGTCAGGAGCATTTCTTCTTCATGCATGGAGTGATTTTTATGTAACCTGGCACGAATGTTCATCATCATGAGATGGAGTGTCATGCGCAAGGACTAGGTCCCTTGGTCTAAGGTCATGGTCACACTTAGAGGTCAAAGGTCAAATTCAAGAGTGACATTGTCCAGAGCATTTCTTTTTCATGCATGGAGGGATTTAGATGTAACTTGGCACAGTTGTTCACCATCATGAGACAGTGTCATGCGCAAGAACCAGGTCCCTAGATAAGGTCAAGGTCACACTTAGAGGTCAAAGGTCAGATACAAGAATGACAATTGATGAATGACCTTGTTTCTCATAATTTCCGCAATTTCTAAATGAAATTTTATCAAAATTGAAATTTTTTGTTATAAACAATCAACAGCCGTTTACTGTACATTTTTATATATGCAAATTTTAATCTAAACTTTGTGTTATAACATATTGTGTATATAATACAATACTGTGAAATCATTTAAATTGGCTGGCATTGAATTCCGCACAAACGGCAAAAAAGACATTTTCGCATGGGCTTTAATTCGCGCATTTTTAGCTCACCTGTCACAAAGTGACAAGGTGAGCTTTTGTGATCGCGCGGTGTCCGTCAGTGCGTCCGTGCGTCCATAAACTTTTGCTTGTGACCACTCTAGAGGTCACATTTTTCATGGGATCTTTATGAAAGTTGGTCAGAATGTTCATCTTGATGATATCTAGGTCAAGTTCGAAACTGGGTCACGTGCCGTCAAAAACTAGGTCAGTAGGTCTAAAAATAGAAAAACCTTGTGACCTCTCTAGAGGCCATATATTTCACAAGATCTTCATGAAAATTGGTCAGAATGTTCACCTTGATGATATCTAGATCAAGTTCGAAACTGGGTCACGTGCCGTCAAAAACTAGGTCAGTAGATCTAAAAATAGAAAAACCTTGTGACCTCTCTAGAGGCCATATATTTAAAAGATCTTCATGAAAATTGATCAGAACGTTCACCTTGATGATATCTAGGTCAAGTTCGAAACTGGGTCACATGCCTTCAAAAACTAGGTCAGTAGGTCAAATATTAGAAAAACCTTGTGACCTCTCTAAAGGCCATATTTTTCATGGGATCTGTATGAAAGTTGGTCTGAATGTTCATCTTGATGATATCTAGGTCAAGTTCGAAACTGGGTCACGTGCGGTCAAAAACTAGGTCAGTAGGTCTAAAAATAGAAAGACCTTGTGACCTCTCTAGAGGCCATATATTTCATGAGATCTTCATGCAAATTCGTCAGAATGTTCACCTTGATGATATCTAGGTCAAGTTCGAAAGTGGGTCACATGCCTTCAAAAACTAGGTCAGTAGGTCAAATAACAGAAAAACCTTGTGACCTCTCTAGAGGCCATATTTTTCATGGGATCTGTATGAAAGTTGGTCTGAATGTTCATCTTGATGATATCTAGGTCAAGTTCGAAACTGGGTCAAGTGCCGTTAAAAACTAGGTCAGTAGGTCAAATAATAGAAAAACCTTGTGACCTCTCTAGAGGTTATATTTTTCATGGGATCTGTATGAAAGTTGGTCTGAATGTTCATCTTGATGATATCTAGGTCAAGTTCGAAACAGGGTCATGTGCAGTCAAAAACTAGGTCAGTAGGTCTAAAAATAGAAAAACCTTGTGACCTCTCTAGAGGCCATACTTTTGAATGGATCTCCATAAAAATTGGTCAGAATGTTCACCTTGATGATATCTAAGTCAAGTTTGAAGCTGGGTCACGTGCCATAAAAAACTAGGTCAGTAGGTCAAATAATAAAAAAACGTTGTGACCTCTCTAGAGGCCATATTTTTCAATGGATCTTCATGAAAATTGATCTGAATGTTCACCTTGATGATATCTAGGTCAATTTCGAAACTGGGTCACGTGCGGTCAAAAGCTAGGCCAGTAGGTATAAAAATAGAAAAACCTTGTGACCTCTCTAGAGGCCATATTTTTCATGAGATCTTCATGAAAATTAGTGAGAATGTTCACCTTGATGATATCTAGGTAAAGTACAAAACAGGGTCACGTACCTTCGAAAACTAGGTCAATAGGTCAAATAATAGAAAAACCTTGTGACCTCTCTAGAGACCATATTTTTCAATGGATCTTCATGAAAATTGGTCAGAATTTTTAACTTGATAATATCTAGGTCAAGTTCAGAACTGGGTCACATGAGCTCAAAAACTAGGTCACTATGTCAAATAATAGAAAAAACGACGTCATACTCAAAACTGGGTCATGTGGGAAGAGGTGAGCGATTCAGGACCATCATGGTCCTCTTGTTAATTTAAGACAGATTTTATTTTCAGAAATCGCCGCCAGCATCACAAGTGTCATTATCATTTATCGCCTTTCAATAAAAGCGGCCTGTTTATGACCTTGTTAAAAAACAATATAACTGCAACTGATGATTGTTGTTAATTGACACTATTGTTAGCTAAAGTGTGAAAGAGTATCAAAAGATCGATTAAAATAAAAGGAGTTGGAAGTCTTATTATGAATGGCGCTTGTCCAATTACTCAAATGGCAGGTGCAAATAATTACAAAGCTGCGCCGTTACATTCAGTAACGCAGTGTGACAAACTTGAAATTTGTGGATGACGAATGAATTTATACGCACTGGATTCAAATTTTTACATAGTTTTCTGTCAAGGATTAAATGATAAATAAAAGAAATAGTTTGTAGCATTTGTAAGACGATATGACAATGATATAAAACTTGCAGAAGTAATTGAAGTGTTCGTAAAGAAGAACCAATTAACCAATTAATATAAATGATTTAATCAAATCTCATAATCCATTTTGGTAAAAAACAAATAAGTTCCTATCTAGACAAGCTTTAATTAACTGTCGATAAACTTTGACTTTTTGATAAAATTTGAAATACATGGGTCTTATATCATATACATATTTCGGACAGGAAATGGATTCGGATAACTATGTACTAAATTGTTAAATAAGAGCGCGGTCTTAAATTTGCGCATCGTTCGTAGCGCAAAATATGGGAAAATTCATCCTGCGTGAACAATGATGTCACAGTATTGTTTATTCACCACCAACAGATACTAGATCATTTTGTTATACTGCTGTAGGGGACATTGTATTGCATGGCAATACTTCATTCACATGTTTATCTTTGTTTTTCAGAGATCACAGAAAGTACCGTTACCAGATGATACCGTAGAAATTATAGATTTAGAAGATGATGCGGAAAGTGTGCCCACAGCTAAACAATTCAAGAATGAAAGTCCTGTCAAGGTAAGGTCAAATGTTTTATCTACACTGTTTGAAATTTATGAGTTAATTAAGCGGACCTATTTCAAAATATTTTTCATGAGTCAGGTAGGCTGTGGCAAGAAAACATAGTTTTCTACTGCAGAACTTCTGTTTACCTCCTTGGGGCCAAAATGCTACTAAAGGCATTATATTTTCTCCCCCTGTTGCGTCGATATCCGACTACGCGCATTATCATGACTCCCCAGGACGGCGATTTACGAGTATAGTCGCGGCACCAAGATCATGCTGATTGCGATATGTACTTGTTAATTTTTGATAATCCTGACTAAGCAGAATTAATTTGCATATTGGCTATTATTTCTTAGATGTTATAATTATGTCTCCCACCACACAGTGATGTGGGAGACATATTGATTTACTCCAGTCTGTGTGTGTGTGTGTGTGTCTGTCACAAAGTTTGTCCGCACTCTAGGAGTTCCGGTCCTTGAATTACCGAAAAATCAGCCTTTTTATTCTTGTCCGCACTCTAAGTCAAACATTTCTCATCAGATCTTCACCAAACTTGAACAAAATATGTTTGACCATGAGACCTCGGCCAAGTTCGATAACTAGCCAAATCGGTCCAGGCATTCTGGAGTTACGGCCCTTGAATTACCGAAAAATCAGAGTTTTTACTCTTGTCCGCTCTCTAAGTCGAACATTTCTCATCCGATCTTCACCAAACTTGAACAAAATATGTTTGACCATAAGACCTCAGCTAAGTTCGATAACTAGCCAAATCCGCCCAGGCAGTTTTGAATTATGGCCCTTGAATTACTGATTGGATCCACTCGTCCAGACCATCTAATTGGATCCACTCATCTAAACCATCTAGAGAAACTAGACATTTTTCATAGGGGCAGTTGTGGGAGACATGCGCTTTTCTCAAAAGCATCTCTAGTTATTAATTGTGTTAATGATGAGTTCCCTTCTTAAAATAAATGTTTGTAATTATGTGGTTATGTAAAGGAAATAGAAAAGACAAACTCCGCTGTGTTTCATTCATACTGTATTTGACTTTTCAAAAGAGTACAATAATGTCGTCTGCCAGTGATCTTTCTGAAAATGAAGAAAATAATCATTATCATTCTGATCCTGACATATCAGTTCCATCAAAATGTTAAAAGGTTGAAATATTGGTACACGTACATTGCATACTATTAAAATGGATAAACTTCACACAATAAAACATGTTTCATAAAATACAAAATAAATGGTGTGTAAATAAACACATGTTTGTTAATTTAATAATTCTTCAAAGATGGATGTAAATATCCCAACTTCACTGTACTTTACACAACCTCTAAGCGCGTGTCACACAACATTTGTGAACATGTTTATAAATGAATTATACATCAAAATAAACAATCTATGTTCATACAAAAACGGATATAAATTTCAAGTAATGCTGCTGTAAATATTCTGTGTTAATAATGTATTTCTATTTATTTGAATTTAATGTGTTTATATAATTTTATGAAACAAGTAAGAAAATCAGAAATGTTCAAATATTTATTAAACGTAATAGGTGTGTTAAAATAGTGAGTATTTCGAAGTGAAAATATTAATCTATTTGGATCTAGTTACGGACGAAATTGGATATAAAATTTTTGTTCAAACTTAAAAGATTTTGTAAGTTTATTTTAATTTACACCAAAGTTATTAGTGTTTCTCTGATTGATTTCAATTGACAGCATGCGAGTGTGATTATGATAAGATCAGATAATGTTCTTCGACGTCAGGTGGTAATTCTTATCTCGCCCCAGCAGGTATGTTACGATATCGGCCTCAGGGAGTTAAATGTTTTTTTGTTTCATTTAAAGCAGATTGCCTTTTATAAAGATGAAGGTTTCTTATTCAGCATAGGTATCTTTCCAAAAGGCCCTTCTGGAATAGATGGAACAACTTATTTCAAGGTTAGCCGACAGCAGGCGTCATATTAACCTTTCCAACATCCAGTCTATACCAATACTGCTTGTAACAGTACCAAATTAACCTTTACCCAGTTACATTTCTAAAATGGATCCGTCAGTCATTCAATTTGTGCAATACCATTCATTATTCGAAGGGGTGTTTACTGAAATTTACTGACTGAATAGCGAACCGTGCAGCCTGATCTTGGTCTGCACTGGTCGGAAAGGCAGAATCCCTAGCCGCCAGCAGGCTATATAAAGGTTAAGTGATTCACTCAGCACTGAGGGATATCAGCCAAAACTGGGATTTGAACCCAAACGGCTAGCATAGTTAACAAAACTGCTAACCACAGTGTCATTGAATCCCTTTAGTTTTATGGCAGCTCTCAGTTTACTATGTAATTCTACAGTGTTAAATTGCATTTAGAGAAAATTTGTCTTCAGTGTAAGTTTCGAACTGGAAAATTGTTTCTATAGTTAGTATATCAGATAAAGATCCAATATACACAAGGCTGCAAATTCATAAGTCACTAAAATGCTTTTTTGAAGCAATTTATGTAGTGCAGAATAAGCAAGTTATTTTAATGATGTAAGTACATTAAGATTCATAGGTGTGTTGCATTATACATGTACATGTTATATATCTAAGTGTATATAAATTTTCATTTTTAGATGACACAGAAGAAATCGTTGAGAAGTGATAGTGTTGAAATTATTGATTTGGAGGATACAAACTCGAAGGATATAAAGTTTAAAAAGGTAGGGATTCTGATGTACTGTAACCGTTTCTAGCTTACAGTATACTTTCCAGATCTGGAATATTTTTGACCGTCTCTAGTGTGCCTACTGGTTTGCCCTCCAATTCCTTACCAGGGTGTTTGCGAACTTTGGATTTATTTTGCAAGGTTGATATTTAAGTTTATACGTAATTGTAATATTCTCAAAGGGTTGGTATTGGAACTTGGGGAATTTTCAAGATATCTAAACTGATCAAGATACTTTGAAAATTTAGAAAGATTCAACTGGAGTTTTTCAGAGAGGTAAGCGATACAAATGGTATAATAATGTGTCAAGGAAAAATATTTTTAGGGAAAAGAAGGCTCAAATAGTAGGTCATCATGCATTACTATATGGTTGATTGCTGTACTTATTTCTGTGACCACTCGGCTTGATTGCATCTGAGTCCTCTGAATGGATCTTCATGAAAATTGGTCAGAATGTTCACCTTGATGATATCTAGGTCAAGTTCGAAACTGGATCACATGCCTTCAAAAACAAGGTCAGTAGGTCAAATAATAAGAAAACCTTGTGACCTCTCTAGAGGCCATATTTTTCATGGGATCTGTATGAATGTTGGTCTGAATGATCTAGGTCAAGTTCGAAACTGGGTCAACTGCGGTCAAAAACTAGGTCAGTAGGTATAAAAATAGAAAAACCTTGTGACCTCTCTAGAGGCCATATTTTTCATGAGATCTTCATGAAAATTGGTGAGAATGTTCACCTTGATATCTAGATCAAGTTCAAAACTGGGTCACGTGCCTTCAAAAACTAGGTCATTAGGTCAAATGATAGAAAAACCTTGTGACCTCTCTAGAGGCCATATTTTTCAATGGATCTTCATGAAAATTGGTCAGAATTTTTATCTTGATGATATCTAGGTCAAGTTCAAAACTGGGTCACATGAGCTCAAAAACTAGGTCACTATGTCAAATAATAGAAAAAACGACGTCATACTCAAAACTGGGTCATGTGGGGACAGGTGAGCGATTCAGGACCATCATGGTCCTCTTGTTTTTAAATTACTGTCCGCTCTAAAGGCTTCTTGGCAAGAGTTTTAGTTTATACTAATTCACTTTAGCTGGATTGTGATGAAAGATTAAAGCTTATTTGAACCACTCTCGAGTTCTTCTCCTGGAAAAACCAGTACTGGTGTCATAATGAGAAGGCATGGTCGTGGCCTCAGCGGGGCTCAAACCCAAGACCCACTAGCTTTGAAAGAGTGTTTACTTATTACATGTTAGGGCGTCACCAGGCTACATGGTAGAGGGTTGTTAATTCAATTCAGGTAGCTGGCTGAGAGTTGCTGATTCTACAAAGCTAGCTTGCTGAGGTTTGGTGATTCTACCCATCAGCTAGTTGACTGAGGTTTGGTGATTCATCCCAGCTAGTTGACTGAGGGTTGATTCTTCCCACCAATTAGCTGACTGAGGTTTGATGATTCTACCTGTTAGCTGGATGAGGTTTGATGATTCTACCCTGTTAGCTGGCTGAGGGTTGATTCTTCCTACCAGTTAGCTGACTGAGGTTTGATGATTCTACCTGTTAGCCGGATGAGGTTTGATGATTCTACCCTGTTAACTGGCAGAGGGTTAGTGATTCTACCCTGTAAGCTGGCTGAGGGTTTGTGATTCTACCCTGTAAGCTTACTGAGGGTTTGTAATTCTATCGTGTTAACTGGATGAGGCTTGATGATTCTACCCTGTTAGCTGACTGAGGGTTTGTAATTCTACCCTGTAAGCTGGCTGAGGGTTTGTGATTCTGCCCTGTTAGCTGGATGAGGCTTGATGATTCTACCCTGTTAGCTGGCTGAGGGTTAGTGATTCTACCATGTTAGCTGGCTGAGGGTTGGTGATTCTACCATATTAAGTAGGCGGAGGGTTTGTGATTCTACCCTGTTAGCTGGCTGAGAGTTTGTGATTCTACCCTGTAAGCTGGCTGAGGGTTCATGATTCTACCATGGGTTGATGACCCATTTAGCAGGCTAAGGGTTGATGATTCTGCCATGTGAGCTGTGAGAGTGTTTGTGATATTACCCAGTTAGCAGTTTGAGGGTTGGTGATTCTACCTGGATATTTGCTGAGGGCTGATGATTCCACCCAGTTAGCTGGCTGAGGGTTGATGAGTCTACCCAATTATATGGCTGAGGGTTAATAATTCTACCCATTTATCTGACTGTGGGTTGGTGATTCTACCTAGTTAGCTGGCTGAGAGTTGATGATTCTGCCAAGTGAGCTGTGAGAGTGTCTGTGATTTTACCCATTTAGTTTTTTGAGGGTTGGTGATTCTACCTGGATGTTTGCCGAGGGCTGATGATTCCACTCAGTTAGCTGGCTGAAGGTTGGTGATTCAGTTGGCAGACTGAGGGTTGATTATTCTACCCATTTGGCTGACTAAGGGGCTAGAGGGTGTGGATAGTAACATGCATTTCCACAACTGTCCATGAACAGGCTCAATCAAAGTGAGCCTGCAACATTTTCGTTTTTATTGTGTTGAGCGACCTGTCGAGTTTCCACATCCTAAAGTAATCAGAAAATATATGTCATGCAAATTATATTTACTTCACAATGTAATGATATGTTTTGTCGTATTTTAGAGATCACTGAAGAAATCTTTACTAGAGGACAGTCTGGAGATAATAGATCTTGAGAATGATTCTGATATTGTACCTACATCTGAGCCAACACAGGATGCCATTTCTGTGAAGGTATTTGATTTACTTTCATTCAGCAGTTAACATTTCCACACCATGAATTGACCTGTATTTCATATGCCTTAAGACAACATTAAGCACATAGTATTCTGACTCAAAAGAAAGCAAAAAAGACTTGTATTTCGAAAAGTGTCCTAAAGAGAAAAGAATGCAGAGATGATGCTATATTCTTTGATAATGTAGAATGAGTAATTATGAGCCGCGTCAAGCATTTTCATGTTTTATGGTAATTCTTTACCCTTTTCAGATGTTTACAGTTTCAAACTGCCCATTTCATTAGCTTTAAGAAAATGTATATGTCACAGGGTACAAACATGTTAAAAATAATACAATTTTGGCAGTAAGAATGCCTAGTGACGTTACGTGGAAGTACGTGACGTTGTTTAAAACGTTAAGCATCTAGATTACGTTCTTACGACATTATGTATATCTTTATTCAAAGTCCATACAACACCATTTTGTCAAACTAAAACTATGTAAACATTTTGTCTTTATTTAATTTGATGATCTAAATGCCTCATTCATAGCGACATAAAATAGCACATGTTTACTTAATTGTCATTTATAACTGTCATTTATAAAACTAAACTAAAACAGTCCAAACACTTTACGACTCTTCTGGAGCAGGGCATAAAACATCCTGAAATGGTCGTCTGACCAGAGGACGCACGTGCCTGTACAGGTAACGCACACGTTCAGCAGAAAGGCCGGTCTGGCCATCTCCAACAGGTGCGTCTTGCAAATAACGAAGCGCACCTCGTTTTCGTCAACAGCTGACTGCCTCATGTACACAACCACTGGCTCCTCAGAACTAAAACGGAAGAAGTGATATTTTGCGATATTTGGCACTTTCTTAAATCTATCACCAATGAAAGTTTTCAATGCCCTCCAAACCCATCCACTTCCTCCGTCATAGGTAACAGGCTGGTTACTTTGGGAACTGCTGCTAAGAACTTCAGCTATATGTTGTAATGTGTCACAATCCTTCCTTCGGTACAGTGTCTAAATGTTCCCAAATCCTGCATCGATCAAACACCTTAAAGAAAAAATAAATAGCATTTTGCAACAACATACAGAAGCAACCAGCTTTAGTGTTCAAGACCGACAGTGAAGGTATATGTAACTGAATTTTGGGAGTTGATTCGTGACGTTAACGTTAATCGTGTCATTTATTGTTATATTCAAGTATGTCCACACACCATCACTAAATTCGCCGACATCCGTTTCAATACTGTTACAACTCTGCCTTTACTTTAAAATGAAAGCTTACCGTGTGTGTCCATGAAGTTGCATCATGTACGTCATTTTCTGGTGACGCTGCATCATAATTCTCCAAGACAGGTAACAGAGAACGTAACGGTTCTTGTTTTGACCTGTAAAAAGGATAGCCATAAGCGATTAAATACATGTTTTGAATTAACTAGTTAATACATATTTCATTCTCTGTCCATTACAATTTGAATGATTGAAACAGAGACACTACGCTAACAACCTATAATTATAGCACTTCTTCCGAATATAGGTAAAAAGAAGGCTTACAGCAAGCTTTTTAAATAAAAAAAACGTTATTGTATAAAAACAGGACAACAAAGGAACCACATACCAAAGCAGTTGTCTGCATGCAAGCTACACTCATTTTCACCCAAACTGTAATTGGCAAATGCATGGTCTAACATAGATATTACAGCGTCAGGTCCATGTACCAATTGGCCATCACGTCCTGAAATATTATCAAAGCATAAATCAAGCCCACCTTCAGAGGCTATTTAGGAATAAGTATACGTAATAGAATCCCACAGACTTAAATTGTAACGCCAAGACTCGTTGTAACTAACGTAACTCTCATACACAACTGACATGAAGAATTTTGAAGAACAAGCCTAGTGATACAAATATGTCAAATGTATGCATTCCGTCTCTAATTTTGAGTTAAATGACGTCATGAAGGTTGTATATACTACCTTTATGTCGACGCCACTCCTTTTCATATGTAATTTATAAGTCTCTGATCTAAATAGGCAACATTTTTAAATACCAAATATTTTACATGAACATTATATCCAGAATGTTTTACACATTTTTATGATAATATGTAACTCCGTCGGCAATTTATATTAAGGATTAAATGTTCAATACATTCAACTATTTTCTGCTTATCAGCAGTCAAGCTCATAGAGTAGGCTTGGATGTTTCCCTCTATGTATTATACTTAGACCTATCAGCAAAATATTTCTCTCATTAAGAAGTACCGTTCATTGTCCCCATCAAGCATATATAGTTTTCTTTTATTACCGTGTTAAAACGTATTTAAAGCACACTTAATAATTTCTTTGAGTACTGAGAATAACAAAACAATTTATTAATGTAAAGCATTTTGGCTAGACTTTAAATAAACATATACTGTAAATTGGGAAAAATTCGCGCCACCAGCATTTCGCAAATTTGATTAACTTGATGAAATCTAGGCTGAGTTCGAAAATGGGTCATCTGGGGTCAAAAACTAGGTCACTAGGTCAAATCAAAGAAAAACCTTGTGTATGCGATAGAGGCTGTATTTTTCAATTAATCTTCATGAATTTTGGTCAGAATGATAACCTTCGTGAAATCTAGGCCGAGTTTGAAAATGGGTCATCTGGGATCAAAAACTAGGTCACTAGGTCAAATGAAAGAAAAACCTTGTGTATGCGATAGAGGCTGTATTTTTCAATTAATCTTCATGAATTTTGGTCAGAATGATAACCTTGATAAAATCTAGGTCAAGTTCGAAAATGGGTCAACTGGGGTCAAAAACTAGGTCACTAGGTCAAATCAAAGAAAAAGCTTGTATATACGATAAAGGCTGTATTTTTCGATTGATCTTCCCGAAATTAAGTCAAAATAATAACCTTAATGAAATCTAGGCCGAGATTGAAAATGGGTCATTTTGGATCAAAAAGTAGGTCACTAGGTCAAATCAAAGAAAAACCTTGTGTATGCGATAGATGCTGTATTTTTCAATTGATCTTCATGAAATTTGGTCAGAATGATTGCATTGATAAAATATTAGTCAAGTTTGAATATGGGTCATCTGGGGTCAAAAATTAGGTCACTAGGTCAAATCAAAGAAAAACTTTTTGTATGCAATAGAAGCTGTATTGTTCAATAAATCTTCATGAAATTATGTCTGAATAATAGCCTTGATGAAATCTAGGTCAAGTTTGAATATGGGTCATCTTGGATCAAAAAGTAGGTCATTATGTCAAATCAAAGAAAAAAACTTGTGTACACTATAGAGGCTGTATTTTTCAACTGATCTTCATGAAATTTGGTCAAAATGATTGCCTTGATAAAATCTACTTTGAGTTCGGTTATGGGTCATCTGGGATCAGAAAGTAGGTCACTAGGTCAAATCAAAGAAACACCTTGTGTATGTGATAGAGGCTGAATTTTTTCAACTGATCTTCATGAAATTTTGTCAGAATGATAGCCTTGATGAAATTTGGGTCAAGTTTGCATATGGATAAGCTGGGTTTAAAAACTAGGTCACTAGGTTAAATAATGGAAAAACATTGTGTATGCAATAGGGGCTGCATTTTACACTGGATTTCATAATATTTGTTCAGAATGGTTGCCTTGATGAAATCTAGGTCAAGTTCGAATATGGGTAGTCTGGGGTTAAAAACTAGGTCATTAGGTCAAATCAAAGAAAAACTTTCTGTATCTTCTTGAAATTTGGTCAGAATGATAGCCTTGATGAACTCTAGGTTAAATTTGAATATGGGTCATCTGGGGTCAAAAACTAGGTCACTAGGTCAGATCAAAGAAAATACTTGTTTAGACTCAAGATTTTTTGCTCCAATTTTAATGATAATTGGTCAGAATATTTTTTCCATGAAATCATTAGATCAAACATGTTTACACTGTTATGGTGTGTTATGGTGTGTTTCTCAGGTGAGCAACCTAGGGCCATCTTGGCCCTCTTGTTCGAAGGAAGGTGGACTGGTGCTTTTTCTCCCCGGCCACGTGGAGCTGCTGGCTGTGGAAGCCCTTCCTCACTAGCATAATTCAGGAGAAACTGCACTGCATCTTTAATGGTTTCATGTGAAAACGCGTTAGGTGCTTTTCTACCAAAATTCCCGTGAACTCGAGGTTGAACGCCTTTTTCTTTCATATGTTTCAGGAGAGCTCTAACTGTCCATAAACCTATGTCATAAATCACAAGAAAACATCTTGACATATCTTAATACCATTAAAGATGTATTCATAGTGTACACGTTTCCTTTCACCACTTCTGCATCTCTGGTCATTTCCGATTTTTTTAATGTTCCCATAATTAGCAGCTCCTTTTCTGTTTTTGTCAATTCCCTCAAATTATATATGTTTGATCTAATTTCTTCGACAGAAAACTGCAAGAAACATTTCTTAGAACACCCACAACCCTTGTCATAAACACTGTCCAGTTTATCTAAGTCAAACTGTGGATCATCATTTTCAGAATGTTCTTGATAAGTCTCAGATTCTTGTGATAAGTACCTGCTAACATGGGTGTCAATGTTGTCTGTGGTCTCTATTTCATCTTCACTGTCCTCATGTGTATCATTAGCAGGACACAAATGAGACTGTGTACTGTTTGTGGATGAGGGTTCAGTTAACCCAAACGCACCCAACAATGTATCTAATTTCTGAAAAATAAAAATGTTATTTTATTTACAACTTTTAAAAGTAGTAGTATAGGCGTCCTTTTGGTGTCAAGAAAGCGCATGCACATGTGGATTAAGTATAAAGACTGACTTATTGTTTAGATGATTAGGCAGTTGTGGGAAACAACAAAAGCATCTCTAGTTTTTCTGTGAGTTTTATTTTACAATTTGTTAGACATACACACTTATT
This sequence comes from Mercenaria mercenaria, assembly GCF_021730395.1. Classification (NCBI taxonomy): domain Eukaryota; kingdom Metazoa; phylum Mollusca; class Bivalvia; order Venerida; family Veneridae; genus Mercenaria; species Mercenaria mercenaria. Next base: position 20,664,239 of record NC_069366.1, on the reverse strand, counting down.
CACAGAAGTACGAATTTGCCCTTCTATGTGAGATAATACTTTTTTTTTTTTTTTGTGAAAGGTTTTAATATGCATAATGCTGTGATTAGGAAGATTAGCAAATATAAAACCCCTGCAAATAAATGTACAATGTTATCGTCTTTTATATTTTGCAGTCTGAGGATTTGATTGGCATTAATAATTATGACTCTGATTTGGAGATAGAGAAAGGTGAAAGGAAGTCTTCTAAAGCCAAGGTGAATTTTAGAAGTTTTTTCATAGCTCACTTTAGCCAAAGGCTCAAGGTGAGCTTTTGTGACCACTTGATGTCCGTCTTCCCTCTGTCAACAGTTTCTTGTCTGCACAATAATGGTTTCATTATGTCACCCCCATAGGTGGGGGAGACATATTGTTTTTGCCTTCGCCATATGTCAGTCCTTCCATCCGTCCGCATTAAGCTTGTCCGGCTTTCACAGGTCTAACTGCTGACCAGTTTCAAAAGAAACTTCACAGGAATGATCAGTACCAAGCCTAGTTATGCATATCACTGGCACGTTCCGCTTCGCTGCACAAAATAGCCGAGTTAAAAATAGAAAAATCTTGTCCAGCTTTTACAGGTCAAACTGCTTGCCGGATTTCAGCGAAACTTCACAGAATTGATCAGTACCAAGCCTAGTTGTGCATATTGCTGACATGTTCCACTTCGCTGCACAAAATGGCCGCCAGAGCTAAAATCTTTTCTTGAACCAGCCATAATCCATTATAGATTCTAGAGTTACGGCCCCTGAAAGGGCCAGAAATTGTCTATTTTGGTCTTGTCAGCACAATAGCAGTTTCATTTATGATTCGATTTTAACTAAACTTGCACACAACTTGTATCACTATAAGATCTTGGTTCCTGTCTTGAATCAGCCATATCCCATCATGGGTTCCAGAGTTAGGTCCCCTGGTGGGCAAAAATTGGCTATTTTGGTCTTGTCTGCATGATAGTGGTTTCATTATGTCTCACCATACGGGGGAGACATATTATTATACGCCCGAAGGGACGTATTATGTTATGACGCTGGTGTCCGTCTGTCCGTTAGCAATTTCGTGTCCGCTCTGTAACTCTTGAACCCCTTGAAGGATTTCAAGGAAACTTTACACAAATGTTCACCACACCCAGACGATGTGCAGAGCGCATGTTTTGGATGTCTCGCTTCAAGGTCAAGGTCACACTTAGGAGTCAAAGGTCATATCAGTTTGTTTCGTGTCCGCTCTATAAGTCTTGAACCCCTTGAAGGATTTCAAAGAAACTTGACACAAATGTTCACCACACCAAGACGACGTGCAGAGCGCATGTTCCGGATGACTTGCTTCAAGGTCAAGGTCACACTTAGGGGTCAAAAGTCATATCAGTTTGTTTCGTGTCCGCTCTGTAACTCTTGAACTGCTGGAAGGATTTCAAAGAAACTTGGCACAAATGTTCACCACATTGCAACAATGTGCAGAGCACATGTTCCGGATGACTCGCTTCAAGGTCAAGGTCACACTTAAGGGTCAAAGGTCATATATGACTTTGCTTTGTGTATATTGCTCTGCATTGCAGTGCTCTTGTTTTTATTTGGCAGATCTGTTTTTGTACTTACAATAATTTTTTTGAATTACTTCCCTTTTATGTTACTATAAATAGCTTATTTTGAAACTTTTTTATTATTGGCCGTAGGGAAAAACCGAGACCACTTTTCTGTGGTACAACATGGATGGTACCTCCAATTTTAAGGTGTATTTTTACGTACCTGTACCGGATAAGGATTTTTTTGTAGACTTTGAATATTTTTTTTGTGGACTTAGATTTATTTTTTGAAGTTTTCCTTTTGTTGTTCCAGTCCTTTTAGTGGAGCAGCTTAGTGTGAAAATCTAAGGAAATACTTCACTTGATGATACAAGTAAGAAATTTACACCAAATGTTCATCATATGACCCAGATTCAAAAATGATCGAGGGCCATCTAAAAATCATCCATTTTCAAGATGGCCTCCAAATTTCAAAATGGCTGCCAGAATTGAGGCAGTTTTCATATAATCAGGATCTGTAAGTTTCTAAAATATCATATTTGTTGAGCTGTAACATGTTTTTCTATCAGTTTGTTCCCATAAACTGATAGTTTTATTTTTAATGTTGCCTTTTCCAAATATAGACCCATTTAAGAAGGTCGCCATCTTTAAAATGACTGCCAGACTTTTAGATAACGTTCTTATCACGGCCAAGTATGAGTCTTCTACTTTCAGTGCTATAACCATCGACTATTGATTAAATCCTGGTCCCAGATAAACCTGAAAGCATATTATTATGACACTGGCCTGAAATAAGCTAATATGGTTTATATGGACGTCTCTTCTTTTCAATCTGTTCTCTGTTCTACCCTTCATTTCTTGCTTTGTTTCACTGAGAAACAGTATCAAAATCATGACAATACTGAACCATTGCTAATTAGCTGAAACAAAATCTTTAATTAAATGATATGTGTAATGATTCTATAGAATGAACTACAAACACTACAAGGGCACACTGATATAGTTCATAATGTCATGTTACTCAGCATAGGGTCCAGTGACAACTTCCGTACGTATATGTAACAAAAAAAAACCCAAGTCATATCACATACAGCAAAAAATGATAATTCCTTGGCCTTCAAATTAAAATAGTACATACTTTGTATTAACATATACCAAATTTGAATATGTCATTGTAAGTTTGAGTGTTTAAGTGTCTGTGCTTTTGTTTATATTCTATTTCAAACTCTTGATAATGTTGAAAAGAGTTTAATAGAAGACCTCCTAAACTATGGAATAGCTTTCTTAGATGCGTTGAAAATAAAACTCAACTATTGAGTTTTCGTGCGGATAAAACAAGACGTATCACTAATGGTGATGAAAACCCCCAGATATCAGCTTATTGTCAGAGGAACAGGGTTATTGAAAATATGATACATTGCTTTGTATACTGTACAAGAAGAAAATGTACAAAGACGCACAAAAATGGTGCGCAAAACTGTATAAGATTCCCATACTTCACTGCTGTACCTTAAAAAAAAGAAAGTAGGTCAAGATAAAGGTTACTGAAAATCAGTTTTGAAATGTTTGTTCAAAACTGTACAAGTGGTTCGAATTTTATGGCAATCTCTTAAAAAAAGAAGAAATTAATTCAGTAGGTCAAGGTCATGGACAAGGGACCATGTAATCTGCTTTTTTAATCTTGTCTTTTGGCATTTTCTGTGATATGAAGGCTCCATAACCACAAATGAAATCAAGCCTGCAACATTTTCGTTTATGTCGGGTTTGGAGACCTGTGGGTTTCCACTTTTTTTTTTATTACATCACCAAGGGTCATCAACTAGTTATACTTAACAAATAAAGTATGTTAAAATATCCAATGTAACTCTGTTCGTATTTGAAACAAATAAAGGGCAACAACTTAGTCAAAACTCATTCTAATGGAACGTGTTTTGCACATGCATAACTACACTTGGTACCAATGATAATAGTTATAACAAGGTGTGATAAAAGTCTGGCATACAATGACTGATAAGTAGCGCGGACATTTTTTCCATATACATATATAGAAAAAATAATAAAGGGCTATAACTATGTGAAAAATAACTCAATTGGAACATGCTTTGCACATGTTCAACTTGACTTGGTACGAATAATAACTGCAAGGTTTGATAAAAGTCTCGCATATGATGACTGAGAAATAGCGAGGACAAAAGTCTTCCAAATACATATAAAGAAATAAAAATAAAGGACCATAACTAAATGAAAAATCAACATGCGCAACTTGGCCTTGTACTGATAATAATTACAAGGTTTGATTGAAAACTGGTAAATAATTGCTGAGAAATAGCGCAGACAAATTCTGTATACAGACGGACGGACTGGAATCCAGAATAGCCCTAGATATCTCGGGTATAATGATAAGGGTGCAAACCAATAAATGATCATAGCAACAAAAGCTGCCGATATTGTTTGCAATTTATATATAAACAGAAATGCGCTTGCTCCATGTAATCACGAAGAAGCGGATAATCGTATATTTGTTCATGCAAAGCATGCCTCATTGACAGAAAACCGAACAATTACAATTATTAGTTAGTTCTTGCTATGGCAGTGTACTGATGTTTTGTGGCTTGCTTACCTGGTCCTCACTCAGAGGCATTGCCATTGTTTCTTGCTTTTACCCGTTGAGAAACTGTTTCTGCATTTGTCGACAAGGGCAAGAAATCTGCATGGGAGGAATGGAATGTTTGTGAAACAGCTATAGTTCAAAGCATTTCATAGTCTCAGTGCTGCCAAATACATAATAACTGAGTAGGAAATGGATACATTAGAAACAAAATAGTTATGCTGTATGCTCGATCAAGCACGACATGCAAGATGGATGAACCTTGACTTGATTTGTTTACCCGGAAACAAAGAGCGTATAATGGGATTCGATCAACAAAAGGTGGTCTGAAACAATTCATCGAGCGAGCAATTTTTCAGGCAGGCCATGTCTGAGGTAAAGCAGCTGTTACCATGGAGGAACTGCCGCCTCCGTCAAACTGGGGATGGCTGAAGCAGAACAATGTGTGGATCCCTTATCGGATGGAATTGTCGGTTAAATCTGAATGCTTCCAGGTCCTTCAAAGGTGTGACTGCAAAAGGACTTCCTGTACTGGATATTGCAAGTGCCACCACTTAGGTCTGCTATGCACAGCAATTTATGTTGCAACTGTTCAGAAAATGACCAAATGCAGTATATGCATATTTTTTTGTTTCGGCTAGAACACGATTTCCATTGTGTATAATTTCATGGGTATAGTAAATCAACAGAAATAGTTTCTTAAGGTTTGCCTTATAAGAAAATGTTGCTCTTGACTGTGCAAGTGCTCACGCTGTCCTATTTCGTTATCCCCTCGTGGTTTATAAGACGCATTTTCTAAAGATGTTAATTTATTGCATTGAATGTAATCTGAGTGTAATGTATATAAAACTTATATTGGTTGGTGTACTCCAGATTTTACCATTGTTCAAAAACAAAACTGCAAGTTATAAAAACTTAAGTGTTGAGATGTCTAAGCCATACAAAATTGATTACAAATTAAAAGAGTATGAATACTACAGATTGATATTCTGTTCTAAACTGAAACGAAAGTATATAAATGAAACCAAGGAGCTGCGTTCAATAAACGCTTGATGCCCCCCAGTGGCATCCTTATCGGTAGTCCAAAACGAGGTCAAGGTCAAACTGACGTCAGGTGATGTTTGAAGATGAGGAATGGCCACAGTTTACATCTGTATTTGTATCAATTCATTCTTGTAAGGGGTATTGATGCTAGACGAAACGGTCCCATTTGGTTAACCAAGAGATGACCCATATAAAGCAAACTAAGTCCAAAATGAGGTCAAAGTCAAACTGAGGTCAGGTGATGTCTGAAGATGAAGAATGGTCACAGGTTACATCTGTATTAGTATCAAATCATTTAAGTAAGGGTATTGATGCAAGACGAAACGGTCCCATGTGGTTAACCTCGTGTGGACGAAGGGACGTACGTACGAACGGACGGATGGACAGACAGGACAATCACTATATGTCTCCGGCATCCGTAGATGCTGGGGGCATAAAAATGCTATCGTTTTAATGTATTACATGCTTGCCTCAAATAAAGTACTGAAAAGTAAATACAAAATGGCGGCCATTTTGTTTTCGCGGCGGCCATCTTGAAAACGACATTATTTCAATTGGCCCTTGATCTTATATTAAAGCGCATGCCAGGTAGTTACTGTCCTGTAAATTTGATGCTTGTATCATCAACTGAAGTATTTATGCGATATCCTGCTCCACTATTTAGGGCTACAACAGTCAAGTTCTTAAAATTTTGCTCCCATCCTATGATGTAAGCCTTTGGGCGTATATTGCCCCGCTTGGCGGCGCTCTTGTTTTTGGCCTGTCCATCCATCCTTCCATCCCTCCATCAAACTTCATTTCTGATCAATAACTGGAGAACCATTTGACCTAGAACCTTCAAACTTAAAAGGGTAACAGGGCTTATGGAGTAGACGACCCCTATTGTTTTTTGGGTCACTCCATCAGAGGTCAAGATCACAGGGGCCTGAACATGGAAAACCATTTCCGATCAATAACTTAAGAACCACTTTACCCAGAATGTTGAAACTTAATAACCCTTTACCACACAGAACAGAAGCCAAAGTAACCTCTTTTACATAACACTGATAAGTGATAATCAATAATCAATAATCGGTATATGGCTGATAAAGGTGACTGTCTTATCTGAACAGAGGTGTTGGCATTATTTTGTGATTACACACACTTATGTTAAAAATGTCATTATTTTAATATTTTCTGTAAGTTTGACATTATTTTTGTCAATATAAAGTTTATAGCAATTTAAATTCTCTTTCCGATGATACAAAATTTATTGTAGTTTCTCTTTGAGTTTCGAAGATATAAAGTGTTAAAGTACGGGAATATATATTTTTAGGCATAAAATTCTGTTTTGGATTACTTTCACATTGAAATTCATATACAATTTCATTTTGATGTTTGAAAGTTTGATTTATAGTTAATAGACTTATCTTCCGAATCGGAATCGGTAAGTATTTATAAAAAAAACAACCATCAAACTGAATAACACTACAAAAATAACGGATCATAAAATTTCTGAAAGTGCAAAAAGATCGCTGGGATCGAGACTCGTAACCGACTACAGTATTCTTGTGCTAAAAATTAAAAATTTTAAGATAATATTACGTAATATTTTGATGATCAAACGTCGGTACATCACGGGTGACTTCCGCAGCAATTAACTCTTGGGGTGTCATAAAATATTTGAAAGCCGCGGTCCTTCTGTTTTGATTAACACTTCCCGTTATGTAAGGCCATAAATTCCAAGCCATCGTATACACAAATTGTTGTTTAGGGGAAATCCGCATGTATCACGCGTGACCTTCATGACCTAACACATTTAAAAATACTTTGATGTTAAATGGTTGTTATTTTTAGAACGAGGAAAGCCCGCGAACTGGCCAGTTGCAAGCAGTTTTCTCAGTAATTTTCCATGACGTAGCGTCGTGCACATGTAGGAAAAAACCCCGGTGTCTTTCTTTGCAAAGTACTCGATAAATTTAAATAGTAACCACATGATCTTGTAGGTAAATAATGATGACGAAATCCCATATTATACGCCCGTTTGAAAAACGGGACGTATTATGGGAACGCCCCTGGCGGGCGGGCGGGCGGGCGGGCGGCGTCCACAGACCTTGTCCGGAGCATATCTTCTACATGCATGAAGGGATTTTGATGAAACTTGGCACAGTTGTTCACCATCATGAGACGGAGTGTCATGCGCAAGAACCAGGTCCCTAGGTCTAAGGTCAAGGTCACACTTGGAGGTCAAAGGTCAAATTCAAGAATGACTTTGTCCGGAGCATATCTTCTTCATGCATAGAGGGATTTTGATGAAAGTTGGCACAATTGTTCATCATCATGAGAAGGAGTGTCATGCGCAAGAACCAGGTCCCTAGGTCTAAGGTCAAGGTCACACTTAGAGGTCAAAGGATACAAGAATGAAAACTTTGTCCGGAGCATTTCTTCTTCATGCATAGAGGGATTTTGATATAACTTGGCACAAATGTTCACCACCATGAGGCGGAGTGTCATGCGCAAGAACCAGGTCTCTAGGTCTAAGGTCAAGGTCACACTTAGAGGTCAAAGGATACAAGAATGAAAACCTTGTCCGGAGCATTTCTTCTTCATGCATAGAGGGATTTTGATATAACTTGGCACAAATGTTCACCACCACAAGACGTAGTGTCATGCGCAAGAACCAGGTCCCTTGGTCTAAGGTCAAGGTCACACTTAGAGGCCAAAGGTCAGATACAAGAATGACTTTGTCCGAAGCATTTCTTCTTCATGCATGGAGGGATTTTGATGTAACTTGACACAATTATACACCATCATGAGACGAAGTGTCATGCGCAGTTCCCTTCTTTAGAATTACTTCCCTTTGTTGTTACTATAAATAGCTTATATTGTAACTTTTTCATTACTAGTCGTAGGGAAAAATCGAGACCACTTTTCTGTAGTACAACATGCATGCTACATCCAAATTTGAGGTGTATTTTGACCAGTCTCTACCTGGTAAAGATTTTTGTGTGGACTTACAATTTTTTTTGATTTTTTTTTTTTTTTTTTTTTTTTTTTAAGATTAACTTCCCTTAGTTGTTACTATAAATAACTTATATTGTAACTTTTTTATAATTGACCGTAGGGAAAAACCAAGACCACTTTTCTGTGGTACAACATAGATGTTACTTTCCAATTTTAGGTGTATTTTAAGGTATCTGTACCTGGTAAGGAGTTTTTTTGTGGACTTAGAAAAACAAAACACTTAGTTATTACTAAACAACCACAAAATTAAAATTCCATTTGCAAATACAGGTGCTAGAGTAAAGAAATTTGCTGTGACGGGCGTATATTGTGACATTCTTGCACTCTTGTTTTGAGTTAGTAAACATCTGGAATTTGTTTCTTTAGGAAAAGAACGAAAATAAAGCGATTGATTATGAGACACGGGATAAAACGATTCTGTTCAAATGGCCGTTAATCGGTATAATACGTTTCTATCGGGGAACCAATAGACTCGGGTCAATACGTTTCTGTTCGGTAATCGATAGATACGGTGATAAACGTATCCGTGTGGGAAAGGGATAAGATGATTGGTCATGCAGAGTAGATGATCCATATTGATTTTGGGGTCACTCTATTAAAGGTCAAGGTCACAGGAGCCAGAACATGGAAAACCATTCCAATTCATAACTTGAGAACCACTAAGCACAGAATGTTGAAACTTAGTAGGAAGATTGGACATGCCAAGTAGATGATCCCTGTTGCAGTCAACCATCAGTGTCTTTTTGACTTTCGCTCCTGTCCCCTTTTGACTACTTGCTTATATGACTATGCACTGGGGGAGACATGCGCTTTTGGAACTACAAAAGCATCTTCTAGTTTTTGATTTGATTTTAACCAAACTTACACACAACTTGTAACATCTTAAGATCTCAGTCCCTTTCTTGAACCAGCCATATTCCACCATGGGTTCTAGAGTTAGAGCCTCTGAAAGGGCCAGAAATGGGCTTTTTTGGTCTTGTCTGTACAGAAGCATTCATTTATGATTGGATTTTAACCAGACAAATACAAATTTAGGAGCGCAAAATTCTTCCACTAAAGAAAGAGTGCATATTTCCAGATGCAAAGATAATAACCTTTTTATTACATACATATCTACACATATAAATGTAATGAAAATATTATGAATTTGTTCAATAGTCTGAATAAGATTGACAATACTGAATTAAATAAAAGAATTAATGCAAAGACACACATTAAATATGGTCACGCACCAGATATGAAATTCAGGTGTCGGTGGAAAAATATTGACGTTTCTGGTACCATTGTAACTTAATGGGGAATAGAAACAAGTATGTAATAATTCTATTTATTACAACAGGATACTAAAGAATCAGAAAGCCAGGTTTCAATATATGAGGACAGTTCCCAGAATTCCACATCTCCTGGTACCCAGACTTGTACAGGAGTAAAGGCTAGTGATTGGCTTAAGTCCTTACACCTAAAAACTCCAAGTAAATCTGAGTACCAGGGAGAGAAATTAGAGCCGGAGGATTCAGCAAAGAAAAGAAAGAAACATTCAAAGTAAGTGACTAGAACATACAGAGGAGTTTGATGTTTGTGTAGAGATGTGTCAGTGTTTCATTACATTGGCAAAAATGTGCCTTTGTTTTGTATTGTTTTGCTTTTGTTGGGTTTAGAGGCATGCAGACGCATGCCAACACAGGTTGGGTCATATGCGACTTTTCCCAGCTTTTCATGGTGGAGGAAGATCATATCTTTCAGCATTTGTTGGTGGTAAATCCACCAGTCTTCTGTAATATTGACACAAAGGGAATAAATTATGATCTATAAATCCCTGCCTGATTTTTGAAAAATTTGTTTAGATAATTAAAGAGAGTTATTGTTGTTCCTGTTATTTCTCATTTAATGTTTTATTATAAACAGAGATTTGACAATGCTATATTTTTCACCACTTACATCAGTTTAGTGTCATTATTACTTTATACAAATGTTATTCCTGAAGGTGACTATTATTCAAGGATCTCTCCATGTTACTTTCAACAGTTTTGTATTTAACCATTACTCTGCAAAATGTCTAAAATGGATTAGTCCATCATTCAGTTTGGGCAGGTACCACTTGTTTATCAAAGGTGTGTTCACTGAGAGTTTACTGACTGAACAGGGAACTGTGCAGACCATGATCAGCCTGCACAGACATGCAGGCTTATCTTGGTCTGCACCGGTCGCAGACAGAGCAAGCTAAAGGTTAAGACAATATATGAGCCGTGCCATGAGAAAACCAACATAGTGGGTGTGCGACCAGCATGGATCCAGACCAGCCTGGGCATCCGCGCAGTCTGGTCAGGATCCATGCTGTTCGCTAACAGTTTCTCCAATTCCAATAGGCTTTAAAAGGGAACAGCATGGAGCCTGACCAGACTGCGTGGATGTGCAGGCTGGTCTGGATCCATGCTGGTCGCAAACCCACTATGTTGGTTTTCCCATGGCACGGCTCATATTAGTCCTACACAGAGTTAATTTTCTGTAAATATTTTGATCTAGGGGCGGCTTAGCAGAACAGTTGAGCAGACTTCAGTCCAGGGATAAATCAGCTGTAAGAATGTGGTATCATCAACAAGGAAAACCATCTGCTTCACAGGGTGTGTATATGGTTCTCAGCTCCACTAAATTTATAACCTTTACACATTTTTTCAGCCACATATTTTTACTACCTGCATATCACTTGCACAAAACAGTAACACTTAGCATAAGATTTTTATGTACACAATGTTTTGTAAGATATCATTTAAATTAACAGTTTACATGGTATTATACTCTAAACTAAATTTTCCTAGGGTAAGTACATGTACTTTAAATTCATTTTCGCAGGGTATATTCTCTAAACTTAGTTTTGACAGGGTATGTGCTCCTAAACTTGTACTCACAGTTTATAGATACACTTTGCACTCATTGTACCCCCAACAACAAAGTTGTAAGGGGGGGTATACTGGTTTCAGTTGTACCCCCAACAACAAAGTTGTAAGGGGGGGTATACTGGTTTCAGGTTGTCTGTCTGTCTGTCTGTCCATCTGTCCGTAGACGCAATTTTGTGCGCACCATCTCTCCTTATCCCCTTGACAGAATTTAATGTAACTTCACACAAGTGATCAGTACCAACAGTAGTTGTGCATGGGGCATGTTAGGTTCTTTTAGAAAAAAAATTTGCAGAGTTATGGGACTTTGTTTTTTTGTTACTATACTATGTACATAGACACAATCTTGTGCGCACCATCTCTCCTCATCCCCTTGACACAGTTTAATGAAACTTCACACAAGTGATCAGTACCAACAGTAGTTGTGCATGGGGCATGTTAGGTTCTTTCAGAAAAAAAATTTGCAGAGTTATGGGACTTTGTTTTTTTGTTACTATACTATATACATAGACAATCTTGTGCGCACCATCTCTCCTCATCCCCTTGACACAATTTAATGAAACTTCATACAAGTGATCAGTAACAACAGTAGTTGTGCATGGGGCATGTTAGGTTCTTACAGCGACAAAAATTGCAGAGTTATGGCACTTCGTTTCTTGTTAACATACTATGTACATACAGTCTGCATATGCAATCTTGTGTGTGCCTAATCTACCAAACCCTTGCACACAATTTAATGAAACTTCACACAAGTGATCAGTACCAACCATAGTTGTGCATGGTGCATGTTACATTCTTTTAGATAAATATTCTGCATAGTTATGGGACTTTGTTTTTTGTTACTATACTGTATACATACAGTCTATATACATACATAATTATGCAATCTTGTGTGCGTCAAATTGCAATGTACTGTGTCAGTGCAACTGTGTCAGTGCATGCGGGGGGTACATTCATCACCTTTAGTGATAGCTCTAGTTTCCACTAGTTATAATATCTACATGTACTCTAATATTTTCAAAGAAATTAACCCAAACACCAATTTTCATGTCAGGTATGATTGATAAGTTATTGTAGCAGATTTTTGTAAACACTGATCCAGTGTAAAATTACATTTGAGCTGCACCATGAGAAAACCAACATAGTGCATTTACGACCAGCATGGATCTAGACCAGCCTGCGCATCCGCACAGTCTGGTCAGGATCAGTGCTGTTTGCTAATGGTTTCTCTAATTGCAATAGGCTTTGAAAGCGAACAGCATAGATCCTGATAAGACTGAACGTATGTACAGGCTGGTCTGGATCCATGCTGGTCGCAAATGCACTATGTTGGTTTTCTCATGGTGCGGCACTTTTGATTAGTAATTCTTGACTCCTAATGTAAATAGCTGGTCCATGCTTTGTGTTCTTGACCGGTCTGTGGGGCAGCACTATGTTTTGCAGGGTAAAAGTCAAAACTTGAAGAAAAAAATAATTTATTTTTGATGTCATATAATAAAACACATAAAATGGCTTGCCAGTCAACAGTCAGAATGACCTTCAGACCTCGGGCAGTAGTGTTGTCTATTGACTAGCAAGCCATACAGTAAATGTTCACGAAACTATGTACAGTGACAGGAGTGGGTGTCCTATGGTCACACATCTAGTATTTATTGAGGTTTAATTCTTTTGGATTGACACAAACATGCAGTTTATGAAAATTGTGCTCACGGATTTTAATGATTGCACAATATTATTTTTTGGTTCAAAATATTTGTCATGACATTTTGATTTTCATTTGAAAAAAGTAACTTTATTCTTTTTTTATAAAGGCCATGAAACCATGTCAGCAGCCAAAAATAGATCTCTAGACTGGTCAAGATGTGCAGAAGGTTTTGCTGACTTCGACATTGACAGAGGAAATACTACCAAAAAGAGGGCTGAGCCGGTGAAAAGAAAATCTTCCGAATCAGCCTTCAGTCATGGAAATATATTTGAAAAACTGGCCTTTGGTTATGAGGATGAGAAAAGTAAGTTTACTAAATATTTATTTCATTGCTTTATTGACTCTAAATTATTAAAGGTACGTGTTTAAGTTGAATCATGTGTAAAGTTTTTTAAAAATAATTTTTGATAATCTGAAACGTGCTATTGAAATATTGCGGTTGTTGAGTACAAGCAACTGCGAGAATCAACTAAAATTTTCTTAGAGAGACAAGGTGGTGTTTTTCCTGCTTCTTTGTTTACATGTTTCCGTAAGTGGCGTGTAAGAAATAATTGAGGTGACTTGACACAATTCAAAATCCCTAAATTATTACCCGTAGGTCTTCTTTGACATTTTCACTAGAATGGATTACAGTCATGTTTAAACTGCTCTAAGTACATTTGTATTCTGTTTTCACTGTTTGGTGAATCTGTGTCCTTCCTACACCAAATTTTGATGCAATATAACAAGTGCTTTCTCCTTTTACAAAACTTTTTATGGCTTCAACCCATTTTTCAAGTGTAAAGGCCTTTCTCTTAGATGATGCAGACATCTCAATTTGACATACCATCAAGAAACAAAATAGTGGCCTTTAAATTTTCGCCGGTCAAACTTGCTAATGTTATAAAATCTCACAAGTCTCTTGACTGTGAGACCAAAATTAATGACTTAAATCGTAAGAAAGAGTTTTACTCAAACAAACTGATTATCTATTTTATTAAAGTTTTCTTAATCCAAAATCTGACCTGAGGGTGTGATAACTCCATTAAATAAGAGTAGATCATACCTTTAACTCTTATTACGCTGGACACAATTGATTCTGCCTTTGCAACCAGTGTAGATCATGATCAGCCTGCACATCCATGCAGTCTGATCATGATCTGCGCTGTTCGCCATTCAGTCAGTATCTTTTTGGTTAGCAGTCCTTTTAACAGTTAATGGTACTGTCTAAATTGAAAGATGGACAAGTTCATTATAGAAATTTAGCAGGGTAAGGGCTAAGCACTGATTTCATATACCTGTCATTTGATGAACACAGTGATTTTCACCCATTGGCCCTTATTAGGGGTGTAACGATACATCGAAATATCGATGCATTGCGATACTGAGTGTCCTGATAGTATGCATCGATAGAAAAATCACGATCCAATAACAGTCGCCGATAGTTCCTTCAGCAATCGATAGTTTCGATAGTTTTGAAATTTTTGTAAATACATAAATAATTTATAAACCAAGAAACAGAGCCAGCTTTCACACGGTGGCGATACCCTGGGTATGCAGGGGTGCAAAATGGCGGCGGAATCTCTCGATTCAGGTAACATTTTTTATTACTACTGTCTTAATACTTAACCAATTTTAACGAAATAAAGACGAGTGCCCGCTCATAAGAATACTACACCCTGGGCTATAAAGCTTGGGCTCCTGAGTTTCGTAGTTTTTGTGAAAAGTGCAACAGCGCATTCTGACGGAAAAAATGCAACTGCTATGTAGGGGGGCATTTTTATGAAAATGACTAAACCAACTATCCCCGTGTGTTTCGATAAACGGCTTGTAGGGCGGAACCGGGCTTGACATGTTCCAAAGCTGTTGTAGAACTTCAGCAAGTGAAATCGCCAGTTTTCGGCATTTCCGGGCGATTGAAAGGAAATGCTATGTGGGGGAGGTGTTTTCATTATGTTATGTGGGGGTGCTTTTGACATGTGGGGGTGACTTAACTGGCTGCTAGGCTGCTAGAGGCACGCAGTGATATGATCATTTGATATATAAAGTATATATATAATATGGATAGAAATTATCCCAGTGGAAAAAATCTTTTCAAGAATTTTTCATTTTGAAGGTGGATGTGAAGTAAACATATGAATGCCTTCTACGGGCACATTTGGGTACATATCTCTGGAACATATTGTCAACTCCGTCCGCTCAGATTAGTACTTGTATTTTGATAATATTCCCTGTGTTTTTATCCCCGTATCCGTTAAATCGGGGGCAATATCTTTGTTGGCCTCTCTCTCTCACACACAAAACGTAAACATATCATAAAAATATTTAATTTCTTAATTGATGTCTTTGAAACTCACATACTTTACTCTTTTTCATATTACCTTTACATTGATATATAGACGTGATACCATGACCTTCATGATAACTTTTTCACGGTAAGACACTTGGCAATTTTCCTATTTATCAAATTAATGCTAATTAATGATAACTGCTTTACCACTTAGAACCATAGAATATTTTAAGTTTCAACTGTCATGACTATATTTCAATACAATACAACTTCTAATTAATGCCACCTTTAATATTTTTTTCCAATTTCTTTAAAAGAGTTTTTATGAATGTTACCATACGCCGCTTTTTTGTCGCATGGATTGTTCAGTTTACATTACAGCCAAGTTGACAAAGGCTATGGGGAATTTAATTATTTCTGATTTTTAAACGCAAAGATCAAAGTAAAATGAAGGACATTGTCATACTTAAATAGATCAAAGTGAACATCTTGTCACAAGAATTGGTATTTGTGAATACGAGTCAAATGTGTGAAGTAATAAAAAATATTACAGCAAACTAACTGCTTTTAGCGTTTAAACAGTAGATGTCAAATATCAGAGGGACATCAGAATGACTAAGTTCCGACTTTTAAAAGTAAAGATGAAAAGTCAAATAGTTGTTGTTCTTTATCCTATATAACACTGACCTATTTCCAATGACCGCAGAACACATCAGGACCCATTTTAAATGTCTGTAACTTACATTTTCTTGAAGAATATTGTCAGTGCTAACTAAAAATCAAAAGAAAAGTGGGGGTCATGTTTGATGCAAGAAAAATAATTTCAGCCAAACACACAAACTGCAAAATCAGCTAAAAAATGAGACCCCAAATTATACTGGTTGTGTATGATCTACGTTTCCATGAAAATTTTGGTCATGTTGTTATTTCATTATGAAAATGCTACCTACATGTCAAGCATAGATCTGTCATGTGATTTTAGCAAAACAATTGCAAAGAAAATAAGGAAAATAGCTCTACAGAGCAAAAAAAAAAACTGAGGACAATTTGTATCCGCCATTATTACGCGCCATTTTTCTATTTAGTGTCTGTATGCCTAAAGGTAAAATATTAAAGAATATAATTGAACGTCTTGTCAACAAGGTTGTTATTTGATTATTAGCCAAATCGGTCAAGTACTAATTTAGAACAAGTTATGACCAAATTTAATATAATAGATCTAGGCCCCTTATGACACCTACAGCTTTATATCTAGGTGACGAATGAAAATGCACTCTCCAAAGGTCATAGCAGTATCGTGATCAAGTTTCAAGTTTCTAGTGCCAACGATGTATTAGAGGAAACATGCAAGGACGAACGGACGGACATCATCACAATATATATTGACATATAATATGCCTTTAACAGTTAAAAGTATTTTTCGCTGGCTTTATTTGTCCGTATTATTGCGTGTCTCTAGCAGCCAGTTAAGTCACCCCCACATGTCAAAAGCACCCCCGCATAACATAATGAAAACACCTCCCCCACATAGCATTTCCTTTCAATCGCCCGGAACCGCCGAAAACTGGCGATTTCACTTGCTAAAGTTCTACAACAGCTTTGGAACATGTCAAGCCCGGTTCCGCCCTACAAGCCGTTTTTCGAAACACACGGGGATAGTTGGTTTAGTCATTTTCATAAAAATGCCCCCCTACATAGCAGTTGCATTTTTTCCCGTCAGGTTGCGCCGTTGCACTTTTCACAAAAGCTACGAAACTCAGGAGCCCAAGCTTTATAGCCGAGGGTGTAGTATTCTTATGAGCGGGCACTCGTCTTTATTTTGTTAAAATTGGTTAAGTATTAAGACAGTAATAATGAAAAATGTTACCTGAATCGAGAGATTCCGCCGCCATATTGCACCCCTGCATACCCAGGGTATCGCCACCGTGTTTCATTTGCGCCTCGGAAAATGTTTACGTCTCCATTACAATAATTACCCTCACGGAATTAAACTACCACAAAGGACTGGGAAGTCTGGGAGATAATAACTTTATTTTCTTAGAAACTTTGATTAAATATATTTTTAAATAACCTGTTAATCTTAAATGAGAAAATGTACTATGGACATGGGGGAAAGTAGACTACTTGTATGATATAGCAAACTGTTCGGTAGGGCCCTTCATTTAGCGCTGGTACACCTTAGTCCGATCTGTCAATTTTCGTCTTTTTCTATGCTTTGGGTTATTAAACATGTTGACATTCGCAACAAAATGGCCGATTCGTTTAAGTATACTTTGCATAGGTTTATTGTTTTACTTATTGTTTGAATGTTTCAAAGCCAAGGAAGGCAAGAAATAGAAAAAATGTTAAAAATATTTAATGTTAGATTTATTTCTGTCCATTTCAGTTATACAATCATCTCAATGTGTATTAACAGCAATTATAAACAGTGCCGTGTCTTACACACTGTAACAAATTATGTCAGTTGGTAGTTTTACTGTATAAAACATGGTGGCCGATAACTATTGCAATAGTATCGCAATAGTAACCTGCAATAGAATAGTATCGCAATAGTTTTTCAGCAATATCAATAGTATTGCAATAGTCAAAATTGGCCTCAATAGTCACCCCTAGCCCTTATGCTGGCACAGACAGGATCACACTATGTAAAGGTGTCTGCTAATGTAGATTAGACTTTCCTTTTATTTAATAGTTTCTGTATGGCTAGATGATCTTATGAGGTGTTTGTCTATGGTACCTAGTTGACTGTACAAATTATGAAGACTGGTAGTTCAATTTCTGATAAGAAATTATAATAAAAATTAGCATGTTAAGATGCTGTTGGGGTCAATGAGATCAAAAATGAAGATAAACTGACACATTCCTAGGAAGTATGATGGCCAGTGAAAGTATTAAAACTGCTGCAACCGTATATCATGGACACACATCTTAACATTGTACAAACATCTAGGTATTGGCACAAATCTAGCCATGGACACACATCTAGCCATGAGCACACATCTAGCCATGGACACACATCTAGCCATGAACACACATACAGCTATGCACATATAGCCATGGACACACACCTAGCCACGGACACACATACTTAGCCATGGACACACATCTAGCCGTGAACAAACATACTTAGCCATGCTATGGACACACATCTAGCCTTGAACACACAAATAGTCATGGACACACATCTAGCTATGGACACACATCTAGCCTTGAACACACATCTAGCCATGGACACACATATAGCCATGAACACAAATATAGCTATGCACATATAGCCATGGACACATATCTCGCCACGGACACACATACTTAGCCATAGGCTCACATACTTAGCCACGGACACACATCTAGCCGTGAACAAACATACTTAGCCATGCTATGTACACACATCTAGCCTTGAACACACAAATAGTCATGAACACATATACTTAGTCATGGACACACATCTAGCCTTGAACACACATCTAGCCACGGACACACATACTTAGTCATGGACACACATCTAGCCATGACGCGCATCTAGCCATGAACACATATCTAGCCATGAACTCACATCTAACTATTGACACACAGCTAGCCATGGAGACACATACTTAGCCATGGACATACATCTAGCTATGGACACACATCTACAGGTGTTTGCATAAATTCTAGTCTTGCCTTGTACTTCTGAACACATGAAAGGAATCAGTATTAATTTAGTGAAGAAGGGCTACTAGGGTTTGCACGGACCTTGAAAATTCCTTGTATTTCGTGCTACATCCTGAAAACCCCTTGAAAATGACTAATACCATAAAATTGATAAAAAGGACTTGAAAATTCGAGAGAGAAAAAAATTGCTTGAATTTCCTCTTAAAAAGTTGTTTAGACTTGAAGTTGCGGTTTCAAGAAAAAGGAAAGTACTTGAATTTCTTGTGACTCTGTATTTTGTATGAACCCTTGGCTACATTTGATATGAAATTAAAGAAAAATACCTAGTTTTATCATGAAAAATTAACAGATTTGTTTTTAGCAATTTATGCTTGATGTACCTTTAAGGTAAACTTTATGAGGTAACATTTTATGGGAGTAAAGTTAATGAAACCTGAAATATTGGTAAACATGATAAATCCAATATTTCTGTTTTTTTACAACAAGTTGTAGTGATTTTTAGTCCAAATGATGATTATTTTGAAAAGATAAATACTGTAGAATAGTTTAATTTTGTGGCATAAATTCATGGATGGCAAAAATGGCTACTTTTACTTTAATCATGTGGGTTTGAGCCTCACTTGGGGCATTGAATTCTTCATGTGAGGAAGCCATCCAACTGGCTTATGGAAGGTCGGTGGTTCTACCCAGGTGCCTGCTCTAGATGAAATAATGCACGGAGGTGCACCTGGGGTCTTCCTCCACCGTCGAAGTTAGAAAGTCGCCATTTGACCTATAGTTGTTTTGGTGTGGCGTTAAACCACCCAAAAAACAAATACAAGAATTCTGGGAATTTAGATTTTAAAGGAACAATAAATGAAGGCTTTGACATTTTTGGGGGGATTGAATTACATGGATCGATTCAACCACGATTTCCACAAAAATAAGTTGTCCACAAAGACTTATGAATTTGCAGGAAGTGCTGTGTATCTCAGTTCTAGAGGGAGCTGAATTTGTATATCTGTTACCTGTATAAAACATCGCAAATTCAAATAACTTTCCAGTTGGTGAAAATATTATTGAATTTGCAGTTTTTTCCTTTCATGTGAACAAAACATTAATGTGCTATTTTCAAGAAACCTTTTTGTAGAAGTAAGACAAGCTCTGTTATATCATTTTAGGTCAAAGCATAACATGGAGTTCAAGTGAAGATGAGAAAGAAAAAGAAATAAAGATCACCCCAGTTGTGAAAAAGACAAAACGTCAGACCACACCAAAGAAGACAGCTTCTGCAAGGAGATCAACTAGAAGTAGCAATGTAACTTTTCTTTTTTTTCTTTTCTTTTTTTCTTGTGTTAAAAAAAACCTATCTTAATGCTATTAATTTCAATTTCACATTTAATAAAAAAAAATAAAAAAAATTTTTATGCTGGAATCGTCATTAAAATTCAGTGACCTTTCAAAAACTTTGGTTTGGGTTGAGATATTGAAATGAAACTTGGCTTATAGGTAGCATATAGTAAGACCAAGGTTGGGATTGAATTTGGGGTCAGTAGAATCAAGGTCGTGTGTGTGTGTGTGTTCAGGTTTAACGTCTTTTTCAGTCATATAAACGATGGTGTCTGCTTTAGCAGTGAGCACAATGCCCAACTTTATAGTACTGCCTCACTGTTATCACGCCGTAGACACGTGGCATGATACCCCACCCAGTCACTTTATACTGACACCGGGCTGACCGGTCTTAGCACTATCCCCTTAATGCTGAGTGCCAAGCGAGGAAGCTGCTAGTACCATTTTTTACATCTTTGGTATGACGCGGGCGGGGATCGAACCCACGACCTCCCGCACTCAAGGCGGACGCTGTACCACTAGGCTACCAAGGTGGTTGAATCAAGGTCGTGGTCACTGTTACTAAAAAAAGAAAAAAACAGTTTCCACTCAATAACTTACCGCTCAGTAACTTGAGTTTTGTTTGATAGATTGAAATTAAACTTGGCATATAAGTAGCTTATAGAAAAACCAAGGCTGGGATTGCATTATGTGGTCATTCAGGGTTCAGTTTTAATGCCAGTTTAACTGATTTAATGTGCAAACTTAGAAAATTCCACCGTGGCGCAGTGGTCTAGAGCATTTGGCCAAAGCTACCTCTTGTGCTGTGGAACAGATGGGTCGTGGTTCAAATCCATCTGAGTGCCTTGCCTTTTAGCATACCAGAGCACGAAGTGCTCAAGGTGAGCTATTGTGACTGGTCATTGTCTGGCGTCGTTCGTCAACATTTGCCACTCTAGAGGCCACATTTGTGACCCAATCTTTATGAAATTTGGTCAGAATGTTTGTCTTGACAATCTCTAGGTCAGTTCGAAACTGGGTCATGTGGGGTCAGAAACTAGGGAAATAGGCCAGATCAAAGGAAAGTCTTGTTAACAATCTAGAGTGTACAGTTTAAGTTTGAAACTCATGAGAATTGTTCAGAATGTTAGCCTTGATGACCTCTAGGTCAGATTCGAATTTGGGTCATGTAGGGTCAAAAACTAGGTCACCCGGTCATATCAAAGGAAAAACTTGCTAACACTCTAGAGGCCACAGTTGTGACCCAATCTTTATGAAACATGGTCAGAATGTTTGTCTTGATGATCTCTAGGTCAGTTTGGAAACTGGGTCATGTGGGGTCAAAAACTAGGTCAGTAGACCAGATCAAAGGAAAATCTTGTTAACACTCTTAGAGTCCACGGTTTAAGTTTGAAACTCATGAGAATTGGTCAGAATGTTTATCTTGGTGACCTCTAGGTCGAATTCGAATCTGGGTCATGTGGGGCCAAAAACTGTGTCAACTGGTCAAATCAAAGGAAAAGCTTGTTAACACTTTAGAGGCTGAAGTTGTAACCCAATCTTTATGAAACTTAGGATGTTTGTATAGATGATCTTTAGGTAATTTTGAAACTGGGTCAGGTGGGGTCAAAAACAAGGTCAGTAGGCCAGATCAAGGGAAAACCTTGTTAACACTCTAGACGCCACAGTTGTGACCCAATCTTTATGAAACTTGGTCAGAATGTTTGTCTTGATCTCTAGATCAGTTTTGAAACTGGGTCAGGTGGGGTCAAAAACTAGGTCAGTAGGCCAGATGAACTCTGGTGAGCAATATAGGGCCATCATGGCCCTCTTGTTTTTAATCCCCCACCACGAGTGGTGGGGGATTATAGGAATAGTCTCCGTCCTTCTGTCCGTCCGTAACAATTGTGTCCGCTCCATATAACTTAAACCCCTTGAAGGACTTTCATGAAACTTTGGTCAAATGATCACCTTATCAAGACGATGTGCGGAACTCAAGAGTCAGCCATGTTGGCACTAGGTCAGGGTCACAACTCAAGGTCAAAAGTTTGAGGCTTCCATTTTGTGTCAGCTCTGTATCTGCTAAACCCCTTGAAGAAGGATTTTCATGAGAATTTGGTCAAATCATCACCTCATCAAGACAATGTGCAGAACTCGATGAGTCAGCCATGTTGGCTCAAGGTCAAGTTAACAACTCAAGGTCAAAGGTTTTTGCCTTCGATTTTGTGTGTGCTCTATTATCTCCTAAACCCCTTGAAGGATTTTAATATGACTTGGCTGTAATGTATACTCATGATTCTTTTTATTATGTCTGGGAAAGACACTGGTTTTGCCCTGTCCGTCCATCACACTTTATTTCCACTCAATAACTGGAGAACCATTTGACCTAGAACCTTCAAACTTCATAATATGGCAGGGCTTATGGAGTAGACGACCCCTATTGTTTTTGGGGTCACTCCATCAAAGGTCAAGGTCACAGGGGCCTGAACATGGAAAACCATTTCCGATCAATAACTTGAGAACCACTTGACCCATAATGTTGAAACTCCATAGGATGATTGGTCATGCAGAGTAGATGACCCCTATTGATTTTGGGGTCACTCTATTAAAGGTCAAGGTCACAGGGGCCTGAACATTGAAAACCATTTCCGATCAATAACTTGAGAACCAATTGACCCATAATGTTGAAACTCTATAGGATGATTGAACATGCAGAGTAGATGACCCCTATTGATTTTGGGGTCACTCTAATAAAGGTCAAGGTCACAGGGGCCTGAACATGGAAAACCATTTCCGATCAATAACTTGAGAACCACTTGACCCAGAATGTTGAAACTTCATAGGATGATTGATCATGCAGAGTAGATGACCCGTATTGATTTTGAAGTCACTCTGTTAAAGATCAAAGTCACAGGGGCCTAAACTTGGAAATCCATTTCCGATCAATAACTTGAGAACCATTTGACCCAGAATGTTGAAACTTCATAGGATGATTGGACATGCAGATTAGATGACCACTATTGATTTTGGGGTCACTCTATTAAAAGTCAAGGTCACAGGGGCCTGAACATGGAAAACCATTTCCGATTAGTAACTTCAGAACCACTTGACCCAGAATATTGAAACTTCATAGGATGATAGGACATGCAGAACCTTCAGACTTGATAGCATGGTTTGCCTTAAGTAGTAGGTGATCCCTGTTGTCTTTGGGGTCAGTAATTCACAGGTAAAGGCCACAGGTGCCTGAACCTGTAAAACAATTTTTTTGGGGTTAGTAAGTGAAAGGTCAAGGTTACAGGGGTCTGAAGCTTGAAATGGCTTCAATTTAACACCTTGAGAACCATTGACCAAGAACTTTCAAACTTGACAGCATGATTGGGCTGATGAAATACATGACCCCTATAGTCTTTGGGGTCAGTAAGTCAAAGGTCAAGATCACAGGGGCCTGAACCTTGAAAACCATTTCCACTCAAGAACTTGAGAACCACTTGACACAGTATCTTCAAACTTGATAGCATGATTGGGCTTATGAACTAGATGACCCCTAATGTTTTGGGGTTAGTAGTTCAAGTTGAAAGTGATCAAGGGAGTGAAAATGGGACACCCCATCATGGGGGGTGTTTTACAAACAGCTCTTGTTTTCTAAAGAAATAAGACTGTTGTCATATATTTTTTGTCACACACCTTTTGAATGTTTTTTATACAGCTTAAATGATCAGAAGTACCAAAATGTTAGAAATCTTCCAAAAACTGTCTAAAATCTCTTAGACACTTGTTTTAATTAGAAAACGAACAGCCAATATCATGATATCATTAAATTTTCATGGATTCAAAATTCTGTGGATTTTATCAAAATTGCTATTTTATGGGGATATTACTTTACAGAAGACAAATTTTGAACATAAAATGAAAAGGAATATTTCTTGTGCATTGGGATTTAATTTTCTGGAATCCATGAAAATTAGTCCGCCAAGAAAATATATGTTTCATAATATTAAATAAATTTTGAAAAAAAAATTATATGCAAAATCATTTTTGTAGCACATTAAGTTATAAATTAAGTCTTCAAAAAATTTAGTAGTCTTAACCCTTACCATGCTGGACACGATTTATTCTGCCTTTGTGACCAGTGTAGATCATGATCAGCCTGCACATCCATCTAGTCTGATCATGATCTGCACTATTTGCAGTTCAGTCAGTATCTTTTGGTAAGCACCCCTTTAAAAAGTTATTGGTACTGTCCAAAATGGAAAAATGGACAAGTTCATTATATAAAATTTAGCAAGGTAAGGGTTAATTAAAAGTGCAGCTATACCTTCATGAAAATAGCTTCATTTGAGTGAAAACCAGTGAAGTTTTACCACTGAGGCAGCATCTGTCTTTAAATGCCTGAACAAACACCAGCTGTCATTAAGACAAAAAAGACAAGTTTTAACTGAACAAGACATATCTTCTGGTATTAAAGAGATAGATTAAAGATCGCTTTTTTGGAGATAAAAATTCTGTCTTTGTGTTGTGAATTGACAGATTTAATTGAATTGATGTGTGACAATGAGCAGTTGTTGCAGGTTCTGTGAAAAGCTGGAGGGAAAAAAAGAAAGAATTTGAGCTGCATCATGAGAAAACCAACATAGTGCATTTGCGACCAGCATGGATGCAGACCAGCCTGCGCATCCGCCTTCAAAGCCTATTGCAATTAGAGAAACCGTGTGAAGAGTGAACAGCATGGATCCTGACCAGACTGCGCGGATGTGCAGGCTGGTCTGGATCCATGCTTGTCACAAAGCCACTATGTTGGTTTTCTCATGGTGTGGCTCATTTATGTATTTAACGTTTCTGTCAATAATAGTTGGGGGGAAAAATTGCTAGTAAAAGTGGTATTTTTAAGTTGAAATTTCTCATACTTGCAAAAATTTGTAAGTGTAGAAAAAAAAGAAAGTTAAGTTCTAACCCTATGCCAATAGACACAACAGGAGCAGCTGGTAGAGATAGCCACATGTTTGCTTGTATAACTTGTAAACCTTAGTTTTTGTCACTTAAAACCATGTTCATTTACTTCTAGCGAGCTAACAGTTTAATTCATAGCTGTACTGTTGAAACTTGGTATCTTAAATTCCAAGGGAACAAGTGTTTTGTTTTGCTTCCAGGTAATCAAAATTTGATTCTGCCTTTGCGACCAGTGCAAACCACTGAACACAGATGTGCAGGCTGATTATGGTCTGCACTGTTCGCTATTCAGTCAGTAGATTTTCAGTGAACACCCCTTAGAATAGTAAATGCTATTGCCCAAATTGAACGATGGTCCAGTTCATTTTAGAAATTTAGCATGGTAAAGGTTGAAATGATACTTCGTGCACATGTTAGGTGGTGGGACTTGAAAATGTTTTTGAGATAGTCGCAAATTCAAGATAAACAAGTTTGAGATAATATTGCTTGAAACCACGCTTCTAAATAATTAACAAATATTTGCAAATAACTTTTCGAAAAACTGAAGTTTTCTGTACTATATTATTTATCAAAAATATCAATGTAATAAGAAAAAAAAAATGAAGATACATACATCAAGTAACTAACTTATTTTTGTTTTCTGATATCCAATATTGACAACACACAAATGAACATCTTCTTAACATGTTGAGGTGACGTGGTATTGAAATTAAAAAGGTTTTGGATCTGATATTTAGTTCAATATATTGATCTAAGTGAAAATGTGTTGTTAACGTAGCCACGTATACTTGCAAACTGTTACTTTCGAATGAAATAAATGAGTAAGAGCAGAAGTTAAGTTATTCTGTTAAAAATAAATCACAAGTTTGTCATATGTTTTTGTCTTCATTTTGGAAGTTAACTTCTTTTAATCATGTCAGTAAGTGGAAGTTTTGCTTCTTTTTAGATTTGAGCCTCTTCGCATTATAAGTTAACCTATTGAATGGAATACATTTTGTCAATACAGGCCAGCTAGAACATTCTTAACCTTTAGCCTGCTGGCGGCAATTGATTCTGCTGCGACCAGTGCAGACCAAGGTCAGCCTGCACATTGATGCAGGCTGATCATGGTCTGCACTGTTCGCTATTCAGCCAGTATCTTTTTAGTAAGCACCCCTTTTAACAGTTAATGGTACTGTCCGGACAAGTAGAAATTTAGCAAGGTACTGGTTAAAATGTCAAAAATATGTAGATGGTTATCATTTACAATGACGGACCTACGAAAACTTAGAAAAATTTCAGGGGAAGCAATGTAAATTTTAGCAAAGTGTTGCAAAAAAGTAGAAATAGGTTTGAAGTTTTTCCATTTTACAGGGTTATGAGAAAGATGCTGACATTTTAATTTTGTTGCTAGGCTCCCTTTGTTGCATTTTTTTATACACCATTCTTGACGCCAGAATCATAATCGAAAGTGTTATTGATATGCTGATTAATCACAACTGTTAATGATTTATGAATCATTGGACTAAGAATTTTGTAGTCCTAACGAAAGTTTTAACTGTTGATTAATTTTGTAGTCCTAACAATGCCCTAGATATTAGCAAAATCTAGTAAAATGCCACTTGGAACTATTGCTGTGGATGAAAAATGATTTGTTACAAGATAGAATTATGACAATTGGCAATTGATAGGAATTATGTTGAAAATTACCAAAATTACTTTAAATAAAATTATGTGTTAAGACCACTACCCCTTCCCCCAGCCCATAATGAAACCTCTGAAATCAGTAAAAGACTGTTATGAATAAATTTAAGAAATTAAAAAAACCCAAAATAACCTTCTTTGACTTAAATTTATTCAATTGATAAGGCTTTTGAATAGTTGAGCATTCCTTAACCTTCAGCCTCCTGGCAGGAAGTGATTCTGCCTTTGCGACCAGTGCAGACCAAGATCAGCCTGCAGTCTGAACATGGTCTGCCCTGTTCACTACTCAGCCAGTAAATTTTCAGTGAACACCCCTTTGAATAATAAGTGGTACTGCCCAAATTCAATGATGGACATATCCATTTTAGAATTATAGCAGGGTAAGGGTTGATAAATTTCATTTAGACTATTTCATGGAATGTTTCAAGGGTTTGTAGCAAATGATTGCACTGCTTGTTCGTTTAATTTCGTAAAGTTCAATCTAATTTGGAAAGATCATTGTCCTATCCCATGAAACACTAGGCAGGAACTGACAAATGCCCTGAAGCTCCAAGAAGGCTTTAATAAAATTTAAATTTAAACGCTTGGTTGGAAACCAGTTTTCGCGCTTTTCCAGAAGTGACTGTCCGTCAGTCATTCCGTCCACCTATCCATCTGCAATGTTGTGTCTGGTCCATAACTCTGTCATTCATCAAGGGATTTAATTTTACTGGGCACAAATGTTCCCCATGTTGAAACAACTTGTCATGAGCTCAACCCGGACTCCTGGCTCAAAGAGCAAGGTTACACTTGGAGGTCAATGGTCAACAGAGTTTTTTTCCTGTCCGGTCTGATCCTCAACAATTCATGAAGGGATTTTAATATTACTTGGCACAAATGTACCCCATAGTAAAACAATGTGTCATGCACAATTTTCAGACCCCTAGCTTAAAGGGAATGCCCTTGGCGGGCGGGCGGATGGGCAGGTGTGTGTCATCCACAAAATTTGTCAGGAGCATTTCTTCTTCATGCATGGAGTGATTTTTATGTAACTTGGCACGAATGTTCATCATCATGTGATGGAGTGTCATGCGCAAGGACTAGGTCCCTTGGTCTAAGGTCATGGTCACACTTGGAGGTCAAAGGTCAAATTCAAGAGTGACATTGTCCAGAGCATTTCTTTTTCATGCATGGAGGGATTTAGATGTAACTTGGCACAATTGTTCACCATCATGAGACAGTGTCATGCGCAAGAACCAGGTCCCTAGGTAAGGTCAGGGTCACACTTAGAGGTCAAAGGTCAGATACAAGAATGACAATTGATGAATGACCTTGTTTCTCATAATTTCCGCAATTTCAAAATGAAATTTTATCAAAATTGAAATTTTTTGTTATAAACAATCAACAGCCGTTTACTGTACATTTTTATATATGCAAACTTTAATCTAAACTTTGTGTTATAACATATTGTATATATAATACAATACTGTGAAATCATTTAAATTGGCTGGCATTGAATTTCGCACAAACGGCAAAAGAAAAAAGGACATTTTCGCATGGGCTTTAATTCGCGCATTTTTAATTTAAGACAGATTTTTTTTTTCAGAAATCACCAGCATCGCAAGTGTCATTATCATGTATCGCCTTTCCTTAAAAGCGGCCTGTTTATGACCTTGTTGAAAAACAATATGACTGCAACTGATGATTGTTGTTAATTGACACTATTGTTTGGTAAAGTGTGAAAGAGTATCAAAAGATCGATTAAAATAAAAGGAGTTGGAAGTCTTATTATGAGTGGCGCTTGTCCAATTACTCTAATGGCAGGTGCGAATAATTACAAAGCTGCGCCGTTACATTCAGTAACGCAGTGTGACAAACTTGAAATTTGTGGATGACGAATGAATTTATACACACTGGATTCAAATATTTACATAGTTTTCTGTCAAGGATTAAATGATAAATAAAAGAAATAGTTTGTAACATTTGTAAGACGATGACAGCGATATAAAACTTGCATAAGTAATTGAAGTGTTCGTAAAGAAGAACCAGTTAACCAATAATTAATATAAATGATTTAACCAAATCTCGTAATCCATTTTGGTAAAAAACAAATAAGTTCCTATCTAGATAAACTTTGACTTTTTGATAAAATTTGAAATACACGGGTCTTATAACATATACATATTTCGGACAGGAAATGGATTCGGATAACTATGTACTAAATTGTTAAATAAGAGCGCAGTCTTAAATTCATGCATTGTTCGTAGCGCGAAATATGCGAAAATTCATCCTGCGCGAACAATAATGATTTCACAGTATTGTTTATTCACCACCAATAGATACTCAATCATTTTGTTATACTGCTGTAAGGGGACTTTGTATTGCATGGCAATACTTCATTCACATGTTTAACTTTGTTTTTCAGAGATCACAGAAAGTACCGTTACCACATGATACCGTAGAAATTATAGATTTAGAAGATGATGCAGAAAGTGTGCCCACATCTAAACAATTCAAGAGTGAAAGTCCTGTCAAGGTAAGGTCAAATGTATTATCTTCACTGTTTGAAATTTATGAGTTAATTAAGCGGACCTATTTCAAAACATTTTTCATGAGTCAGGTAGGCTGTGGCAAGAAAACATAGTTTTCTATTGCAGACCTTCTGTTTACCTCCTTGGGGCCAAAATGCAACTAAAGGCATTATATTTTCTCCCCCTGTTGTGTCCATATCCGACTACGCGCATTATCAGGACACCCCAGGACGGAGGTTTACGAGTATAGTCGCGGCACCAAGATCATGCTGATTGCGATATGTACTTATTAATTTTTGATAATCCTGACAAAAGCAGAATTAATTTGCATATGGCTATTATTTCTTAGATGTTATAATTATGTCTCCCACCACACAGTGATGTGGGAAACATATTGATTTACTCCAGTCTGTGTGTCCGTCTGTCAGTCTGTTTGTGTGTGTGTGTGTCTGTCACAAAGCTTGTCCGCACTCTAGGAGTTACGGTCCTTGAATTACCGAAAAATCAGCCTTTTTATTCTTGTCCGCACTCTAAGTCAAACATTTCTCATCAGATCTTCACCAAACTTGAACAAAATATGTTTGACCATGAGACCTCGGCCAAGTTCGATAACTAGCCAAATCGGTCTAGGCATTCTGGAGTTACGGCCCTTGAATTACCGAAAAATCAGAGTTTTTACTCTTGTCCGCTCTCTAAGTCGAACATTTCTCATCCGATCTTCACCGAACTTGAACAAAATATGTTTGACCATAAGACCTCAGCTAAGTTCGATAACTAGCCAAATCCGCCCAAGCAGTTTTGAATTATGGCCCTTGAATTACTGATTACTGATTACATCTAGAGAAACTAGACATTTTTCATAGGGGCAGTTGTGGGAGACATGCGCTTTTCTCAAAAGCATCTCTAGTTATTAATTGTGTTAATGATTAGCTCCCTTGTTAAAATAAATGTTTGTAATTATGTGGTTATGTAAAGGAAATAGAAAAGACAAACTCCGCTGTGTTTCATTCATACTGTATTTGACTTTTCAAAAGAGTACAATAATGTCGTCTGCCAGTGATCTTTCTGAAAATGAAGAAAATAATCATTATCATTCTGATCCTGACATATCAGTTCCATCAAAATGTTAAGTTTTAAAAGGTTGAAATATTGGTACACGTACATCGCATACTATTAAAATGGATAAACTTCACACAATAAAACATGTTTCATAAAATACAAAATAAATGGTGTGTGTAAATAAACACATGTTTGTTAATTTAAAAATTCTTCAAAGATGGATGTAAATATCCCAACTTCACTGTACTTTACACAACCTCTAAGCGTGTGTCACACAACATTTGTGTACATGTTTATAAATAAATTATACATCAAAATAAACAATCTATATTCATACAAAAACGGATATAAATTTCAAGTAATGCTGCTGTAAATATTCTGTGTTAATAATGTATTTCTATTTATTTGAATTTAATGTGTTTATATAATTTTATGAAACAAGTAAGAAAATCAGAAATGTTCAAATATTTATTAAACGTAATAGGTGTGTTAAAATAGTGAGTATTTCGAAGTGAAAATATTAATCTATTTGGATATAAGTTACGGACGAAATTGGATATAAAATTTTTGTTCAAACTTAAAAGATTTTGTAAGTTTATTTTAATTTACACCAAAGTTATTAGTGTTTCTCTGACTGATTTCAATTGACAGCATGCGAGTGTGATTATGATAAGATCTGATAATGTTCTTCGACGTCAGGTGGTAATTCTTATCTCGCCGCAGCAGGTATGTTACGATATCGGCCTCAGGGAGTTAAATGTTTTTTTGTTTCATATAAAGCAGATTGCCTTTTATAAAGATGAAGGTTTCTTATTCAGCATAGGTATCTTTCCAAAAGGCCCTTCTGGAATAGATGGAACAACTTATTTCAAGGTGAGCCTACAGCAGGCGTCATATTAACCTTTCCAGCATCCAGTCTATACCAATACTGCTTGTAACAGTACCAAATTAACCTTTACCCAGCTAAATTTCTAAAATGGATCCGTCAGTCATTCAATTTGTGCAATACCATTTATTATTCGAAGGGGTGTTTACTGAAATTTACTGACTGAATAGCGAACCGTGCAGGCTGATCTTGGTCTGCACTGGTCGCAAAGGCAGAATCACTAGCCGCCAGCATAGTTATCCAAACTGCTAACCACAGTGTCATTGAATCCCTTTAGTTTTATGGCAGCTCTCAGTTTACTATGTAATTCTGCAGTGTTAAATTGCATTTAGAGAAAATTTGTCTTCAACATAAGTTTCAAACTGGAAAATTGTTTCTATAGGTAGTATATCAGATAAAGATCCAAAATACACAAGGCTGCAAATTCATAAGTCACTAAAATGCTTTTTTGAAGCAATTTATGAAGTGCAGAATAAGCAAGTTATGTTATAATGCAAGGAATGTCATTCATAATACATTTAAGATTCATAGGTGCGTTGCATTATACATATTATATATCTAAGTGTATATAAATTTTCATTTTTAGATGACACAGAAGAAATCTTTGAGAAGTGATAGTGTTGAAATTATAGATTTGGAGGATACAAACTTGAAGGATATAAAGTTTAAAAAGGTAGGGATTCTGATGTACTGTAACCGTTTCTAGCTTACAATATACTTACAGATCTGGAATATTTTTGACCGTCTCTAGTGTGCCTACTGGTTTGCCCTCCAATTCCTTACCAGGGTTTTTGCGAACTTTGGATTTATTTTGCAAGGTTGATATTTAAGTTTATACGTAATTGTAATATTCTCAAAGGGTTGGTATTGGAACTTGGGGAATTTTCAAGATATCTAAACTGATCAAGATACTTTGAAAATTTAGAAAGATTCAACTGGAGTTTTTTTTCAGAGAGGTAAGCGATACAAATGGTATTATGTTATGTCAAGGAAAAATATTGTTAGGGAAAAGAAGGATCATATAGTAGGTCATCATTTATTATTATATGGTTGATTGCTGTACTTATTTCTGTGACCACTCGGCTTGATTGCATCTGAGTCCTCTATGGCTGAATGGTTGTGGTTGTTGTTTTTAAATCACTGTCCTCTCGAAAGGCTTCTGGCAAGAGTTTTAGTTTATACTAATTCATTTTAGCTGGATTGTGATAAAAGATTAAAGCTTATTTGAACCACTCTCGAGTTCTATTCCTGGAAAAACCAATACTGGTGTCATAATGAGAAGGCATGGTCGTGGCCACAGTGGGGCTCAAACCCAAGACCCACTAGCTTTGAAAGAGTGTTTACTTATTACATGTTAGGACGTCACCAGGCTACATGGTAGAGGGTTGTTAATTCAATTCAGGTAGCTGGCTGAGAGTTGCTGATTCTACAAAACTAGCTTGCTGAGGTTTGGTGATTCTACCCATCAGCTAGTTGACTGAGGTTTGGTGATTCTTCCCAGCTAGTTGACTGAGGGTTGATTCTTCCCACCAGTTAGCTGACTGGATTTGATGAATCTACCTGTTAGCTGGATGAGATTTGATGATTCTACCCTGTTAGCTGGCTGAGGGTTTGTGATTCTACCCTGTAAGCTGACTGAGGGTTGATTCTTCCCACCAGTAAGCTGACTGAGGTTGGATGATTCTACCCTGTTAGCTGGATGAGGTTTGATGATTCTACCCTGTTAGCTGGCAGAGGGTTAGTGATTCTACCCTGTAAGCTGGCTGAGGGTCCGTGATTCTACCATGTTAGCTGGCTGAGGGTTTGTGATTCTACCCTGTAAGCTTACTGAGGGTTTGTAATCCTACCCTGTTAACTGGATGAGGCTTGATGATTCTACCATGTTAGCTGACTGAGGGTTTGTAATTCTACCCGGTAAGCTGGCTGAGGTTTTGTGATTCTGCCCTGTTAGCTGGATGAGGCTTGATGATTCTACCCTGTTAGCTGGCTGAGGGTTAGTGATTCTACCATGTGAGCTGGCTGAGGGTTGGTGATTATACCATATTAAGTCGGCTGAGGGTTTGTGATTCTACCCTGTTAGCTGACTGAGGGTTTGTGATTCTACCCTGTAAGCTGGCTGAGGGTTCGTGATTCTACCATGGGTTGATGACCCAGTTAGCTGGCTAAGGGTTGATGATTCTGCCAAGTGAGCTGTGAGAGTGTTTGTGATATTACCCAGTTAGCTGTTTGAGGGTTGGTGATTCTGCCTGGATATTTGCTGAGGGCTGATGATTCCACCCAGTTAGCTGGCTGAGGGTTGATGAGTCTACCCAATTATATGGCTGAGGGTTAATAATTCTACCCATTTATCTGACTGTGGGTTGGTGATTCTACCCAGTCAGCTGGCTGAGAGTTGATGATTCTGCCAAGTGAGCTGTGAGAGTGTCTGTGATTTTACACAGTTACAATGTAGTTGTTTGAGGGTTGGTGATTCTACCTGGATGTTTGCCGAGGGCTGATGATTCCACTCAGTTAGCTGGCTGAAAGTTGGTGATTCAGTTGGCAGACTGAGGGTTGATTATTCTACCCATTTGGCTGACTAAGGGGCTAGAGGGTGTGGACAGTAGCATGCATTTCCACAACCGTCCATGAACAGGCTCAATCAAAGTGAGCCTGCAACATTTTCGTTTTTATTGTGTTGAGCGACCTGTTGAGTTTCCACATCCTAAAGTAATCAGAAAATATATGTCATGCAAATTATATTTACTTCACAATGTAATGATATGTTTTGTTGTATTTTAGAGATCACTGAAGAAATCTTTACTAGAGGACAGTCCGGAGATAATAGATCTTGAGAATGATTCTGATATTGTACCTACATCTCAGCCAACACAGGATGCCACCTCTGTGAAAGTATTTGATTTACTTTCATTCAGCAGTTAACATTTCCACACCATGAATTGACCTGTATTTCATATGCTTTAAGACAACATTAAGCATATAGTATTCTGACTAAAAAGATGACAAAAAAGGCTTGTATTTCGAAGTGTCTCAAAAGAGAACAGAATGCAGAGATGATAATTTATTCTTTGATAATGTAGATTGAGTAATTATGTCTCCCACCACACAGTGGTGTGGGAGACATATTGATTTACTCCAGTCTGTGTGTCTGTCTGTCAGAAAGCTTGTCCGCACTCTTTAAGTCGAACATTTCTCATCCGATCTTCACCGAACTTCAACAAAATGTGTCTGCCAATAAGTGCTTGGCCAGGTTTGATAATTAGCCAAATCGGCCTAGGCACTTCAGAATTATGGCCCTTGAATTACCAAAAAAACACTCAAGATTTCTTGCGCAGTTTTGCCCCCAAACCGGCGCCTATACTACTTTTAAAAGTAGTATAGGCGTCCTTTTGGTGTCAAGAAAGCGCATGCACATGTGGATAAAGTATAAAGACTGAGTTACTATTTAGATGATTAGGCAGTTGTGGGAGACATGCACGTTTCTCATAAGCATCTATAGTTTTTCTGTGAGTTTTATTTTACAATTTGTTAGACATACACACTTATTCACAGAAGTACGAATTTGCCCTTCTATGCGAGATAATACTTTTTTTTTTTTTTGTGAAAGGTTTTTATATGCATAATGCTGTGATTAGGAAGATTAGCAAATATAAAACCCCTGCAAAAAAATGTACAATGTTATCGTCTTTTATATTTTGCAGTCTGAGGATTTGATTGGCATTAATGATTATGACTCTGATTTGGAGATAGAGAAAGGTGAAAGGAAGTCTTCTAAAGCCAAGGTGAATTTTAGAAGTTTTTTCATAGCTCACCTGAGCCAAAGGCTCAAGGTGAGCTTTTGTGACCACTTGATGTCCGTCTTCCCTCTGTCAGCAGTTTCTTGTCTGCACAATAGTGGTTTCATTATGTCACCCCCATAGGTGGGGGAGACATATTGTTTTTGCCTTCGCCGTATGTCGGTCCTTCCATCCGTCCACATTAAGCTTGTCCGGCTTTCACAGGTCTAACTGCTGACCAGATTTCAAGGAAACTTCACAGGAATGATCAGTACCAAGCCTAGTTATGCATATCACTGGCATGTTCCGCTTCGCTGCACAAAATAGCCGCAAGAGCTAAAAATAGAAAAATCTTGTCCAGCATTTACAGGTCAAACTGCTTGCCGGATTTCAGTGAAACTTCACAGAATTGATCAGTACCAAGCCTAGTTGTGCATATTGCTGACATGTTCCACTTCGCTGCACAAAATGGCCGCCAGAGCTAAAATCTTTTCTTCAACCAGCCATAATCCATTATGGGTTCTAGAGATACGGCCCCTGAAAGGGCCAGAAATTGGCTATTTTGGTCTTGTCAGCACAATAGCAGTTTCATTATGTCTCCCCCGCCCCTCTGGGGGAGACATATTGTTTTTGCCCTGTCCGTCCTTCCGTCCGCCAGTCCGTCCGTACATCACACTTCATTTCTGAGTAATAACTGGAGAACCATTTGACCTAGTACCTTCAAACTTCATAGGGTTGTAGGGCTGCTGGAGTAGACGGCCCCTATTGTTTTTGGGGTCACTTCGTTAAAGGTCAAGGTCACAGGGGCCTGAAAATTGAAAACCATTTCCGATCAATAACTAGAGAACCACTTGACCCAGAATGTTGAAACTTCATAGGATGATTGATCATGAAGAGTAGATGACCCCTATTGATTTATGGGTCACTCCGTCAAAGGTCAAGGTCACAGGGGCCTGAACATTGAAAACCATTTCCGATCAATAACTAGAGAACCACTTGACCCAGAATGTTGAAACTTCATAGGATGATTGATCATGAAGAGTAGATGGCCCCTATTGGTTTTGGGGTCACTCCGTCAAAGGTCAAGGTCACAGGGGCCTGAATATTGAAAACCATTTCCGATCAATAACTAGAGAACCACTTGACCCAGACTATTGAAACTTCATAGGATGATTGATCATGAAGAGTAGATGACCCCTTTTGATTTTGGGGTCACTCCGTCAAAGGTCAAGGTCACAGGGTCCTGAACATTGAAAACCATTTCCGATCAATAACTAGAGAACCACTTGACCCAGAATGTTGAAACTTCATAGGATGATTGTACATGCAAAGTAGATGACCCCTATCGATTTTGGGGTCACTCTGTTAAAGGTCAAGGTCACAGGGGCCTGAACATTTAAAACCATTTCCGGTCAGTAACATGAGAACCACTTGACCCAGAATGTTGAAACTTCATAGGATGATTGGTCATGCAGAGTAGATGACCCCTAACGATTTTGGGGTCACTCTGTTAAAGGTCAAGGTCACAGGGGCCCGAACATTGAAAACCATTTCCGGTCAGTAACTTGAGAACCACTTGACCCAGAATGATGAAACTTCATAGGATGATTGATCATGCAGAGTAGATGACCCCTAACGATTTTAGGGTCACTCTGTTAAAGGTCAAGGTCACAGGAGCCTGAACATGGAAAACCATTTCCAATCAATAACTTGAGAACCTCTTGACCCAGAATGTTGAAACTTCATAGGATGATTGTTCATGCAGAGTAAATGACCCCTATTGTTTTTGGGGTCACTCCGTTAAAGTTCAAGGTCACAGAGGCCAGAACATTGATAACCAGTTCCGATCAATAACTTGAGAACCACTTGACCCAGAATGTTGAAACTTCATAGGATGATTGAACATGCAGAGTAGATGACCCCTATTGATTTTGGGGTCAGTCTATTAAAGGTCAAGGTCACAGTGGCCTGTTCATGTAAAATCATTTTTTGGAAATAATTTGAGAACCACTTGACCTACAATGTTGAAACTTAATAGGATGATTGGACATGCAGAGTAGATGACCCCTATTTATTTTGAGGTCACTTGATCAAAGGTCAAGGTCACAGGAGCCTGAACAGTGACTTGAGAACCACTAGGCCAAGAGTGTTGAAATTTAGCGGGATGACTGGACATGCCAAGTAGATGATCCCTATTGCAGCCAACCATCAGTGTCTCTTTGACTTTCGCTCCTGACCCCTATTGACTTCTTGCCTATAGGACTTTGCATTGGGGGAGACATGTGCTTTTTTACAAAAGCAATTTCTAGTTACACACTTATAATCCAGGATGAATATTAGTTAACACTTTAAATCCAGAAGGAATATGAACTTAATCCAAAACAATTAACACTTCCAATATTTATAACTATTGTGTACCATGTTGGTATGGTCTTGGACTTTGCATTGGGGGAGACATGCGCTTTTTTACAAAAGCATTTTCTAGATTATGATTCGATTTTAACCAAACTTGCACACAACTTGTATCACTATAAGATATTGGTTCCTGTCTTGAATAAGCCATATCCAATCATGGGTTCCAGAGTTAGGTCCCCTGGTGGGCAAAAATTGGCTATTTTGGTCTTGTCTGCATGATAGTGGTTTCATTATGTCTCCCCCATACTTTTTGGAAAACCATTTCCAGTTCATAACTTGAGAACCACTAGGCCCAGAATGTTGAAACTTAGTAGTATGATTGGACATGCCAAGTAGATGATCCCTATTGCAGTCAACCATCAGTGTCTTTTTGACTTTCGCTCCTGTCTCCTTTTGACTACTTGCTTATATGACTATGCATTGGGGGAGACATGTGCTTTTGGAACTACAAAAGCATCGTCTAGTTTTGGATTTAATTTTAACCAAACTTTCACACAACTTGTATCACCATAAGATCTCAGTCCCTTTCTTGAACCAGCCATATTCCACCATGGGTCCTAGAGTTACAGCCCCTGAAATGGCCAGAAATGGGCTATTTTGGTCTTGTCTGTACAAAAGGGTTTATTTATGATTGGATTTTAACCAAACAAATACAAATTTAGGAGCGCAAAATTCTTCCACTAAAGAAAGAGTGCATATTTCCAGATGCAAAGATAATAACCTTTTTATTACATACATATCTACACATATAAATGTAATGTAAATATTATGAATTTGTTCAATAGTCTGAATAAGATTGACATTACTGAAAGAATTAATGCAATGACACACATTAAATTAGGTCACGCACCCGATATGAAATTCAGGTGTCGGAAAAATATTGACGTTTCTGGTACCATTGTAACTTAATGGGGAATAGAAACAAGTATGTAATAATTCTATTTATTACAGCAGGATATTAAAGAATCAGAAAGCCAGGTTTCAATATATGAGGACAGTTCCCAGAATTCCACATCTCCTGATACCCAGACTTGTACAGGAGTAAAGGCTAGTGATTGGCTTAAGTCCTTACAGCTAAAAACTCCAAGTAAATCTGATTACCAGGGAGAGAAATTAGAGCCGGAGGATTCAGCAAAGAAAAGAAAGAAACATTCAAAGTAAGTGACTAGAACATACAGAGGAGTTTGATGTTTGTGTAGAGATGTGTCAGTGTTTCATTACATTGGCAAAAATGTGCCTTTGTTTTGTATTGTTTTGCTTTTGTTGGGTTTAGAGGCATGCAGACTTTTCCCAGCTTTTCATGGTGGAGGAAGATCATATCTTTCAGCATTTGTTGGTGGTAAATACAGTCTTCTGTAATATTGACTGATTTTTGAAAAATTTGTTTAGATAATTAAAGAGAGTTATTGTTGTTCCTGTTATTTCTCATTTAATGTTTTATTATAAACAGAGATTTGACAATGCTATATTTTTCACTACTTGATCAGTTTAGTGTTATCATTACTTCATTTAAATGTTATTCCTGAAGGTGACTGTTATTCAAGGATCTCTCCGTGTTACTTTCAACAGTTTTGTATTTAACCATCACTTTGCTAAATGTCTAAAATGGATTAGTCCATCATTCAGTTTGGGCAGGAACCACTTGTTTATCAAAGGTGTTTTCACTGAGAGTTTACTGACTGAACAGGGAACAGTGCAGACCATGATCAGCCTGCACAGACA
Source organism: Mercenaria mercenaria (assembly GCF_021730395.1). NCBI lineage: Eukaryota > Metazoa > Mollusca > Bivalvia > Venerida > Veneridae > Mercenaria > Mercenaria mercenaria. Next base: position 20,625,225 of record NC_069366.1, on the reverse strand, counting down.
TGCAGGCTTATCTTGGTCTGCACCGGTCGCAGACAGAGCAAGCTAAAGGTTAAGACAATATATTAGTCCTACATAGAGTTAATTTTCTGTAAATATTTTGATCTAGGGGCGGCTTAGCAGAACAGTTGAGCAGACTTCAGTCCAGGGATAAATCAGCTGTAAGAATGTGGTATCATCAACAAGGAAAACCATCTGCTTCACAGGGTGTGTTTATAGTTCTCAGCTCCACTAAATTTTTAACCGTTACACATTTTTTCAGCCACATATTTTTACTACCTGCATATCACTTGCACAGCATAAGATTTTTATGTACACAATGTTTTGTAAGATATCATTTAAATTAACAGTTTACATGGTATTATACTCTAAACTAAATTTTCCTAGGGTAAGTACATGTACTTTAAATTCATTTTCCCAGGGTATATTCTCTAAACTTAGTTTTGACAGGGTATGTGCTCCTAAACTTGTACTCACAGCTTATAGATACACTTTGCACTCATTTCCACCAGTTATAATCTCTACATGTACTCTAATATTTTCAAAGAAATTAACCTAAACACCAATTTTCATGTCAGGTATGATTGATAAGTTATTGTAGCAGATTTTTGTAAACACTGATCCAGTGTAAAATTACATTTGAGCTGCACCATGAGAAAACCAACATAGTGCATTTGCGACCAGCATGGATCTAGACCAGCCTGCGCATCCGCACAGTCTGGTCAGGATCAGTACTGTTTGCTAATGGTTTCTCTAATTGCAATAGGCTTTGAAAGCGAACAGCATAGATCCTGACAAGACTGCACGTATGTACAGGCTGGTCTGGATCCATGCTGGTCGCAAATGCACTATGTTGGTTTTCTCATGGTGCGGCACTTTTGATTAGTAATTCTTGACTCCTAATGTAAATAGCTGGTCCATGCTTTGTGTTCTTGACCGGTCTGTGGGGCAGCACTATGTTTTGCAGGGTAAAAGTCAAAACTTGAAGAAAAAAATTTATTTTTGATGTCATATAATAAAACACATAAAATGGCTTGCCAGTCAACAGTCAGAATGACCTTCAGACCTCGGGCAGTAGTGTTGTCTATTGACTAGCAAGCCATACAGTAAATGTTTAATCTAATTTTCTACTAAATTGAAATTGAAAATTAAAATGACTAAATTATATAAATCTCTAGACGTTATTTGGTGCTACATGACCAGTCTGTATTAAACACATTAGCTTGACTAAGTCGAAACTTCAGAAGTAAAAAAAAAATAAAAAAAATATCAAAACTTATTTCTGGTGATATGTAATACAATGTTTATTGACTGGCTTGTCAGTCTGTAACTATATGTCTGTTCCTTGGGCGAATATTTCCATCTGTTGACAGGCAAGTTATCTGATAAAAGTTACACTTACATGACTTGTATAACTTGTCAGACGATAGTTTGTGCAACATGACGGGTCTAAGTTAAATATATACGTTTACCAGACATACATGTAAAAAACTTTAAAATAAAACAGAAATTAGTTTCTGATGTCATGTAGCAAAACATTGGCTTGCCGGTTATTAGTCAAAACCATTGGTCCTTGCCTCTTTAGATCTCAGGCAACAGTATTGACTATTAACCTGCAAGCCGTTCAATGTGTCTCCTCTTGGCCGATAGAGAAAGTATAAAATTATATGATATGCAATTGCTGTCATCAATTTAAAGTCAGAAGCTTGTACAGAAGCTCAGTTAAATTCAATCTTATTTTATTCAAAGTGGTTTTCAAACAAGTATTGCTACAACTTACGATAAGAAAATATTTAAAAAGTGATTTATTTCAGATTCCAAATCCATACAACTGGAAGTGGTGGGGTATGAGAACCTTTATTCTATGCAGCTGGTGAAATGTGTTCTTTATAAGACCCCTGAGGCAAATCAACTAGGTAATGATTTGAAAGACAAAAATGCAGGTGAAGAAAAGGAGGATAAACTGCTCAAATCAAAAAACACGCCACATGACAGAGAGTCTGAGGAAAAACGGCTTGTCATGTTCCCAGCAAGTCAGTCTGAGCAGCTGAACCTACAGATTGGAAGCCGATTTAAGATTTTTCCACCATGGTAAGTTCATGAACAAAAGAAATTTGTTTACTTCGTATTTTTTTACAGTAGTTCATTCAAATAAAATGGTGGATTTAAATTTACAATTTCACTGTTTCGAACAGTGTTGTAAATAAACAGAAACTCTAAAAAATGTGTATCAATGAAGTTATATATACTGATACCTAATAAACATAAGGAATGTGCACCACAATTCTAACATGAAGAAATTAAAAAAAATTGAAGAATTATTTGACATCTTTACCAATTTTAGCAGTCTGATACCGTAATATTGTACATAAAAAAACACTTAAAAGACAGATTGAAAAGACAATTTTTTTTGTATCGTTATGAAATGGATGTATCTTTCTGTTTGAACTTCAGACTTCAAACAGTGCATATGATTGGTATTTCGATCTTGCAGTGAAACAGATATCTTGTATATCTTTAAACACAAAAATCTACAAATTTATGCCCCATAAAATAGCCGTTCTACTTAAAATTATGTTATTTTACATTAAAGCTGCCACATTTGTAGCATTTTGTAAACGTTTACACAGTCTTTCAAACATGAAACCATATTGTTTAAGCAGTTCAAGTCATTGTCTGCAGTTATGATTCTGGATGGCTTTATCACTTCCATAGCAGGGGCCAAAAATCATAAATGCTTTAGTTTCTCAAATTGAACTGAAAAATTCCCAAATTCAAGTTAATTTTGGGTTACATTTTCGCAAGTTCTGACAAATCTGTGCTACGTTTGGCACCATTTGATGCAACTGCATTGCAAAATGAAACAGTTTACTTTAATCAAATAAAATTTAGCATTGTAAACAGTGTTCCTACAGGGTATAATTCCATCTGGATATATCAGACGAGAGCACAAAAAATGACTCCTTACTGTTCACCCTCACGCCCGCCCGCTTAGCTCAGTGGGGAGAGCGTTGGTCTACGGAACGCGGGGTCGCGAGTTCGATCCTCGGGCGGGGCGTATGTTCTCCGTGGCGATTTGATAATTCATGTGGGGAAGTTGGCAGTTACTTGCGGAGAACAGGTTTGTACTGGTACAGAATCCAGGAACACTGGTTAGGTTAACTGCCCGCCGTTACATGACTGAAATACTGTTGAAAAATGGCGTTTAACCCAAAACAAACAAACAAACAATACTGTTCACCCTCAGTTTTTTTTTTACGCGCATGACAAAACTTGTTACCTTTAGATTTATGTGCTGAGAAAGACATACATAACTGTGTCATTTATCTTGGTGCGCATGAAATTTCATGGTTTTGGTCTAAACGGCAATTTCATGGGAATATGAATTAGTGGATTACAACTTTTGAACATAAAGTGAATGTGAATGGGGATTTTACTTGTTCTTTGGGATTAAATTTTATGGATTGACTCAACCATGAAATCCACGAAAATTAGTCCCCCACAAATATTGATGATTTTACAGTAGTTGGCTAGGAAAGTGACTATTTTGTTTAACTGGTTAGAAATTTTGTAAACGTTTTACTGTCAAATTTGACACAGACTCGTTTTAACTTAATGTCGATTGGGAGTCTTATTTTGCAGTATTAGCTGTGCATGTTATATTCTACTACTGTTATATTTCAGGCAGCAGCTGGAGTTGAATGACGGGCAGCAGATACTGTTGTGTACAAAGTACTGTCATGTTGTACAACATCCTGATGTTACTCCCGTAAACATACCTAGAAGTGACGTCAAGCTGAAAGATGTTGTGTCAGCAAAGTGGAATTGCCCATGTGTTCAAGGTATCCAGACAAGACTACAAAAGTTTGTTCAAAACTCTCCATATGTCCTAGTGGTCTATACTCTATAAAGCATTTGAGAGGACAAATGGACTGTAAATGAAAGATTTATTGAACAGTTGTAGAGGTTGTTTGTTTTATGAATGTTTTTATTACAGTTAATCTGGAAAATATGTTGTCAAATAAATAAGGAAATCAGCTCAATATTTAACTTCTTTATAAAAGATTTTAAGGGGGCCTCCGTGGCCGAGTGGTTAGAGTCGTTGACTTCAAAACCATTTGCCCCTCATCGATGTGGGTTCGAAACCTCATTTGGGGCGTAGAATTCTTCACGTGAGGAAGCCATCCAGCTGGCTTACGGAAGGTCGGTGGTTCTACCCAGGTGCCCGCTTGTGATGAAATAGTGCACGGAGGGGCACCTGGGGTCTTCCTCCACCATTAAAGCTGGAAAGTCGCCATATGACCTAAAATTGTGTCGGTGCAACGTTAAACCCAACAAAAAAAAATTTAAAAAAAGATTTTAAATCCATGGTTGTAGGGTTTTATATTTTGTAAATTTCTCCTAGGAGAACCTTTGTCATTACATATAGGCCTGCCTGGATTATATGAACTTGTTCATGTTTATCATTGATTCATGATTGAATTATTGAAAAACAATTGGGGGAATATACCTGAAAATATCAAACATATTTTAACGGTTTTGGAACTAAATTTCTGTGGGAAACTGTTATGGCTAATGGGAGCTTTAAAAGTATCCTTCATTTATGGCAAATATTTGCATGATCATTTTTGGCAAATATGTGCATGATGTTGGACAAAGTTTTAATATTGAAGTTTTAAAAATAATATTATCTAAACCTTCATTTTAAAGTGTAATAGATGTTAGTCACATATAAAAATGTTTTCCAACTTAGCCTTTAGGCTACTGGCGTCAAGTGTTTTTGCCTTTGCGACCAGTGAAGACCAAGATCTTCATCATCTATGCAGGCTGATCTTGGTCTGCACTATTCGCTATTCAGTCAGTACATTTTTATTGAACACCCCTTTGAATAGGAAATACAGTGCAACCTCTCCAGAGCGGCCCTCTCTATAGCAAAAACCTCTCCACAACAGCATCACTGAAATTTACTATCAATTTAACTCAGCAGAGGCAAATATCTGCATCTCCTAAAGGGTGTTGCTCTGCAGAGGTTGCACTGTAGTACTAAATGATCAACCAGCCCATTTTAGAAATTTAGCAGGGTAAAGGTTAAACTTTGGCGTACCAAGACTGTGTGTAAATTTATATTTCCCATGGTATTGTATTAGCTTAATGTGTAATGCCTATTAAAACCATTTAAAAAACATCATAGTAATTTTTACTTAAAGATCAAAGTAACACATTTGCACATACACATTTAGTCTTGTTGCTGTGCACGTGAGTTGGTACAGCTTGTGAAAATATAGATAAAATATAGATATACATAAATACATATGAACAGTGCCGTGAGAAAACCAACTTGGAGCATTTGTGACCAGCATGGATCCAGACCAGGCTGCACTGATGTGCAGGCTGTTCTGGATCTGTGCTGGTTGCAAACGCACTATGTTGGTTTTCTCATGGTGCAGCTCATACATAAATATCTTCTGTTCACAAGGTATTCCAATCTTACTTTGAAACAAAAGATCACCCTGATTTCTATTAAATTCTCTGTCAAAGGTTTATTTAGACGTGTTGGTTATTTTCAGGTTTATGTCGCAGTCAGACACTTTGTCCAGCGTATCAGTTTCCAGCTATTCCTGGACAGTTTCAGGTATTTTTTTTGGCATTAAGTACCTTTTTGTATAGCCTTTGAATTTAATTGCCAAGATAACATGTTAAGCATCTAACTGTTCAAGGACTTAGGACATAAGAGTAGTTCAAACGGAAAATGTAATAGGATATTCTGAAACTCAACATTGCATTTAAGGTTTGCTGTCTGATCGTTAGATATTTAAACATCTTCTAAAGAAAGTCATTTCCATGTTAAGTTTCAATGCCAAGTTTCAACATCAAGTTTCCATGTCAAGTTTCAACATCAAGTTTCCACGTCAAGTTTCCTCAGGGTTTATATTTTAAATTTAGTAAAAATGTGTTGTGATAATTTTTAAATCCTTTCCAGAAAGTAAGGCCTAAATGGAAAAGTGAATTTGATCTACGTTAAATGTAGATGTTGTAATTTATTGAATCTATTTTTTACTTACATTGCATTAAAATAAAGAATTTATTGGGAGAGAAAGACATCATAATATTTTCAAAATACAAGTTTTGCCACATCCAGTTGAGGATATGCATTCTTGTTTCTTACAGGAAACTGTTCCTTCTCAAGAGGGTACCTCAGCTCAGGGAAAAGATTCAAACTCAAACTTGCTCAAGTCATCAGATAAACCTCCCACCACTCATTTATACACAGTCTCATCTAGACCATATGACTCAATATCTGATACATGTAGAAGCTTGAAAGAGTCAGGCAATTTTGACTCCTTATTGAAGAGTATAGAAGCTTGCCGGACAGCTGTAGATGGTGGGGGAGATGGGTACAGTGGAACTGTATCATTTAGTGGCCATGTGCATAGGGCAGTTACTGTAAGAAATGGCAGTTCTAAAACAAGGTAAGAATTCTGATAGTTAATTATTTTATTATGCGGTTTTTATGGCTTCTGGCCTAATATAGCTGTGATATACTTGCTCTGTATCTGACTAGTAGATTTAGGTAGAAAGTAAACTTGTTAATTTTTACATTGGTGATATGTATAAAAGTTAAGTTTATTTATAGGTGAGTTCTGTTTCGTATACTGTTTACTATATTTCATAATTTAAAATAAAGATAATGAAATTTAAATGGAACTCTGAATTTCTGTTTGCCTTTAAAACATCATGAGATCATAACAGTTACTGTTTACAGATGAAAATTACCCATGCCTTGTTTAGATTTGATATAAATTGGCTGAAAAAAAGTTACTGAATGCCTCAGATTTGTAGAATTAAGATAAATTAAAAAAATAAGTCTCACTATAACTTGCTTTTCAAATTATTTCTTGCACTGGCCTACTTACATACTGGTAATATAGCCCTCTACTGTACATGTAATTCTTACTTGTCAGAATGAAACATTCCAAACTGGAACTTTTCCTGTGGTTTGGACATGTTTGGGTTTAAGGGATTCTATTATTGTTGTGGCTTAACCTTTAGCATGCTAGATAAATTGTCGTCTGCTGGAAATGTCGTCTGCTAAAATTGTAAAGTTCATTCAGTTTGCTCCAAAATTGGAAGAAATATTGTCAGAGTAGCAAACAGCTTGGAACCTGATCAGACGCCGATTTAATCGGCGTCTGATCTGGTTCCAAGCTGTTTGCAAAGGCTGTTAAATTCGCCTGCAGCAGGCTAAGGGTTAAAGTCATTTTTATGCCCTATTTGGTTAACACTGTAAGAAAATCCATGATATTGAATTGAAGTCACATGTATAACCTGTTGATAGAGCTGTGGTCTTTAGTAGTTATCTGATCCCAAAAGCATCCATTCTTAACCTTTTTCAAAATGGAAAAGCTGTCAGCATATGAAAATGAGAAACACTTATAAGCTTACCAATTTCCAAAATACAAGGATCGATCCAGAAGTAACATTACTGCATCCATTGTGCAATTGTTTCATTATTATTATAGAAATTATATCAATACATACGCAGATTCAGTTATGATCAAATATATAGAACTTCAAAGCACACCCGTGATAACATTTAACAGCATGAAAAAAAGAGATAATGTTCATAAACAGAGTGAGACAATGAGACAAAGACTGTCACCTGCTGCCATCAAAATAACATACCTAACTATGCAAAATTATAATGATGTGAAGTTAGTATTTTAAAGCCAGTCTTGAATACTATAGTGGCATACTTATTGGTTAAAGTTTGATATGTAGTACTAAGGCTTGCTATTAGTGAGTGACATTATATATATATATAATATATAATATATATATATATATATATATATATATATTATATATATATATATATATATATATATTATATATATATATATATATATATTATATATATCTATCTATCTATCTATCTATCAATTTCTGATGTTAATAATTAAAGTCATAGATGTGCAGCGATCACCGTTAGCATGGTTTCTGTGCATGTTGGTATCTCTCCATATGGGAGCAATAAATCCTTATAATATTGTAAAAAAATACTACAAACAGGTCAAGTTATTTAGATTGGAATTACCGTTGTTTTCATAATGCATGTTTTCATAGCTTTAATGAAATGAGCAGTGCCATGAGAAAACCAACATAGTGGGTGTGTGACCAGCATGGATCCAGACCAGCCTGCGCATCCGTGCAGTCTGGTCAGGATCCATGCTGTTCGCTTTTAAAGCCTACTGCAACTAGAGAAACTGTTAGCAAACAGCATGGATCCTGACCAGACTGCGCAGATGTGCAGGCTGGTCTGGATCCATGCTGGTCGCAAACCCACTATGTTGATTTTCTCATGGCACGGCTCAAATTACTTTTGGATCAACCCTTGTAGCTATAATAAAACTTCCACATTCTCTAAATTATGGTAAATTGTTTACAGTATTTCAGTAGCATGCTAAGAAGACAAGTAACCTCTTTTAGTGGATTTGAGATAAGTAAGAACAGTTATATTAGCCCCATAGGTGGATCTAACTCATACCCAGGATATCAAATAATCACAACCGACAGAACTATTAAAAAGTCATTAAATGAAACGTGTGTTTTTTCCTCAGGTGTCACTTGTTGGTAGAGGACAAGTTTGGAAGCATATGCGAAATACAGCTATCTACCAAATCCCTGACGAAGGCTGGCTTAAGTGCAAGCTCCTGTGAGAGCAAAACCTTCAGGTTTTCTGGTCTCACTGTTCATGGTAGATTTATCAGGGATAGGTAAGATAAAAAACATTTTTCCTTTAGATGTTTGTCACAAGTGAGATGTTCTGAATATGTTTAATGAATGGGTCCAGTCCTATAATTTGGCATGTATTTTCAAATTGGCAAAACTATACCCCATTTTAGACTGAAAGTCCTGGTTAAAGTTTTGCATACAAGTTACTATTTCCGAAACAGATATTGAGGTGAAACTTCACATGTGTCTTTACGGTTATAAAATTAGGTGAAAGCATTAAGTCCTATAACTCTGACCTGCATTTTGGCCAAATTATGCCCCCTTTTGGGCTTAGAAAATTTTTTAAGTGTTAAAGTTTTGCATGCAAATACATATAGCTATAATAATATTTAAAGGCATATAGCTTTGAATGTTATTTTTTTCTACGTCAATAACCAACCGCAGGATCAAGTCCAATATCTCTGATATATATTTTGGGCAAATTGTGCCCCCATTTGGACTTGGAAATCCTGGTTGTAGAAAATCCTGGTTAAAGTTTTGTATGCAAGTTACTTTCTACAAATCTAATGCAGATATTGATTTGAAAAGTCATTTGAATGTGTCCTCGGGGGTTTTAAAACTAGATAATGGTATCAAGTCCCATAAGTTGGACAGGTATTTTGGCAAATTATGCCCCCTTTAGGACACAAAAATTCCTGGTTACAGTTTTGTATGCAAGTTACTTTCTCCAAATCTAATGCAGTACTGGATTGAAACTCTATAGATATTTCGATATTTAGGGTAATATTCCTGCTTCTCGAACAACATTGAGAAAAGTTTAGCATTGGTTGTTGTACAGACGGCATTTGTTACTTTAACCCTTAGCCTGCTGCAGGCGAATTTAACAGCCTTTGCAAACAGCTTGGAACCAGATCAGACGCCGTTTAAATCGGCGTCTGATCAGGTTCCAAGCTGTTTGCTACTCTGACAATATTTCTTCCAATTTTGGAGCAAATTGAATGAACTTTACAATTTTAGCAGACGACATTCCCAGCAGACGACAGTTTATCTAGCATGCTAAAGGTTAAAAATTGGCTGCCAGAGATGGGTCTGCTTAATATGGCACTATGGAAAAAAAATTCTGTTTTCTGTTGAGCAATTGCAAGTTGTCAAAGTTTTTTAGCAGAAATGTTGCTTGTTAGAACCTTTTAGAACTATGAAACTGGGTTGAGTGTCTCTCTTGTTTATAGGTTGGACATATATTATAATTTGTAAACTTCATATATTTTCAGACATGAGAATTTGTTTACTATGGTCGACAGTGTCTGGTCAGGCAAATGCCTGGTTGATAGTCAAGATAGCTCAGAGTCACAAAATATACTGGTGAGTATACTACATCAGAAATAATTATCAGCGAGTCACAGAATATACTGGTGAGTATACTACATCAGAAATAATTATCAGCGAGTCACAAAATATACTGGTGAGTATACTACATCAGAAATAATTATCAGCTAGTCACAAAATATACTGGTGAGTATACTACATCAGAAATAATTATCAGCGAGTCACAGAATATACTGGTGAGTATACTACATCAGAAATAATTATCAGCGAGTCACAGAATATACTGGTGAGTATACTACATCAGAAATAATTATCAGCGAGTCACAGAATATACTGGTGAGTATACTACATCAGAAATAATTATCAGCAGTGCCACCTGACACTGGTTTGAACATTCAGCTAGGACTGAAAAATGTTCTTAAGTTTTTATATGTAGGCTAGTACACTCGAACCCCTTTTTATCACATATTTGACGTCGCGGGAGTGTAATAAAGCCATTAAATAAAAAATGATAATACACTAGTTTAATAAAGCTTTGACGTCGATGTCGTTTATAGTATAGAAGACGTTGGTCAAATTGACTTGTTTATATAGTAAAAGAAAGTGAAAGTGTTGAAGTTTCTATAGGAAAGGCTGACAAGTGATAAAAAGAATATTATATTTGTGACTTTCCACATTGAATTTATTAAACTCATCGAATAAAATTGATAAAATGCTCGGCAGAGCCTCGCATTTTATTATTTTATTCAACTCCTTTAATAAATTCGATATGAAAAGACACTCATTTAATATTCTCTTTATAACGCTGTCAATGGGGTCCAAAGTTCGAGACATGAGGATCTGATGGGGTTAAATATATATCGCGAGTTGGCATGATATGCAGTACCCCACCCACACGTAATGCATTATGCATATTTTGAATGCTGCTTCCTGTTGTATGAAAAGTTCTATGCATATAAACGGCAGGGATCGAATTTAACTTTTTTTCCCAATAGCAAATTTTGCAAGTGCCATTTTTTTCCACTAACAAAATGATGGGTTCCACTAGCAATTGTTATGTCTCCCCCAGGAGACATATTGTTTTTGCCCTGTCCGTCCGTCCGTCCTTCCGTACGTCACACTTCATTTCCGAGCAATAACTGGAGAACCATTTGACCTAGAACCTTCAAACTTCATAGGGTTGTAGGGCTGCTGGAGTAGACGACCCCTATTGATTTTGGTGGTCACTCCGTCAAGGTCAAGGTCACAGGGGCCTGAACATTGAAAACCATTCCGATCAATAACTAGAGAACACTTGACCAGAATGTTGAAACTTCATAGGATGATTGGTCATGAAGAGTAGATGACCCTATTGATTTTGGGGTCACTCCGTCAAAGGTCAAGGTCACAGGGGCCTGAACATTGAAAACAATTTCCGATCAATAACTAGAGAACCACTTGACCCAGAATGTTGAAACTTCATAGGATAATTGGTCATGAAGAGTAGATGACCCCTATTGATATTGGGGTCACTCAGTCAAAGGTCAAGGTCACAGGGGCCTGAACATTAAAAACCATTTCCGATCAATAACTAGAGAACCACTTGACCCAGAATGTTGAAACTTCATAGGATGATTGGTCATAAAGAGTAGATGACCCCTATTGATTTTGGGGTCACTCCATCAAAGGTCAAGGTCACAGGGGCCTGAACATGGAAAACCATTTCCGATTAATAACTAGAGAACCACTTGACCCAGAATGTTGAAACTTCATAGGATGATTGTACATGCAAAGTAGATGACCCCTATCGATTTTGGGGTCACTCCATTAAAGGTCAAGGTCACAGGGGCCTGAACATTGAAAACCATTTCCGGTCAGTAACTTGAGAACGACTTGACCCAGAATGATGAAACTTCATAGGATGATTGATCATGCAGAGTAGATGACCCCTAACGATTTTGGGGTCACTCTGTTAAAGGTCAAGGCCACAGGGGCCTGAACATGGAAAACCATTTCCAATCAATAACTTGAGAACCTCTTGACCCAGAATGTTGAAACTTCATAGGATGATTGTTCATGCAGAGTAAATGACCCCTATTGTTTTTGGGGTCACTCCGTTAAAGGTCAAGGTCACAGGGCCTGAACATTGATAACCAGTTCCGATCAATAACTTGAGAACCACTTGACCCAGAATGTTGAAACTTCATAGGATGATTGAACATGCAGAGTAGATGACCCCTATTGATTTTGGGGTCAGTCTGTTAAAGGTCAAGGTGACAGTGGCCTGTTCATGTAAAATCATTTTTTGGAAATAACTTGAGAACCACTTGACCTACAATGTTGAAACTTAATAGGATGGTTGGACATGCAGAGTAGATGACCCCTATTTATTTTGAGGTCTCTTGATCAAAGGTCAAGGTCACAGGAGCCTGAACAGTGACTTGAGAACCACTAGGCCAAGAGTGTTGAAATTTAGCGGGATGACTGGACATGCCAAGTAGATGATCCCTATTGCTGCCAACCATCAGTGTCTCTTTGACTTTCGCTCCTGACCCCTATTGACTTCTTGCCTATAGGACTTTGCATTGGGGGAGACATGCGCTTTTTTACAAAAGCATTTTCTAGTTTAAAAGCTGTTTACATGCTAAATTTATTGTTGTTTTGTTGTTGTTTGGTGTCATATAAAAGTTAAAGGTCTGGACAGGCCAGGGACTTTCTGGTTTCGTACGTATGGTACAAACCACAGTACTCTATGATTCTTCGGACTTTTGGCTGGATTCGGAAGTTTAAGGTTTTTTAGCTCGACTATTCGAAGAATAGGGGAGCTATCCTACTTGCCCCGGTGTCGGTTTGTGAGCGTTAGCATTAGCGTGAGCGTCACACAAATGTTAAAGTTTGCGTACCACCCCAAATATTTTCAAAGTCCATTGAGATATTGCTTTCATATTTTGCATACTTGTTTACTATCATGACCCCAGTCTGTAAAAAGGAGGAAGCAACTCTATCAAGCATTTTGACTGAATTATGGCCCTTTTTCGACTTAGAATAAATGTTTAAGTTTGCGTACCACCCCAAATATTTTCAAAGTCCGTTGAGATATTGCTTTCATATTTTGCATACTTGTTTACCATCATGACCCCAGTCTGTAAAAAGGAGGAGGCAACTCTATCAAGCATTTTGACTGAATTATGGCCCCTTTTCGACTTAGAATAAATGTTAAAGTTTGCTTACCACCCCAAATATTTTCAAAGTCCATTGAGATATTGCTTTCATAATTTGCATACTTGTTTACCATCATGACCCCAGTCTGTAAAAAGGACTGACCAGATCCCTTCATGGGTTCCATAGTTATGGCCCTTTAAAAGGCCAAGATTTGCTACTTTGGCTTTTGCAGCCATATAGAGACTTCATTTATGGTTTGATTTGATACAAAGTTGCAAAATATCTTCAACAACAATAAATCTTGGATTTCATGATGAATCTGTCAGATCCAATCATAGGTTCTGGAGTTACGGCCCCTAATTGACCCCTGAAAGAGCCAAAATTGGTTAATTTTTACCTTGTGAACATGAAAGAAGTCACATTTTAAATTTGATTTTAACCACACTTACACACAACTTAAATCACAATAAGATCTCTGTTCCCTTTGAAAACCAGCAAGATTCCTTCTAGAGTTACTGCCCCTGAAAGTGGCAATTTTTCTGTGTGGCCCATTCAGCCATTTAGAGGTTTCATTTATGCTTTGATTTGATACTAACTTGAACAGAATGTTTATCTTGACAATCTCTAGGCCAAAATTGCAACATGGTCATATGGGGTCAAAAATTAGGTCACTAGGTCAAATCAAAGGATATTGCTTGTTAACAACTTAAAATTCACATTTATGACACTATCTTAATGAAACTAAATCAGAACGTTTTTTCTTGATGATTCCTATTCTAAGTTCAATACTGGGTCATATGGGGTAAAAAGCTAGGTCAGTTGGTCAAATCAAAGGAAAAGCTTGTTAACACTGTTGAGGCTACATTTATGACCATAATTATCTTCATGAAACTTGGTCAGAATGTTTATCTTGATGACTTCTAGGCCAGGTTTGAAACTGGGTCATGTGGAGTCAAAAACTAAGTCACCTCAAATCAAAGGAAAAGCTTGTTAACATAGAGACCATGTTTTTGACTCTATCTTCATGAAACTTGGTAAGAATGTTTATCTTGATCATTTTCAGGCCAAGTTTGAAACCTGGTCATGTGGGGTCAAAAACTAGGCCGCTACTCAGATCAAAAGAAAAGCTTGTTAACACTCTTGATGCCATATTCATGACCCTATCATCATGAAACTTGGTCAGAATGTATTTTTTGATGATTTTTATGTAAAGTTTGAAACTAGGTCATATGGGGTCAAAAACTAGGCCACACGCTTAAAGCAAAGTAAAGCTTGTTATCTTCCATACCTCATGTTTTTATTTCGATTTAAATGAGATGTGGAACCAAAATTTGTAGTCCTGTTTGGCGCCATATAACCTATACTGTGTTGGTGCACCGTAAAACCCTAAATAGATAAATAAATAAAAGCTTGTTACCACTCTAGAGGCCATGTTTATGGCCTTATTTTCAAAAAACTTGATCAGAATGTTTTATCTTGATGATTCCAAGGCCAAGTTTAACAGGTGAGCGATAAAGGGTCATCAAGAACCTCTTGTTTGATTTAGTGGTAATTTTTCTTGGAGGCTCTTACAAAACTACCTGTATGTTTAAATGAAATACATGAGGAAGTATAACACTGTGTATAATGTGGACTTGTGTGTTTGGTTTTTAGCTCACCTGTCACATAGTGAAAGGGTGAGCTTTTGTGACTGCCCTTGGTCTGTCATCCGTCCGTCTGTTCATTCACAATGTCTTGTGGAAATGATAGAGACCACATTTTGCAACTGATCTTAATCAAACTTGTACACAACTTTTATTGGCGTAACATCTCGGCACTTGTTGAAAACTGGCATGATCATGTCATGGGCACCAGAGTTATGGCCCCTGAAAGGCCAAAAATTCAATATTTTTGGCTTGTGAACACAATAGAGACCACATTTTTAATCTCCAGCCACGAGTGGTGGGAGGTTATAGGAATGGTCTCCGTCCATCTGTCCCGTAACACTTTGTGACTCAAGGTAAAAGGTTTTAGCCTTCCATTTTGTGTCCGCTCTGTATCTCCTAAACCCCTTGAAGGAATTTTATAAAACTTGGCTCAAATGATCACCTTATCAAGGCGATGTGCAGAACTCATGAGTCAGCCATGTTGGTTCAAGATCAAGGTCAGAACTCTGGGTGAAAGGTTTGAGCCTTCCATTGTGTGTTCACTTTGTATCTACAAATCCCCTAGAAGGATTCATATGAAACCTGGGTCAAATGAGCCCCATGTAGTTCTGGGACGATCTATGTATGAAAAGAGTTGGAAACACTGCCTTACCCTTGCATGTTCGTAAGATACGACTAATAGGGTCTTAACACTTGGTTTTGCTGTAACTCTGTGATTCCAGCAGGTATGCAAATTTTGATTCCATACCTCATGTTTTTATTTTGATGTAAATGAGATGTGAAACCAAAATTCATAGTCCTGTTTGGCACCATATAACCTATACTGTGTTGGTGTGCTGTAAAACCCAAATAAATAAATAAATGGGTCAAATGATCACCTATCCAAGACGATGTGCAGAACTCATAAGTTAGCCATGCTGGCTCAAGGTCAAGGTCACAAATCAAGGTCAAAGGTTTTAACCTTCCATTTTGTGTCCGCACAATATCTCTTAAATCCCTTGAAGGATTTTCATCAAACTTGGGTCAAATGATCACCTTATCAAGACGATGTGCAGAACTTATGAGTCAGCTGTGCCGGCTCAAGGTCACAACTTGGGGTTAAAGGTTTGAGCCTTCCATTTTTTGTCCACTCTGTATCTCCTTAACTCTGTGAAGAATTTTCATCAAACTTGGGTCAAATGATCACCTCTTCAAAAACTCATGAGGCAGCCATGTCAACTCAAGGTCAAGGTCACAACTCAAGGTCAAAGGTTTGAGCTCTGTATCTCCTAAACCCCTTGAAGGATTTTCATGAAACTTTGGTCGAATGATCACCTCATCAAGACAATGTGCAGAATTCATGAGTCAGCCATGTCAGTTCAAGGTCAAGGTCACAGCTCGAGGTCAAAGGTTTACCTTTTCACTATCCATAACAGTGGTGGGGGATTTAGCTGTCTTTCAGACTGCCTTATGCAATCAACTTTAATCAAAGTTGCACACTGCTTGTATTTGGATAATATTTCAGTTCCTTTCAAGAACTGGCCAGACCGTATCATGGGTTCCAAAGTTACGATTCCTTAAAGGGCCAAAATTTGCTATTTTGGCTTTTGTGGCCTTATAGAGACTTCATTTATCATGCTAAACCCTTAGCATGCTAAATTGCAGTGATGAACTTGTCCATCTTTCAATTTGGACAATACCATTAATGTTTAAAAGGGGTGTTTACA
Organism: Mercenaria mercenaria; assembly: GCF_021730395.1. Lineage (NCBI taxonomy): Eukaryota > Metazoa > Mollusca > Bivalvia > Venerida > Veneridae > Mercenaria > Mercenaria mercenaria. The sequence goes on along the minus strand of NC_069366.1, from coordinate 20,608,676 downwards.
AAAATGATACTGACTGAATGGCAGACAGTGCAGATCATGATGAGACTGCACAGATGTGCAGGCTGATCATGATCTGCACTGGTTGCAAGGGCAGAATCCATCGTGTCCAGCATGCTATGGTTAAATATAAACTTGTAAAATTTTACATCTTCAACAAAAATAAATTTTGGATTCTATGATGAATCTGGCAGAACCGGTCATAGGTTCTGGAGTAATGTTCATCTTGATGATTTCTAGACCAAGTTAGAAACTGGGTCATGTAGGGTCAGAAACTAGATCACCCTCTGAACTCAAAGAAAGTATTTGTTAACACTCTAGAGGCCACATTTGTGACTTATCTTCATGAAACTTGGTCAGAGTGTCTTTCTTGATGATTCCTATGCCAAGTTCAAAACTGGGTCTAATGGGAAAAAAAAGCTAAGTCACCCATTCAGATGAAAGGAAAAGCTTGTTGACACTCTTGCGGCCACATTATGACCCTAACTTCATGAAACTTTGTCAGAGTGTTCATCTTGATGCTGTTAGGCCAAGTTTGAAACTGGGTCATGTTGGGTCTAAAACTAGATCACCTGCTTAAATCAAAAGAAATGCTTGTTAACACTTCAGAGACCATATCTTTGACCCTATCTTCATGAAACTTGGTAAGAATTTTACCTTGATGATTCCTTTGCCAAGTCCAAAACTGGGTCATGTAGGGTCAGAAACGAGGTCACCACTCAAATCAAAAGGAACAGTTTGATAATACTCTAGAGGCCACATTTATGACCCTGTGTTCATGAAACTTAGTCAGAATGTTTATTTTGATGATTCCAAGGCTAGGTTTAACAGGTGAATGATATAGGGTCATCATGACCCTCTTGTTATCATTTTAGCAGCAGAAACAAAGAAAATATAAAGAAACAATTTGGGATCCATAGGGCATTTAAGTTGTCAGTGATTTGTCAAGGGGATTTATTGTCTGCAGTTTTCCTTTCAGCATTGCTGTAACATTTGAAAAATAATCACCTCTTACAGTTTAGGCTGACTGGGGATGGGGGGCACAGGTGGGTAGGTGCCTGCCCATGCCTGAAACAGTGCTTGGAAGGGCACATGGGCACTTTCTCCACCATCAAAGCTGGAAAAAATGTCATGACCTTAAGTGTGTCATTGTGACTCTTAACTTCCCCCCTACCCCCTCCATTTTCCAAATGGAAAAGAAAAATAACACATATCAAGATTTACAAAGGAACACACTTTTTAATATGTTCTGTGATTTATAAGGAAACACATTTGTTCACAAAATAAAATAAATTATGATTTACAAGAAATAACAGTTTTTCACAAAACAAGATATATATTCTGTGACTAATCAGAATCACATGAGTTAACAAAAAAGAGATACAGTAGTCATATTCATTGCTGTTCACAAAATATGATAAGTCATATTCCTTTATTAACTAGGAATCACAGTTGTTCGCAAAATAACAAATATGATTTGCAAGGAATCAGTGCTGTTCACAAAATAAGATACAGTCATACTCAATAATTTTCAAGGAATTATTATGTACTTGTTCATAAAAATAGGATATAGTCATATTCTATGGTTTGCAAGGTCATTACTGTTCACAAAATAAGATACGGTCATATTCTGTAATTCAAAAGGAACCACAGCCGTTCATAAAGTAAGATTCAGTCATATTCTATGATTAGTGATGAATCAGTGCTGTAAACAAAATAAGATACAGTCATATTCTGTAATTTACAAGGAATCAGTGCTGTTCACTAAATAAGATACAGTCATATTCTATGATTTTTCAAGGAATCAGTGTTGTTCACAAATTAAGATACAATCATATTCTATGATTTGTAAGGAATCACTGCTGTTCACAAAATAAGATACAGTCATATTCTGTAATTTAAAAGGAATCACAGCTGTTCATAAAACAAGATTCAGTCATATTCTATGATTAGCAAGGAATCAGTGCTGTAAAAAAATAAGATATTCTGTAATTTACAAGGAATTATTATGTACAGTCAGACCTGTATATAAAGACCACCCTAGGGAGAGCCAAAATGTGGTCTTTGTTGGAAGGTGGTCTTTATTCACAGGTTTGACTGTAGTTTTTCACAAAATAAGATAGTCCTATTCTATGATTTGCAAGGAATCAGTGCTCGTCACAAAATAAGATACAGTCATATTCTGTAATTTACAAGGAATCAGTGCTTTTCACAAAATAAGATACAGTTGCAAGCAATCAGTGCTGTTCACTAAATAAGATACAGTCATATTCTATGATTTTTCAAGGAATCAGTTATTCACTAAATAAAATACAGTCATATTCTATGATTTTTCAAGGAATCAGTTGTTCACAAAATAAGATACAGTCATATTCTATGATTTTTCGAGGAATCAGTTGTTCACAAAATAAGATACAGTCATATTCTGTAATTTACAAGGTATCAGTGCTTTTCACAAAATAAGATACAGTTGCAAGCAATCAGTGTTGTTCACTAAATAAGATACAGTCATATTCTGAAATTTACAAGGAATCAGTGTTGTTCACAAAATAAGATGCAGTCATATTCTGTAATTTACAAGGTATCAGTGCTTTTCACAAAATAAGATACAGTCATATTCTGTAATTTACGAGGTATCAGTGCTTTTCACAAAATAAGATACAGTTGCGAGCAATCAGTGTTGTTCACTAAATAAGATGCAGTCATATTCTTAAATTTACAAGGAATCAGTGTTGTTCACAAAATAAGATACAGTCATATTCTGTAATTTACAAGGTATCAGTGCTTTTCACAAAATAAGATACAGTTGCAAGCAATCAGTGTTGTTCACAAAATAAGAGACAGTCATATTCTTAAATTTACAAGGAATCAGTGTTGTTCACAAAATAAGATGCAGTCATATTCTGTAATTTACAAGGTATCAGTGCTTTTCACAAAATAAGATACAGTTGCAAGCAATCAGTGTTGTTCACTAAATAAGATACAGTCATATTCTGAAATTTACAAGGAATCAGTGTTGTTCACAAAATAAGATGCAGTCATATTCTGTAATTTGCAAGGAAACACATTCTCTCACCAAATCTTGTTTACAAAGATGAAAATGAAAAAAACAACTTTAAAATATAGAATATTTCTTCTGATAAGTTTTCACTATAATGTTTTCTGTGCGTCTTGGATGGACCTACCTCATATTCGTCCAGAAACATCCATATGGACTGCCTTCTTTGGCCATCAATAAAATATTGTTGTTGTTTTTTGCTCTTTTTTAGCTCACCTGTCACAAAGTGACAAGGTGAGCTTTTGTGATCGCGCGGCGTCCGTCGTCCGTCCGTGCGTGCGTGCGTCCGTAAACTTTTGCTTGTGACCACTCTAGAGGTCACATTTTTCATGGGATCTTTATGAAAGTTGGTCAGAATGTTCACCTTGATGATATCTAGGTCAAGTTTGAAACTGGGTCACGTGCCATCAAAAACTAGGTCAGTAGGTCTAAAAATAGAAAAACCTTGTGACCTCTCTAGAGGCCATATATTTTACAAGATCTTCATGAAAATTGGTCAGAATGTTCACCTTGATGATATCTAGGTCAAGTTCGAAACTGGGTCACGTGCCATCAAAAACTAGGTCAGTAGGTCTAAAAATAGAAAAACCTTGTGACCTCTCTAGAGGCCATATTTTTCATGAGATCTTCATGAATATTGGTGAGAATGTTCACCTTGATGATATCTAGGTAAAGTTCGAAACTGGGTCACGTGGGGTCAAAAACTAGGTCATTAGGTCTAGAAATTGAAAGACCTTGTGACCTCTCTAGAGGCCATATTTCTCAATGGATCTTCATGAAAATTGGTCACAATGTTCAGCTTGATGATATCTAGGTCAAGTTCGAAACTGGGTCACGTGGGGGTAAAAACTAGGTCAGTAGATCTAAAAATAGAAAAACCTTGTGACCTCTCTAGAGGCCATATTTTTCATGAGATCTTCATGAATGTTGGTCAGAATGTTCACCTTGATGATATCTAGGTCAAGTTCGATACTGGGTCATGTGGGATCAAAAACTAGGTCAGTAGGTCTAAAAATAGAAAAACCTTGTGACCTCTCTAGAGGCCATATTTCTCAATGGATCTTCATGAAAATTGGTCAGAATGTTCACCTTGATGATATCTAGGTCAAGTTTGAAATTGGGTCACGTGCGGTCAAAAACCAGGTCAGTAGGTCTAAAAATAGAAAAACCTTGTGACCTCTCTAGAGGCCATATTTTTCAATGGATCTTCATGAAAATTGGTCAGAATGTTTACCTTGATGATATCTAGATCAAATTTGAAACTGGGTCACGTGGGGTCAAAAACTAGGTCAGTAGATCTAAAAATAGAAAAACCTTGTGACCTCTCTAGAGGCCATATTTTTCATGAGATCTTCATGAATATTGGTCAGAATGTTCACCTTGATGATATCTAGGTCAGGTTCAAAACTGGGTCACGTGGGGTCAAAAACTAGGTCAGTAGGTCTAAAAATAGAAAAACCTTGTGACCTCTCTTGAGGCCATATTTTTCAATGGATCTTCATGAAAATTGGTGAGAATGTTTAGCTTGATGATATCTAGGTCAGGTTCGTAACTGGGTCATGTGCGGTCAAAAACTAGGTCAGTAGGTCGAAAAATAGAAAAACCTTGTGACCTCTCTAGAGGCCATATTTTTCACGAGATCTTCATGAAAATTGGTGAGATTGTTTACCTTGATGATATCTAGGTCAAATTTAAAAGTGGGTCACGTGCCTTCAAAAACTAGGTCATTAGGTCAAATAATAGAAAAACCTTGTGACCTCTCTAGAGGCCATATTTTTCAATGGATCTTCATGAAAATTGGTCAGAATTTTTTATCTTGATGATATCTAGGTCACATGTGCTCAAAAACTAGGTCACTTTGTCAAATAATAGAAATAACGATGTCATACTCAGTTCAACACTGGGTCATGTGGGGATAGGTGAGCGATTCAGGACCATCATGGTCCTCTTTTTTTTTTTTTGGTTTTTTTTGTTTTTTCAAGAATGAAGTTTTTTTCTCTCTCATATTAGAAAAATATGACAGAGTAAATAAAGTACAACAAAAATTTTCTAGCTGTGATTCTTCTTATCAGTTTGTATAAACACTTAACTTTTAAACCCTTAAAACTGAAATATAAGTTATTCTCACAGACAGCACTCTCACAGACATCATTAGAAAAGTTGCATATCACCAAGCACAGAAAAGGTTGAATTTCAACAACATTGATATATACAAGTCTCATGTAGCTTGAATGTTTATTCTGTGATTGAAATTTTACAAGTTTCTATTTTATACCGTAAAAACTCGAATATATTACGTATTTTTTTTTACATTTTTTTTCATTTCTCAAAGGGGTGCGTAATATGCACCAAGGTAGAGCTTCAAACATATTTTCCCAGCTTGAAAACCTGAAAATATCGGGGAAAATCGGACAATTTTATCAACTGTCATGTGTTTACATTTTGGGCCGTGCTTTTTTTTATCCTCCTCTTGAAGAGCGTTTTATTGGGTGGGTCTAAAAACAGGTACGGAACCGAACATTTGATGATATATGGTAAAGTTGGTTTTGTTTGTGAGTTTAAATTTTTGTATTTGTAAATTTAATTAATAAATATCGTACATATCCAGAGCACCGTATAATGTGTCAGTCTAATAATTAGGCAAAATACAAAATCTCGCGGTTCTGGGTTGTAGGTGTTTGATCATTAAAATCATTATCTTTAAAGGATGCACAAATAAATTGCAATTAAAACAGATTGTTTGATATTTCTTTATTTCCAGCCAATTACTGATCAGTATAACCGCTCGTATATTGTTAGACAAACATGCCAATAACGGCGCTTTTCTCGTTTGATGTGCCCATAATTATGAGATGTTTGTTCGCACGTCTGTTAAAGTGTACTAAGGTGTTGACAGCTTGAGAAGGCTCTCAGATACTTTAGAAAGAATTTGCCTCTCAGATATTGTCACTGTTGTCTGTAACCGATTATGCAGCAGTTGCGATTTTCACAAGAAATCGTTTTTACGCATGCCGCTAATGGCCAATTTCGAGTTTGTAAACAACGTTGTCTGACTGATTTTTCGGTGCGTAATATATTCCAATGTAAGCATTTTTCCCAAGATTTTGATACAAGATCGGGGGTGCGTAATATACATGCTAGCGTAATATATTTGAGTTTTTACGGTAATTTTAATAAGAAAATCATTTTGCAGCATAAATATAATTTAGATCTCTCTCTGTATATATTAAATTGTCTATTTTGCTGCTGTATTGCTTTCATTCTGTTGATAAGGTCACATGTATAGTTTCTTGTATAGGGTATATTTATGCCCCAACACATTTATGTGTGTGTGTGGGGGTTGGGGGAGGCATATAGAGTTGCTGCTGTCTGTATGTATGTGCATCCATCCGTACATTAATACCTCCCGAATTTTAATCTTGTGTGTCCAACTCTTCCCACCCTATTTGCCGGATTTGCTTCAAACTTTCAAAGATGAACAATCTTGATGAAGAAAGGAATTGTTCCTGTGATTATTTTTACCACAGTTATGGCCTTTTGATATTTTTGTTATATAGAATAAAGAGAGTAAAATCTTGCATGGCTAACTCCCAAAACACTATTGAAAGGATATGAAAATTTTACAGTTGAAGTACCTTCATGTTGAAGATGGCCGTAAATAATAGACTTTTTTCTGTGGGTACTTTTTCTAGAATTACGGCCCTTTCCCAATAAAAAAAATTTGCTATTTAGAAGATGGCGCAGTATGTGGGGTGGGGGGGGGGGAGCATACGTGTCCTGTGGACACAATTCTTGTTTATACTAAACACATTTTGTTCTCTTTCATGATACAATGTGTGATGACATATATTCAAGGTCAAGTGACAGACTTGGGGCCATTATGATCCTCATATTGTTAAATACTGTGATGATTCTTCTATTTTTTCTGATTTACCAACATGCTAAGCAGTCTGCATATGTGTATCTTGGCAGCATTATGTGTTTTTCTTATTTTCAAAGATCTTGTGTAGCAGTGTAGAGCATCATTATATCGTTTCTCCTGTTCCATACACTGTCCTAGTAAGTTCAGAGCAGTTTCTCTGTGACTCAGGTTTGTTACTGTATCTATGGTTGTGGCAAGATATTCAAGTGCACACTGCTGACCTGCTGGTCTCTCAAGGTGGCCATATGTTTTGTACTGTAGGAAGTACAGGTAAGGAAGAGAATCCACTGCAGCTAGGTTTAAGTTATGGTTTTCTGTTCCAAAAAATTGATAGAGCATTTCTTGGTGAGACATGTTATCTTTTGTACTTGAAAACATTTCATATTGTAGTTCTTTTGGAACACAATTTATCTCACATAGCATGAATGTAACACATAATGCTGTAACATGTTGGATTACTTCTTCATTTCTAGCGTAATATGTATTCTGGTAGTCAAGTTTTCTGTCTGGAAGTTCATTATTTGAGCACCAACATAAAGGTTCAATCTTATTTGGATCATACATTTCTTCTGCTTTTCTAAGAACAAGCTCAGCCTGTTCCATATTGCCTGAACAGTAATATGCTGATGCAAGTTTCAGCCTGCCTGATGATACGTCTGAGTATAGACCAAGTGAAAACCATGCCAGTGCACTTTGAGATAGAATATTTCCAGACTGATTGTCAGCGGGAGTATTTCCAGTCTGAATATCAGTGGGAGTATTTCCATACTGAGTGTCAGTAGGAGTATTTCCAGCCTGAATGTCAGTGGGAGTATTTCCAGTCTGAATGTCAGTGGGATTATTTCCAGACTGATTGTCAGTGGGAGTATTTCTGGACTGAATGTCAGTGGGATTATTTCCAGTCTGAATGTCAGTGGGAGTATTTCCAGTCTCAAAGTCAGTAGGAGTATTTCCAGACTGAGTGTCAGTTGGAGTATTTCTAGGCGGAATGTCAGTGGGTGTATTTTAAGGTTGAATGTCATTTGGAGTATTTCCAGACTGAATGTCAGTGGGAGTATTTCCAGTCTGAATGTCCGTGGGAGTATTTCCAGACTGAGTGTCAGTGGGAGTATTTCTAGGTTGAATGTCAATGGGGGTATTTCCAGACTGAATGTCAGTGGTAATATTTCCAGTCGGAATGTTAGTGGGAGTATTTCCAGACTGAGTGCGAGTGGGAGTATTTCCAGTTGGAATGTCAGTGGGAGTATTTCCAGATTGAATGTCTGTGGGAGTATTTCCAGATTGAATGTCCGCGGGAGTATTTCCAGTCAGAATGTCAGTGGGAGTATTTCCAGACTGAGTGCCAGTGGGAGTATTTCCAGTCTGAATGTCAGTGGGAGTATTTCCAGTCTGAATGTCAGTGGGAGTATTTCTAGGTTTAATGTCAATGGGAGCATTTCCAGACTGAATGTCAGTGGTAATATTTCCAGTCGGAATGTTAGTGGGAGTATTTCCAGACTGAGTGTGAGTGGGAGTATTTCCAGTCTGAATGTCAGTGGGAGTATTTCCAGACTGAATGTCAGTGGGAGTATTTCCAGTCGGAATATCAGTGGGAGTATTTCAGTGAGGCTGAATCAGTCGAAGTGTGCTATCAGAGATCAGATATAGGCTGAGCAGGAGGTCAATCAATTAAGCTGATAGAAGTTGCATGCTGATTTTGTCAGTGTATTAAGTTCTGCTGTTCTGTATATTTTAACTATACCAAGTAGGAGGTTTTTTATTCCAAGATGCGCTGATTGATGGTTACGATACAGAAGAGAAAGATATCGTAGTGACACGCACAGTTGGGATTTTGTGATAGTAATTAGCTCTTTTGAAAGATGAGAAGAAACAATTGAGGGCATACAAGGCAGAAGACCAGGTAAAAATGGTAACATCAACTGTAGAAGTGGGCCAATATTATCAATGCGAATTTCTAGCAATGCACGACCTTCACTTTGTATGATGTACTGCAGGATTTCAAGAAGTTTCTGTTTGTTTGTAGGAGAAATTTTTCCTGCCATTAGGTTGTTTCCAGGTATTATGAAATGTGGGCAATGTTCTTGTATGACACAGTTTTGTAGTGCAATAAGGCAGACTTTTAAACATACAAGCAAGTTATGCTCCTGCCATATATTTGAATGTGTATTCTGTATAGAATGAAATAAAACAGTTTTACACATGTAGCTTGAAAGGACATTATCACACTTGGGGTTAATGAATGTTTTGAGAATCATCTTCATCAAGATGTAACATCTCATTTGTGTGATGTTTAAACTGAACATCAGACACGCACCCTTGTAAGAGAACATTGGTTGGAATGAAATCTTATGTCCCATCGTAGTACCTGATATCGCAAAGTTTGTTTTACCAAGATATCACTGTGGAATTATGATAGTTTGATTATGTAGTTCTTATACATTTGTCTTTTTATTTAAAGGGTCACAATGTCTTTGCTTAAAATTTAGCTGCCGCAATTTTGTTAAGAAATTAAAATATATCATTTTCTTTTTAAATCTGTTTTTTTTTTTCGCAATTATTTTTTTTATATATATTTGCTATAGTTTTGAATATTTGATGAACATATATTTTTTATTGAATTCGATGTTTTGATTACCTTCTAAAAGGGACAGACTGTGTAAGTTCATGTATATAATTGAAATTAGTGTTTTACTAACTTTATTATTATGAATATAATATCTAATTTGAACTCTGTTTTATCTGTTTTTAACAAAAATGCAAAGCCTTATGGAATTTTGAATTATGTTATCCGCAGTACATTTTGTACAAATTAATAGATAATGTAGGCAAGAGTGCAATTTTAAATCGTGGCGGGGGTTATGGGAATGGTCTCCGTCCGTCCGTCCGTTCGTTTCTCCGTACGTCCGTAACACTTTTTGTCCGCTCGGTATCTCCTAAACCCCTTGAAGGATTTTCATGAAATTTGGATCAAATGATTACCTCATCAAGACGATGTGGCATAATTTATGAGTCAGCCATGTCAGCTCAATATTAAAGTCACAACTCAAGGTCAAATGTTTGAGCCTTTCATTTTGTGTCCGCTCTGTATCTCTTACACCCCTTGAAGGATTTTCATGAAACTTGCGTCAAATGATCACGTAATTACGAAAATGTGCAGAATTTATAAGCCAGTCATTTCGGTTCAAGATCAAGCATTGTATCACTTAAAAACCTTGGAGGATTTTCAGGAAACTTGGGTCAAAAGAGGATATGCAGAACATTTGAGACAGTCCTGTCAGCTCAAGGTCAAGGTCACATTTCAAGGTCAAAGGTTTGAGCCTTTCTTTTTATGTCCACTCTGTATCTCCTAAACCCCTTGAAGGATTTTCATGAAACTTGGGTCAGGTGATCACCACATCAAGACAATGTGCGGTACTTATGAGTCAGCCATGTGTGCTCAATGTCTAGGTCACAGGTCAAGGTCAAACGGTTAAACTCTATATCTCCTAAACCCCTTCAAGGATTTTCATGAAGTTTGGGTCAAGTGATCACCTCATTAAGACGATGTGCAGAACTTATGAGTCAGCCATGTTGGCTGAAGGTCATGGTCACAACTTGAGGTCAAATGTTTGAGTCCTCAATTTTGTGTCCACTCTGTATCCTAAATCCCTTGAAGAATATTCAAATTCATTGATGTAGAAGATTTATGGACTATAAATATACTTAACAACGACAGTTCTATAAACCCCTTCACTGTCCATAATTTTGAACAAGTGAGTCATTAATTGTATTTCTGATACTGCGTAAAATTCCTTGTTATATCCAAATGAAATACGCTATATTTATAGTTACTTCAAGCCGATGTTTGTGTAATTTCAGCTTGCTCCCAGATTGAAGAAATGAACACGCCGACCTTTGCTAGTTCGCTACATCAAATAATGATAAGAGAATTTGGAGCGTCCGCATGCTGGAGACTAACTACGTCAAAACTCTTAACGATAAAATGGCTGCATGATGTTTGGTATTGCATCATTACACAAGATTTAATTTCAAGTTTTACAACACTTCAGATTGTCCCAGTTTTAAGGAAGGGAACGTGGAAAAATCCAAAGATCATTGATTTGGCAAAACTGTCCGATCTCCTTTTTGTCAAATCAAGTAACGGAGACAGAATTGGAGACAATGCTTGCAGATGCTTCGAAATCATGGGCGTAATTGTATTAGATAGCTTGCCGCCATGGATTCAAGATAAAAGCATAGTGAGATACTGCTTTTGGCCGAACCCGAAAAGTGTAGTTGCACTTTTGTCTAACCTAGGTTCGAGTTGTAATGTTGATCAAACGGTTACTGCTTTCAACAACACTTGTTCCTGGAATGATAAAGTTGGGTTAAAGACACTGCTTGAAAAATGTCAATTTGAAATTACGAAGGAAGCGAAACGGTTTATAAGAGAATTGCAGATATTTCCTGCTGTGAAAAGCATAAATGGAGGGAGTCACGCTGCATCCGTAACTGAAGTGTCCAGATTCATAAACGGTACCGAAATCTTCCCAAATTCAGTGCCGTTACCTTTTGAATGCCTGACTGTAGCTAGAACAGAAGAATCTTTTATTGCGGCTTTAGGAGGGGAAAAGGTTCCTATTGAAGAAATTGTGACTGAAACCATAAAAAGACTTGATATGAGAACAATAAAAGGAAAGAACGTGATGGAAAACTTTATGAAATTCTTCATCGAGAACTTTCATCTATTTAAGAAAAACTCTGTAATTGTTAATTGTGCTCGGAATCTTCATTTCCTCACAACTGGGCATGATTCCCATAGGTATAAACCGTCAGAGCTGTTTGACCCATCAGATACATTCCTTTTGGATTTACTCTGTGGAGAATGTTTAGTACCGGACAAAAAAATTGCACAGAATGAGAACTCAATCCATACCTTAAGGTATCTTGGATTAAGAGGACTAGATGATATTGATTGTGACATTCTTTACAACGTAGCAAAGACCTTAGATAAATGGTCTAGAGAAGGAAAACGAGATAATCATCTTGTACGAAAGGCCAAAGCGTTTATGCAGTGGTTGTTTTCGAAACCATCACTTCTACATGATGTATGCCAAAGTGGCCGTACGCTAGCAGATTCAATTTGCTCTCTCTATTGTATACTAGTACAAAACAAAGTGCCATCATATCCAGCTTGCCTTAAATGGTTCTTAAATAGCGGGTTGCTTTGTAGGCCTAGGGACGCCAAAGATGTCAGTTATTGTCTACTTATCGGAGGGACAATGCCGACAGTTGCGTGTCCTTCAGACCACACAATGAAAGTATTTCAATGGAAAGATCCTCCAGAGTTATCTAAAGTCTTTGACCAGCTTAACATAGTCCGAGATAATTATTCTTTACGTTACAAATCAGACATAGTGGGTGTTATCAAAGCAATATATGACCACTTGAGTCAACGTGAAGATGAAATGCGTCATCAGAGAACAGAGCACACGGGTAAAAAAGTTATTTGGACAGGTGAAAAATTCGTGAAAGCTGATAAAATGATCTCAGTGAAACAAGAAGATGACCTAGACTTGCGACCCTACTTCTACAGTTTACCGGAAGAGTATGGACATATTCAAAATTTGTTTGTCACACTTGGTTGCCCGCGTTACCAAGATATTCATATATTACAAAAGACACTTCATACTATCAAGACTACACATGATAAGCCCCGAAATGAACAAGTTGTTAAGCGGGATAGACGAATCGTGTATGACATTTTGGAACGAATAGCAAAGCAGTGTGTAGACGATGTTTCTATCGATGGGTTACAAATATTAATGATGGTACATGATGTCGGTAATCCAAATGCACTAAAATTATGTCCAATCGCAGAGTGCACATATGACGATGATCCTGCTTGTTTTTACGATGAGGATGATGATATCTATCTAGTACACAAAATGATACCGATAGATATCGCCGAAGCTCTTGGAGTTAAATCGATAACAAGAAAATCAGCGTTAGATGCAGAAGAACTCGGTGTCCAAGAATGGGGACAAAGCGAGCATTTGACGACGAGAATACACGCCTTGCTTAGGGATGGATATACAGATGGCCTATCAGTCCCAAAAGAATTAATACAAAACGCAGATGATGCCGGTGCATCAACAGTGAAGTTCCTCTATGACGAACGACGAAACTTAGAATTAAGAGAACGTGTCCTGAGCAAAGGCATGAAAGACTTTCAAGGACCAGCATTATGGGTATTCAACGACGCAAAATTTTCAGATGAAGATTTAAAAAACATTACTAAATTAAACTCAGCCACAAAACAAACTGACGTAGAGAAAATAGGAAAATTTGGATTAGGATTTTGTTCAGTTTATAATCTAACTGATTTGCCAAGTTTCATAACTGGGTCAAGCATGGTATTCTTTGACCCTCATGAAAAACATCTTGGTAGTGTTTTACGTAAAAGAGGAACTGGACTGAAGTATACGTTACCAAATAAAAACTTAATTTCCAGACATAGTGATCAATTCAAACCATACGATGGTATATTTGGTTGTAAAATAGGTAGCAATGAATGTTCAGAGTATGACGGAACTTTGTTTAGACTCCCACTCCGCACGGAGCAGCAAGCAAGAGAGAGTAAGATCTACTCCATGTCCTACACACGGGACGAAATGATTACACTTCTTCGCATGTTTATAACAGCTGCGGGAAATATGCTTCTGTTTTCGCAAAACGTAAAGTCAATTGAAATATATCATCTTAAAGACAACGCAAGGTTCGCGTCCAAACCAGACATTCTTTTTAAACTACATAAGAATACCACAAAATGGGACAATGGCCTTCTGAGACCATTAACAGAATCAGTTTTGTCCAAAATGTCAATGTGTCTTCAGAAAAATGCAGACTTTCTTAAAATACATAAGACTATCATCCGACAGATAACAAACCGTGATTGTAAAAATCTCATTCATGATCTTCCAAAATTAGCAGAGTCTTCAGATACAGCCTGGTTGATTTCGTGGGCAAAAGGAAATGGAAAGTCGCTGAAAATGGCTAGAATACTATCTTCAGAAGGTGCAGTTCCACTTGCTGCTGTCGCTGTTCCATGTACTGACACAGTAACTGGAACCCCGAAAGCTTTAAAAAATGTAGGATCTGGATTTTATCCTGAAGGTCATGTATTTTGCTTTCTTCCGTTGCCTTTGAAAACCCAGTTGCAAGTGCATGTAAATGGCTGTTTTGCAGTGACTTCTGACAGGCGTCAACTTGTTTCTGTAACTGAAGATGACAAAGGTAGCAAACGAAATGCTTGGAATAATGCTGTGCTAGAAGACGCATTGGTTGTATCATACGTACACTTGTTAGAAACGCTTACCGAAAAGGAAATGAAGGTCGACCATGACTATCAGTTCTATGCTCTTTGGCCATCAAGCTGTTCTAATGAATTACTACCTTTCAAAAATGCATTTTACAGGCATATCATTGTCACCGATGCAAAAGTGTTCCGTGGCACTCAGTCGTGGGTCACTTTTCGAAATGCTACATTCTTAGACCCAATTTTTCGCGGACGAAAATATGGAGATTTGGCATTTGAGGTCATGGCACACTTTATACCCAGACGAGGCAAAACATTGATTGAAATGCCAGGTAACGTTTTTGAAAACATAAAACGAAATAACTCAGATAACTCGAGTATGATTCATTCAGCTGTCATTAGTGAAAAGGAATTTTTGCTGATATTTCTAAAAAATATTGAAGATCCGTTCTGGGAAAATAGATTGATGGATCGAAACACTTTAATTACATTGGCAATTAAAATATCAGACAGGGATGTCAATACGGCATTGCAAAACAAAACATGTATACCAACTGAACCACGACAAAATTTGTGTAAACCCGCGGAACTGATACATCCAAGCACATCAATTGCTGGACTTTTTAATGTGAATGATGGGAGATTTCCAATAGATACAAAGGATTTTCGTAATGAAGTCGTACTTAAGAAGCTTGTAGAACTTGGAATGCATGACAAAACGTTGCCAAGTACTCTCTTACTCGATCGAGGCAAATCTATTTGTAAAGTGGCAGAATATTGTTGTTCCTGCGCTCGTGAAAGATGTATTACTCTGGTTGAGTATATATCTAACAATGCTGTTTTAGAAAAGCTTGAAAATGAAACGGAAACTTTACATATTCTCAGAAATACTTGCATGTTTCCGGTCTTGCTGAAGCCAAAAACATGGACATTTCCTTGGGGAACTGATTTGACAGGTCATTCCTTCTTGTATTTTAATGGCACAAAGCATTGCGAACATCACCATCGATCAAATGAACCTCTTTTGCTAGGGCAGTCGAAAGCTCTTGTCAGACAGGCACTGCTTGATTATGCTGGAAGTGTAGCATGTTTAATTGACGAAACCGTGTTTGCCTCTGTGAAGACTAGACGAAATGATGTTCAGAGACTTTTTATTGACCTTGGTGTTCAGTATTTAGACAACTTGCCTCTTCAGTTATTAATTGATCAAGTCTGTGTACTTGCTCGGGAATACAAAGACAGTTCAGTTCAGTTTGACGAACTTCGAAGGATACATAGTACGATTTTCACACGATTTAATAACATTATAAAGACTGATACAGAAAACGTTCCGGATTGTCTGAAAACTTTATGTGATGTTCCAGTAGTCCTGATCGGGACACTTCTAGTTAAAATAGAGAATGTTGCATTTTTGGTAAAAGAGGAATATGAACCGTTATTATACAGGCTACCGGATGCTGACAAGAGTAAGTGGGAAAACATATACAAATACTTGGGTGTAAGAGAATATTTTAGTGTGCCATACATACTTAAAGGAATGACGTCTTTGAGAGAAAATTGGCATGCTGATAAAGTACATGTAGGAAAAATGTATGCATTGCTCGTTAACCTGAAAGATAGCATGGAAAAATCAAAAATTCAATACGAAGAACTTCTTGATTGTCATGATGTAATTGTTGCGCCAGATAGTAACTGTCACTTGTGGCCTACACATGAATTGGCATCAGAAAACGTAGATTTCAAAGCTAATATTGAAATGCAAATATTGCACCGAGACATACCAATATCTCTAGGTGAAACACTGGGTGTGAAGACAAAAGAATTAAAATGTTTTGAAAATATTTCAATTGGCATGTCTTTTGGTCAACGTGAAAAGCTTGTCACTCGAATAAAGGGACTTTTAAAAGCATACCCTTGCGACACAAGCATAATGAAAGAGCTACTTCAAAACGCTGATGATGCTGGAGCAACTGAAATACACTTCGTTAAGGATTATCGTAAACATTCTATTAATAGGCTCTTTAGCAAGTCATGTGAACCACTTCAGGGGCCATCGTTATGTGTTTACAATAATAGCTACTTCACAAAGGAAGATATAGAAGGAATACATAACTTAGGCCAAGGAAGTAAAAGCGATGATCCTACAAAAACTGGACAGTACGGAGTTGGATTTAATGCAGTATATCACTTGTCAGACACTCCAGCCTTCATAAGCAAAGGTCCAGGTGGTGATGTTGATAACTATTTCATTGTTCTAGATCCGCAGTGCAAGTATGTCCCAAAGGCAAAGATAGACGAACCTGGACTTTTGTGTACACTTTCGGATGTACAAACACATTTTCCGGACCATTTACTCGGATTTTCGCAAGACAAGTTGATAACTGGTGATATCGGAACTGTCTTCCGTTTCCCTCTTCGAAGCAAACCATCTGAAATTGGAAGTGCGATTATTAACACAGACAAAATGGATGCAATACTTAGTTCGTTCAGATGTGAAATGAACGAGGCTGTTATTTTTCTAAAGAATGTGACATGTATAAAGGTTTCGAGAATAGACACTAAGACTGGGGGTATGATAGAGGAATACTGTGTAAATGTACAATTGTCAGATGAGGCTCTCGAGAACAGGCAATATTTTAATAACACGGTTGTTAAAGTTTCCAAGACAAACAAGGATAATAAGGCGAGAAATTTAGATGTCACCCCATATAAAGTGATATATCCTATGAAAGTTTCCGATAGTAGTGGCCATTCAAAGGACTGGTTAATTATACAACACTTTGGACACAATTGCGTAACGAAGAAGACTGAAAGCATTAAATCAAGATTGAAAGACGGTGATTTAGGCCTGTTGCCAGTTGGAGGTGTTGCTTTGCCTTTAAACAGCAACTGTCGTGAACAGGTATGTGAAACTGACTCAGCTACAGTACAGAAATCTTCTAAAACATCAATACTTGGAAGAATAGGTCAGTGGGTATTGTCATCTCAAAAGTCGTTTAATATTGAAGTCCCTACATCCCCTATACAAAAAATTAAGAGATTTGATGGAAAGTTGTTTTGCTTTTTGCCTTTACCAGTACACACAGGATTGCCAGTTCATATAAATGGTCACTTTGCTCTTGATCATGAGTCAAGACGGGACTTATGGAAAGATGGATATAGAATGGAATGGAATGCATTTATACTAGAATCTGTAATAATTCCCTCCTGGATAGCTGGTATTATCTATATGCAAACCAGCGCGGCAAAAGAAGTTGAGAAATCCAGTTCATGGTTTAAAGTAAAAGACGCGTTAGGGATATATCACAGCTTATTTCCGTTACATGATCAGGCAAGATCTGATCTTTGGAAGACTGTCGTTTCACAATTCTATAACCAGGTTGTTAAGCAAAACAGTAATATATTTCCATGCGTCAATGATCGTAACCATAGCAACGTATACTCTCAGAAACAGTCAGATACTTGTACATTTAACATTATCTGGACCCACGTGAATGTCACCTCAGATTCAGATATCAGTGGGGTTTTTAATAATATATATAATCACTTGCCTTTCACGCTATCAGACAGAGACAAAATATCTCAGTCAATTGAGAGACTTCTGAAATCCTTCGGGATGAAGCTGCTAGAAACTCCTCACACAATAACAAAGGAACTGGAAACGTCCGGTATGTCTGATGTTCCAGTATCTTCTCCTTCTTTGGTATTATCGTTTATGGGTCATCCAAGTTGTGACATTGGCCCTGTTAATGTTCACATTTCAAGATCAAAATTCGAAACAGTGGAGAATTTCCGAATATTTTTAAGTTTTATTTCTCTTGACAATAGTTTTACAAAACAAATATCTGGGAAACCACTTTTGTTGACAGGAGACACTATATTGAGAAAGTTTGCTAACGATTGTCCAGTGTTTGTTACAGAATATAATGGCCTCTTACCTGCATCATCTTCTCAGTTTGTACATGATATTCTATGCACGGTTTTATTCAATAAAAAAGTATTCCAGTCAGAAATTTTTAAGAGATTTAGTTTCCAAAACTTTGTACAGTTGTTGCCATCTTCAGTGCAGAGCAGTTTGTATGCGTCTGGTTGTGAAGTTCATCTGAACGAAAATGGCGTGGAAGAGCCTACGCTTTCTGTTTCACAGGAATGGTTATGTTTGTTTTATGATTTCGTCTGCGACCAGTCGCCATTGAATGCGATTGAAAGAAACAGTGATGTGTACCAACAAATGCGGTTTAGTTCTCAAGAATCAACCGAAGCAGTTGATCATTGTACATTTCTATCAAATTTAAATGAGTTAAATGAATGGTCTCTGTTGCCTTGTGTAAGTAATGAAGCGCAAGATAACCTCATTCCTCTTCGGGAAGTCTCTCATGTGCTGTATCTGTCAGACATACATAAGCATGATTTCCTAGGTAAAGCTCTCCAGAAGTTATGCCTACCTACACTTAACCTACAAGCGTTTTCAAAATGTCAGAGAAAGAAAATGGTTAGGTCGTCTGTGACAAAGTGCGTCGCTTCGCTTGATTCACCTGCAGATCTTCTGGAGTGTTTAGCACATCACAAGGATAAAATACGTCAATGTAAATCACTTACCGTAACGGAATGTGCAGGAATAATAGCATATTTTGGACAGAAGCTCTCAATACTTCACAAGCACAAGGAGGAACATGTGATCGCTCAAAAGCTCCGGGAATTACCATTGTTTATTACATTACAAGGTACACTTACAAGCTTAGATAACAACCAGGAGGTTCTTGTTATACCAAATGGAATGCCGTTTTCAGGAATACAGGAATGGGCTGATAAATGTAGTATGATATTATTGCAAGAGAAAGACTCGCTGGAATCATTGTATGAAACGCTAAGATTACGTAAGGCGGATATAGAAGACGTTTATGGAGAAAACATTTTACCACATATACATGAAATGCCTGTCCAGTATTGGATGGAACATGTTGTTTTCCTTAGGAACATACTTGGACAGCAGAAGATGAACACACCTGTTAGGGCAAAAATTATACAAGAACTGAAACAACTTGCATTCATTAATGTAAACGGTTCGATGAAAAGAGTCAATCAGTTGTTTGACAACAAAAAAGAAGTCTTTATTCATATGAAAAACACTTCTGATTTTCCTCCAGAAGAAATTCAAACACCTGAATGGCGATATTTCCTGAAAAAGCTTGGTTTGATATGTGATGTCTCGGATGAAATGATGATTCAGTTTGCATGCGAAATAGAATCTGAAGGTAGTCAACAAGTGAATGATATCTTGCGTAACAAGTTATCTGTATTACTTTCTTGTTTTCTTGACGGTAAAGGAACTAAATGGCAGAAACAGACACTACAAAGGTTAAAGACAATTAACTTTATTACACCCTACATAGCCGATAGGCACCAAACGGATATATGGGCACAGCATACTGCTGCTGGACTAGTATGCTTTCAGGATGCGATATCTAGCGCCTATTGCAGCTTGTGCTGGACAAGCTTAATCCTTATTCCTGAATGGATTGTATTGCAATTAGACAAAGATGTCAGAGCTATGCTTGGAATTCATGAAACGCCACCTGTTAGCAAAGTCATCCTTCATTGTCAGAATGTTTGCGATGCTCTCAAACCAAAAATAAAACAAAAAACTGTCAGTGTCGTCTTTGTACATGAGCAGATGACATGTTTTTACGAGTATTTTTTAACATTCATACATTCGAATGGTGATATACGACAAAAGCTTGAGTACACTCCCTTTGTACATCTCCCCGATGAAAACGATATCGTGGAAACAAGTGAAATTATCATTGATTTGAACACATATTCTCAAATCAAACCTTATCTATACAAAGCTCCAAAATACTACGGCAAATATCACGACTTATTTGAGATGATGGGGAGCAAAAGCAAGATTCATTTTAGTCATTATGCCCATATTCTAGGAAGAATAAGGGAGAAATGTCAAGATGCAGAAATGAGTCCTTTAGAGAGGGGAATTGCCAGAAAGGCGTTGCGAGGATTAGTTCGTCACAAGACAGAGTCAGACGAAAGCGTTAAGGAAGTTCGTTCTTTATATCTACCAAATCAAGACCTACTTTTATGTAGATCAGACAGTCTTGTAGTATCAAACAGTTGGTGGTATGAACGTAGACTAGGTGGACACGTCAAAATCAGTTATTTTGCTGGGCTTCCTTTCCTGGATTTACCAAAGAAAGATGCTATAGATCTTTATGAAGTATTTTCGAAATGGCCGAAACATCTAAAGCCTATGATGTTAGGAGATAATGTTGAAGAAGTTTTATGTTTTGGAGACAATATTGAACAACAACGTTTTCGTAGTAACAAATCTATAAAAATAGAGAGTTTTTTACATTATTCTGAGTTGACTACAGCACTTGTGAGTATTTTAAAGCATCAAATCTCAAAAGAAAAAGGAGATTTAGAGCTTGATGATGAACGTTTTGAGTCTGAGACTGATAGAAATCTAAAAAGTATCGTTGTTTGGCAATTACCTTCACTCAAAACTGTTTTGAAATATAATGGAAACATAGTCAATGGATCAGAGGTTACCCTCCCTTACTATATTCAAACAGAAGCTGACAGGACTGTTTTCTATTTCCATGATACCAGTGAAACAGAAGAAATGGACATAACTTCAGTTTTCAGTGGATTGATCAAATTGATCAGATCATGTGTACATAATCTTGACATGGATTCAGTGATGCACGTGACGTCTCTTTTACAAGCTATTGAAACACCAGCAAAACTGTCCGAAATACTTATTCGTCTACAAATTAAACCGTATGAATCGAGTAATTCTACCAAAAGAGACTACTTTCCAAAACCAGGAACATATGTAGAGCCAAGATTTATTCCATTTTTGGAACAAGGAATCGAACCATTCAAAGATTATGAATATGATCATGTCGCAATGGAACTTGAAGATACAACTAGTGACGTAACTGATATTGATAATGCTGTGGATGATGCCGTAGCAGTTTATGTGTACGTAAACATTTTGGAAGAAAGCAGCAGCTCTAATATTTCGGATGATATTTGGCGAACATATATTGTAAGAACTGGAAATCCTGATGTTTTCTCGGAGGAGGTACCGATATTTCGTTTGTTCAGATTTGTTCGTCGGGAAGAGGATCCCGGAACAGAAATGCAGAGATATGACGCGGAACCGATGTATTGGAAGCCGTTTGATGAACAGTGCCGTCGGATTAGAAAAGACATAAAGGAAGCATGGAAACTACCTGAAATTGATCGAAAGCGAGTCATAAGACGATTGCTTTTGAAATGGCATCCAGACAAAAATCGCGGAAAGGAAGAATACTGTAAAAGGGTATTTCAGTACATACAAATAGTTATAAGCCGCTTAGAAAATGAGGAAACAGTTGGAGAGAATGTAGATGATGAAATGTCTCGAGGACCATCTGAATTTTCTCCGTCGTCATCTAGATATTACGATAATATCAATAGAAGAGGTCAGACATATGCGCGCGCATACTACGAAAATTATGACAGTTACTGCAGATCTGAAAGAACAGGTAACTATTCGCATTATTCGGCACCAGAGACAGCACGTCCAGATCCCGCTGAAGCACATAGATGGATGCGGCAGTCCAAAAATGACTTTAAGGCTGCTGAGGCTATGCTACCTATGGCGGATGATGTCGAAGGCTTTAACTGGATCTGTTATCTATGTCATCAAGTGAGTACATTTAATTTATCTCTTTAATATTATAGTTAGTGCATCCATTTATTCTGGATCGAATCCTAGAGGTAAGACTTATGATATTTGTTATTAACTTAGGCGTCTCAGTTGCTTTGACTCTTACTCTGAAAGCTATTTTGTCATCCATTTATGGAATCAGCTTGTATGATTACTTAAAGCTTTGAATGTAAGCAAGATAACAATTCACCATATATGATGTTACAAAGACATTCATAGAACAATGTTTTATAACCATGAAAAGTGAGTGGTTTTATCATTGTGTTTTAATCATCAACATTGGCATGAATAATGCGGCGTGTCTACAAGCTTTAAACATAAAACAATAAACTGAATGCCTAATTAACTGTTACTGGGTCTTTTATTTCAGGTCACGCCTTTTGGCGGCAGCTCTGTAGTAATCACTATGTCCGTCTTTCCGTTCCTTTGTTCGTCTATATGTCTATCCGTTTCCGGATACCATCTTTATAGCTTCGGACCTATGCAAGGGATCTTATTAAATCTACTCACAATAGTAGTAGGCATTGAGACAAAGTGTTGTGTACAAGAGCTTCTACCGTGCTAACGTTTTTATTATCTGCCTTTTATTGTATTTATTTGTCCGGGCCATACTTTTAGAAGTGTTGAAGGGAGTTTACATACTGAGAGTCTTGTCAACGCAACGTACTTTCGATTTGCAAAATTTCAAATTTTCATTTCTAATGTCGGGCTTTGCCCATCATAATGGCATCAACTTTAGAAACACAAACGAGAAAAATAAGTTTCATAAGACAGGAAGGAAATCAAAGAGCAGAAAGAAATAGTTTTGATCCATAAACTCTAAAACATGTGAATGTGCATTTCTAAAGCACATATTGATGGCTTACCAATATTATTTTGAATGTAAGCGTATCAAAATATTTTGATCAGTGTGTTGCAATAATTACCGTTTGCGTAATCTGAGTAATGATATTGGCAGTAACTGCGCAAATGTTTCACGCAAATAACCAGTCTGCGCGTTTTGTAATCGTGCAGCACAAAAAAAACATACTGATTTTATCTTACGACAAAATTTCATGAGAGGACCTTTCAAATAAAATTGTTTAATGATACAGACACGCTTGAATGTGTGAATTATCCTAGCCTTGCTGTTTTAAGTGTACATTTCTTAAATGATAAAAATGCGACCCATATATATTTATGCAGTTATTTGAAGAAGATACTTACGTCCTTGGTAATTTACGTACTTTTTTAAAAGTCGTTTTTTTGAGTTACTTATCGTCATCCCAAGTGTATTTTATGAACATTTATTATTCTTAACTGTTTAATGCTTTTATAGTTTAACATTAAAAAACTGATATTTAGTAAAGGCCATTTATGGCCGAAATGCCAAATAAAAGAAAAAACTCGCAAAGAATTGATTTTTTGTGTAAGTATTTTACAGGATGTATGTAACAACATATTAAAAGTATAGGAAAGTATCATGATGCAAAATGTCTATTTTGGGGTAAAAATGTTAAAAAAATAAATGAAACTGTGGATTTCTGGAATCAACCCATAGCAACAGAATTATGTATCTTAAGAGATCCAAATTTGGCACAACATTAGATTACTATATTGTACAAAATGTAGATTAATTAGAAATTTTTAAAAAAGCAAGATGGCGTCCTAAATCCAATATGGCCGCCATAAAAAACGACATTTAAACCAGAATTATCATTGATTTTATGTCAAATTGTCTCATATCATTGCTTTTACATACAGTAAGTTGATAATTGTTATATGCAGCTTAAGATGGAAAACATACTGCCAGAAGATTCAATACGGGGCAATAGTGAAGTATACAGACACAATTTTTGAGTCATTCAGCAGTAGAAATTGTCGTTAAGCAGCGATAACTTCCTTATTTATTAACAAAACATATATGAGTACAAGTATTTGTTTTCTTAGTAGGATCATTTCCCATCTTTTCTTAGTAGGATCATTTCCATATGATAATCATGTTTTTGGGAAAAATTACATTGAAATTGTTTACAGTTCTGTTTTCACTAAATAGAAAAATGGCGCGAAATAGATGATAGTCAAATAGTCCTCAGGTTTTGTTTCATTATTTTCTTTTCAATTCTTGCTGAAATCACATGACAGATCTATGCTTGATCTGTAGGTAGCCTTTTTATAATGAAATAATAACATTACAGAATTTGCCATGTATACTTAGATCATACACCACCTCTACAATCTGGAGTCTCGATCATTTGACTGAAAATATTTTCCCGCATCAAACATGACCCCAGCTTTTTATATATCTTTATTCAGAACTGACAATATTCTTTAAGAAAATGTAAGTTACAGACATTTTACATTTTCAGTTGGTCCTGGTGTGTGCTGCGGCCATTGTAAATACGTGCAATTTTATATAGAATAAAGAAGAACAGCTACTTAGTGTATTGTATGTGGTTAATTACAGTGATAACTTGATTTCATCATCACACATGATGTTATATACAATAGTAAAAGGGAACCAACTATTTATTAGAGCAAGTATTCATGTTCTTGTTGTAAAATATGTTAGAATTTGGACCTATCAGAAACAAGTTATAGCTGCAATTAAAATACACCTCTGCTAGGTAAGTTAATAAGACAGATTACAGTGAAGTCATTTTCTATCCAGCGATTGAGGATTCAACTTATAATTTATCCAAGTACCTTAAATGAGCTATTACAGCTACGCTGAAATGGCAGATAAATTACATAAAAGAAGATTTGAGACTAAAAAAAGAGTTGCAGTATTGTAACTAGGTGTCAAGCTTTAGGGCCAGCACATAGAAATTAAACCTTTACGGGATACACGATAGCAAATACAGGCTGAGCATTGGAAAGTTGAGACAGAGACGTTTGGTTTGGTAATCTTCTGAGTCAGTAAGAGAGTTCCAGCTCACAGACGGGGTTCAACATTCATACCAATATGGTGGTTTAATGCTATATGTTATAGCATGATATAAACACTGAGCATCCAAGAGTCAGGGCAATCATACTGAGTTGCAACTTCAAGTAAGAGAACATCGGCTGAACATCTATGTGAAAACACATCTGTGGATGTCTCTGAATTATTTTTTGTACTTTTAGCATGTGTATATGTTGAGTTCTGCTCAACCCGGGGCTAGAGGGCGTGGACGGTAGCATGCATTTCCACTACCGTCCATGAACAGGCTCAATCAAACCGAGCCTGCAACATTTTCGTGTTTGTTGTGTTGAGCAACCTGTGGAGTTTCCTTTTTTTCTATTTTTGTATGTTGTCCATTCAAAGACATTGTCTGACGGGAACTTCAACAAAAAGACCTGTCAAATATAGCATCCCCAGCCTATAGAAGTTTGAGCTGATTATCATTAGTTGAAGGTTGTTAGTTTGAAACATTGAGTGATTTTTGCCTGATCCCTGAAATTATCTAGCTCATAACCAGGGATACAAATTAGCAGGGGCCCAGTAGCCCATGGCTATATAGATTTTGGGCTTGGCCCCTAAACTGTTTGAGAAAATGCCTATATACCTAATGTTAAATATTTATTTTTGACAGTCTGGGTCCCTAAATAAAAATAGCTAGTTTATATCCCTGATAACTGATAACTGCAATTATTTATGAAATATTGGAACACAAATCATTTAGGCGAGATAGTTAGAGAAAAAAATATATATGAGGTATATGGTTTCACTAGCTCTACGTGTTTTAACAAAGGACATTCTACATAGTTTTTCAGTTAGTCTGAGACATTGTCACCTTAGTGACTGGACCCATTACAATGTTTAAGATACTCAAGGCATAGGCACTCTCCTGGGTCATATAACTCTAATTTGAATACATAGTATTGATATATATATGCTACGTGGAAGTGTTGTTATGATACAGGTTTCTTTGCTTTTGCAAAGCATTTTTTTTTGTAAAATGTTATCAATTTATGTTCTTGGTAAAGGTTATAACGCACTTCATAGCCGTTCTTCTTTATTCTTTACAAAATTCATATATTTTCAATGACTGTGGCACACATCAGGACCTATTTTAAATTTTTATAACTCACATTGTTTTGCAGAATATTGTCAAATACTAAATATAAAGAAAAAGAAAAAGCATGAGTCATGTTTCATGCAGAAAAAAATATTTTCAGTCAAACACACATTTTTTAAACTGCAAATTTTTAAATCAGCTAAAGAATGAGACCCTTAAATTGTAGAGGGTGGTGTATGGTCTAGTATATATGACAAGTACTGTAGTGTTATCATTTCATTATGAAAATGCTACCAACATGTCAAGCATAGATTTGTCATGTGATTTCAGCAAGAATTGAAAAGAAAATAAGGAAAATAGTTCTACAGAGCAAAAAATAAAATCGAGGACTATATGAATCCGCCATTATGCGAAGAATTCCGCTATTTGCCTATTTAGTGTCTTTATGCTTATAAGATAAACTTGTTTCTCTAACATTGTGCAAGTTTCATTTGAAATGTACAAACAACCCAGATGCATGTAAAAACACAAGGTTATAGTCTGATACCAACAGGGTCTAAGGTTTTATGGTAATTTCAGTAACGTATGACAACTCGTCAAATTTTGGCAAAAATAGCTGTAACAACATAATTTTCAATCAGTTTTCATAACTGTAGCCTACTTTGCCCTGTTCTGTAATTTTCTACCCGGATCTGTATACAAATTACACATTTAAGCAGTAACTATTAAATATGTTGGTTGTACCTCTGACTACTAAAAATCAGTAATATTTAGGATACCAATGTGCAGTTTTTGAGAAACAATACTGTACAACCAAAACATTAAAAATGTGATATTGTTTGTGTTGTATCAATATTTAACGCAAAATTGCAATGATTTTGTCATTTTCTATCCATTCTAGTCAAAGAAAACCTTTCCCATGTGGCCAGATTTCATTTTTTACCAATATGCCCTTGTATGTTACAGCACACTAAATAGCTGTTCTTCTCTATTCTAGATAAAATTGTCATATTTCCAATGGCTGCAGAACACATCTGGACCTATTTTAAGTGTCTGTAACTTACATTTTCTTGAAGAATATCCTCAGTCCTGAATAAAAATCAGAAGAAAACCGGGGATCATGTTTGATGCAAGAAAAATATTTTCAGTCAAACCATTTTAGAGCAATTTTCCTATTCAGTGTATGTATTCCTAAATGATCTTGTGACGGCCATTTTGGAATCGGGAAGCCATCTTGAATTTGTTTAAGACTGAAGTTTGTGCGTTTTGAAATAAAATGTATGTATGTTCTATGATGCTGGTCATCTTTCACACTATTTGAAGTTTTTGAAATACTTAAACGGTTTTCCTGTATAATGAAAATTTAATGGCGGCCATCTTGGATTTTGGCAGCCATCTTGGATTTTTTTAAATAATCTTGAGCTTAAATTTTTTTGTGTTATAATTCTCTACTAACATGCAAAATTTCGCTTTGTTAATGAAAACAATGAAATTATTATGGGTCGATTCCAGAAATTCATAGTTTCAATTATATTTTTTAACGTTTTACTCCAAAAAATGCATTTTGCACCATGATACTTTTCTATACTTTTAGTATGTTGTTACATACGTCTTTTAGAATGCTTACACCAAAAATCAATTCTTTGCGAG
The DNA here is from genome assembly GCF_021730395.1 of Mercenaria mercenaria. NCBI lineage: Eukaryota > Metazoa > Mollusca > Bivalvia > Venerida > Veneridae > Mercenaria > Mercenaria mercenaria. The sequence continues at coordinate 20,581,037 of NC_069366.1, read as the reverse complement.
TTTTTTCCCCTATTTTCATAAAAGGCCTTTACTAATTGTAACTTTCACAAACTCATGAATAAACCATCAAATCCTGACATATATTCTAAGTACTTTTCATAACATTTTGTTAATTTTACCAAGCACGTTATTTACGACTTAATCTTATTTTGTATGGATTTATAAATCAAGGTTAAATTATGCCAATTAGTAATAGTCACACTTTCACGCCTCTTTGTCCAACATCATACAGTTTGCCTAGGGTCTACAGCAAAGACACCAGCATCGATATATCTCCTCCTGTTCTACCAGTATTACATACAAAAATGTTTCACTTTAACGGGGTACTCTGGGCACCGAAATCCTAGTCTTCAAATATGTATAAGCAGACTCTGTATTCACTAAATTGAAAGAAATAGAGAGACAAACATACCTCTGCGTATTTGCACCAGCAGAATGCGCTTCATGTATGAATCATAGAATGATAAATTTAACTTTATTCTATAGTTATCGAATTTGGTTTACAGGCATGTGAAAAGGCACTTAAGTCGGCTAGATATTCCAGAGACGCTAATAAAGTTCCAAGGGGAAGCCAAAGCCATTATCTTGCTACTTTAACATCGGAACCTGCAATGCTAGAACAGGTAAAGACATCTTCGCCAGTAAAGCATCAGTTATCCAGATATTGAAAAGGTCTATTGTACATAAGCATACTGTCTTCGCACAAAGTCCATTAGGCTACATAAAAACACATACATATACCACAAAACTTGTCATGCCAATATGACCTCTAATTCTCAAGTCGGGTAATTCGCCAAAAGCCTTTTCTTCATATAGGTTGGTAGTTTTGAAAACCTTTAATTTGATCACTTTTACGTACGTAATAACCACCTGTAAAAACACTTTGTCAGCTACTAATGGGAAACATTCTATGCAATTTTATTTCTGTGTACCTAGACATTTTCCTGTAATTGATCGGACTTGTAAGGCTAACAGTTGATAATATTCAGGCTGGTGTCAGTGTATCATTATAATCTCAGATATATACATAAAGGTAATTTCAAAGCGAAATTTGAAGCTTGGTAATCTAACTCTTCACCAGTTATCTGGAAACTGTTTTTGCTAATAGTCTGTGTGATAATCTACTTTCGGATAACAATGATGTGTATATATTCGTATTATATGCACACATCCTTTTGCTTATACATTTATTGTCGTCTGTGTAAGCCCCTTGGACAAAAATGATGATTTGTTCTACTAAAAACATTATTGTTTTAGGAACCAGTTTAATATAAGGTGGACCTCGTCATTGATATGTTGAAACATTTGGAGTGAATATGTACACCTCATGTGAATTTGTTGAGCTGTCGAATAATCAAGAAAAACGACAGGAAATATTTTCAAAGTTTGACTTTTCTGTCCTAGTTGTCCAATCAACACGGAACATTCAAATATATGTACACACTTCAACAAAAAGAAAATGATAAAAACCTTTGACAAAATAAATGTTGGAAGTTTTGAATTGTCGGTGGTACGGCACGGAATATTTGTAAGCAGCAAAATGCTAATTTCTGTCAAATGGAACAGCATAACAGTAAACTTTGCTGAAACTTAAAAAAATAAATTGACGTCAGTGTACACACAGACTTCTTAAATTCGGTGACAGCAGTTTAAAGTAGGAATAATTAAATCATAAATTTCTGAAAAGTACAAAAATACACACACTTACCGATTGGTCATGAGATCCATACGAGTTTATGATAAAAACAAATTAATTTTCTATTTTTGTTGAGAAGCAGTGGAAACAAATGTAACGTTTTATCTTGTTTGTTATTTTAGGCGCGCCTACTGGAATCAAGGCTAGGTGATCATACCAGACTGCGATATCCAGACACTTTAACTCGACCGCAGATACCGTCTGGTATCTTTAAAAGGGATGATGCTGAATTTTCAATTGAAGTTGCAAGAAAAATGATCGACCTTGTGGACGATTATATTTCATAACACGGAATAAATTGGAAACCTTGCTGTGATAGTTTTCCGGTACTACTGACTTTTTTTTAAGAGTTTCGTTTACAGAACTGTACATGCACTGCCGCTTTCATACTTAGATGTAGTGAAAGCTGCAAATGTATATTATAAGCATCCTAAACTTCCAACTTAATGTTATAATGTCCGTCATTACAGAAAACTATCGATAGCAGAAGACAATATACCGCGATTTCAAGATGAAAATCTCCTTATTGAATTGAAAATTCCATCTAATTGTTTAGTGATTTATAAAAGTTTTATCTATCATTGTGTCTAAGGATATATGTATATATTTTAGTTAAAATATGCAACATTTCCTCTGTGTTATATTTCTAAAATTTAATGAGTAATGTGTCAAACATTACTTTTTTGGAATGACATGCGTTGCTTGTTGGTTCGTATTTTTGTACATGTTTAGCAAGTCTTGATTAATTCGTGTTTCCTAGTTATACTAAATCATGTTTCTTCGTTTTATATAATTCAGTTTTAGTTTGGTGTTGACATATATAATGACATGTCTGAATGTATATAAAATGAAGTGTTGACAGACTTTTGATCCGTACATTTGAACGAACTTCAGAGTCTGAAATAAACTTTCGACTGGTTTGTTCACATATTGTTTGCAACATAGCAACATTGCTGTCAATTCAGATTTTACTTTTTTAGTTTTATTCTTAGAAAATGTTCTAATGTATATACAAATCAATACCGTACTTATATTTGCCTGTTAAACAGATATCATTATTGCTCTACCATTCTGTCTAATGATTCACAAAAATTGGTTTTAACTTGAGTAGACGAAATTCGCCTACCGAAAACAAGTTGAAAAATAATGTTTGATATTCATCTGTTTTAACAAAATTCAATTTTTTGATGCTCATCTATGCGAGTATATAGTCAAACTTTGCACTACTGTGCTATTTTTATTATGTAAATACTTCACCTGAAATATAAAGACATGTGAGACAGATTTATTGATTTTGATCGTATTTTTGCACGGATTATAAGGCCCTAACCATATTTAAGGTGATGATTTTGTTATATAGATATTTTGTTGTTTGCTTTATTTAAGAATCTTGTAAATAATTAAATTAAGATTTGATAAGATAATATTTATGATTTCAGCAGTCATTTTACTATTTTTTTTTCTTTTGTTTGTTTATTTGTTGTTGTTTTTTGAAGGTTTATGTACAACACATTAAATAATGTCTTCATAAGGAAGTATGAATTGCAGGCTTTTCAATTTTAATTTTGCTAAAAATGTGGATAAGTATTTTCATTAGGTTATAAAGTGAAAAGCTTTCAAAATGACAATGCATTTCAGAAAGGTTTTAAGGTACTTATGTTAGTTATGCTAAATGTTGTATCTTCATTTTTTAATTTAGTGTAGTTTAGTTTTTGCTTGAAGTGAGCACATAAAGTCATAGTTGTCAAAATTCTGTTCTATGCATTCAAACAATCTTAAATTTCGTATTATGAAATAACTTTTAGACTGGTTTGGTCACATTTTGTTTGAGAATTTCAATGTTTCTTTCAATAATTCCATTTAGTTTGCAATTTTCAGTTGTATTGTTTTGTTATAAAATGGTATCAGTGCACGTGAAAATTATTTTCATAATTATTTACTTCTTGTTTGTTTAACAGTTTTCTGTTTGCAGTGCCACAGGAACCAAATGTATTTTGTATAATATACATAGAGAACTGCGATATAAGAATTATGCATCTGCTGTTAAAGACGTTCAAACAGCGCATTTTATATTTTTATATCGCCACATTATGTATATATCAGACTTCCAATTCTTGTGTGTACATGTATATACAGGCTTTGTGTGGCTAATGTCGTAGATTTTTCATTGTTTGCCGCTTTAGTTTTATTAGTTTCTTAGATATTTCCTTGTTATAGTCTTACTATTGCATTATATATTGGATTTGACTCTATTGATGGCGGCCAGACCACTTATATGATACGTTTTCACATTTTAATTTGAAATATTCAGAACGAGTGTTTGCAGATGCAAGCATGTTTTAATGAGAAACCGCGGCCGGACACGGACCTCCAATATTTCACTCAGCTTCAGAAGAAGTTCATCAAAATTTGGTTCCATTAGGACGTACATGTGTATGTTAATCATCAAATGTTATTTAGTGAGTTTTATGGGTACCCCTTTAAACATACTGGTTAAGTCTATAAATGTGTAGAGAAACCCCTTCAGTCGAAATGTGACATATATTGTATTAACGTGTACTTATGCTTTACGCAAGAGCGAGTTAAACAATTGAGAGTTTTGGTATTGAAAATACGTTGCTAATTCAAAGTTTCATGTTCGCCTGGCCGAATATATCGTTAAAGATTGTTTCATTAATGTACATTGTTGTAAATACTAAACCTGTTACAATATTTGTGAATTATAAACGGTATGTGTGTCAGATATATTGAATTTTGTTCGTACTTTTTGCGTAAATAGACAAGAATAATGAGGTGATATCCCTATCACGGTGGATATCCATATCGGCCGACTCTTTGCGAAATCTGCTATATCGGCAGTTTCTTGACGTCGGCACCGGCTATTCTTTGCTATAAACAATGTCCAGGTCGGTAGAGGAAGCGAAAAACCAGCTGCCGTCCAGGACAATAGGTATGCTGCTCAAAAATAAGTAAAGCACGGAACATAAGAATGTCTTTATTATGTATTGTAGTGTTTTGTATTTTGTATTTGTCAGTATTTTTGGAAGAATATTAAAAAATGAATACAAATAGCGCGCTTGACATGTATGATATCAAAGCAAAAACTCGTTAAAGACTGTGGAAAGGGTCGGGCTAGTGTTTCATGTCAGTACACCATGAACTAATTTCATCGAGTTTGCGAGCAAAATCGCTGATAATTAAAAAGTAAACATTACAATACATAGTAAAGACATTCTAATGTTCCGTGCTCTACTTATTTTTTTAGCAGCATATGTATTATCCTGGATGGCAGCTCCATTTTTCGATCTCCTCTACCGATCTGGACATTGTTTATAGCAAACAATAGCCGGTGCCGACGAAAAAAAAACGCCGATATAGCAGATTTCGCAAAGAGTCCGCCGATATGGATATGCACCGTGACTATGTAAAGTGGTGAGAACCTATATGGAGGAAGGATAGTGTTTTTTAGATAATAGTCTATTCTTTGATTGATTTAAGAATCTTGTAAATAAGCTGTATTAATATTTGATAATATTTTTATGATTCCAGAAGTCATTATCACATTGATTTAGCATTGTCGTCATATCCCCTTTTTTCTTTGCTTTAATTCTTCAAAGTTATGATTTCAATCGTACGTTTTACAAATTATTTGATATAATGCTAAGAGAATATATACTATATGTTGTTTTAATATATCTTTATAATTTAAGTGTTGAGTTTGCCTGTACACGGATAGGATAGTTAATTGTGAGGTGTATAAAGTATAAATTGTTTCCAAGTGAGATGTATTAAAGAACGGTTTTCAGAGAGTTTTTGAAATGAAGTGAACAGGGAGTGTTATACATATAACAAATATACATTCGAAAGGAAATCGAAGAAAATGTGCACTTCGCGGAAGTTAGTATTTTTTCTCATCAGAAATGTACACGGATCTTTGTATATTATGCAGAGAAGTGATTAAAATTTTGTTATTATTAGATATGCTGCTAGGTCGTTTCAGTACTATTTGCTCAGAAAGGTATTCTTGTTTCTTAAATGCAAAACTGTATATAGCTTAAATATATGATGTGAAGGTGTGTACATCATTTTATGAGAAGATATTGTTTTTATAAATACCGGAATTTGGAAATGTAATGAAGCGCCTTATATGAAACTTAAATGTCAGTTATATGTGTAAATATGTACAAATTATAAACTAATCTTATCAGTCATGGAAATGTACTTTTGTAGACGCCGTTGAAAAGGTGAGCCCTATGTAAACCGAAGTTTAATAATGTTGATTATTTGTATAATATCTTGGTTTTGTAAATCATACGTAAATATGATAAATAGATAGGTAGATATCAATCACTGGGTGTATTGTTATAAAGATACACGATGAATTACAAATAGTTGTACGTCTGTATAATTCTTACATATGAGAATTATATATGAATCCTTAACAGATTACGTTATACATTTTTCAGTGTATTAAAACTGATTTATGTTTTTAAAATACAGATTTAGATATATATACTTTTTATTTGTAATATACAAGCGCACGCACGATATTTACTTCTATCGAAATCACAGGGGTGTACTTCTGTTCGAAATAGACAAAAGGTGAATCCTGTGTACATTTATATAATTATTCTTCTTACTTATATTGATATACACTATATATCTGTTGTTTTAATATACAGGTACGAATCGTACTAATGTCAGAAATCATTGGGGTGTACTTCTGTTAGAAATAGACAAAAGGTGAATCCTTTGTACGTTTATATAATTATTCCTGTTGCACTTTATATCTGTTGTTTAAATATACAAGTACGAATCGTACTAATCGTGCTCATAGGAAAAGTCATTGGGGTGTACTTCTGTTAGAAATAGACAAAAGGTGAATCCTATGTACATTTATATAATTAGTATGTCTCCCCCAGGGGACATATTGTTTTTGCCCTGTCCGTCCGTCCGTCCTTCCGTCCGTCCGTCCGTCCGTACGTCACACCTCATTTCCGAGCAATAACTGGAGAACCATTTGACCTAGAACCTTCAAACTTTATAGGTTGTAGGGCTGCTGGAGTAGACGACCCCTATTGTTTTTGGGGTCACTCCGTCAAAGGTCAAGGTCACAGGGGCCCGAACATTGAAAACCATTTCCGATCAATAACTAGAGAACCACTTGACCCAGAATGTGGAAACATCATAGGATGATTGGTCATAAAGAGTAGATGACCCCTATTGATTTTGGGGTCACTCCATCAAAGGTCAAGGTCACAGGGGCCTGAACATGGAAAACCATTTCCGATCAATAACTAGAGAACCACTTGACCCAGAATGTTGACACTTCATAGGATGATTGTACATGCAAAGTAGATGACCCCTATCGATTTTGGGGTCACTCCATTAAAGGTCAAGGTCACAGGGGCCCGAACATTGAAAACCATTTCCGGTCAGTAACTTGAGAACCACTTGACCCAGAATGTTGAAACTTCATAGGATGATTGGTCATGAAGAGTAGATGACCCCTATTGATTTTGGGGTCACTCTGTCAAAGTTCAAGGTCACAGGCCCATTATGTCTCCCCCAGGAGACATATTGTTTTTGCCCTGTCCGTCCGTCCGTCCATCCGTCCATACGTCACACTTCATTTCCGAGCAATAACTGGAGAACCATTTGACCTAGAACCTTCAACTTTATGGTTGTAGGCTGCTGGAGTAGACGACCCTATTGTTTGGGGTCACTCGTCAAAGGTCAAGGTCACAGGGCCCGAACATTGAAAACCATTTCGATCAATAACTAGAGACCACTTGACCAGAATGTGAAACTCATAGAGATTGTCATAAAAGTAGATGACCTATTGATTTGGTCACTCATCAAAGGTCAAGGTCACAGGGCCTGAACATGGAAACCATTCCGATCAATAATAGAGAACACTTGACCAGATGTTGACACTCATAGGATGATTGTACATGCAAAGTAGATGACCCTATTGATTTGGGGTCACTCATTAAGGTCAAGGTCACAGGGGCCCGAACATTGAAAACCATTTCCGTAGTAACTTGAGAACCACTTGACCAGAATGTTGAAACTTCATAGGATGATTGGTCATGAAGAGTAGATGACCCTATTGATTTTGGGGTCACTCTGTCAAAGTCAGGTCACAGGCCGAACATTGAAAACCATTTCCGACAATACTGAGACCTTGACCTAGAACTTCAAACTTTATAGGGTTGTAGGGCTGAGGAGTAGACGACCCTATTGCTTTTGGGGTCACTCCGTCAAAGGTCAAGGTCACAGGGGCCCGAACATTGAAAACCATTTCCGATCAATAACTAGAGAACCACTTGACCCAGAATGTTGAAACTTCATAGAATGATTGGTCATAAAAAGTAGATGATCCCTATTGATTTTGGGGTCACTCTATCAAAGGTCAAGGTCACAGGGGCCTGAACATGGAAAACCATTTCCGATCAATAACTAGAGAACCACTTGACCCAGAATGTTGACACTTCATAGGATGATTGTACATGCAAAGTAGATGACCCCTATTGATTTTGGGGTCACTCCATTAAAGGTCAAGGTCACAGGGGCCCGAACATTGAAAACCATTTCCGGTTAGTAACTTGAGAACCACTTGACCCAGAATGTTGAAACTTCATAGGATGATTGGTCATGAAGAGTAGATGACCTCTATTGATTTTGGGGTCACTCTGTCAAAGGTCAAGGTCACAGGGGCCCGAACATTGAAAACCATTTCCGATCAATAACTAGAGAACCACTTGACCCAGAATGTTGAAACTTCATAGGATGATTGATCATGAAGAGTAGATGACCCCTATTTATTTTGGGGTCACTCCGTCAAAGGTCAAGGTCACAGGGGCCTGAACATTGAAAACCATTTCCGATCAATAACTAGAGAACCACTTCACCCAGAATGTTGAAACTTCATAGGATGATTGGTCATAAAGAGTAGATGACCCCTTTTTGATTTTGGGGTCACTCCATCAAAGGTCAAGGTCACAGGGGCCTGAACATGGAAAACCATTTCCGATCAATAACTAGAGAATCATTTGACCCAGAATGTTGAAACTTCATAGGATGATTGGACATGCAGAGTAGATGACCCCTATTTATTTTGAGGTCACTTGATCAAAGGTCAAGGTCACAGAAGCCTCAACAGTGACTTGAGAACCACTAGGCCAAGAGTGTTGAAATTTAGCGGGATGATTGGACATGCCAAATAGATGATCCCTATTGCAGCCAACGATCAGTGTCTCTTTGACTTTTGCTTCTGACCCCTATTGACTTCTTGCCTATAGGACTTTGCATTGGGGGAGACATGCGCTTTTTTACAAAAGCATTTTCTAGTTTCTCTTACTTTTATTGATCTACACTATATATCTGTTGTTTTAATATACAAGTACGAATCGTACTATAAACAAAATTCATAGGGGTGTACTTCTGTTAGAAATAGACAAAAGGTGAATCCTATTTACATTTATATAATTATTTCTCTTACTTTTATTGATTTACACTATATATCTGTTGTTTTAATATACAAGTACGAATCGTACTATTAATAAAAATCATAGGGGTGTACTTCTGTTAGAAATAGACAAAAGGTGAATCCTATGTACATTTGTATAATTATTTCTGTTTCTTATATTGATATGCATTTTATGTCTCTCGTTTAAGTATTACAAGTACGAATCGTACTAATAACAGAAATCGTAGGGATGTACTTTTGTTAGAAATAAACAAAAGGTGAGCCCTATGTATACAAATATATAATAATTTCTCTGAGGTTATAATCTAGGCGCGGGATATTGAACACAGCGTGTGACTGAGATGAACTGATCTTTTGTTAAAGTTATCGACAAATAAGAAATATTTGTAAGAAAATGTGATTTTGATGTTGCATTTTGTAAGAAACCGTGCTATTTCCTGTTGACTAGCAATTTGGAACGAGTTACGAAAATAAATATCTTTTTTACCGAGTGAATTTGTTTTTATTTGCACACACAATTTTTACCGGATTCTACTGAATCATTACTGAGACTTTTCTCTGCAAGTCACTCACTTTTCAGACAGGTCCCTGCAAACTTCAAAAAGTACGTCATTTTGAACTGGAACCATTATAGGGCAGGAAACCAGATTAAAACAATTTTTCGCACAATAATCGGAAATAGATGACGATTAACTTGAATGGTCGTAAGTCGTCTGCCTTTATAATAACTTAGCGCTGATGATTTTTTATCCCCCGCCGATGAAATCGGGAGTGGGGGTATTGAAATGGCGTTGCCAGTCCGTGCGTCCGTCCGTCCCGCAGCCATTTCTCAGTAACTAGCAGGTAGAATTTCATGAAACTTGAAATAAACATGAACCAACATATTGCGATGATGCCCGTAAATTTTTTTTTGGATTAGTCAATTTCCCTTAGAGTTATTGCCCTTGATTTAATCAAAAATGTCCGTCCGCAGCCATTTCTCAGTAACTATTAGGTAGAATTTCATAAAACTTGACATAAACATGCACCAGCATACTGCAATGATGCCTGTCATTTTTTTTTTATCGGATTGGTCAATTTCCCTTAGAGTTATTGCCCTTGATTTAATGAAAAATCTACATCTGCAGCCATTTCCCACTAACAAGCTGGTTGAATTTCATGAAACTTGAAATAAATATGAACCAACATACTTCGATGATGCCGGTCATTTTCTTTTTGAATTGATCAATTTTACTTAGAGTTATTGCCCTTTAATTGTTTAAAAATCTACAGATTTGTACATAACAAACCAACCCATTGGTAGAATTTCATTAAACTTCTTTTATTATTTTCCATGAACATTTAGTATAAACATGTGAAGTTTTGTACCCACACCTGGTCACCACCCTGCCTTGGCCTTGGTCACACACCCTCACCCACTCCCCTCTCAAAAAATTATTCCTTTTTATTATTTTTTTTTCAAACCTTCCATGAAGATTTATTAGCATGCAGAGTTGTACCATTCCCCCACCTCACTCTCCACTCGGTCTTGCCCACCACCCCGATCATGCGTCCCCATCCCACACCCAGTTTTTATTTTTTTTTTTATTTTTTTTTTATCATAAATTTTCCATCAATATTTATAATGAACAGGTGAAATTTTGTGCCCTCACCCAATCATCCCCACTGCCCCCATTCTCCGCTGCCCTCAACCCCATCCCCACCAAAAAAGCATTCATTTTCTGTTAAAATGATTTTGACTAATGAAATTATTTGTTTCTTAGTAACATCCTTAACTTTTTGCCAGAAATATTTTTTTGCCATTCCTCACCTCAAGCCCTTTCGGCGGGGGATACCATTTCATCGAATTTGCTTGTTTATTGTTTGGAATGATACAAATGAAAGCGCTGTAATACAAACTCTTAAACTCTGAATCAGTCACAACTCATAGTACTAACAATTGTAATTTCTGCATTCTGATTTCATAGTATTTTAATTAAAATAAATCAGTTTTACATTGTAACGTACAAAATGAATGGTCTTATCGTCCTGAGAACTTTCAAAATGTGGTTATCCCAACATTTAATGTATCATGACTTTGTGAGGAAAGCAAAATTATAGTACTCAGTTAACGAAACGTTTCAAGTTTGGCACAAAGTCATACGTTCTCAGTCCAAATGGCGCTTTTAGGCTTCCGTACTGACTTAAAACCGAGATGTTCATTCATGGTAATTTTACTGAAGTATTGTCTGGAATACCTGAAACAGTTTAATACAACTTGCATATTGTTTATTTCAAAAGGACCTTAAGAATCGATAGAGCTAAGCATTGATGTTCATGCTTATTTCAAACATACGCTTTCGTTAGCTTTGACGTTCAATGCCTTTTTTCAAATTATTTTCTGAAAATATTACAACCTAAAATACAATGAATGGAAGTATATATCGTTTGTGTAGTGAGTACGGAAACATACAAATGCCGTTTCTTTCAAATTGTCTTGATTTTTATTTATTCCCTTTTACTTTCTCTTTAAAATTCTTTGTCTTAAGAACTTTTTTCATGAAATTAGAAGCGTTATTGTATAAAATTTCAACAGTTCCAGGGGTTACCTTCTATAAATACTGACTGCCTAATCAGTATGTGATAGGGTCCGCTGATACTAGACGCTTAGTGGTAAAAGGGGCATACTAGTATTCGATTTATCGGCCTGCATGATGTTCATTCGCACAGGTATTATCGGCACATGTAGCCCGTTAGGGGCGGGGCAGCTGATTGTAGATATGGTAGTCAAAGGCTGTTTGGTGAATTTAGATATAACAGTACTCCCACAGAACCAGAAAATAAATCAGTTCACAATATGCAAATTAAGGGATGCACACAAGGCAAAGACATATGTAGATATACTAGGAAAGTACACTGAAAATAATGTTAATGCAACATTTTTCTGTATCCGGTTGCACATATTAGATAACATTTAACACAGGAATGAGATCAAATAAAAGCTACAACTCTGTTTATTAAAAATATCTTTATACAGGAAAAAAACCCTGAATGGCTTCAAAGCAGGTATGTATGTTTCACGTGGATTTTTTCTTAAAGTATCAATTTCCCTGATTTTTTATATTATACTTATTATTATAACTTTACTTTGATGAAATCTTTACAAACAATACGAACAGTAACATTTAATATTTGCTACAAATTTAAAAGATATCAACAAAATGATCTTTTTAACCGAATAAGGGACAATTACTCGATACTAAAGTTATTCAAAATATTTGCAAGGACTTGCACTGTCAGATGGGGTTGTGAAGAGAACACAAAATTCATATTTGTCCTCCTTTTCCTGGCGATAATAAAAATATCACGCTTTGTTAAGTGTGCAAGCATTTGAGCCGTGCCATGAGAAAACCAACATAGTGAGTGTGCGACCAGCATGGATCCAGACCAGCCTGCGCATCCGCGCAGTCTGGTCAGGATCCATGCTGTTCGCTAACAGTTTCTCCAATTCCAATAGGCTTTAAAAGCGAACAGCATGGAGCCTGACCAGACTGCGCGGATGCGCAGGCTGGTCTGGATCCATGCTGGTCGCATACCCACTATGTTGGTTTTCTCATGGCACGGCTCATTTATTTATTTGAAGCCATTATCAGTCGTTTCATAATATTCCAGTCTCTAAATAAGTGTAGAAAATTTATCTGATAGATCTATAGCAAACGGGCGTAGAAACAAAGTGTCATTATCTCTAAAGTTTAAAAATCACATCTTTACGTTATAAAGTACAAAATGAATTGCTTTTTCATCTAGCAAATTCTAAAAAAAATGTTATTACCCCGACATAACAAAAGCAAATCACCGTCTTATTAACCAAACATGTTTAAGTTCGACATTTCAGTCCAAATGACACTTACAGGCTCCCGTACTGACTTATAAAACGGTTTTTAATTCATGAATAAATATCCGAAACAAACTTTTATACAATATGTTTATTACTTGTTTAAAAAAGATCTTAAGAATCGATATAGCTATACAATGACGTACATTCTTATTTCAAACAAAGAGTTTCGTTGTCCTAGACGTTTAATGCCTTCAACCTTTGATAACAATAAATAGAAGCATAGTTCGTTTTTAGCTCACCTGCCACAAAGTGACAAGGTGAGCTTTTGTGATCGTGCGTCGTCCGTCGTCCATCCGTGCGTCCGTAAACTTTTGCTTGTGACCACTCTAGAGGTCACATTTTTCTTGGGATCTTTATGAAAATTGGTCAGAATGTTCATCTTAATGATATCTAGGTCAAGTTCGAAACTGGGTCACATGCCATCAAAAACTAGGTCAGTAGATCTAAAAATAGAAAAACCTTGTGACCTCTCTAGAGGCTATATATTTCATAAGATCTTTATGAAAATTGGTCAAAATATTCATCTTGATGATATGTAGGTAAAGTTCGAAACTGGGTCACGTGCCGTCAAAAACTAGGTCAGTAGGTCTAAAAATAGAAAAACATTGTGACCTCTCTAGAGGCCAAATATTTCACAAGATCTTCATGAAAATTGGTCAGAACGTTCATCTTGATGATATGTAGGTCAAATTCGAAACTGGGTTACGTGCCGTCAAAAACTAGGTCAGTAGGTCTAAAAATAGAAAAACGTTGTGACCTCTCTAGAGGCCATATATTTCATAAGATCTTCATGAAAATTGGTCAAAACGTTCATCTTGATGATATCTAGGTCAAGTTTGAAACTGGGTCACGTGCCTTCAAAAACTAGGTCAGTAGGTCAAATAATAGAAAAACATCGTGACCTCTCTAAAGGCCATATTTTTCATGGGATCTGTATGAAAGTTGGTTTGAATGTTCATCTTGATGATATCTAGGTCAAGTTCGAAACTGGGTTACGTGCGGTCACTAGGTCAGTAGGTCTAAAAATAGAAAAACGTTGTGACCTCTCTAGAGGCCATATATTTCAAGAGATCTTCATGAAAATTGGTCAGAACGTTTATCTTGATGATATCTAGGTTAAGTTCGAAACTGGGTCACATGCCTTTAAAAACTAGGTCAGTAGGTCAAATAATAGAAAAACCTTGTGACCTCTCTAAAGGCCATATTTTTCATGGGATCTGTATGAAAGTTGGTCTGAATGTGTATCTTGATGATATCTAGGTCAAGTTCGAAACTGGGTCACGTGCGGTCAAAAACTAGGTCAGTAGTTCTAAAAATAGAAAAACCTTGTGACCTCTCTAGAGGCCATATATTTAATGAGATATTCATGAAAATTGGTCAGAAAGTTCACCTTGATGATATCTAGGTCAAGTTCGAAAGTGGGTCAGTGCCGTCAAAAACTAGGTCAATAGGTCAAATAATAGAAATACCTTGTGACCTCTCTAGAGGCCATATTTTTCACAGGATCTGTATGAAAGTTAGTCTGAATGTTCATCTTGATGATTTCTAGGTCAAGTTCGAAAGTGGGTCATGTGCCAACAAAAACTAGGTCAGTAGGTCAAATAATAGAAAAACATTGTGACTTCTCTAAAGGCCATATTTTTCATGGGATCTGTATGAAAATTGGTCTGAATGTTCATCTTGATGATATCTAGGTCAAGTTCGAAACAGGGTCATGTGCGGTCAAAAACTAGGTCAATAGGTCTAAAACTAGAAAAACCATTGTGACCTCTCTAGAGGCCATACTTGTGAATGTATCTCCATAAAAATTGGTCAGAATGTTCACCTTGATGATATCTAGGTCAGTTTTGAAACTGGGTCACGTGCCTTAAAAAACTAGGTCAGTAGGTCAAATAATAAAAAAACCTTGTGACCTCCCTAGAGGCCATACTTTTCATGGGATCTGTATGAAAGTTGGTCTGAATGTTCAACTTGATGATATCTAGGTCATGTTTGAAACTGAGTCAAAAACTAGGTCAGTAGGTCTAAAATTATTAAAATCTTTTGACCTCTCTAGAGGCCATATTTTTCAATGGATCTTCATGAAAATTGATCTGAATGTTCACCTTGATGATATCTAGGTTAGTTTCGTAACTGGGTCACGTGCGGTCAAAAACTAGGCCAGTAGGTATAAAAATAGAAAAACCATCTGACCTCTCTAGAGGCCATATTTTTCATGAGATCTTCATGAAAATTAGTGAGAATGTTCACCTTGATGATATCTAGGTAAAGTTCAAAACAGGGTCACGTATCTTCGAAAACTAGGTCAATAGGTCAAATAATAGAAAAACCTTGTGACCTCTCTAGAGACCATATTTTTCAATGGATCTTCATGAAAATTGGTCAGAATTTTTATCTTGATAATATCTAGGTCAAGTTCAAAACTGGGTTACATGAGCTCAAAAACTAGGTCACTATGTCAAATAATAGAAAAAACGACGTCATACTCAAAACTGGGTCATGTGGGAAGAGACGAGCGATTCAGGACCGTCATGGTCCTCTTGTTTATAGTCAGTACGGAAACATACAAGTGCCATTTCTTTCATTTTTTCATAATTTTTATTTAGTTGCTTTTACGTTCTCATTTAAATTCCTTGTCTTTAAGGTATACTAGATCCAAATTTCATATTTAAAAGATAATAGATAAAGGTAGATTTTTTTCGGAAGCACAGAGCACCAAAACACAACCTCAGAGCCACGCATTTGCAAAGCACAACAAAAAGAAGCCGTAATGAAAATTAACTATTACAGACCGGTTGCTTTAAAAATCTTACAAGTACAAATAAAATTATGCCAAACACAGACAGAGGGGGTGGAAGTGGCAAAGGGCCAAAAAAGGGGGTGGGGCGGGGGAAAAAGTCGAAGGGGAAAGCAGAACAAGGATGAATACACATGGGGAGCGCCAAGTTCCTCAATAACAGTTACACTACAACGTAAACCACAACAGCGTAGACATTCATGTACCAAAGATAAACACACAACCACACCCAATTAACTAAGGTAAATCTAAGGTATAATTACACCAATGTACACAACAACTTGTCTGAAGTCAAGAGCACCAAGAGACTAACTTTTAAGATCACGACATAAAAGCTGCAAGACAAAGTTCAACTCCCTCCGTCCGTTGTATATAGGATTTAGGAGAAAAGTATCGCGGAGTCTTACACTTTATTAGTCATCGCACCATCAAATAAGCAAGCGTAGCGATTAACTGTAGACGGGCCAATCACTAAACACGTACTGTGCTTCACGATTTTCATATCGTATCCTCTCGTGTCCAAGTTTTAAAAGTGTTTTAGGTAAGTATTGTATTTTTCTAACAGTTCCGTAGCTTATGATAACGGTAAACCCTGTTGTAATAATTTCTTGGTGATATGAAAATTTCTATCATTAAAATCCTCTATCTTTGAGCAAGCTTATGCAAAACGAATACGTTGTGAAATATAGACACCGTATGATGTTGCTCGAGGAACATCTCCATCAAGGTGAGGGAAGTTGACAATTTCCAAATTAAAATCGTCCTTTTTATTATATATTTTCGTTTCCCAGTTATTATTCACAATTCTTAAATTTAAATCCGAAAATGACGCTTCTAAATCTGAAGTATTAGCCCTGTTAAGCTGTACCTGTTTTGGGTAAATATGTTTCACCATTTCTGAAAAATATTGGTTGTCCATATTTAAAATATCAAGATACCTTGAGGTTCCATTAAAAGCTTCAATAATTTCAAATTGTGTCTCAGTGGATAAACTTAGCATGAAATCTCGTTTATAACAGTATAAGAATAAATCAGCAGTAAGTGGGGCGCAGTTGGTTCCCATCGGGATACCAATTACTTGTCTAAGTTGTATAATTCATAAATATGTTTTCTAGTAGAAACCTTAGAGCTTCACAAACCTGGTCACATCTCCAAAGGTTGTATCCCTTAAATGCACTGTTAGAAAAGAATGCTGTAGTTTCATTGCAAGCCAGATAATTAAAGTTTTCTCATGCAAATGTTTTCTCAATTAAAGCTACCGGTTTTTCTTTAATAAGATTATGTGGTAAATTAGTATAAAGAGTAGAAAAGTCATAAGTACTTATACTCGAACATTTAAAGTGCTTGCATGTTTTTTTTAGCTTTTTGAAAACATCTCCAGAGTTCTTAATGGACCAAAACAGATATACCTTGGGGCAATACTTCTGTACGTTGTCTTTTTAAAAACACGAACAATTACAATATGGTTTATTAATGTGACTTTTTAACATAAAATCAATGAGTTCATGTGTATTAACAGTACTATGCATTATGTTCCAAATAGTGCGCACTATATAGTAAAAGTATAGATAAACACAGTATAAATGTAACAAAAAGACATATTAGATACCGACAAACAAAGGAATTAGATAGAATGTTACTACAATTCTAAAAACAAGTTTTTACGAACCTAGAATACGGGAAAACACCTTAAGGGGAAATTAAAAATCATAAGTACCCAGGCTTGATCTTGAACTATCTGTCCTTGAAAATCAGAAAATACTAACAACTCCAGTTTTCAATTATGGTAGATAAGTCAAGATTATACGAAAGAGCATTAGTGCCAGGTGCGTTTTTTTATTAACTCGAATTTTCGAGTTAGTAACCCGAAATTTCGAGTTAATAAGTCGAAATTTCGAGTTAGTAACTCGAATTTTCGACTTACGTAACTCGAAATTTCAAGTTACTATCTTGCCCTTTTATACACAAAATTTGAACGTCTGTCCGTCTGTCAAAGGCCAAAAATTTAATGGTCGACTTTTGACTCTTCGAGTGGAATCATTTATCTACACATCCACATATTGTACCGAACATGTAGGGACTTGAACATCTACTACCATACATCAATGTATGCCCTACCATAGCCTCTAGAGCTACTCTAGATTTCAAACTGTATCCAGGATATATACCCCCATTTGCATGTATAGTATGTTCATGTGGTAGGGGCTCGAACTAGGTCGAAAACCTTCCAGATATGGTCAAAATAGTGAAATATTCTAAGTTTGAATACTTTCCGGTCTCCTACTATGACCTCTCCTCAAAATCTAGATTTGTCCAGGTACCCAATCTTGGTCATAACTACACTTTCATTTAGGGTATGTCTATATTTCATTGACATATGGGCTCAAACTAGGTCGAAAACCTTCCAAACTTAAACATGGTTTAGGCATCTGAGGTCTTCCAACATAAAAGCTGGGAAGTCGCCATATGACCTATAACTGTGTCGGTGCGACGTTAAACCCAACAAAATCAATCAATAAATAACATGGTTTAAATAGTGATATTTTCTATGAGCAAACCCTGTAGGGCTACCCAGTGGATACAACAGGTACCTTATCTTGGCCAGGACCTATACATCAACGTAAACTATTGTAGTTAGTAACTCGAAATTTCGACTTAGTAACTCAAAATTTCAAGATACGTAACTCGAAATTTCGAGATAGGTAACCCGAAATTTCGAGATAAGTAACTCGAAATTTCGACTTAATAAATAACATACATCTGGCACTAATGCTCTTCCGTAAGATTATGGTAAGAGAACCCTTTATTTTTTATTTCTGTTTCAGACTTCGTTTGTAGTCAGTATACAAAGTTAAAGAAATTCGGTCCATGACTTTGCGGTAAGGAAGGAATTTCTTCTTTAGACTTTTTTACTGACAGAAATATGAAATGAAAAAAAAAAAAACATAGGTACGCAGCCTTGGTCATTAATTATCTGCCCTTGAAAGTCGGAAAATACTGAAAAAATCTAATTTCTGCCTATAGGAAATTATTTCCCTATATACATATTGGCAACTGTCCCATTTCCCCTTAATGTCTTCAAAGTAACGTGTGCCCGTAGTTAAAGCCATAATCAGTCGCTTTCAAAATAGGTCCAGTCTGTCGTTTAAAAATTCTATAGAAAACGGCCGTAGAAACAATAGGTTTCATTTTAATAGCCTTAATTTTTTATTCAGGCCGTATCATTTTCGGAAAATGAGAAGTGTCGGTATCAGACGTATTTTCTGAAAATTACATTTTAATATGTGGGTTGTTTTTGTTTAATACAGTGGTTTAAAGTTACAAGGTAAAGTTTAAACATTTTATCCGTGGCTAGACTTATACATGTATTTAAACTATTATTCTTATATTTGCTACTATTGCACTGAACATAATATGTTGATTGTTCGGTATCAGAATCTAGCTTTTTAAGATAATTTTTGACAGGAAAATATTCTCATCTCGACTGTGTATGTTAGATGGCTATGGATTTGGTGCGTATATTCATATCCGGGATTTTATCTTCTACGTCGGACTCGTTGAACTTCTTTTAAAGGTGGTCGATACAATTGAAGTATTTCTTTTTAAAGTGGCAGGTAATGAATTGTTATTCACGTAAACCTTAAAACGTTTGAATCTTAAGGACTATATTTAGAAAACTTGTTTAGAAAGGTCTTTTAATATATGATTATAGGAAACGGAATGTCTGAGCTATCATCAGTTTTGGGACAAGGCTAGTAGGCTAGGAGTTACGTCCTACAGTTGGTTCGCCAGTTCCGACGGACATTTTATAACAATGCGCTAAAATTAAAGACAGCGATTTGCACTGTAAAATTACAATACATATTAATTAGGTGTTAAATCCTTTATTAAAATCAATATTTATTTATTGTCAAATATATCGGTATTTACAAAAAAACAGAAGAAGTTACTTGCAGCCGATTTATCCGGTTCCGTTGTCTGTTCGCCGGTTCCGTCGTATTTTTATACTTCCGTGTAAATTAAGCGAGGGGCACCCGAAGGGAAACTTACAAATTATTTAAGATAGCTCAACACTCTTAAGTGTTCAGAAGTGCAAAATACAAATCAAAAGTACACATCAAAATATATATGAAAGCCTGTTCTGTTATTATATCATCTTGGAAAAAACAACCCCACAGAAAGTTGTTTGAGATGACAATAAAAATTGTAAGAATATACAGTAAGACTATATTATTAGATAAAAGCAACAATGAAACTTTGTGAAAGGTAGGTTTGTAATATATCTAATACAAATATGTATGAAGATAATGCTGTTTTGCTTTAGTATGGATGCCAGCTATTAACGGGTTCACATCAAGCATGCTTGGAAGGCCATGCTCAATAAAGACTGTCAGCTGAATCTTAAAATTTTAAACACTTCAATTCCTGTTTGTCAGTTCAAATGTGAATTTTAATATATTAAAAAGGATATGGTGGCTTTGTCAGTAAAAAAAAGTCCAATGAGAAGCAACAGTCATGCCAGAGCTTTCATCCATGGTCTATGAAATGCTAATTGAAGTATGTTTCATAATAAACCAGATACTCATGAAAAATGGGGGCTATGAAGATGGCCATGGCTTAGTCTGCTGTTTTTGGAATCTGAGGATGCAATATTTTATGTATTTCAAGAATAAAAACCACTTGTTTTACATGTGTATGCCTTTATTTCATACATGTCATTTACAGCAAAACATGTTTAAAATTCTACCTGTGACAGTGTCATTTACATAAAGCAAAGTTGGTATAAATTATATAGCATGAATAATGTAGTGTGAAACAAACTTTGGCTAGAATGTCATCACAAATGGAAATAACACAATCTAAATGGAAATCCCTACATGGTAATATATAAAATGGAGAAATAACATGTAACCAATATAATGTCATTTTTTCTTTCTTTCAAGAAAACATTGAAATACAGGTCCTTGACAATTTATATTTTCTACTGATACTTCATCATTTAGACCTAGTCTTCTCAGAAATCTCAAATCATGGAATTCTATATCCTTGGATGCTATAGTTACAAAACTACCATCATGAAGTTTATTAATATATAACTTAAAAAACAATACTGATAGCCTTCCAATGTGATTTTCTTTATCACTTTTAATGGCTTCTTTTGTGTAGCTTTAATAATGATACTCTGTGCAGACCAGTATAGAGGGGGAGGGTTCTGCTGCAATTGGACATGACATCTAAAACAAACTAAAAATATTGCAAATGTGTTACATTATGCCTATAGTAGCATAGCAAATATATGTCAGTTGATAATTACAATTTTAACATTTGTCAATACTGCACAGGCAGAAAAACAGACAAGCTTGAAAGTAGACTGGCTCATTAGAATTTAATTCAAGAAGGCAAGTGAATGTTTTTAACATATGCTTTGCAAAGAATAATGGAATCAGCTGTTTTTTGATCCCCCCTCTGGATACCTCTTCCATATGGCATTTCATCAACACATCCGTCGGAACTGGAGAAAAGAGATACGTTGTAAAATACACATGTTTAGTAACTTCTGAAGATTTTTTTACAAGATTTTTTTCTGTGTTAAATACAGACAAGATAAAAGTACAATTTGATAAAAAAAAAAGAAATAGAATTTGTTTCTTACAAAAAATAACTGCTTCGTATAAAATTTTCTTTCAAAACGCGTCACTTGGACACCGTCAATTTACACACATTTGGCGCAGTATAATTCATATTTTGTTTAACTTTAAAACAACTCCGAGAGATGAAATTTCTAGGAATAGTTACTTGTTAATTGAGGATAATAAAGCAATAGTTTGATCATTGATATCTTATTGTTTACTCGATATTAATTCCGAATTCTTCGGAACCGGCGAAACGTCGGAACCGGCGAACCAACTGTATACCTAAAAGTTTCAGAAGAAGTAGGAAAGACAACTGTGTTTGAAATATGTATTGTTTCGGCCACTTCTTATTTATTTTATTTTTTGCTTTATGTTCATGATTACTGTGACACCAGCAATGTCTGGATTGGTATAGTGCATATTTTCAAACACTATAACCTCGCTGCTGAAAAAAGTCAGGTGCTTCAAGAATATTCTTCTGATTCAGTAGTTTCCAGACGTTTAATATGTTTATCATTTCAACGGAAAATTACAATATTATACAACAGGCATGTGCTATAATTAACGACTGTTTCACAGTTTTGATACGCTGAGTGATAACACGCAGAGTGATATCGACACAAGCAGTTCGATAAAAGCAATTTTCATCATAAAGCAAAAACCCAAATTATAATGTTATATGAAAATTGTATCCTTTGGATAAAAAAGTGGACGATTAGTGCATTTTAAAATGCAGTCTTCTATGATGTAATAAAGGGTTTAATGAATATTCACCCAAGGGGTACCCAAAGACCCTAAAAGAGTTTTAAAAAGTGTTACATGTCCATACGCTTCTAAAGTCTACATTTCATCATTTTTGTTTTCAGAACAGAACGAATTTCACAGAATAACGTCTAAAACAAAACAAAACAAAAAATGGGTAAGTTTTCATTACATTAATGCGAACGCAAAATTCCTTTTTAGCTCATCTGATTTTTTGAAAAAAAAAATGATGAGTTATTGTCATCATTTGAGCGGTTGTCGGCGTCAGCGTCTGCGTCGGCGTTGCCTGGTTAAGTTTTATGTTTAGGTCAGCATTTCTCCTAAACTAGCAAAGCTATTGCTTTGAAACTTGGAATACTTGTTCACCATCATAAGCTGACCCTGTATAGCAAGAAACATAACTCCATCTTGCTTTTTGCAAGATTTATGGCCCCTTTTGTACTTAGAAAATATCAGATTTCTTGGTTAAGTTTTATCTTTAGGTCAACTTTTCTCCTAAACTAGCAAAGCTATTGCTTTGAAACTTGGAATACTTGTTCACCATCATAAGCAGACCCTGTATATCAAGAAACATAACTCCATCCTGCTTTTTGCAAGAATTATTGCCCCTTTTGGACTTAGAAAATCAGTTTTCTTGGTTAAGTTTTATGTTTAGGTCAGCTTTTATCCTAAACTATCAAAGCTATTGCTTTGAAACTTGCAACACTTGTTCACCATCATAAGCTGACCCTGTACAGCAAGAAACATAACTCCATCCTGCTTTTTGCAAGATTTATGGCCCCTTTTGGACTTAGAAAATATCAGATTTCTTGGTTAAGTTTTATGTTTAGGTCAACTTTTTCTCTTAAACTATCAAAGCTATTGCTTTGAAACTTGCAACACTTGTTCACCATCATAAGCTGACCCTGTACAGCAAGCAACATAACTCCATCCTGCTTTTTGCAATAATTATTGCCCCTTTGGACTTAGAAAATATCAGATTTCTTGGTTAAATTTTATGTTTAGGTCAACTTTTTCTCTTAAACTATCAAAGCTATTGCTTTGAAACTTGCAACACTTGTTCACCATCATAAGCTGACCCTGTACAGCAAGCAACATAACTCCATCCTGCTTTTTGCAATAATTATTGCCCCTTTTGGACTTAGAAAATCATTTTCTTGGTTGAGTATTATGTTTAAGTCAACTTTTCTCATAAACTATTAAAGCTATTGCTTTAAAACTTGTAACAGTTTTTCACCATCATAAGTGGACACTGTACATCAAGAAACATAACTCTATCCTGCTTTTTGCAAGAATGATGGCCCTTTTTAGACTTAGAAAATCATGGGTAGGACAATATTTCTATTATACAAAAAAAAAATCAAATGAGCGTCAGCACCCGCAAGGCGGTGCTCTTGTTAAGCCATGTTCTAGTATTTTCAGAACTGAATGAGTGCAAATTTCATGCACAAAAGGTAATTTGAGTCGCACCATGAGAAAACCAACGTAGTGCACTTGCGACCAGCATGGATCCAGACCAGCCTGGGCATCCGCACAGTCTGGTCAAGATCTATGCTATTTGCTTTCAAAGCCTATTGCAATTAGAGAACCGTTAGCGAACAGCATGTGGATCCGGACCAGACTGCGCGGATTCGCAGGCTGGTCTGGATCCATGCTGTTTGCAAATGCACTATAATGTTGGTTTTCTCATGATGCGACTAATACATCTTTCGAATGTAAACATTGTTTCTGAATATTAGCATTTACTTGTCATACTGCAGTAACACTGCCTCAACCTTAAAATGTTTAATGTTAATATCACTGCAGCATCTATGAGCGACGGGATGGCAAAGCACGGAATAAGTTTCTCTTCTATGAAACAGCCTCCACTCCTGAAGCTGATTAAAGGTATTCTCTCGGAGTACCCGGATGGAGGACAAATTCTAAAGGTACTAGTACACAGTATACTTACAATAAATTAACAAAATTTTCACTGAAACATGCTACAT
Organism: Mercenaria mercenaria; assembly: GCF_021730395.1. Lineage (NCBI taxonomy): Eukaryota > Metazoa > Mollusca > Bivalvia > Venerida > Veneridae > Mercenaria > Mercenaria mercenaria. The sequence continues at coordinate 20,556,792 of NC_069366.1, read as the reverse complement.
TTTAGAAGCTGTAAAATAACATTCTTTTTCATTATTACAGTAATCTACATAATTTAATAAAAATTCATAAAATGCTCAAATCGTTGCTATGGCTCTCTGTAATGTGGTAATTTGCTTAAAATCAATTTTAACTCAATTTCAGTCAAATAGATGTCGCATATGTCCGTACACTAGCGCGTATCTCATCTAAAGATAAAACACACAGTCACACAATCCCGCTTGGTGAACACACGCTTACAGAACACAAGCATTTACACGTGATGAATACACGCTTACACAAACACACGCATTTATATATGTTGAACACTCGCTTACACAAGGACATGCATTTTAACATTGTAGTGAACACGTGTTTACACAAACACACGCATTTATACATGATTAACACATGCTTACACAATCTTACCAACACACGCATTTATACGTGGTTAACACACGCTTACACAAACACACGCATTTATACGTGGTTAACACACGCTTACACATTCTTACAAACATCCGTATTTATACGTGGTTAACACACGCTTACACAAACGCGCACATATTATTGATTATAAACGTATCGACTTTCTACAGGAACTGATACAGAATGCCGAAGATGCTGGTGCGGATGAAGTCAGAATTATGTATGACGGGAGACGTATAAATAACGACACGAGTGAAACAGCTCCAGCATATAACAAATTCTTCAAGGTAATGTCAATGATAATAATCAGTGTGTTGATCATATAAAAGACCAGTTCGTGCGTGTATACTTTATAATAAGCTTAGTGTACTAATTACTCTGATCTGACTATATAAGTAGATACTTGTTCAAGTTTACTTAACACTTAAAGAAAACATTTAAAAATACAAACGATTGCATGTAATGCACATAAAGGATTGAAATCTATCGATTAGTTCACAAAGCTCTTGTATTGTCCTGTGTTCATTTTGGATCAATATATTTTGAATACATTGCTGTCGGCCTACAAAGTTTAAATACGTGAACAGATCTACTGTCAATAGCTGTGTCTCTAACCGAGTCTTAAAGATATCGTAAATTGTCAACAGTACTTGTGACATTAATTATATACAATCTAGATCTATATCTGTCAACTAGACTTTTTTTTCAGAAATCAGACCACATGCAATATTTGCGTCAGCCACGTCTGTGAAGATGACATTTTGTTAAATGTGCCATATTTTAGACTCTTCTCCCCACCAAATAGTTAATAACGCAAATATTTTTATGGAAGGGTAAATGATACTATAAATATTCATAGATTTACAGTTTTCTTGCTTGAATAGTCCTAGAGTCAATGACAATTATCGCAATCCTTTCGTAATCACCTCTTAAAAACAGTAAGTATATAATAATACATATTGTTTCAGGGTCCGGCCCTTTGTGTTTATAATAATGCTGAGTTCACTGAAGAAGACTGGGAGGGTATACAAATGATTTACAGTAGTAAAAAGGAGCATAACCCTCTTAAAGTAGGACGATTTGGTTTAGGGTTCAAATCTGTGTTTCATGTAACGGGTAAGTACCAATTACACAAGTTCAAACAATGTGTTCGTCCATTTGTCCGTTCTATCGTATGCTTTTATATGTTTACATACTATTTCTTGTCCAGTCTATTAATTTTATGTATGTATGACTATTCACAAAACTTGGCATAAACATTTACCTTTACTGGATAATGTGCTCCAGTTAAAGGGCCGCAGTCCGACTTAGAGATCGAATATTTTAAGGGTCGTTTTTGACAAAACTTGGCTTAAACAGAGACCTTTACTGGATAATGTGCTCCAGTCAAAGGGCCGAGGTCCGACTTAGAGATCGAAGATTTTAAGGGTCGATTTACTTGTCCGTTCTGTAATGATTTTTGAGATAACAAAACATATACCATGACTAGATTATGTATTGCATTCAAAATCATATAACTAGGTTAAAAGTCAATGTCACACTTACAGGTCAAAGAGGTCATTTATCTTGTTCAGTCTTAAAACTTTTTACAAATGGTGCTATATGCAAATAAATTTGAAAAAAAAAAAACGTTACCATTTTGCGTCCATTACAGAGATCACTATGTTGAAGTGTATCTGATATTAAACAAACTATTCTGTAAAAGAGTAGATATTCGGATAACTTTGAAGGAATAGTTACCAAAACTAGACAATGTACTTCATGCAGAACCCAGACCTCAGGGGTCATTTCATATAATATTTCTTGCCTAGTATATTACTTGTGTATTTAGTAGTAGGCCTACGGATATTTAAACAAAATGGGCACACACATTAACCATAACTAAACAATGTATCTCATGCAAGTTACAAACCTCAGTCCAAAGGTCAAGGTCCAACATATATGTCATTTATTTCTTGTCTGAACTATAGCTTTTGTAAATATAGATAGGTATGAAAAACTCCTTACTCAAACATTCAAAATAGCAGGATAATATATGATGTGCACACACCACAGCCTAGCTTACAGGTTAAATATTTTTGTCATTTTCTTATTTGGTGTATACGTGTTTGTTGCACAGAAGGATATTCAAATGATGAACAGTCATTCGCAAATTACAAGACAAATGCAACACCAAAGACGCATGGCTTTAAAGTCAATGTCACACTTATATGTAAAAATATATTGTAAGATATCTCATTTGGTCCCTATCTTATTTATGTGTTACGGATATGCGACTAGTAGACATTTCTAACGTAAACGTAAATCGGAAACGGATTACTAAATCCGTAAATGTTATTTGCAAATAATGGTCTAAGGGAGATACTATTGCATTACTATTGGATGAAATTGTCTCCCATAGACCACAAATTAGCCTAAAATTTTACGGATTCAGTATTCCGTTTCGTAATTACGTTTACGTTAGAAAGGTCTAATTATGACCCTTAGCTCACATTTCATGATCACATTTAGAGGTCGAATATTTCTTTTGTGAGCAAATTCTTTGGAAGCATAAAACGCAACCAAGCAACATAATAGCAGACGCGGTTCGATTGAGTTTGTTTATTAAAGGTAATAAATGTGTCATAACCCTCACACATTACGATAAAATTGAATGTTCTCTTACTGAGTCAAAGAACGGGGAGACTTTTTAAAGCCGCCACATGGCACCAAAAGATTGCTGTAATGATAGTTATTAACATCCTCAAAAATATCGATTGGAAGCAAAGAAGGCAACCAAGCAACATAAAAGCAGACTGGTTTGAAAACTTCCTTTCATGAGAGGTATTGAAATTTGCAATACCCCTCATGCCTTCTAATACCGTAAGCGGAATTCTGATAGAGTAAATAATCCCAGTCCGTTATCTTCTCCTCTTTAAAATATGGATGAGTATTTAAATAACCTGGCATAAACATTCCCTATAACAAGGCAGCATGTCCTTTCCAAGGCATATACCCCAGGCTTAAGCTCAGTATAAATGTTAATGTTGCAGTTCTCAAATGACACACAATTTATTGTCCTTACAACACATAACAGAGACATCCATAAGGGCATAGCTACTTCTAGATTTATGCTGTCATGTCAGGAGGTTGTGTTTTTCTCATATATACCATTAACTACCCTACTGCTGTACAAAACCAAGTACATTAAAGTGTAACATGCATGTTTACATGTTGACGGGAAATTGAGATTTTTTCCTGCCCACTACTTAAGGATCCTGTCTTTTACCTTTTTTAATTGAAGTCATTCTCAACAATGAGACAAATGAGTCAAGCTAAACAAACATTGATTTACAGATTATCCTTGTCTGATAAGCGGTAAGAAGCTTCTAATGATAGATCCACAACAACCAACTGAAAGGGTAAATGCACTTGTTGACCTTTGTATGGTTGGAAGTCTCGAAGAGGAAGGTCTCAGTTGTGAAGCATTCTGGACAGCCATTGGAGACACATTTGGACTAAGTTGGGACCACGTAAAATGCGGTTATTTTCCCGGCACTTTGTTCTGGTTCCCTCTTCGTGAGACATCGTCGGCACTTTCAGAAACGTTGTATGACGAGGCTAAGATCAAGAATCTCTTTGATGGGTTTCAGACGGAAGCTTCAAGTATACTACTGTTCTTGAAAAATTTGGAAACAGTTTCAATGTCGATACGTGAAAATGATAAAGTATTAAAAGAATATAGTAAAGTTACCATACAAGACAGAGATGGAGTAGTCAGGCAGAGACGTTTTGAATTTAAAAAAAATGTATTGTCACTAGCCGATGCCTCTGACCGAGATGACCTTCAGAATGACATACAAATGAGCATTAAAGTAACAGCGCCTGGAGTATGTAAAACATACGAATGGCTTGTAGTGAATTACTTTGTTGGTAGGAGTGCTTCTGCTGATTTTATGGGTCTAATACAGGATAGAAATTTGGCATATAGCCCGTATGTAGGAGTCGCTGCACTCTTACATGCCTCACCAGAAGCAAGCGAGGGACATGTCTTTTGCTTTTTGCCATTACCAAGGGAAGGGTCTATATCAACCGGATTACCTGTACATGTGAATGGATTTTTTGCCCTTAGTCAAAATCGCCATCATTTAAAATGGGAAACGAATGAACAAAAGGGAAACAAAATCGATGATAGATCCATTCTTTGGAACAAATGCCTACTGAGGGAGGCACTTCCATTGGCATACGCTTACCTTATAAAGAGACTCACGGAAATTTCGGATAATCTCGGTAATACGGTGGAATCAGTAGCAGATGTTTATTCGTGTTTACCAATTTCAGCAAATACACAAAATCGTTGGTCTGTGCTTGAAGCTGGGGTATATGAAAAGCTGAAATCAATACCCTTCTTGTTCACTTTATACAACAGAAGGTGGATTTCGCTGACAGATGCATTCTTTGCTACATTTCTGGACTTGCCAGAAAGTTATGCGTTTGTGAAAGACGCCGTCATCAGATGTCTATACCAGATTGGGAAATACCACGTCGAAATAAAAACTGATTTGTTCATCACTATACAAAAGTATGCTCCACAGACTAAAGATCTTTCTCCTCAGATTGCAGCCTTATGTCTTCATGAGAATCAAGGGTACAGAAAAATGGATAACCCTGACAAACTAGATATCCTGGCTTATCTACTCTCTGACAATGAAGACTACATGATTGTCAAAGAATTAGAACTTCTTCCACTGGCTTCTGGAGAATGGACACGTTTCAGAAAAAGTGGAGAGTCAATATTTGCATGTTCAGAGAAGGTGATAAAGATACTGCCTGGTTTAGAGGGAAGATTGCTAATGAGGACTTCAGGACCGTTGGCCAACAGCCTGAATCATATTTGTTCGCTCGGTAAGTCTTAACAATGAAAAAGTATTTATGCATCCTCTTGAAATTGATGAAGTGTGATTTACCGTTAACGACTGTACCTTATCCGTATTACTGTAAGATAGACATAACTATAACAAGGCACCAAAAAGTAATTGGAATTAACATTTGTACGAGAATGCAGCTGAACAAAATATCACTGTAGCGAGCATGCCATTATAGGATGATAGATATCGGTTTCAGAATATCGGCAGATAAGTCCAACAACGGCCCAATATCTGTCTAACTTAAAAAGTACAAACCACAACTATTTTGTAATGATAAGACTAAGTGTTATGTGTGTTTTAAAAAAAAGGAATGTTTAGGACTGCCTTCAGTCAATACCTACCTATCAATGTGTATGTAACCTTGCAACAACGTTACGATATGGTGGAGAACCATATTTTTCACTTTAAATTAATAGACCGATAATTTTGCTAATAATCAACATATATTCGTTTTTAAAAATACTTTCACGCAAAATTGTACCTATTCAGTTTTTTTGTCAAATATTTCAGGATATATTATCATAAAGAATATGGATTTTGATTACTGTTACAATTTAAAATCGTTTAAAAGGTATTACAATTTGTATAAAAGGGGTGGCGTTTGGGATTGGGACAAAAAATAATGTAAGCCGCTCGGCATGCCGATTTCAAACTTAAGGCTAAAATCCGAAGAAAACATATTGGTAAATAACATTGACCCGCATGTAAGACGGAGTACAAAATACTTATTGCCAAACACCAAGAAAGAAAAATAATTATATTATTTTAATACATGTATATAAAAAAAATGTTGGACCAATTACGGATAGACGATTAAAATGATAAACGTCCGATATCGGACCGAAGCTAGCCAACACGTCAACGATGCGCAAAACGATATTGGTCAGACATTGTTTTTATACATCCATCCTATATAAAAATTATATCAGTGTAAATGAATACTTCAATACAGACATTAATCGCGCACACATGCACATAAATAGACTACATTGTTTCATGAATGCGAATATTCTACTTATTCTTGACTGGTAACTATTAGTCATTAATTCGTTTTGTCTAAATTAATACCGTAACTTTTAAGTAAGAAATTACATTTAAATAGTTTAATTTTGCTTTACTTCTATTGTCAACTCTGATCATAATAAATAATGATAGAATAATATTTTATGTTTAGGTATGTTTCAAGTAAAAGAGATGTCCACTGCTGATGCCAAAGCATTGCTTGAGTTGACATTGAAGAATCATTTTAGAACTCTCGATGATTGTAGACTAACGCTATCAACTTCACTAACAGCAGAATGGCTGTACGATGTCTGGCAATTCTTTCTGAGTTCAGATGAAATTGAACTAGACAAGTTTGCGGATCTCCATGTAGTACCAGTTTTGAAGGAGGGCTCATGGTCAGAACCGCAAAGAATTGACCTAGTTAAACTTTCTGATTTACTACTTGTAAAATCATGTGATGGGGAGGAACTATCCGACGGTATATGCAGTTGTTTTGAAATGATGGGGGTAATTGTTCTACTAAGTTTGCCGGACTGGATCCCAAAAGACAAGGTAAAGTCGTATTTCTACTGGCCTCAACAAAAGAGTGTTATCGCTTTACTGTCAAAATATGTGTAACCGGAGATTTAAGACAAGTAATATTCGCGTTCAACACATCCTGTGACAGAGTCAATAAACGGGACTTGTTTACATTTCTTGTCAAATGTCAATACGACATTACAGCAGAAGCAAGAACTCTTCTGAAGCAGTTACACTTATTTCGTATGATAGAATTCATTAAACAGCCTGGATCTAATGGATCAGTTTCGGAATGTCAGAAATATATTGTTGGCACTGAGATTTTCCCACAAAATGTAGCCCTACCATTCCCTTGCCTTATTGTAGAGTATGGGTGTGAGAGCCTTTTGAAATGTTTAGGTGCAAGGCAAGTGCCACTTGAAGAATTGGTTATTGGGGTTCTTCAACGTTTTAAAAATAATGATAAAGATATCCAAGTGTTCATGGAGTACTTTGTAAAAAATTACTATTTGTTTCGAAATAGTCCTACTATAGTAAGCATTGCTAAACAAGTGCCTTTCCTAAAGACGAGCGAAGATTCCACCACTTATAAAGCATCGGAACTGTTCGACCCGACGAATTCAAAATTACAAGATTTGTTATATAACGAATTTCTTGTACCGGAATCAAACCAAATCACGAATGAAGAGGTCATAGCGACACTTAAGTGTATGGGATTGAAAAGTGACCATGATATTGATTGTAATGTTTTACTTCAAATTGCTAACACTTTGGACACTTGGGCAAGAGAAAAATGTAAAGACATCAACTATACAAAGAAGGCATTTGCATTTATGGAGCTATTATCTGAAAGACCAACTCTTCTAGATGGAACGTGCTATAGTGGCAAGAAACTCACAGAGTGTTTATCGGTTTTATCATGCATGTGTGTACAAAAGGAAAAAACTGCGCCGTATCCGAACTGTTTAATATGGTACGAGCATGATATGGAATTATGCAGACCAACAGAAGCAAGAGAAGTTCAATTTTGTCTTCTAGTTGGAGCAACTATGCCAACAGTGGCATGTTCTTCGGACGGATTAAATAGAGTTTTCAGCTGGAAAGAGCCTCCCCCATTTGAAAAAGTTATTGAACAGTTGCAAGTAGTTCGTAAATGTTTTTCAGTGCAGAACAGGTCAGACATAATGCCATTGATTAAGACAATATTTGATCATATGAATTCTAATCTTGATACAGCAAGTACGTACAAGTCCGTTTTCATTGACGAAAGTCTACTTTGGACAGGGGAAGAGTTTGTTTCAGCCGATAGGGTAACTATCACAAGGCATGAAGACGATGTTAATTTGCGACCATACTTCTTCAGCCTCTCTCCGGAGTATGATGGGTTTCTAACCCTGTTTTCCAAGATCGGATGTAGAACTGAACAGGATGTACTTGTTCTGCAAGAGACACTCCATCTTATAAAATCACAACACTGTAAGCCACAGGTAGAGGAAATCGTTAAGCGAGATAGACAGACGGTTTGTGATGTACTTGCTAAACTGGCTTTCGCCATTCAGCGACAAAATGTCACATTAAATGAGTCAAAACTTTTGATAATGGTTGATGATAAAGGTGAAGACATCCTTAAGCTTCATCCTGTTTCAGAATGTACATACGATGATGATCCAGCCTGTTTCAGTGAAATAGATGACAATATCTTTCTCGTCCATGAAATGATACCATCGAGTGTTGCAGAGACACTTGGTGTGAAATCTGTCACACAGAAGGCTGTTCTAGATGCAGAAGAGTTAGGCGTTCAGGAATGGGGTCAAAAAGAACGCCTTACAACAAGGATTCACACGTTACTACGAGATGCTTATACAGATGGATTGTCTGTCCCTAAAGAGTTGATACAGAATGCAGACGACGCAGGCGCTTCTGAAGTGAAATTCCTTTATGATGAAAGACTGAATATGGAATCAAAGGAACGTGTCCTCAGCAAAGGAATGCGAGGATTTCAGGGACCAGCTCTTTGGGTTTACAATAATCAAATATTTACAGACGATGACCTTCAAAATATTACTAAACTAAACGCAGGAACAAAGCAAACGGATGCAAAGAAAATTGGAAAATTTGGCCTTGGATTTTGCTCAGTGTATAATTTAACTGATTTACCCAGTTTTGTGACAGGATCAAACATCGTATTCTTTGATCCGCACGAGAAACATCTTGGCAGCGTTGTGCGAAACAAAGGGACTGGTTTAAGGTATAAGTTACCGAATCGGACATTAGTTTCGCGGCATATTGACCAGTTCAAACCATATAGTGGCATATTTAATTGCAACATCATTAATTTTCCAAACACGGGATATAATGGTACATTGTTTAGACTTCCACTTCGTACAGCGGAACAGGCCAAAGATAGTGAAATATACAAAGTTTCGTATACACGTGATGAAATGATTGAGCTTCTTCAAATGATAATTCGAGCAGCTGGAAATATGTTACTTTTCACACAGAATGTGAAGAGTATAGAAATATATCATCTTGCAGAAAATGCGGATGTTACAACAGAGCCCGAACTTCTCTTTTGTATCCAGAAAGAATGCCTAAGATTAGATAATGGCAAAATGATTCCTGTTTGTGAATCGGTATTATCTAGGTTGCCTGATGTGCTGCATAGAATTGACAGCTTCCAGGAAATCCACAGGTGTAACTTTACACAAAATGTATTGGGAAAATGCAAAACCATCACAAGTCTTGATTTACCCGTACAATCACAAATAAGCTGGATAGTTTCATGGGCTTCAGGAAACAAGCAGTCACTAGAAATGTACAATATACTGTCTTCAGAAAATGCAATGCCTGTGTCAGCTGTAGCCATACCATGTTCAGTCGAAGAGAAATGGACGCCCTACTGTCTGGAAGGTGTTACAAATTTCTTTTATCCCAAAGGACATGTATTTTGCTTTCTGCCACTACCTTTGACAACAGGATTACCATTCCACTTAAATGGATGCTTCGCGGTAACAAGCGATCGTCGTCAGTTGGTTTCAATAAATGAAGATGACAAAAACAGCTCTAATAAGAACTGGAATAATGCTGTTATGGAGGATGCTTTGGTGAATTCCCATGTTCATTTACTTGAAACACTAAGTTCGGCCAACGTTGATAGCAGTTACAAGTTTTACAATTTGTGGCCGATCAGTTGTGAAAATACAGTATTGCCATTTAAAAATGCATTTTATAGGCAAATTATTGTGACAAATGCAAAGGTTTTTTGTGGCGGGGCCACGTGGGTTCCATTTCAAGATGTTATATTTTTAGATCCAAAACTTAGGCAAGGACCTCTTGGGGATTTAATGTTTCGTGTTGTATCCCATTTTACAGTTAGGGCCGACAAAATTGTAATAGAGATGCCAGATGTTGTCCTCGACAATATTAGAAAGAATAACGAAAACAGTGCTGAATACATAAAGTCAGTGACAATATATCATCGAGAAGTTTGCCTTCTAATATTACGGAACGTGAATAACGAATTTTGGTCAGACAAATTGGAGAGTCGAAATCAGCTTTTGTATTTCGCTTTATCCTTGTCCGACAGTGTTGTCAATTCTGAGATACAAATGACTAGTTGCATTCCTATTGAACCTTCAAATGAGCTACGTAAACCCTCGGAGTTGATACACCCGGAGTGTGAAATAGCTTTACTTTTTAATGAAAACGATAGAAGATTTCCCTTGAAAGCAAACGGTTTTCGCGAAAACCAGATATTAGCTAAGCTGGCTGAAATTGGAATGATTTGTAACATTTTGCCACATGAACTGCTTTTAGATCGATGTTATTCAATAGCAAAAATATCAGAAAACTGTTGTAACTGTGCTTTTGACAATTGTAAGAAACTGATGAAATATTTATCAAATGAGACAGTTCTTAATCAGTTAGAACAAGATTTGAATACATTGCGCGTAATTTCAGAAATAGACATGCTTCCAATTTTACCCAAACCACAAGGATGGGCATTTTCATGGAAGGCAGATTTCATATCAAATACTCAACGGCAGTGTTCAGTACGACATTTCGATAAGACACAGCATGTTTTTGGAAAATCAAAACATCTGTTCAAGCAAAACGTGTGTGATTTAGTTGGAATCAATGAATGTGTTGCAGATGAAAGTGTTTTTGAAAACAGGTTATGTAGTATTACTCACAGAATTATGTTATATTTGAAAATAAAAGGAGAAGACGAAATTCAATATGAGTCACTTGTCAGTCAATTGAAATATCTCAGTGCTGAATACAACGATACCACAAACCAGATTGAAGAATTAAAACGAATACATCGATCAATGTTCAGGCATTTAGAAAACGTTCTGAAGGTTGCAAATTACAAAGGACATAATATGAGTTTATTGAAACAACTTAGCGAGGTTCCTATTGTTCTAGTAGATTTCGACCTTGTAACAACATGCAGTGTAGCATTTGAAGTCAAAAAGGAATATCGCCCTGTACTCTACAGGGTTCCTAGATATGACCAGAAACGTTTCCGTGCTATATACAAGTTCTTGGGGGTTAAGGAACATTTTGGCATTGACGATTTACTCAAAGCATTTGAACATTTAAAGAAAACTTGGGGACAAAACCCAGAAGCGGATATTGAAAATGCAAACGCATTGTTGAAGAACTTGCAGTCCTGTATGGAAGATTCAGGCTTAATGTTTGAGAGTATTCCATATATCCACGAAAAGATATATGCACCGGACATGTCAGGAGTTCTGTGACCAACAAAGGAACTTGTAAGTGAAAACGAAAAATTTGAAACAAGCATTTCGATGAAAATATTGCATCACGGAATTGTCCCATCAGTAGCACACTTTCTAGGTGTCAAAACAAAAGAAAGGCAGTGCTTCGAGGATATATCGGAAGGCGTTCCGTTTGGTCAAAAGGAAAAGCTCGAAACTCGTATCAAAGGCCTCCTAAAGGCATATCCATGCGATTCTAGTATAATGAATGAATTGCTTCAAAATGCAGATGATGCCGGTGCGACGGAAATAAACTTTGTAAAAGATTATCGAAATCATCCAACAAATGGACTATTTAGTGAATCATGTGAACCATTACAAGGCCCATCACTGTGTGTTTATAACAATAGTTACTTCACAAAGAAAGATATAGATGGATTACACAACCTGGGACAAGGAAGCAAACATCAAGATCCAACGAAAACCGGACAGTATGGAGTTGGGTTTAATGCAGTGTATCATTTGACAGATACCCCGTCGTTTCTGACTGTGGGTCCAGATGATTCAAGCGGTGGACTTCTTATATTTCTAGATCCACTTTGCAAGCATGTCCCAAGAGCTACTGCATCAGCACCAGGACAAATGTGTAGTTTTGATGGTGTAAAAAGGAATTTTCCTGGTCATTTACATGGGTTTTCATCTGATAAGTTAATACACGGTGCAAAGGGCACTATATTTCGTTTTCCACTACGTAGAACGCAGTCGGAAATAAGCAATGAAGAAGTTGACACAGAAAGAATGGACGAGATATTAAGGTCCTTCGAAGCAGATATGTATGACGCCATACTATTTTTGAAGAATATAAACTGTATTAAAATATCCAATATATCGACTGGCTCCCTTATTGAAGAATATTCCGTCCATGTCAGACTTGAGGATGATGCAAATAAGAAGCGAATATACTTTAATGATAGAGTTCGTGGGACTGTGAAAGCAAATAAACACATGAAAGAACTGAACTTAGAAGCCCAACCATTTCAAACAATCTATGAAATGGAGGTGTTCGACAGTAAAAGATTTTCAAAAAGATGGGCTATAGTTCAAAAATTTGGCTTTTCTGGAAGAGCGGAAAATTTAGAGATTATAAAGGAAAAGATCAAAGACGGAGATATTGGGCAATTACCTTTAGGTGGTGTTGCTATACCCTTGACTGACGTTCAAAATGACGAATGTAGATTTGCTCTTGGTATGACAAATGAAACCCCATTTACCGCAAGAGCTTTCTGTTTTCTACCATTACCTTTGCGAACTGGTTTTCCGTTACATTTAAATGGACATTTCGCATTAGACCATGAGGCAAGACGAAATGTTGGAAAAGATGGATATAAACTGAAATGGAATTATTGTCTTGCAAATGAAGTCATTATACCGGCTTGGATTTGTGGTATTCTTCATCTTCAGAATTATATCCAAGAAAGTGTATGTACAGCGAATACATGGCGTGAAGTCAATCAAGTATTAGCTCGTTATCACAAAATGTTTCCTCTTCAAGATAAAACGTATGACGAGTTTTGGAATGACCTGATCTGCAATTTCTACAAAATAGTTCTCAGAGAAAAATCAGTCATATTTCCGTGTATTTTAGACACAAAAGTTGTCCTAAAACCACCAAACGAATATCTGAATGACTCTAAAGCGAGATTCCATGTTTTATGGACTCTCGTTTCTACAGATGCTAGCCAAAGTTTGGATTTTGGAGTATTTAACGGCATTGAGGCCCACTATTCCTCTCATCTGATTGAGACTTTGTTGAAATCGTTCAAAATGAAGGTCTTGTGTACCCCTTTGCAAATCTGGCTTACCATCAAGAGATTTGGATTTTCTAAAATCCCAGTTTCAACGCCAGATCTGGTAATCGAATATATAAAAAAGCACACATGTTTGGAAGAGGGACAGAATATCGGAAAGATCAATACTAACATCAAAGAGACAAAATATATTTCATCATTGAATTTAAAAGCTCTGGTGGCCTTCCTACAGAGAGACAAATGTTTCTATAGTAAATTACACGGGCTTCCTATTCTCTTATCGTCAGATTTGGTCCTACGAGTCTGTTCAACAGAACATCCGGTTTACGTTTCTGAATTTGCACTATTGCTTCCCCAGTCTGCAAAAACATTTATACATGAAGATATTCGGGAACTGTTTGATGATGATCAGGCATTTGATTCGAAATGCTTTAAGCGCCTTCAGATGGATGATTTTATCAGGTTGTTACCAGAAAATATGGATCCAACAAAATTTGCTGCTGCGAGTTATGTAACTCTAGCATCAAACATGTACGATGATAGTAAATTCATATCAAAAGAGTGGCTGTGTATGTTTTATGATTTTCTTGTGTCTCAATCATTGACTAAGATCGTTGACAATACATCCATAGGACCAACATATATTTCATCGGGCATTAATGAATCTCTATATGTCGATATTGATAAATTTCGAAGGAATGTTTTATTATTTAGCAAATGGTCGTTTTTGCCGGTTGTGATACAAAAAACTGATCATGACACAGAAACAGAAACTGTACTTCTATCAGTTTCTGATATTATCCATGTTCTTCACTTGAGTGAAACCTTTTTGCAAGATGAATCTGGGAAGTCATTTAAAAGACTGGCGTTGCCAGAGTTAGATGTATCAGCGTTTCTTAGTTGTAAATATGCCACATCAATAGTGACAGCAGTGAAACGTATCGTAGCGTCGCCTGACAATCCAAGCCTAGTTTTAGAATGTCTCGTGTATCACAGACGAAATGTTGAAGCTAGAGCTTTGACGTCTGAAGACGCATTAAATATTCTAGCATTTCTAGCCAGAAATTTGTCAGCACTGCAGGTAGGTGAACATGAAGATCAGTTACGGAGGAAAATTAAATTGTTGCCGCTCTTCTTAACACAGCAGATGTCTCTGACAGCCATTGCAAGTCAAGCTGAAGTTATTGTTCTTCCTAAAGAGATTCCATTTGCGGGTATGCAAGAATGGGCAGACGCTTGCAGCATTATCCTTTTAAAGAAAAACGATACAGTACAGTCATTGTATGATTTTCTAGGACTCGCAGTTTCTGATATTAACACGGCATATGCAGAAAAGATTCTGCCTGCCTTTGCTAGTATTCCTGGACAGTACTGGATGACTCACTTAGACTTTCTCCGAAAAAGATTGATTAATAAAAAATCGTTTACGGTGAGTGAAAAGCGTATTATCTACAGAGTTACGGAATTGAAATTTATCTCCGTCAGTGGTAAAATGAAACGGGCGAATGAGTTATATAGCCCGAAAAACGACGTGTTTGCTTGCATGCTGAATAAAGACTGTTTTCCGCCAGAGTATCTACTAACGAAATACTGGTATGACTTTTTGGTACATCTTGGTTTAAATTGTCATGTAGATGACAAAATGCTTCTTCAATTTGCCAGTGAGATAGAACGTTTGGGAATAAATCGAATGACTGAAGAATTGCGAAATAAGTCGGAAAAATTGTTGGAATGCTTTCTAATTGACAAAGGTAGTTGCTGGCAAACGGACACATTAAATAATATCAGATCAATCAAATTCATATTACCGTACATAGTTTCAGATGAAATGAGAAAAGTTTGTGTTCAGTTTGATAATCAGCAGCAACTTATATGTTTCGAAAAGGCTATATCACACAAGCACCAAATGCTCAGCTGGACAAGTTTGTCGTTGATAAGTGATGATACATGCGACAGGCTTGATGCGAATGTTCGCAAACAGCTATGTATTTTGAAACAACCTCCAGTCGATCGAGTTATTCTTCACTGTCAAAACGTTTGCGACAGCTTCAAAAGTCTTCTTAAGAGTAAAGATGTAGAAAAAAAGTTTGTAACAAAACAGATGAAACAACTTTATAAATACTTTAATGAGATTGACAGAATTGATGATAGAACGAGATCGCGCCTGATTCATAAACCTATAATCTACCTTCCAGACGATGATGAAATAGTCACTGTCAGTGAAGTGGTTATTGGATTACCAGATTCTGATCAAATAAAGCCATATTTATATACTGCTCCTGTATATTATGGTGAATATTTTAAACTCTTTCAAAACCTCGGATGCAGAAGACCCGCCGACTTTTGTCATTACTCAAGAGTGCTGGAAATTTTAAAACACGAATCAAATGGTAAGAAAATGACTATACAAGAGCTTCGAGCAGCACGAAAAGCAATTCAAGTTTTGTTTATTTCAAAATCGATGATTAGTCGAAGGGCAAGCGAATGTAAACGTTTATATCTGCCAAACAGGGAAATGGTTTTGACAAACGCTAAAGATCTTGTGGTATCTGACCGTAATTCTTACGAAGATCGATTACAAGGGAACGTTGATATTTCATTTTTTGCTGGTTTTGAATCACTGAATCTGATATTCACAGATCCAATTGCTGCCATCCTTAGCTTACCTGATCATATAAGACCAGTGCTTCTTACTGAAGCAGTAACAGAATCTATCTGTTGGGATGGAATAACAGAGATTGAAAACAGTATAAAAGCCAGAAAAATCGAAAGATTTCTGCATTCGGAATGTTTATCAAATGGACTTTCTCGAATTCTCAAAGGACAGCCAAGGATCCATAATAAGGAAATTAACGACACAAACTTTGCGGAAATAAAGCAATGCCTAGCAAATACAACTGTGTCTCATGTGACGGATTTAAAAACGGTTTTGTATTTTAATGGCCTCCTTATTTCAAACACTGACAAAGATATATATTTCTATACAAAAAGAATAGGTGAAGCTCCGCTGCAAAAGCAAATATTTTATTTTAAAGATAACAGCGATAATGAGAAGGTCAATATCACCAAACTGCTTTCTGGATTAACAAAACTTGTCCTCTCCTGTTCATCTAGGCTAAATGTAAGTTCATCTTTTTATATAACTCAAATGCTTCAGGAAATTGAACACCCAGAACTAATTCAGTCTGTTCTAGATGACCTTGGCATCAGACAGTTTGACCTGCCGCAAACACGAATAATTGAACATTTCCCGGCACCTGGTACAGCCGTTGATCCAAGCTTCTTTCCATTTTTGGAGCAAGGGATATTTCCCTTTAAAGAATATGAATATGAGAGTGTAGCTATGGATCTAGATGATAAAGTCGTTGATTTTGATGTTGATGACATGCAGGACCCAGTGTATATCTATGTACATATTATCCGCAATATATCTAAACCCAACTGCAGTAATTTGGAACATTCGTACGTTGTAAACACAGGTAATCCGGACATCCTATCTGAAGTTATTCCTATTTACAGATTGTTCAGATTTGTGCGCAAAAAGGAAGAAACCGGGAATGCCGTACAACCATACGGTGATGAGCCGGTATTTGCTCTTCCATTTGATGAGAACTGTAAACATATTAGAGATGAAATACAAGAAGCTTGGAATTTGTCTGTAGAAGATCGTAAGAGAGTGATAAGAAGGCTGTATTTGAAGTGGTATCCTGATAGAAACCCTAAGAATCGTGATTACTGCGCCAAGGTTTTCATGTACATCAAAGTTATTTTGAGTCGACTTGAAAATAGAGAAGAACTACTTACAGATGCCCATACAGAAATTGCCAGAGGTCCGTCAGATTTTTCATCGTCATCATTTTACTACGCTAATATTCATCGAAGAGCAGAGGCATATGTTCAGGCATATAATGATAACGTACATGAATATAATCTCTCGTACAGACGTAGACGAGGAATTTTTACTCATACCCAAGAGAAACGGATGAAACGAGAAGACGTTACAGAAGCCAAAAGATGGTTGAGACAAGCAAAATGCGATTTTTTTGCTGCAAAGGCATTTCTATCTGTAGCTGACGGTGTAGATGGATTCAACTGGATATGCTATACCTGTCATCAGGTGAATTTTAAGATCGGGTTTCTATACATATATATACAGTGTAATCATGCGTGATTTTAAAGGTTTTATTTAACGTTTCCAGATATCAACAATATATATTTTAGCTACTACTAGTATGCTTATAATTTAGATCAAAACATTCAAAGTTGTTGTTATAACAGAGCCTTTTGCAAACGATACGTTTTCTTTAAGTACTCAGACGATTCTTATTTTAAAATAACATTCTATATCTGTAAACAAAAGCCCACCAGCTTAGCTCAGTAGGGAGAGCGTTGGTCTACGGATCACGGGGTCGCGAGTTCGATCCTCTGGCGGGGCGTATGTTCTCTGTGACGATTTGATGAAAGACATTGTGTCTGAAATCATTCGTCCTCCACCTCTGATAATTCATGTGGGGAAGTTGGCTGTTACTTGCGGAGAACAGGTTTGAAATGGTACAGAGTCCAGAACACTGGTAAGGTTAACTGGCGGCCGTTGCATGACTTAAATTCTGTTGGAAATGGCGTTAAACCAAAACAAAAAAAAATCTCTGTAAACACTCTTTACTATTCATCTACATTATTTAAAGAACATAATGTATATTTTCTATACGTTTACAGGCGTGTGAGAAAGCTCTAAAGTCAGCATACTATGCACGAGATGCTGATAACGTTCCAAGAGGAAGCTGCAGTCATCAACTTACATATCTGGCTTCCGATGATGATATGAGAAAACAGGTAACATAAAGGTTTTACAAGGATTCTTATTCAATTTTAAATTGTTGTCAACGTGTGCAATGGTAAATTGTATGTGTATGACTATTAGGTTAACTTATTTTATGTTTGTCTGTTCATTCTTCTTGTGACGAAGCCGTGTATTTTGGAATGTCTGTGTCTGAAAAACTGAATTGCGCCTGAAACAGTGCATGGTAGGAGGAATCTAGTGTTTTCCGCCGTAAGTCGCCTTATGAACTTAATTGTGTCGGTGTACTTCCAACACTCCAAACCCAGCAGGAAAAAGACTGCCTATGCATATTTTGTGTTTTTAGATCTCCATCTAACTGATATTGGTAATCAAAACCCGTTGCCATTTTGACTTGTCTGAACCGTTTTCGTATTAAGTACAATATAACTACTTCCTGCTTTGTAGTTGACTAAAAATATATTCAACACAAAAGTTTTAGGTTCGTTATTGGTTTGTTTATATATTTTTTGTAACGTCGCTAAAAAGCCATTTTAATATTCAAATGACTGCTTTTTTCAAATTCATAAAGAATCTGCCAGGAAACAGTTTAAAATGAGACTAAAGTCTCAGAGCGTTGGCTATTAATGTTTAAGCAAAAGAGTACTCCGTTCTGTTGCATGACTTTTGCTTGTATAATTGCTAGGCAAGGCTATTGGAAGAAAGGTTGGGCGACCATACCAGGTTACGGTATCCTAATGCATTGTCCAGACCGAAAACACCGTCAGATATATTCAATAAGGAAGATGCAGAGTTCTCAATAGATATTGCTGACAAGATGATAAACTTGGTCCAAGACTTCATATCGTAGGGTGGACATGTCTTAGGATCTGCAACAAAAGGACAAATATAGAATATATATTTCGTGTTACACATCTGGTATAATTCGTTACTCGCAGCGTGCATGTAAAGGGTACTTGTAAATATGTTTTACTATTTTCATACATTTACATTGTACAGTTTTCATAAGTCGTTCAAATAATCATTATAATATACTTTAAAACGTCTGCAAACCTTTCATTTGCTATGTTGCCAATATCTTAAAATTTGCTTTCTAGATGGCTTTTAAAATACGTTCTTAAACTTACAATCTAAGTGTTTCTCGTTTTTCAATATGATGAGTATTGACAATGTTAGCGTGGCTTAGTTACATTTAAGTGTTTTGTTGTTTTCGTTTTATATTATATACATATATTTGGTATGTAAATATAAAACAAGTTTTTAATGTAGTGCTGTGCTATTTATTTGACATTCATATTTCACGTGGACTGTATTCAGTATACTAGTCGTTGATATTTTTACTAAAAGGGGAGACCATGGCGTGCACAGGCAATACCTTTATCCAAGTGTTTATCACAATAACATTACCGTGATTACGGTTTGTGTCAGGAATAATACGTACATTTATTCCATCATTTTCATGAACTGTTTGAATTCAGTTTCAAATTCAAAATACAAGTATTGCTTTGTATAAGGGTATTGAATGATAGAAAAAGTTAATCATTCCATTTGAATTTCTGGAATATCTCAAAATTTATCATTCCTTTTGAATTTCTGAAATATCTCACCATATTACAATTGATCTTCAGTTTTGCTATTACTGTTGTCCAATGTACACATATTTCATTAAATAATTGTTGTTACTATGATTCAGCATTGAAGTGTTACAGGAAACTAAGTCGTCCTGACAATCACGAGTTTCTAAGTGGTTACAACCCTTTATTCAAAAATGACAAGTTGTTCTGAAAGGTTTGTTCCTTCGGCATGTTGTGAAGTATTGTATTGATGGATGCAATTGACATTTTATAAATATTTCAAATGTCAATCTGGTTTTTAATGTGTAAATGGTCGTTTGTAAGTTTACGTTAGATAATGTTGTTTTTTATATTCTTGTCGTTGTAGAACAAAATATGTTATACTGTACATAGTATTGTCAGTGTGGCGTGGCTAAGTTACATTTAGAGTTGTATTTAGTTACCGTTTATAATTATGTATTTTGTTATTTACATATTAACTTGTAGATGTTGATGCAGTGATGTGCTACTTATTTGACTTGCATATGCAATGTAGATATATTGGATTACTAGTACGAGAAGTCGCTAATGTTTTATGCACAGCCATAATACCTAATAATTATCTATGTATTAAAGATCCCACTGAATTTGTGCTAATTAGTGTTAATTGCCATTGAATGAGTTTCTGTGAAGGGAAGGTTTAGTAATGCCAGACTGCAGTCACAGACTGACAATATACACTCTTCTTTCTCTATCTTGTAAATATCTATTAAATTGTTTGAAAAATGTTATTAAAACATATTCATTGTAAAGTTAGTACTATTGAAAGATATGAAAGTGTGTGAGATTTTACTTTACAACAAAATGTATTTTATACCCGATACGGAATGTGATTTGTAAAATGAGGTATGGTTTGTATTTATACTAGGTGAAAATATGGTTATAGTTTTCTGAGCCAGATTTGTATTTGTGTATTTACAATGTTATTCTATAAATTCAAGTGTGGAAGTGAAATACTTACGTTCAAGCAGTGACTGTCTCCCATAGATGTACTTGACTAAAAAGGGAAACTATTGTGTAGAAAATTAGTATCATCGTCCAGATGTTATCCATAAAAATATTACGTTTGTGCCAGGAATAAAAACGCACATTTATTAGATCATTTTCATGAACTGTTTGAATTCACTTTCAAGTTCTAAATACAATTATTTACGTGAATTATTCCATTAGAAGTTCTGAAATCTCTCACCACATTACAAGTGATCGTTCATTTCTATTGATCAATTTTGTTGTTGTTTATTACGTATACTTAGTATCATAGTACATTGTTTATACATGTATTTCATTTTATGAATTTTGTAACTATTAGTTTAGCATTAACCCATGTTCCGGAAAACTAAAAATACGTACACTTAACATAAAGTCGTACTGTCCATTTCTATTCTACCAGACGTTTCCCACGTATTTTTCAAAAACGACATATTTTGGATTGTTCTGAAAGCTTTTGTTCCTTCGCCATGTTGCGAAATATTGTATTGTTTGATACAACTGGCATTGTTTACATATTGCTTATTTTATGCTGAATTCGCCATATTACAATTGATCGTGTTAACTTCAATTGTTCAGTTGCGTATACTTGCTACTATTGTCCATTGTATATATTTCATTTTATAAATGTTGTTACTATTGATTAAGCTTTGAACCATGTTACGGAAAATTAAATCAAAGGACGTACACCTGACATAAAGATCGTACTATTCGTCCCGATTCTACCAGTTGTTATCATTCATTGTTCAAAAAATGAACTATTGTATCATAGCATTAGGGTAAGACCTAATCAATAGGTCTTTACCTAAATTGTGAGTTTTACACTAAATACATATAGATATGTAGCCATATGTTTGTATTTATCATATGTATATGTGATGGGGTTTTTCTGGTGATATTTATAGGGCTATTTTCTATGTTCTTAAATGTTACAGGACAGTTACTTTAACCCAGAAATTACTGTTGTAACAGTTACTTTTACCCAGTAACTGCTGTATCTGTTTAATGCTATAAGCGCATTTCTATATTATATATTTTACATGTACGAGAAGTAATACAGAGGTGTTACTTAAGCGCTTAAGGTGTACTTGATATTTAACTAGCTTGTATTTAAGCGTTGCAATATCTATAGGTTAATGTCTGTTACAATGTTTGTCCTTTTGGTTAGGTATAGATTCTTGTTTATGTCTTTCATCGTTAGCGCATGTTTAACGAAACTATGAACATGTATTATATAGCTATAGGGGTGTTCTTCATTGCCAACAGCAATCAAGGTGAATCCTATATATGTTTAGAAGTATTATCGTCAATAGATATTGTATTGAATATTATAGTGTAGGGGTGTACTTTAGGACAGTTAGAACTAAAGGTGAACCCTATGTAATTCAACTATTTTTGCTTACATGTATTATCGTCAATAGATATTGTATTGAATATTATAGTGTAGGGGTGAACTTTAGAACAGTTAGACCTAAAGGTGGACCCTATGTAATTCAGCTATTTCTGTTTACATGTATCATCGTCAATAGATGTTGTATTGAATATTATAGTGTAGGAGTGTACTTTAGGACAGTTAGACCTAAAGGTGAATCCCATGTTATTCAACTTTTTTTGTTTACATGTATTATCGTCAATAGATATTGTATTGAATATTATAGTGTAGGGGTGTACTTTAGGACAGTTAGAACTAAAGGTGAATCCTATGTAATTCAACTATTTTTGATTACATGTATTATCGTCAATAGATATTGTATTGAATATTATAGTGTAGGGGTGTACTTTAGGACATTTAGAACTAAAGGTGAACCCTATGTAATTCAACTATTTTTGATTACATGTATTATCGTCAATAGATATTGTATTGAATATTATAGTGTAGGGGTGTACTTTAGGACAGTTAGACCGAAAGGCGAACCCTATGTAATTCAACTATTTTTGTTTACACGTATATCGTCAATAGATATTGTATTGAATATTATAGTGTAGGAGTGTACTTTAGGACAGTTAGGCCTAAAGGTGAACCCTATGTAATTTAACTATTTTTGTTTACATGTATTATTATGCCCCCCTTCGAAGAAGGAGGGGTATATTGTTTTGCAGATGTCGGTATGTCTGTCGGTCGGTCGGTATGTAGACCAATCCGCTTCCGGATGATAACTCAAGAACGCTTGGGTCTAGGATCATGAAAGTTGATAGGGAGATTGGACATAACCAGCAGATGATCCCTATTGATTTTGAGATCAGTAGGTCAAAGGTCAAGGTCACAGTGACCTAGAACAGTTAAATGGTTTCCGGATGATAACTCAAGAACACTTAAGCCTAGGATCATGAAAATTAACAGGAAGGTTGGTCATGACCAGCAGATAATACCTATTGATTTTGAGATCAATAGGTCAAAGGTCAAGGTCACAGTGACAGGGACCAGTTAAACGGTTTCCGGATGATAACTCAAGAATGCTTTAGCCTAGGATCATGAAAGTTGACAGGGAGATTGGTCATGTCCAGCAGATGACCCCTATTGATTGTAAGGTCAGTAGGTCAGAGGTCATGGTCACAGTGACTCAGAACAGTTAAACGGTTTCTGGATGATAACTCAAGAACGCTTGGGCCTAGGATCATGAAACTTAATATGGAGGTTGATAATGACCAGCAGATGACCTCTATTTATTTTAAGGTCAGTAGGTCAAAGGTCAATGTCACATTTACCCAGAACAGTAGAACTTTTGTATACAATGACCAAATAATTTCTGTTCCTTGTGCAATTACTGAATGCATCAAGGGGGGCATTTCGGGTTCTACGAGCTCTTGTCGTCAATAGATATTGTATTGAATATTACAGTGTAGGGTGTACTTTAGGACAGTTAGACCTAAAGGTGAACCCTGTGTAATTTAACTATTTTTGTTTACATGTATTATCGTCAATAGATATTTTATTGTATATTATAGTGTAGGGGTGTACTTTAGGACAGTTAGACCTAAAGGTGAACCCTATGTAATTTACGGTTGCTAGTTGGCAGAATAACTGTACGTAAGATAAAGTCGTTGTTGTTGTTTTTTTTGTGTGTTTTTTTTTTTTTTTTTTTTGTTTCTTTGGATGAATATTTGTTATATTTACTGTAGTGGGTACTGTATAAACTATTAACTACAAGAACAAAGAGTTGCTTTAACACACACGAATGCAAAAAGGAAATCCAATAGTATAGTGCTCCTTCTCTACAGCGGTCATCTGAATAACAATTCCCTCCTTGCAGCAACACTTGCTACTGACTCCAAAATATGCTTATTGTTTTTTATTTGACCTCTCTACAACAACTCCCTCCGAACAACAATCAAATTTTCCGTCTCCTAAAGGGCATTGTTATAGAGAGGGAGCACTGCATTACTTGATCACCATTATGGAAATAAGGTGTTCAATATAACATGCATGTTTTATTGTATTACAGCTGAATCAGTACTCATACATTTCCCATGTATTTAAGGAGAACATCTGTGTACTATATTTTTATAGCAGAAGTAAAGAATGAATTTTACAAACCTTTTTTAAATGGATAGAGGTAACAAAAATAATGTTACATTTACTCAATTTGTTGAAAATTCCTTAAAATTATTATGTTCTCATCAACAGATATTTTTAAACGTGTAAGAAATTATAAATGTGATGTTAGTAATATCAAAATATCGATGGGGTATAAGAAGTTTTATTAAATTCATAATCATACAGGATGAAAGTCGTTAAAAATATCCGAATTACTTGCTATATCTTCTTATCATCATCATCTAGCAAATCTTTCTTAATTTTTTTTGTATTTTATCAATTCCTATTGAATAGACTGCATTTGTAAACAACAAAGTTAAATGAAATTCTACAAATTCCGGAACAACAATTTATATATATAAGCAAAATGTATACCTTACAGTACATATTCTAAATATTTAGTAAATATAAGTGTCGGTTTAGTACTGTGGAAACATAGAGGACTAACATTCTACGACCAAAGCAGTAACATGACTCATAATAATAACATTATTGTTAATTAAAACGTTGTTCATTAGACATGTCTTTTAGAAATAAACTTGTTTCCTTACACAATGATTTGTTGTCCTTTGGACCATGTGGAGAAAATTGTCCAGTCCGGACTGCAAGTATATTTTAGTTTATACTAATTTGTTTTAGCTCGATTATGATGAAAGCTTCAAGCTTATTGGAACCACTCTCGAGTCCGGTATTGGTGTCATATGAGAAGTCATGGTCGTGACACCTGTTGGGCTCGAATCCACCACCCCTGGATTGAGCGGCCGATACCTTATCCACTAGACCACCGCTCCCCTTTTTATATATTTTGCAAACTGATCCCTGCTTCTGTACTTATTAAACATGTATGGATTGTTTCATTGCTGGTAAGATTACGACTTGCAGAGCAACAGTCTATTTTGTATTTTCAGTTGCCTTTAATACATCGAATCAAAAGGAAATTAAAAGAAGTTTCGGTGGATGAATTATAATTTATAATCAAACTTGGCATATATGAGTAGCTTATAAAAACAAGACTTGGATTGCATATAAATAATTTAATGTGCATACTTAAAGGGACTGGTTTCCAGATCGTTCAACAAAAAAAAATATTTTCTTAGCTATCTGGAAATAGAGGCTATATTTCTTAAGAAGGCTTTAAAACTTAATTACGGACAAACTATATGTTACGGAAACACATGAGAATTTGCTGTTTTACTACTTTTTACGATGAAAATCAAAAACGTTTGTAATGCTTTACTCCAGGTAAACTGTCTCGATTATAAATATCTATATTTTGAAGTCATAAATCACTAATTCCACTATAGTGCTATTGGTTACGACGACGGCGAAATGTCTTTATTGCCACGGTGGTCCGGGGTTCGATTCCCGACGCTGTCATCTTTTTTTTTTTCTTGATTTGGAATTTTTAGAATATTTTAGAAACAAAAACTCTACTGTTCATAATATGACCAAACTTCAATTTGAAAAAAAAATATTATTTTAGCCAAATCTGGAGGTCAGTGCCTTTAAAAAAGTCCACCGTGGCGCAGTGGTCTAGACCGTTGGGCAAAAGCTATCCTTTGTGCTGTGAACCGGATGGGTCACGGTTAAAATCCCACTGAGAGCCAAACTCTTTTTTATAGAAAGTGACTGTAATGCCAATGGGTCATGGTCAATGTCATTGTCAGTTAGTAAAAACAGACCTTTTTACATGTGCGTGAAATTAGCCAGAGCAGCCAGAGTAGCCAGAGTTCAGCCAGAGTTCGGCCAGAGTTCGGCCAGAGTTCAGCCAGAGTTTAGCCAGAGTAGCCAGAGAAGTCAAAACTCTGGTTACTCTGGCTAGCCAGAGTAGCCAGAGTTCAGCCAGAGAAGTCAAAACTCTGGTTACTCTGGCTGGCCAGAGTAGCCAGAGTTCAGCCAGAGAAGTCATAACTCTGGTTACTCTGGCTGGCCAGAGTAGCCAGAGTTCAGCCAGAGTTCAGCCAGAGAAGTCATAACTCAGGTTACTCTGGCTGGCCAGAGTAGTCAGAGTTCAGTCAGAGTAGCCATAATTCTGGTTACTCTGGCTAGCCAGAGTAGCCAGAGTTCAGCTGGAGTAGCCAGAACTCTGGTTAGTTACTCTGGCTGGCCAGAGTAGCCAGAGTTAAGCAAGAGTTCATCCAGTATCCAGAACTCTGGTTACTCTGGCTGGCCAGAGTAGCCATAATTCAACCAGAGTAGGCAGAGTTTCTAGATTTTTAACATGTTCTGGTTACTCTGTTCAGCCAAAGTAGCAACAGTAGCCCGAGTCACCAGGATTTGCTCTGGTCACTCTGGCTGTTTCTAACAGAGTAGCCAGAGTTCAGCCAGAGAAGCTAGAGTTTCTAGGATTTTAACATGTTCTGGCTACTCTGATCAGCCAGACTAGCCAGTGTAGCCAGAGTAACCAGGTACCATGTATTTTCAGTCTTAGCTAAGTTTAATTATGAAACTTAATATGTCATTTCTATCTAAATAGCGTATTTAAAACTGAATTTCAAGTTAATAACTATTTTCAAGTGGTTAATTAAAGTAGCTCTGGTTACTCTGGCTAGCCAGAGTTTCTAGGGTTTTAACATGTTCTGGCTACTCTGGTCAGCAAGAGTAGCCAGAGTAATCAGGTCCCGTGTTCGCAAAACATTTTCAGTCTTAGCTGAATTCGATCTTGAAACTTAGTATGTTATTTCTTTCTAAATAGCATGTTTAAAACTGAATTTCAAGTTAATAACTATTTTCAGTTGGCTATTTATAGTAGCCAGAGAAGCCAGAACTCTGGTTACTCTGGCTGGCAAGAGTAGGCAGAGTTCAGCCAGAGTAGCCAGAAGTCTGATTACTCTGGCTGGCCAGAGTAACCAGAGTTCAGCCAGAGTAACACGACTTTATTAGGATTTTAACATGTTCTGGCTACTCATACCAAAGCAGCGTAACATCAATGTTTGAAACTTAATGGCAGACACTAGAACATAGAAGAATACATGCATCCTGATTAATGTTATACAAATAACCATTAATCAAATCATTCACTTTCAGTTTTAATATTGCATATGCCATGTTTTTATGATTTACCTACATATCTGCGATATGTCACATGTTTAATTGTTAAGCGCCCTTGAACGTATATTTTATATTAAATGGGCGCTCAACAAATTTGGATTAGTAATAATAATAATAATAATAATAATAATAATGATAATAATCTCATATACTAAGTTTTTTCTGCAATGGATGCAATATGGTGTTACAGTATTCTAATTGTGGGCGAACGTATGTTTTTAGGCAGTTTCTTTAATATTATTGTTATAAAATTGTACATATTTTTGTATAAATCTGAGAGTGTTACTAGCTTTTGAAGATGTAATATTTCAGTAAGTGTTTCAAAGTTAAGACATCACTAAGATATGAAGCATTTTCTGTAGTTTTTAGGTCTTGATTAAGTAATATATATGGTAAAATGATATTTTTTTTTTTTGAGATTCCTATTACTTCGCATTTATCAGGATTGAATTCCATAGACCAGTTACGTTCCCATTATTCTAATTTTGTCAAATCATCTTGAACTTTGTAAGAGTCTATTAACGAGTCTATGTTGAGGTATATGATAGTGTCATCAGCAAATAAGCGTATTCTGCCTTTAACAGAGTCAGGAAGGTCATTGATAAAATAAAGAAAGAGACAAGGACCCAACACTGAACCTTGAGGAATCCCCTGAAAGAACTGGTAAAGTGTGTGAGCCTTCAATTACTACAGATTGAGAACGGTTACTAAGGAAATTGAATCCAGGATAGAGAGATTCTATCGACACAAAGTTTCACGATTTTATAGAGAATCTTGTCGAAAGTTTTCTAGAAATCCATTACAATGAGACCTGTTTGTTTCCAGATTGGAAATTGTCAAAAGTTTCTTGTTTAAAGGATAATAGGTGAGCCTCACAGCTATGTTTGGAACGGAAGCTATATTGGAAAGGTGTGAGAAGATTGTTGACTATTTGGGTTCTCTCAGGGTTGGTTTTTTTTGTGTTTTATGTATCAAGTGATTCATAAAACGGACTTCTGCCAGAGTAGCCAGAGTTTCTAAGGCTTTAACATGTTGCGAAATGACCCTTTTTTGTACCCTCAGGGTTTTTTAGTGTTTCATGTATCAAGTGTTTCATCAAACGGACTTCAAAGAATAGTCTTATCATTTAGCAGTCCTATAACTGTTTAATCCGAACACAGTGAGTATCGTTTCATACACATACACAAGTGATACCGAGTTAATACAACATGGAATGTTGATTGTCTGATGGCATAAGTTGACCACAATCAATTTTTGAATGGCATTTTGCGTTTTGATTTCATGCCACAGGTACCTACCTTTTTCCAAGGGTTTAGATGAAATACCGTTATTAAGCCGCTTTAAGTGTATGTGTTCACATGTCAACATTTCGTCAACTTCCACAACTTTAATATGCAAATTTCAGGAATTGGTTGTTGTCAACATGTATGAAAAATTTATTCTCCAATTTCTTTATATTATCGTTATGTCTTCAAGTTAATTTATTTGGTACAAATTCAAGGCAAACACTGAAGTTAAATAAATACAAAACAAGAAGCCTTCAAATAAATATTCTTTATTTTTACACTCAAAGTTATATGGAATTCACTGAAATTGTTTATGATATCAGTATAAACTACAGGACATTTGTGGTCCTGAATCGCTTACCTGGACTTTGTGGGATATGACAGTCATAGTAAAAATTCACAATTTGTAATTGTCAACTCTAAATTCTGGGTATTCTGGAAATTTTAAACTTATATTGTATAAGATTAAAAGTATACTTGATAATCCACAGAGAGAGACTTATATTGCCCCGGGGTGGTGATTCAATCAAGTTTGAAAGAACTCCATTATAAATTTTGCTAATTTACATGCAAACTATTTCAGCTCTTACTAGTACCCTTGTGGCTCTGAAAGATGTTTGCTTTGTAAGTATATCATGTTTTTTTCTATGTAAAACTTATGTAGGATCCATTTTGACTCTGGGGTATTGGTTTGAACATGTAAAATATCTTTACTCTTGTCATTGCAATTCTTATAAGAAGATTTTAAAAGATTTTCCTGAAAGACTTTGCAAGCTCATTAGCACAAGCGGGGGCAATTTTGATATCAGGGGACATGATTTGCTCAATTTTAAGAGAGGCATTCACTAGGCCATGCTACATACAAAATATATATAGTCTGGGCCTAAAGGAAAATAAGACTATTTTTATAGGATTTAATATATTACTCTATATGAAACTTATAGCCCCAAGGCAGATCCAATATGACCCCGAAGTCCATGATTTGAACAATTTTGAAAGAGATGTACTTGCCAATGCTTCTTGCAAAATACCTAAGCTCTGGGTCTTGCGATACTTGAGAAGATTTTTAAGGTTTCACAATACAAAATGGAATAAGTACCGAGTTCAGTCAAAGAGCCTGACTCAATCTGATAGACAAGACAAAAGTTGATCTTAAAACCTCACACAGTGACAAGAGCTAAAAAATTTAAGTATAGTGTATGAGGGTCACTCAATATATAATGGTAACTATTAAATATCATTTAATCTGACTTAGTCTTACCTATTAATTTTGTTCAGTAATGTAAATTGACTTTTCACCATTTTCACACTGTTACGTACGGCGTTCCGTTTGGACAATCGTGACTTTTTATTTAATACTAAACCGCAATGCACGATGGTACGATGACGAAAACGCGATGGCGCGATGACACGATTGATGAAACAACGATGGTACGATTGTAAAAACGCGATGGTACGATGCTGCAATCGCGATTTTGCGATGTCGATGTAATATCGCGTTTCAATCATCGTACCATCGCGTTTTCAACATCGTACCATCGCGTTTTCACCATCATATCATCGCGTTTTCACCATCGTGCCATCGCGTTATCATCATCGTACCATCGTGGTTTCACCATCGTGCCATCGCGTTATCATCATCGTACCATCGTGGTTTCACCATCGTACCATAGCCTTCCAGTTAGAAATGCGTAGTCCCGTACACATTTTTTTTTTGTCAACAATAGATGAATGTATCTAAATGTATTTTGAGAGAAGAAATTTACCATTTAGATTCTGTTGTTTTCCAAAATGTTCAGTGCTCTGTTCAATAAAACTGTAAAATCTTCAAGGCCACATCCTTTGTATTTTATGTATGCATGAAACTAAATAAAAAGCTTGGTATAACAGTCACATGATATTATTCAAACTCTGCTTGTTCTTGTTAGGATGTAGAAGGTATATAGTGCAATGTGAAAATGAGATTGTATCAAGCCTGTATTTTACTGACACATGTATTGTACCACTGCGCATGACCTCCGGATGGTGACAATGCGATGGTACGATGATGAAAACACGATGGTACGATGACGAAAACACAACGGTGAAAACGCGATATTACATCGACATTTCACCATCGCGCCAGTGTTTTCACCATCATACAACCGTTGTTTCATCATCGTGCCATCGCGTTTTCGTCATTGTACCATTGTGCATCACGATTTAGTATTAGATAAAAAGTCACGACTGTCCAAACGGAACATCGTACTTATGGGGAAATATCTGTACTGTTGTATGACAACGCTATTTTCAAGGCATGCTCAAAACTGGACATTGACAAAAAAATTTTAAAAAATGTGCTCCATTAATCGTCGTGCCGTGCCGGGCTTAGCCTTTATTCGCCATGATGTAATTTTGACCCCAACATGGCAGGCACATATATGTCCGTTTTCGCCAGGGCTCAAACTCGCGACGGTCGGATTAGATGACAGACGCTCTAGTCACTGAGCTATGGAGGCGGAATTATTTAAACAAGGTTTCTCAAAAAGGTGCAACATCATACAAAATGGTATTTGCAATATATCAATTAGTAACTTGGTTTTAGCCATGGGCAACCGAAATGTAGCTATCGTGTGGATGGTTGACATCGTGTGTAATAAATAAGTTGCCAGGACCTGTATAAACTGTTAAAGGATATTCTAAGAACTTGTATCGAAAAATACCTTTTGACATGATACAGGCATATTACTAGTATAGTATAGCCTTGAATATCCGGACTCGCAATGTTTTTACGACTTCTTAGTTTTACATTAAGAGTCCTGAGAACAATGAATTTGGAAATGCATTGTATAAGCTTATAGAAAACTGTACAACCCGATTTGAGGTACGTTGAAACTAAAGTCATTTTTGAAGAAATTTGAAGGAATATCAAAATTTTGTTTTTGTATCTTAGTAGTCAATTTAATATTTTGTTAAAATATTTTCAAAAGTAGTGGATTGAAAACGTCCAAAATCCTGGACGCCTACCAGTTCAAAATAAATTAGATGTGGGCTGTAATATCAAATATCAATGCTGATATATTCTGCCACAGACCTTGCAGGCTACTTTGTATAATTACAATTATAGAAAAAGAAAACATACCTAAGCAGTATTTACAATGTATACTCGGCGTCACTGAAAAGTTACCACCTAATATATACCTCTTTACTATTTTATACAATATCGACGTCACTTTTTCATGGTCTGTGCGCGGTTTATTACTCATAGACCCTGTCTGATCATGTCTCCTAACCCATTTCATGACTGTCAGGTGAGAACAGCATATACGACGTGCAATTTCGCGACATGAAAGTTCGGCGTCAACCATGCCAATGGCCTGATGGCGTTGGTCGTGCCTTAAACGTGGCATTCTTAGCAAGGATATTCTGGGTTTTTTGACGTATTCCTTTTAGTCTGTCGACTAACTTTTAAGTGCGATGAATGATTTGCGATAGAAAATTCGTACATGTCAACATTGCTGGAAAAAGTCATTTTGCAAGTGCAGCCCGTGCCTCAAATGGAGTTAATCGAATTTGACAAATCTTTACACCAGTGACGTCTCAGCTGCGTCAAAAATGTAGTCGTGTTATACCTTTAACACAGTCCAGTGCGATTTTTAAAATATAAGGGCCATTGCGGTGGTAACTTTTCAGTGACGCTGAGTATATATAAACAAACAGCCTTTGCATATACCCTGTTACTTTTTTTTTTGGAAAGTGTCATTTTCTGTTTCGTGTTACTCTTAACTCTGTTCGAAAATCATGCCGTCTTACAGTTTCTTTGTTGTTGTTGTTGTTATTTTATATTTTTAGGCGTGTTTTAAAGACTTTCAATATACCATAAATATATAGACCTGTCCGCTTTAATCTTTGTGAATTTCAGCCTTCATATACCACACACACAAAACGCAACAGGTCTAACTTTTTATTTACATTATAATTATATACAACAGTTAGTGCAACCTAATCATGTATAATATGATTTTTATGAAAAAGGGTCATACATTTTAAAAATGGCTCTAGTTTACATGTTTGTCTGTATTTTCTCTGGCTTTTCTGGCCAGCCAGAGTAACCAGAACTCGTGCGCATTTCAGTTATTCCTGGTTACTCTGGCCAGCCAGAGTAGCCAGACTATGTGAAAATTATTAAACAGACTGTCCTGGTCAGCAACAGTAACCAGAGTTCTGATTAATCTGGCTACTCTGGCAACAGGTTTTACTGTATTTTCTTTGGCTATTTCTGATTAGCAGGGTAGCTTGTACCAATGGCCATCTCGAAAATTCTGGCTGTTCTGGCTAGCCAGAGTAGCCTGACCAAATGAAATCATGGTCACTCTGACTACTCTGGCTGACCAGACTAGCTAGAACATATTAAAATCCTAGAACGTCTGGCTACTCTGGCTGCAGTCTAAAAGATAAGACAATTCTTTGAAGTCCGTTTTATGAATCACTTGATATATATAAAACACTCAAAAATCAAACATGAGAGAACCAAAAGGGTCATTTCGCAATAGGTATTACAGTATTTTCTCTGGCTATTCGGGCTAGCCTAGGTAGCTAGAACCAATGGACATTTCGGAAATTCTGGCTGTTCTGCCTAACCAAAGTAGCCAGAGCAATTGACATCCTGGTTACTCGGCTACTCTGGCCAGCCAGAGCAACCAGGTTTCTGGCTACTCTGGCTGAACTCTGGATATTCTGGCCAGCCAGAGTAACCAGGACTGGCTACTCTGGCTGAACTCTGGCTACTCTGGCTAAACTCTGGCTGAACTCTGGCCAGCCATAGTGACCAGAGTCCTGGCTACTCTAAATAGCCACTTGAAGATAGTTATTAACTTAAAATTCAGTTCTGAACATGCTGTTTAGATAGAAATGACATATGAGTCGTGCCATGAGAAAACCAACATAGTGGGTTTGAGACCATAATGGATCCAGACCAGCCTGTGCGTCAGGATCCATACTGTTCGCTAACAGTTTCTCAAAGTCCAATACGCTTTAAAAGCAAACAACATGGAAGCTGACAAAACTGCACGTATGCGCAGCCTGGTCTGGATCCATGCTGGTCCCAAAGCCACTATGTTTGTTTTCTTATGGCACGGCTCAATTATTAAATTTCATAATCAAATCCAGCTAAGACTGAAAAACTTTTGTGAACATGGGACCTGGTTACTCTGGCTACTCTGGCTGACCAGATTTGCAAAAACATGTTAAAATCTTACAAACTCTGGCTTCTCTGGCCAGCCAAAGTAACCAGAGCAAAAGGAATCCTGGTGACTCGGGCTACTCTGGATACTCTGACTGACCAGAGTAGTCAGAACATGTTAAAATCCTAGAAACTCTTCCTACTATGGCTGAACTTTGGCTGAACTCTGGCTACTCTGGCTGAACTCTGGCCGAACTCTGGCTGAACTCTGGCTACTCTGGCTGAACTCTGGCCGAACTCTGGCTGAACTCTGGCTACTCTGGCTGCTCTGGCTAATTTCACGCACATCCTTTTTACTGGAATATTCATCAAATATTTGATGTGTACGTCTTTTCAATAACATTGGTTTGGGTTGAGACATTGAAATAAAACTTGGTCTATAGGTAGCTTATAGTAAGACTAAGGTTGAAATTGTATTTTGGGTCAGTAGTTTCAAGGTCAATGTCAATGTTTATAAAAAAAGTTTATGCTTAATAACGTTCGTTTGTATTGATGTATTGTCTATAGGTAGCTTACAGAAAACCAAGTTCAAGGTCAGCATAAGTTATTTAATATGCGTACTTTGAAATTTTTACGGTGGTGCTGTGGTCTAAGGCATTGGGCTATTGTACATTTTGTGTCCAAATTCCGGTCCGATATTAACTTCTTTCTTGTTTTTTTTTCTTTTAGTAATAAAGAAGAACCATTTAGATGCCAAAAGGTCAAGGTCATGGTTACTAAGAATAGATTTTAAAGTAATGTGTTTGCTGGAGTCATAAAAAATGTGATTTCCGCCCGTACGAAATTTACAGCTGTAAAAGACCTTTTTTTCATCAAAATTATTGTCCTTATTGTTTCCAGTTTACACCTGTTAAAACAACATTGATTTTATAGCTGCAGATTTTATTTCGTAGCTGTAAATCAACTGTAAAACAGTTCGAACTTTGCAAATTAGATACAGCTGTAAAAAAAAAATACAAGTGTTAAAACTGTGAATATGCCTGAAAGCTACAGCTGTAGAAATGTTACGGGAGATCCCACGGGGACATTATTTTAGAGGACGAAAGTCCCTGGAGTACACAAAAATTTAGGATTAATTGTAATTCTCCAGAAATGGTGGTAATTGTTTCAAAAGGGCAAAATAAATGACATAGTAAGTAAAGAACAATATGGAATATGTGTACAGTACTAATATTGCAACACACAGGAGGTAAAACTTTTTTTAAAGAAAAACTATGCATCAGATCTTGTTTATAAAATATCTTTGTCGTGAAAACATATTATAATGTTGTAATTATTTGTTTTAAACTGTTGTTCTTAAAAATGCCCTTGTTTACTATATTACATGTTTAAAAACTTACACTTACTCCAATACAGTTAAAATTCCAATATTTTAGAAGATGTGGTGTCTCTCTGAATTTCAGCTATATCCAGCCAAAATGCATTAAATATGACTGACAATACACATGTTTCCCTCCAAAAAAAACTTTACAGCTGTAATTCTGAGATGAGACAACTTTACAACTGTAACTTTCGACTGTAATTTTTTACAGCTGTGTTTTTGAGACCTGAATATACACCTGTAAATTGCAACAGTTTTTGTGTCATTTTCCACAAGTTTACAGGTCTTTTACAGCAGCTGTAATTTCAAAATACTGTTCTTAAACAGACGTTTTACAGCTGTAAAACGTGCTATTTTCATACAGGCTGGATTAATAACTTTAGTTACGATTGATATACTCTCACCAAACTTGGTGTATAGCAAGTTTATTATGTAGAACTAGATACTGATTGTCTTTGGGGTCACTATTACGAAATAAAATGCTCTAGTTAAGAATGAGATATTGCTATAGAACTTTGTATGTAGGTAGCTGAATAGGAAAGAAGGGTTAGGGGATTGGGATTTTTTTACCACTAAGGTTAAGTGCACTGTTAGGTCAAAGTCAGTGTTACTA
Source organism: Mercenaria mercenaria (assembly GCF_021730395.1). Classification (NCBI taxonomy): domain Eukaryota; kingdom Metazoa; phylum Mollusca; class Bivalvia; order Venerida; family Veneridae; genus Mercenaria; species Mercenaria mercenaria. The sequence goes on along the minus strand of NC_069366.1, from coordinate 20,520,998 downwards.
AAAACAGAAAATGTTTGAAAAACCTGGTAATCTGGAAATTCCCACGTTTCTTGGTATAATTTTGTTTAACGAATCACGTAACAGTGATTAACCCTGGGACTGGTTTGAGACTTATGCTATCGCTGTTTTGAGAGAGAATGTTGTGGTCTCGTTAACTTGTGTTGCTTTAATACATTTTATGCTAAAAATAACTTTGTCTATCTGGATCAATTTAATATCCTATTTTAACCGTGAATATGTAGTGAGGCTGCTGTCGATTCAAGTTAGTGTCTTTGCGGATGACTGCAGTTTCAACGCTACTCTAGCAAGACCTTGACAAGTTATCAGTATGGGAGCAGAGATATAGGATGTCTTTTAACATAGGAACTATTCAAGGTCGTCGCCGCCGGGTCCGGCAGCTCTAGCTAGCCACGGCTGGACCACTTTTCTGTCCGAGCATTATATCGGCCGTACCCTTTTTTTCTCGTTCTTTCTCTCAAAAATACTATTTCTGTGCTTATATACGCCCGCATCTCGATTTTTGAATGACAAAAATAAAATCGATAATACGCGTGCTAAGTTGATTGTTGACATTCATCAATATTTCTGCCGAGTGGTGTCAAAACAACTACGGTCCACTTCTATCACGAAGCAAATCTCGGACAAAGAACGGACATCAGAACGTATTGTTGCGGACATGCCCTGAACTTAGCAGGTTTGACAAGCCTGTGTATAAAGTGCTAAGCAGTGTTGAGGAACTATTGACAAAGCAGTGAAGTCGGATTTCGGAAATTACATTATATTGACTTTACTCTAAAGACATTATGAGGACTCTTTGAAAGTTCAGCACACATATCTAGAAAAAAGAAATTGCCTATATCTAAGTGTCGGACATTTGTGACTAAAGCCTCCAGTGTGTGCAATATATCCGGAAGTAGTGACGCTCGTCAAAATTTTCGGTAATCTAGCAACTATAATGCCACCAGTAGCCTGGCTCCCTGGCTGCATGGTTATTTTTTATATAAATACTGCAAGCAAAATTAGAAAATCTTAAGCCTCTAAAATAGCACATTTTATCTGATGGCTGAACCATACCTATGTTCGGAGCCAGGGGCAATAAAAAATGTCGATGTAGAAATAACCTGCTGGAGTTACTTCCCTCTTAATGAATGAACTTGTATATATGTAAATAAGAACAAACATAGGGACGGGAGCCAGTCTATGCCACCAGTGAAAGGGCATTTTCGGCATTCAGGAGAAAGGAGACCCATGTCACATGCTAGGCTTAACAGTCTCATGACAGTGCATATGCACAATCACAAATAAGGTAAGATATATTTTATTTTGAGTCGGCAAGACAAGTAACAATACAACATAAGCACCCCATGTGCTTTTGAACCGACTATAACAGAACATACCTTCTTGACGTGAGGGAAGTTGCAAACGAGTTCAGTGCTGCAAACGAAAAGCGTAGATTTGTATTTGGTGAAAAGTGTCTGAATCGATCCTTCTAAGAATACTGTAATGCTGGGGAAGAAACAGCTCTCCTTACATTTACATCAAAAAAAAGTCAAATAGATATACACATGTATGTATGGGTATTAAAAATGTGGATATTATTTATGCATGTAAGCCCCTAGCTATGTTGTAAAGAAAATATGAATGGATAAATGCATAAAAACTAATCTCCGGGCTAAAAAAGAACTTTTCAAGGGGGAGGTCCCACGAGAGGTGAGACGCACCCCTCTCTTGCTGTCCCCAGTCTCATGCCTTCGGCTGGACCACTTCAAAAAAGACGGCGACGGTCCTGAATATGCCATATTATGCATTTAATATTCTGGGCCAGGTCATAATGGCTTTGATTAAAATGTTTATAGTCCTGTTTGGCGCCATATAACCTTTACCGTACGCGTGTTGGTGCGCCGTAAAACCCAAATATATAAATAAATAAATTTGATTACAATGTGTTTTATGAACATGAACTATATTATCTTTTGCAATTTTATGTTTTGTAAGGTAGTTCTGCACGTTTGGGTCGAATTTTTTTCTACAATGTAGAATTTGATTAAACTCCAATTTTTCAAAACTTCAGAATATACCTAGAAAATTCAGCAAATAAAAATGATAGGGACGTGTGCTTGATTTTTTGCTAGACTGATTTGAAAAGAATGGCCCTCACGCAATATTTCATAATGGGAGTCTATGGGAAAATCATAACTTACATAATATTTTCGCGAATAGAAATTTTTCTACAATGTAGATTTTGATGAAACTTCTCACAGTTGTAAATAAACACATGAACTATAATTTGGTGAAATAAAATGTATAGGTCCATGTGCTTATTTTTGAGATATTTGACCATAATTAAAGTGAACCAGACATTTCACGCTAATTTTAAGACATTATTTTGATTTTTATAACGTGTCATATGTTTTAATATCATATTTTGACTTTAGGAATATAGCAACAGTGCCATTTTAATAAATGTACTCACAGGTGACAGGCACGTGTCCAGGTGGGGGCCAGGGGGCCCCCCCCCCCCCCCCCCCAGCTGGCTGGCTAGTTACGATTTTTATTACTATGGGCCCCTCAATTAACAAATTTATACACCAGCGCAACTGGCTTGATTTGACAGCAATACACAGGCTAAAGAGCCATAAAACCGTGTCCAGTAGTGGAAATTAGCCCCAGGCATGTCACAGGTAAAAGTTTGTCTGTGCATGCTTCATTGATCGCTTGATCGGTACTTGATTGGGTAGTGGAGAAACTATTATGTTTTTTACTCTTTGGAAGTGTTATAAAATGATCATTACATTGTTGGTTTTGTTAAGTAAATCATAAAATGAATTTGAAAATTGAAACATTATGATGGTTGTATTTTGTTTTTACATTAAGGCACATTCCCCAAATTTATTAAATTGATACATATTTATCCTATCTTTTTATTTTACAACAATTATGAATTTGAAACTACTGTATCAATTTTACTCTTTTGGGTCCAATAACCTTACTTAAAAACTCTCATAGTTTTAAAAATAGTTTCTCAGTAAATCTTACAAAACGTATCTAAAACTCGTTACTTATGAGGGGTTTTATACATACATATATTTAATATGTGCTGTGATGTTATAGTTTGTACAGTCAAAGAAGTATAAAATACACATCTATTTATTTTTATAGATCTTTGGTACAGTTAAGAGTTCATTGTCATTTGAAATCTGTGATGTAAATAGTAATTGTCATAATACTTCGTTTGTTTTGTTGGAAATCTAAAAACATTTGGCCATTTTGCAAATAGGATACCCTTAATAATTAGACTAGCCACTAGACTGATAATTACGATATTTCTATGATTTTTTTTCTTTTTTATGTTCATACAGACAAAAGCCAGTCTATTCTAGAGATTTTCTAAGAGGACTGATGTTAAAATTGTAATATTGGACATAGTATATAGACTGGCTCAGTTCACTACATGAAATCATAAAAATGTGAAAAAAAATCATCATAGTCTAGGAGCTAGTCTACATAATAATCATCTTAAAACTTCAACATTTTTTTTCAACTGGGTATCATACAGAAAAATAAGTCCATACACTGTGACTGTACAATCATACATACATTGAAAAGGCTTGATGAAATGATTAAAAAGTAGACTTTTCCTTAAATATATAATACATTCATGCATCAAAGGTGTTTCAGGTAGCAGGAAAATGCATCTATTCATGTGCCATATTAAAAAAATTTCACAATCGGAGGGGGTACCCCTCCCGAACCCACCCCAGGTTGCCCCCCCCCCCCCCCACCCCCCAGCAATCAAATCCTGCACACGGGCCTGGGTGTCGATTAATTCATAAAATGATTTTCATTTCCGTACGCAGAATCCAGGCTTTATTCTACGTTTTCCGGATAAATGACGTTACGCCATCACTTCCGGTTTATCAAACGTGCAGAACTACCTTAACGCAGATACTTGTCATAGATTTGAGTTAAATTATTAATTATCTAATCAAAGCAGCCACATATCTCCATTGTACCGCATGATGAGAACTCGGCTGTCCGGATTCCGAATACGGATTTTAATGTAAACATGAATGCGGTCATGTGACAACTTAAAATGGCGGATGACGTTCAACTTGACAAGTCAGAAAGGTAAAAATAAACATTTCGTAGATGTGCGTCCTAGTTCTTGTTCTAGTATATAACAAGAACGGATTTTGTAAGTCAAAGGAATATCTGGTCAAACTGAAAATTTTGTGCATTGATAATGGACGTTAAGCAGCAGGAAAATAGGTTTGTGTTTTGCTATTAAGAAATTATGTAACTCTTTAGGAAGTGTCTAGCCGTCCGGTAACCAGACCTCTAGCCTGCGTTCTAGCCATCCGGTAATAGATTTCCTAAGGATTAAGTAATGATTCCTGTTATTTACTAAAGATTTCGATATCTGCTAACAAAATTTTATGTGAATACATACTAAAGATTTTTCAAACCTTCAGAATAAACCTAGAAAATTCAGCAAATAAAAAACAGCTAGGGTCGTACACATGTGCTTGATTTTTTGCTAGACTAGTGCTCATCTGAAAAAAAAATATGGACCTCACGCAATATTTCATAATGGAAATCATAACTTTCATAACATTTTTCTCGATATTCCGTGGTTTCTCGTTCATTCCGTGGCTCTCAAATTACGCTTGTGCCGCTGACGCGCATGTCCGAAGTCCATGCAAGTTTCTCAGAAAAGTAAACATAGATTTGTGAGCATCCAAAAATGCGCAATAAACAGGTAAGTATAGCTTATTTACTTAAAAGTATGGAAATGTGAAAAAAACACTTTTCAGTGCTAAGGAAAAAGAGGGTGGCATACAAAAACTTTTATTAAATACAAACATGCAAACCGATTGTGTTAAAATTGTAGCAACACATTATGCAGTCCCCTAACTAAATACTGAGCGGTGTAATTTGTCAAGGTACCCTTCACCATGGCGACCATCAATTAGCCAGTCAGAGCCACGGATTCAACGAGAAGCTGCTAACTGATCCAGACCAATGTAGGTCAACATACATGAGGTGAAATTTTTCATTTTCTGTCATATCTTGTTGATTTTTTGACTTAGCATGTTTTTATTGAAAGGTTGCAGCTACTGTTGGTTAAAAAACAACATGCGAATACGTAACATCAAACGCACATGAGTAATTTTGGCAGTTAAAAGCCACGGAATTACGAGAACACAGCATATAAGAATTTTTTCTAAAATATAGATTTTGATGATTCTTCTCACAGTTGTAAATAACAGGGACCGAATTTCAAGTAAGAATAAAGAATGTGAGTAGAAAATCGTGGCACTCGAATATTTTCGCGATCATGTTTGAAAATTGACAAAGTCACTCAAAGACCTGTGCTCTGTTAAAGCTCCTTTGGGGTATTTATTTTACCGATAATTACGTGACCACTTGTAGACGCTTGTCGCTGTTATACAAATGTAATTATCGGATATCTAAGTAAGCGTCTAGATGATATTTGTTTCGTTTTGGTCGGTGATTCGCAACTGCGAAAATAGAGAGGAAAATTAAAAGTTTCTTTGGACAAAAAAAGCCCATGGAGACTTAAAATGCTAGCGACACCAGGGGCAGTGACCTGAAAGAACTTAAAACTTCCGAGTCAAGCCAAAAGTTCAAAGAATCATCGAGTACTTTGGTTTGTACTTCCAAAACATCCCCGCCTGTTCGAACTGTGAAAAATTTGGAAACGGAGCTGAACATTTAACTTTAATTTATATGAAACCACAATAAAACAACAACTTAATAAATTTAGAATGTAAAACAGTCTTTATATAATTGCTAGCGGAACCCACCATTTTGTTAGTGGGAAAAAATGGCACTAGTAAAAAATTGCTAGTGGGAAAAAAAGTTAAATTAGATCCCTGAATAAATATATGGCCTATAATATGGTGAAATGAAATTTATAGGTCCGTGTGCTTATTTTTGAGATATTTTACCATGTTTAAAGTGAACTGTTGTCGTTTGAAATTTGGACCCGATTCGGTTTATTACGTGCTGGCCATATTGCCAGTGTAACTACATTGTAATACTTTAATAAGCGTCTGTTGATTTGATCACAAGTGATCAAGTCGGCAAATGCTTCAGTAAGATAAGCTGTGACACAAGCTTACACAGGATTATCTCCTGTTGCCATTCTGTGTATTTTATACTTCTGTGTTTATCCCATGCATAAGCAGGGCCTTTGCAGAAAATACTTTTTACCTTTGCCAATTATTTGCCATAATCTTTGCAGAACAGTGGCAGCACATGATTGCTGAATACATTCCACAGACAAGTAGAATTGGAACGAAACATGCAACTATTCTGCAAAGGTTTTGCAAATATACACTACACACAGAATGCAAATACTTTGCAAACAGTTTACAATTCACAGCTGCAAAGGTTGCTAATCGGCAAATACATTGCAAATATGTGTATTTATGCTACAAATAACTTACAATTTTTAAGTGATAGCAAAGTGTTTGCAACTTACATGTACATGCAAATAATATGCAAAGTATTTGCAAATAAGTTAAAAATAGCAAGAGATGAATTTCTGACGTTCAAAGAAAAGAACAACATTTACAGTTTAAATAACTATCAAAAATTAATAATTGCAGTGATCATTTAGTAATAAAAACTAAAATCATGTACATGTATTTAAGTTTCAACAATTTCCTCTGTATTTAAAATTGCTTTATATAAACTATCATTGTAATTTGCTTAACATTACCTTTTCACAATAATTGCTGCAATTTTCTGGTTCTTGGAAGTCTTATTGCTTATAAACTTGGTACAGCATTATCTTTAATCATCAAAGTTAATATGTGGAATATGCAAGAATCTAGAGGCATAGCAATTGAGCACTTGCCTGAAAACCAGGGTCCCGGTTCGAGCCCTGGGCTAACTGCACATTTTTCTCACCCTTTGACATTCAACGCTGTTTTGATGGTTCAGCCAAATGCTTGTAAAAAAATTGAAACAAGTCGTCTGATTGGTTCAAATAAAAATAGTTTTGCGAAAATAAAAATAGCAATATTGGAAATCCAAATATACAGAAAGATGAATGTGAATATGTCATCCTCAGATCTTCGTTCAAGATCAAGTACTTTAGTGCTTTACGGAATACATTGCAAAGTTATGAAGTTATCAGAGCAAACATTTCGTTCAAATTGTTCCATTTATCTGAATTTAAGATTTTTATCTTGAGTTTATTATAGTTTTACAACATATATACATGTACATATTTTCAGTCAAATAGTTGCTCAAGAAAACGCTGGTTGGTTTAAGTGGGTACCAACATCTATGGCTCAGCTGGCACAGATCGAGTCCCGTATTCTAAGCAGTAAGTTTTTAGCTCGACTATTCAAAGAATAGTCTAGCTATTCTACTCACCCTGGCGTCGGCGTCGGCGTCACACCTTGGTTAAGTTTTTGCATGCAAGTACATACAGCCATCAATTAAAGGCATATAGCTTTGAAACTTATTTTTTCTTTTTCTAGGTCAATTACCAACCTCTCTGGGTCAAGTCCCATAACTCTGACATGTATTTTGAGCAAATTATGCCCCCTTTTGGACTTAGAAAATTTTAGTTAAAGTTATACATGCAAGTTACTATCTCCAAAACTAATGCAGATATTGATTTGAAACTTCACATGTGTCTTCGGGGTTATAAAACTAGTTGATAGCAGCAAGTCCCATAACTCTGACTTTCATTTTGGCCAAATTATGCCCCCTTTTGGACTTAGAAAATTCTGGTTAAAGTTTTGCGTGCAAGTACATACAGCTATTTCTAAAAGGCATATAGATTTGAAACTTATTTTTTCTTTTTCTAGATCAATTACCAACCTCACTGGGTCAAGACCCATAACTCTGACATGTATTTTGAGCAAATTATGCCCCCTTTTAGACTTAGAAAATTTTGGTTAAAGTTTTACATGCAAGTTACTATCTCCAAAACTAATGCAGATATTGAATTGAAACTTCACATGTGTCTTCGGGGTTATAAATCTAGTTGATAGCAGCAAGTCCCGTAACTCTGACCTTCATTTTGCCAAATCATGCCCCCTTTTGGACTTAGAAAATTCTGGTTAGTTTTGCGTGCAAGTACATACAGCTATTTCTAAAAGGCATATAGATTTGAAACTTATTTTTTCTTTTTCTAGATCAATTACCAACCTCACTGGGTCAAGTCCCATAACTCTGACATGTTTTTTGAGCAAATTATGCCCCCTTTTAGACTTAGAAAATTTTGGTTAAAGTTTACATGCAAGTTTCTATCTCCAAAACTAATGCAGATATTGAATTGAAACTTCACATGTGTCTTTGGGGTTATAAAACTAGTTGATAGCAGCAAGTCCCATAACTCTGACCTTCATTTTGGCCAAATTATGTCCCCTTTTGGACTTAGCAAATTCTGGTTAAAGTTTTGCGTGCAAGTACATACAGCTATTACTAAAAGGCATATAGATTTGAAACTTATTTTTTCTTTTTCTAGATCAATTACCAACCTCACTGGGTCAAGTCCCATAACTCTGGCATGTATTTTGGGCAAATTATGCCCCCTTTTGGACTTTGAAAATTCTGGTTAAAGTTTTACATGCAAGTTTCTGTCTCCAAAACTAATGCAGATATTGAATTGAAACTTCACATGTGCCTTCGGGGTTATAAAACTAGTTGATAGCAGCAAGTCCCATAACTGATATGCATTTTGGTCAAATTATTCCCCCTTTTGAACTTAAAACTCTTTTGATATTTAACCTTTTTGGGTAATACTTTCCTGCTTCTGGGACAATATTTCGAATAGTCGAGCTTGGCTGTCTTATGGACAGCTCTTGTTAATTTCATTTGTTGAGTAATGTAAATATAATGATAGCAGGCCTTTTGCTGGTCCAAGAACAGATGGAGTTGCATATTAAACAATTAGTTTAAACATATATTCCACCGACTCCTCTGAATTTTCTGTATATACTATATGTCAGTGGGGAAAAACAAGAAAAGTGTTCTTATACTTATCTAGTCTACGAACAGTTCTAGAATGTTTGCAACTTGTGTTGACTGACCTATAAAAACCTGATGCAGACAGAATGGTCATGTGATAAGCAAGTGACAACAGAAAATAAGGTCTTGGTTCCAATACACAATGAAGCAGCTCAGTATGGGTCTCTATGTTCATACTAGTGCAGAACAGTTTACTGTTTCATTTCATAGACATCAATTTCAGAGTACAATGTTGTAAGGCAAAAATGGAATTATAGCCGGTTTGTTTTTTATCTGTTATTAATCTTTAGCTCGATTATTCGAAGAATAGTCTGAGCTATTCTACTCATCCTGGCATCTGCGTCTCACCTTGGTTGTAGTTTTGCATGCAAGTACGTATAGCTTTCATTTAAAGACAGTTAGCTTTGAAACTTATTTTTTCTTTTTCGAGGTCAATAACCAACCTCACTGGGTCAAGTCCCATAACTCTGACATGTTATAAGCCCCCTTTTGGACTTTCCTCATGCAAGGTACTATCTCCAAAACTAATGTAGATATAATTTGAAACTTCACATCTGTCTTCTTGGTTATAAAACTATGTGATAGCATCAAGAGCCATAACTCTGACATGTATTTTAAGCCAAATTAATTGCCCCCATTTGGACTTAGAAAGTGCTGGTTAAAGTTTTGCATGCAAGTTTCTATCTCCAAAACTAATGCAGATACTGGATTAAAACTATATATGAGACATGCCATGAGAAAACCAACATAGTGTGCGTTTGCGACAAGCATGGATCCAGACCAGCATGTGCATCCACAATCTGGTCAGGATCCATGCTGTTCGCTAACAGTTTCTCTAATTCCAATAGTCTTTGAAAGCGAACATGATGGATCCTGACCAGACAGCATGGATGCGCAGGCTGGTCTAGATCCATGCTGGTTGCAAATGCACTATGTTGGTTTTCTCATGGCGTGGCTCATATCTATTTTAACATTTAGGCTAGGACAGCAATTTGAATAGTCAAGCATTGGCTGTCTTACTACAGACAGCTGTTGTTCTTGTAAAACTTAGCAGTACAGTGTACATGTACTTACTGGTACTACTTAATGAAAAGCCAGCTATAGATAACACATAAAAGCAAATCAACAGGTTTGTAGGCAGGTTTGATTTGATTCTAGCACGTTTATAATTTTTGTCCACTTCAATAAGTGTTTCTGTGTACCAATTGATGTATATTTTCATAGTCTCAGAGTACTACAAATTTAACATGTTGAATATGTGAAAAAAAATGTGTATTATCAAAATTATGCCATTATTTCCTGTGTGTTTGTGTCGAAATCAGTTTTCAAGGTAGCTGAGTCAAACTTTAACTTTAGCCTGAGGTTGATAGGCCAAAAGCAACTGGTCAGAATGTTGTTCTATACTGTGTCTCTTCTGTATATCAACCATGTTTATATCCATATAACTTTGCAGAAAAATAAATGAGATGTACACCTGAAAGAACATGAAATGAGCCGTGCCATGAGAAAACCAACATAGTGGGTTTGCGACCAGCATAGATCCAGACCAGCCTGCGCATCCGCGCAGTCTGGTCAGGATCCATGCTGTTCACTTTCAAAGCCTGTTGCAATTAGAGAAACTGTTAGCGAACAGCATGGATCCTGACCAGACTGCGCGGATGCGCAGGCTGGTCTGGATCCATGCTGGTCGCAAAGCCACTATGTTGGTTTTCTCAAATGTTTATCATGCAAAATGTGCTTTTAAACTCTTTACTCTGTCTCAACATGTAAGAAAACAGTTCATATTAAAGGCTTGTCATATTGGAAATTTTTTTAGCATCTCGACTGTGTATGCAACAGTTTTTTGTACAGTTAGGGAAGTAGTTGTCCACCTCATACAGAAATGGTCAAAACAGAAAATTCAGTTTGTATGCAATGTATTATGTAGGTCATTATTTAAAGTATTGCTTTTTGTATGAAACAATTTAGGGTTACTCAGTAACAAATTACCATTTATGTAGAACATTAAGTAATAGCCAAATTAACAGTTGTAAAGAGCATTAAGTAATAGTCGGTAACAAATTGCCATTTAGAGAATTAGGTAATAGTCAAATTACAATTTTTTGTATAGAGCATTAATTTTAGTATTACAATGTAGTCAGTCAATATTACCATTTGTGTAGAGCATTAGGTAATAGTCAGTAACAGAATGCCATTTGTAAAGAACATTAATTGATAATAATTTGAGCCGTGCCATGGGAAAACCAACATAATGGGTATGCGACCAGCATGGATCCAGACCAGCCTGCGCATCCGCGCAGTCTGGTCAGGATCCATGCTGTTCGCTAATAGTTTCTCCAATTCCAATAGGCTTTAAAAGCGAACAGCATGGAGCCTGACCAGACTGCGCGGACGCGCAGGCTGGTCTGGATCCATGCTGGTCACATACCCACTATGTTGGTTTTCTCATGGCACGGCTCATTTATTAAAGTTATACATATTTTTCAGGTTTGAAAAGTGCTTTCGACAAAAGATTTGTAACCCTACCTCAGAGTCAACACAGAATATGGACAGTTGTTGCAAACAAAGACAAGCCCAATGTACCTCTAGTGATGGTCCACGGGATGGGGGGAGGAATTGGTCTCTGGGCTCAAAACATTGATTCTCTCGCCCATAAAAGACCAGTGTACACTTTTGACTTGTTAGGTTTTGGTAGAAGTTCAAGACCTAAATTTAGTACAAGTTCTAGGCTAGTTGAGATGGAATTTGTTGAATCTATAGAAGAATGGCGACAAGAAATGAAAATAGATAAAATGGCATTGCTAGGACATAGTTTAGGAGCCTATGTTGTAAGTGCTTATGCCTTAAAGTATCCAGAGAAGATTCAGCATTTGTTTTTGGTGGACCCATGGGGATTTCCAGATACCCCAAAAGATAATGAACGAACTAGGAGAATACCAGTGTGGGTGAGAGCTGTGGCTAAGGTGCTGTCACCATTCAACCCACTTGCTGTAGTCAGAGCATCTGGACCATGGGGTTTGTATCGATTTATATATTATTTAGTGAGAGCATGTGGACAATGGGGTTTTTATTCAGTATTATATTACATAGTTAAGGCATCTTTTAATACCAGAGGTTCATGTAAATTTTATATTATTTAGCTAAAACATATGAACAATGGGGTTTGTATGCTGTTAATATTTTCTTGCACACTGGACTGGCATTGATTTTATCCATGCTGGCAAATAGCAATTGGCACCCACATGCCAGGTGACTGCTCTGTTGTTAACGAGGACTAACGATTCATGCATTGATTATGCATGAATGTTGTATATAGAAATTCCATAAAAATCACCTTGATAGTCACTGTTTGTTCTTCATAGGATATTTTTCTATTCAAAAATAACTTAATGTTACGCTATATATGATGAAACTAACTTGGAACTTATTTGTTGTGCCTCTTTTCTGTTCATAGATGTTAATTTCCATGCTTTGTTTAAATATACTACACTGTAAGAAAGAGTGCAATAAAGAAAGTACTTCGTTTTACTTATCTTATTCTATAATCTTTAAAATACGGTATGCAAGAAAAGTAATCTACCACAAGTTTTAGATGCATTTGGGAATGTCCAGTTCTCAGGTAACTGTTTTTGCTAAAACTCAGTTAGTTATCCAGATATTCCCATCTGCATCTACAAACAGGAGCAGTTTGAGCTGCGCCATGAGAAAACCAACATAGTGCGTTTGCGACCAGCATGGATCCAGACCAGCCTGCGCATCTGCGCAGTCTGGACAGGATCCATGCTGTTCGCTTTCAAAGCCTGTTGCAACTAGAGAAACAGTCAGCGAACAGCATGGCTCCTGACTACACTGCGCTGATGTGCGGGCTGGTCTGGATCCATGCTGGTCGCAAAACCAATTATGTTAGTTTTCTCATGGCGTGGCTAATTTATTATAATATAGTTGGGTTTAACATCAACTCCTACATAAACAGTGAAAGTGATAACATCTGAATCTTAATGATAAAATAGATATTCAATTAAAATATGAATAAGGTACCCTGTAATTATTTTTTGCTATATTCGAAATTTTGAATTGAAGTGTGTGAACTGGTTAAGGTTAAGCATAGAACGAATGTGTAGTTTTATACATTTTGTAATAATGGCAACAATGTAGATTTTCAAGATATTGGTATTAAAAGCAAATGTTGAGTTTCTTTCTAGTTTGAAAAAAAACATTTTTTTGCAGGACCAGGTTTAATCAAGAGATTTCGTCCAGACCTACAAGCAAAGTTTTCACCTCTGTTTGATGACGATACCATTCTAGATTACATCTATCACTGTAATGCACAGTCTCCAAGGTGAGTGTGGTACCATTCTAGATTGCATCTATCACTGTAATGCACAGTCTCCAAGGTGAGTGTGGTACCATTCTAGATTACATCTATCACTGTAATGCACAGTCTCCAAGGTGAGTGTGGCACCATTCTAGATTACATCTATCACTGTAATGCACAGTCTCCAAGGTGAGTGTGGCACCATTCTAGATTACATCTATCACTGTAATGCACAGTCTCCAAGGTGAGTGTGGCACCATTCTAGATTACATCTATCACTGTAATGCACAGTCTCCAAAGTGAGTGTGGTACCATTCTATATTACATCTATCATTGTAATGCACAGTCTCCTAGGTTAGTTTGATACCATTCTAGATTACATGTATCACTGTAATGCACAGTCTCCAGGGTTAGTATGGTACCATTCTAGATTACATCTATCATTGTAATGCACAGTCTCCTAGGTTAGTTTGGTACCATTCTAGATTACATCTATCACTGTAATGCACAGTCTCCAAGGTTAGTATGGTACCATTCTAGATTACATCTATCACTGTAATGCACAGTCTCCTAGGTTAGTATGGTACCATTCTAGATTACATCTATCACTGTAATGCACATTCTCCAAGGTTAGTATGGTACCATTCTAGATTACATCTATCACTGTAATGCACAGTCTCCAAGGTTAGTATGGTACCATTCTAGATTACATCTATCACTGTAATGCACAGTCTCCAAAGTGAGTGTGGTACCATTCTATATTACATCTATCATTGTAATGCACAGTCTCCTAGGTTAGTTTGATACCATTCTAGATTACATGTATCACTGTAATGCACAGTCTCCAGGGTTAGTATGGTACCATTCTAGATTACATCTATCATTGTAATGCACAGTCTCCTAGGTTAGTTTGGTACCATTCTAGATTACATCTATCACTGTAATGCACAGTCTCCAAGGTTAGTATGGTACCATTCTAGATTACATCTATCACTGTAATGCACATTCTCCAAGGTTAGTATGGTACCATTCTAGATTACATCTATCACTGTAATGCACATTCTCCAAGGTTAGTATGGTACCATTCTAGATTATATCTATCACTGTAATGCACAGTCTGCAAGGTGAGTGTGGTACCATTCTGTATTACATCTATCATTGTAATGCACAGTCTCCTAGGTTAGTTTTATACCATTCTAGATTAAATCTATCACTGTAATGCACAGTCTCCAAGGTTACTATGGTACCATTCTAGATTACATCTATCACTGTAATGCACAGTCTCCAAGGTTAGTATGGTACCATTCTAGATTTCATCTATCACTGTAATGCACATCATGGTACCATTCTAGATTAAATCTATCACTGTAATGCACAGTCTCCAAGGTTAATATGGTACCATTCTAGGTTACATCTATCACTGTAATGCACATTCTCCAAGGTTAGTGTGTTACCATTCTAGATTTCATCTATCACTGTAATACACATTCTCCAAGGTTAGTATGGTACCATTCTAGATTTCATCTATCACTGTAATGCACAGTCTCCAAGGTTAGTATGATACCATTCTAGGTTACATCTATCACTGTAATGCACATTCTCCAAGGTTAGTATGTTACCATTCTAGATTTCATCTATCACTGTAATGCACATTCTCCAAGGTTAGTATGGTACCATTCTAGATTTCATCTATCACTGTAATGCACATCATGGTACCATTCTAGATTAAATCTATCACTGTAATGCACAGTCTACAAGGTTAGTATGGTACCATTCTAGGTTACATCTATCACTGTAATGCACATTCTCCAAGATTAGTATGTTACCATTCTAGATTACATCTATCACTGTAATGCACAGTCTCCAAGGTTAGTATGGTACCATTCTAGATTACATCTATCACTGTAATGCACAGTCTCCAAGGTTAGTATGGTACCATTCTAGGTTACATCTATCACTGTAATGCACATTCTCCAAGATTAGTATGTTACCATTCTAGATTACATCTATCACTGTAATGCACAGTCTCCAAGGTTAGTATGGTACCATTCTAGATTACATCTATCACTGTAATGCACATTCTCCAAGGTTAGTATGGTACCATTCTAGATTACATCTATCACTGTAATGCACATTCTCCAAGGTTAGTATGGTACCATTCTAGGTTACATCTATCACTGTAATGCACAGTCTCCAAGGTTAGTATGGTACCATTCTAGATTATATCTGTCACTGTAATTCACAGTCTCTTTGATTAGTATTCTTTGTTTCAAGGCTATTAGATTTTTATAGAAAAATATGGACATCATCAGTGTTTAACAGTGGCTACATTGCATGATTAAAGGTGAATGCTATTGGATATAATGTATTCAACAAAAGAAATATTACATCTTTTCCTATGCTTAGCTAATAACCTTTCTATAAGATACTCATCTGTACTGACATTTGTTCTTTAGTCTGAATAAAATTGAAAATATCGATTTAAATGAATTCTTTAACACAATGGCTGACTTAAAAAAGTACTTCACAAATGACTTCACTCACCTGATAGGAAATGAAATATAATACAAGAGTTAGAACAGAAAGATTTTTAGTGATAAATGTCCATTCTAAAAGACTGGAGTGTTTATGTCAGTATATTGCAAAATACATTATATACACTATTGAGTTTCTGTATTAAGTTTCGTTTCTGATATGCAATACAATGTTATCCTGGGTGATCTGTAGGAATATGACTGATGATGAGGACATTTATTTATCACATGTTTGACGTCGTGGAAGAAGAAATTTTGATGTTTCAACAGGAAAAGCTTACATGTGATAAAAAGAATATTACATTTGTGTCTTTCCACATTAAATTTATTAAACTACAAGAAGGGGGATTCCGGGAGCTCCATACACACAGTTGACATACTCGAATATTAATAGGTCCTTTAGTTTTTAGTTTATGTTAGTTCTGCACGTTCGGATCACTCAAGTTTTCATTATGGGAAAATTATAACTTTGATCATATTTTCACAGATGTAAGTTTTCCTACAATGTAGATCTTATTGAAACTTTCCATATGTAGATAAACTTACGGGCTGTAATGTGGTGGGATAAAAGGTATAACTCTCAGTGCTTTTTTTCACCTTGTCTATTCGAAAAATAGGTAGAGTTATTGAACTCAACAATTTTTGGCATCAACATCCCAATTTGGTTAAGTTTTTGTGTGTAAGCTGGTATCTCAGTATACAAGCTTGGGAATGGATTGAAACTTCACACACTTGTTCACTGTGGTGATCTGACATTTAATGCACAGGTTCCATAACTCTACTTTGCATTTTGACAAAATTACGTCCCTTTTAAGTCTCAAGTTTCTGTAAAGCTGGTATCTCAGTACCCATCGATGGGAGTGGATTGAAACATCACACACTTGTTCACTGTGGTAATTCAACATGCAGTGCATAGGTTACTTTGCACTTAGCAATTTTTGGTTAAGCTGTGCAAAACGGTAACTTCAGCTTCCTTCATTACTAATTTAACTCTGTTCCACTACAGAACAAAGCTATGACGGGTATGGCCATTCCTCATTCTCTTTTTGACACAGGTTAAAATGCCATTCTTATTTACCTTCTCATCACTTTCAGTGGAGAAACAGCTTTCAAAACTCTTTCCTTGCCTCTGGGTTGGGCAAAGCGTCCGATGATACAGCGTATAGGAGACATTGACAAGAATCTGCCAATTACTTTCATCTACGGTTCCAGAACTTGGATGGACAGAGAATGTGGGAACCAGTCCAGATATCTTCGTAATGAAAGCAGAGTTGACGTAGAGGTTTGTAATTACAAAGTTTTGTCTAGTTCCAAATCTCTTCTGTTATAAGAGGGTTCTTAAGGTTTAGCAGTATATCACAAAACAACAGAAATTATTAGTAAACGAACAACATCTTGACAAACAACTCATCTGTCCAATACATGTTTTACTGTTCTGCCCCATAGAATTGGATACTTGAAATATTCTAAAGGAGTTGTCCCCCTTTAAAAAAAGAATGCCATTTGTAAAGAAATAAATGAAAACAATTGTCAAAAACGATGTTTTATCTAGTTTTGTTAAGTTTAAATACTGGATCATTGTTGCAAATGCAACAAAAACGAAGACATGTAACAGCTTTTTAAAAATGGCGAGTTTTTAAAGGTGCTGAACTGTCCAGAAGTGTAGCCCCTTCATGCAGTTCCTTTCCGGAATTCAATACATATACAGTCTAACCTGTACTAACGGTCATCTCCGATCAGCGGTCACCTCCGTTTAGCGGTCATTTTATGACGCCCCGACGGATTTTCTATTTTATCACTTTATTCAGCGGCCACCTCCCGTCCGCAGCCTGCCCGCTTAGCTCAATGGGGAGAGCGCAGATCTACGGATCTCGGGGTCGTGAGTTCGAACCCTGGGCGAGGCGTATGTTCTCCGTGACGATTTGATAAAAGACATTGTGTCTGATTTTCGAGGAACACGTGATTGCTAAGTCTCGCGTGGCTTCTCCACACGGACGCCAAAAGGACATGAGCTTATCATTATAGGCCTATAATAGAGTACCTCCTTTTTGAAGAGTATTCAATTCCTACCATAAACCTACTTTGACAGCAATTTTCAGGGGGGCGTAGGTTCAAGCCCTACAGGGACCAGATTTTTTTTCCCTTGTTTTCCTTTTTTTCTAGTAAGTTTTTACTTCTATCAAGACTTGTTATTGATTTATTGTACAAAAATGGGGAAAAATATCATTTGATATGCGATTTCTTGCTGTTAAAAGTGAATTTACCTCTAAAACAGAAGGGGTTGAGTTAGACATCTTTAAAAATACTGAGTTACATGCGGTAAAAGTTCTCTATTTTGCCTTCATTCTTTAGATTAGATATTGTGGAAGAAATGTAGGTAGGTTTTACTTCTGCCCCAAGGTTATTTTTGAATGAAGTGAGCAAAATTCAAAACAGACCCGCAGGATTCGACCATAATTTTTAGCTCGACTATTCGAAGAATAGTCTAGCTATTCTACTCACCCTGGCGTCGGCGTCGGCGTCACACCTTGGTTAAGTTTTTGCATGCAAGTACATACAGCCATCAATTAAAGGCATATAGCTTTGAAACTTATTTTTTCTTTTTCTAGGTCAATTACCAACCTCTCTGGGTCAAGTCCCATAACTCTGACATGTATTTTGAGCAAATTATGCCCCCTTTTGGACTTAGAAAATTTTGGTTAAAGTTTTACATGCAAGTTACTATCTCCAAAACTAATGCAGATATTGATTTGAAACTTCACATGTGTCTTTGGGGTTATAAAACTAGTTGATAGCAGCAAGTCCCATAACTCTGACTTTCATTTTGGCCAAATTATGCCCCCTTTTGGACTTAGAAAATTCTGGTTAAAGTTTTGCGTGCAAGTACATACAGCTATTTCTAAAAGGCATATAGATTTGAAACTTACTTTTTCTTTTTCTAGATCAATTACCAACCTCACTGGGTCAAGTCCCATAACTCTGACATGTATTTTGAGCAAATTATGCCCCCTTTTGGACTTAGAAAATTTTGGTTAAAGTTTTACATGCAAGTTACTATCTCCAAAACTAATGCAGATAATGAATTGAAACTTCACATGTGTCTTCCGGGTTATAAATCTAGTTGATAGCAGCAAGTCCCATAACTCTGACCTTCATTTTGGCCAAATTATGCCCCCTTTTGGACTTAGAAAATTCTGGTTAAAGTTTTGCGTGCAAGTACATACAGCTATTTCTAAAAGGCATATAGATTTGAAACTTATTTTTTCTTTTTCTAGATCAATTACCAACCTCACTGG
Organism: Mercenaria mercenaria; assembly: GCF_021730395.1. Taxonomy (NCBI): domain Eukaryota; kingdom Metazoa; phylum Mollusca; class Bivalvia; order Venerida; family Veneridae; genus Mercenaria; species Mercenaria mercenaria. The sequence goes on along the minus strand of NC_069366.1, from coordinate 20,501,838 downwards.
GTCAAGTCCCATAACTCTGACATGTTTTTTGAGCAAATTATGCCCCCTTTTAGACTTAGAAAATTTTGGTTAAAGTTTTACATGTAAGTTTCTATCTCCAAAACTAATGCAGATATTGAATTGAAACTTCACATGTGTCTTCGGGGTTATAAAACTAGTTGATAGTAGCAAGTCCCATAACTCTGACCTTCATTTTGGCCAAATTATGTCCCCTTTTGGACTTAGCAAATTCTGGTTAAAGTTTTGCGTGCAAGTACATACAGCTATTACTAAAAGGCATATAGATTTGAAACTTATTTTTTCTTTTTCTAGATCAATTACCAACCTCACTGGGTCAAGTCCCATAACTCTGGCATGTATTTTGGGCAAATTATGCCCCCTTTTGGACTTTGAAAATTCTGGTTAAAGTTTTACATGCAAGTTTCTATCTCCAAAACTAATGCAGATATTGAATTGAAACTTCACATGTGCCTTCGGGGTTATAAAACTAGTTGATAGCAGCAAGTCCCATAACTGATATGCATTTTGGTCAAATTATTCCCCCTTTTGAACTTAAAACTCTTTTGATATTTAACCTTTTTGGGTAATATTTTCCTGCTTCTGGGACAATATTTCGAATAGTCGAGCTTGGCTGTCTTACGGACAGCTCTTGTTCAATATTGGAGTTGGAATTCTGTCTGATTAAATCCGTTTACTCGAGGCACCCTAGAAAAAATTATATTGACAGTTTTTTTTTAGCTCACATGTCACAAAGTGACAGTGTGAGCTTTTGTGATCGCGCAGCGTCCGTCGTCCGTCGTCGTCCGTCCGTCCGTGCGTAAACTTTTGCTTGTGACCTCTCTAGAGGTCACATTTTTCATGGGATCTTTATGAAAGTTGGTCAGAATGTTCATCTTGATGATATCTAGGTCAAGTTCGAAACTGGGTCACGTGCGGTCAAAAACTAGGTCAGTAGGTCTAAAAATAGAAAAACCTTGTGACCTCTCTAGAGGCCATATTTTTCTCAAGATCTTCATGAAAATTGGTCAGAATGTTAACCTTGATGATATCTAGGTCAAGTTCGAAACTGGGTCACGTGCCATCAAAAACTAGGTCAGTAGGTCAAATAATAGAAAAACATTGTGACCTCTCTAGAGGCCATATTTTTCATGGGATCTGTATGAAGGTTGGTCTGAATATTCATCTTGATGATATCTAGGTCAAGTTCGAAACTGGGTCAGCTGCGGTCAAAAACTAGGTCATTAGGTCTAAAAATAGAAAAACCTTGTGACCGCTCTAGAGGTCATACTTTTGAATGGATCTTCATGAAAATTGGTCAGAATGTTCACCTTGATGATATCTAGGTCAGGTTCGAAACTGGGTCACGTGCCATCAATAACTAGGTCAGTAGGTCAAATAATAAAAAAACCTTGTGACCTCTCTAGAGGCCATATTTTTCATGGGATCTGTATGAAGGTTGGTCTGAATGTTCATCTTGATGATAACTAGGCCAAGTTCGAAACTGGGTCAACTGTGGTTAAAAACTAGGTCAGTAGGTCTAAAAATAGAAAAACCTTGTGACCTCTCTAGAGGCCATATATTTCACAAGATCTTCATGAAAATTGGTCTGAATGTTCATCTTGATGATATCTAGGTCAAGTTCGAAACTGGGTCATGTGCCTTCAAAAACTAGGTCAGTAGGTCAAATAATAGAAAAACCTTGTGACCTCTCTAGAGGCCATATTTTTCATGGGATCTGTATGAAAGTTGGTCTGAATGTTCATCTTGATGATATCTAGGTCAAGTTTGAAACTGGGTCAGCTGCGGTCAAAAACTAGGTCAGTAGATCTAAAAATAGAAAAACCTTGTGACCTGTCTAGAGGCCATACTTTTGAATGGATGTTCATGAAAATTAGTCAGAATGTTCACCTTCATGATATCTAGGTCAAGTTTGAAACTGGGTCACGTGCCATCAATAACTAGGTCAGTAGGTCAAATAATGAAAAAACATTGTGACCTCTCTGGAGGCCATATTTTTCATGGGGTCTGTATGAAGGTTGGTCTGAATGTTCATCTTTATGATATCTAGGTCAGGTTCAAAACTGGGTCACATGAGCTCAAAAACTAGGTCACTATGTCAAATAATAGAAAAAAAACCACGTCATACTCAGTTCAAAACTGGGTCATGTTGGGACAGGTGAGCGATTCAGGACCATCATGGTCCTCTTGTATCTTGTTTATTATTGGCTGTAGGGAAAAACGGAGACCACTTTCCTGTGGTACAACATGGATGGTACCTCCAGTTTATAGGTGTATTTTGACATATCTGAACCTTAAAGAAAATTTCAACTATATTTTCTCATGATTCTTTTGATTGATCTTGATTATGATTTTTTGACCTTCCTGTCCTTAAGTGCAATGATGACAGGTGAGCGATATAGGGCCATTATGGCCCTCTTGTTTAAGTTTTATGATTGTTTACCAATAGTTTGATGTTTCTTTCATAAAAAATAATGGAATAATAAATTCTCTGAAAACGTTTTGGATAAAGGCCACCACTTTGAAATTTGTCTCTACTTGAGCTTTAGGAAATACCATAAATTACACAAAATTTATAAAAAACGGCGCGGTAAAAGTTTTTAAAAATTTGCATATACGTGCGAAGCACGGTCAACTGTAAGAATATACCAAGCAAATGCCATTTTTAGCTCATCTGATTTTTTGAAAAAAAATGATGAGTTATTGTCATCACTTGAGCGGTTGTCGGTCGGCGTCGGCGTCTGCGTCGGCGTTGCCTGGTTAAGTTTTATGTTTAGGTCAGCTTTTCTCCTAAACTATCAAAGCTATTGCTTTGAAACTTCGAATACTTGTTCACCATCATAAGCTGACTTTGTATAGCAAGAAACATAACTCCATCTTGCTTTTTGCAAGATTTATGGCCCCTTTTGTACTTAGAAAATATCAGATTTCTTGGTTAAGTTTTATGTTTAGGTCAACTTTTCTCCTAAACTATCAAAGCTATTGCTTTGAAACTTGGAATACTTGTTTACCATCATAAGCAGACCATGTACATCAAGAAACATAACTCCATCTTGCTTTTTGCAAGAATTATTGCCCCTTTTGGACTTAGAAAATCAGTTTTCTTGGTTAAGTTTTATGTTTAGGTCAGCTTTAATCCTAAACTATCAAAGCTATTGCTTTAGAACTTGCAACACTTGTTCACCATCATAAGCTGACCCTGTACAGCAAGAAACATAACTCCATCCTGCTTTTTGCAAGATTTATGGCCCCTTTTGGACTTAGAAAATATCAGATTTCTTGGTTAAGTTTTATGTTTAGGTGAACTTTTTCTCTTAAACTATCAAAGCTATTGCTTTGAAACTTGCAACACTTGTTCACCATCATAAGCTGACCCTGTACAGCAAGCAACATAACTCCATCCTGCTTTTTGCAATAATTATTGCCCCTTTTGGACTTAGAAAATCATTTTCTTGGTTGAGTATTATGTTTAAGTATACTTTTCTCATAAACTATCAAAGCTATTGCTTTAAAACTTGCAACAGTTTTTCACCATCATAAGTGGACACTGTACATCAAGAAACATAACTCTATCCTGCTTTTTGCAAGAATGGTGGCCCTTTTTAGACTTAGAAAATCATGGGTAGGACAATATTTCTATTACACAAAAAAATCAGATGAGCGTCAGCACCCGCAAGGCGGTGCTCTTGTTTAAACATTACTATTAGGGGCCATTTTGTTTCGATCAAATGGCCAGTAATAATCGGCAATTAGCCTGTCACCTCGTGTCAGTTCTGTTGTTCACAGTTTGATCTCGGTTAAAGATAATACTCGATATCTAATAAGAAGCATAATATTTGTGATTCTTTATATTTCTTTCATCAAAAGACTATTAAATTTATACGAAAATTATTGTGTTTGAAAGAAATATAAACCACTCGATCTTTTACGGAACATAACGGTGATCTTAGGTTTTTTTAGCGTAGACAGTAAGCGCGGAGAGTAGCTTCCCTTACCAAAATGCCGAAAATTGTAAACAAACTTGTTATGAAGTTGGAAAATTGTCTGTAACAATTTTTGTTGTTAAAAAATCACACTGGAGTTTTAGATTGCTTAGAAGACAATTCGTATTACAAAGGCAAATGCACGTCAAGGTATCTTGTTCAAATAATAATAGAAACTGAAAAAGAAATGGGCCTAAAGTCTAAACTGGTCGGAAGTCTGAAAAATACATATACTGGCTGCACCTCCAATCAGCGGTCACTTGGCTTCAGCGGCCAAATTGTCTGCTTCCCCTGGCTGGCTGCTTAAGACAGATTAGACTGTATGAGTAAATTGACATTGGTTTTGTAGAATAATGTAAATGTTTTATACGCTGTTTAATTTTCATGTAAAACAATGCTTTCTTTCTATGATTTGGTGATGTTCAAACTTTTTTCTCCTTAACATGGGCCTAACTCTTAATCAAAGTAAACTTTTTTGCTTAAACTCACCATCTTGGACCAGCAAAGTCTAAGTATAATACAATGCATATGTTATTACATGACACCCTATATAAATCTACAATCAGTAGTTTTTAGCTCACCAGTCACGAAGTGACAAGGTGAGCTTTTGTGATCGCGTGGCGTCCGTCGTCCATGCATCCGTCTGTGCGTAAACATTTGCTTGTGACCACTCTAGAGGTCACATTTTTCATGGGATCTTTATGAAAGTTGGTCAGAATGTTCATCTTGATGATATCTAGGTCAAATTCGAAACAGGGTCACGTACGGTCAAAAACTAGGTCAGTAGGTCAAATAATAGAAAAACCTTGTGACCTCCTAGAGGCCATATATTTCAACGGATCTTCATGAAAATTGGTCAGAATGTTCACCTTGATGATATCTAGGTCAAGTTTGAAACTGGGTCACGTGCGGTCAAAAACTAGGTCCGTAGGTCTAAAAATAGAGAAACCTTGTGACCTCTCTAGAGGCCATACTTTTCAATGGATCTTCATGAAAATTGGTCAGAATGTTCACTTTGATTATACCTAGTTCAAGTTCGAAATTAGGTCAACTGCCGTCAAAAACTAGGTCAGTAGGTCAAATAATAGAAAAACCCTGTGACCTCTCTAGAGGCGATATTTTTCATGGGATCTGTGTGAAAGTTGGTCAAAATATTCATCTTGATGATATCTAGGTCAAGTTGGAAACTGGGTCAACTGGTCAAAAACTAGGTCAGTAGGTCTATGTCGTCTGTGTGTCCATGCGTAAACTTTTGCTTTTGACCACTCTAGTTTAAGATCCAGCCTTGAAATATGGACGACATGTACAGTTTTGCACACCAATCTTTAAACTGTCTTTCAGTAACCATAAATGTGACCTACTGATCTACTTTCTAATATTTTAGCATCAGTTTGCCATTTGAAACATGTGGTTCAATATACTCAGGTGAGCGATTCAGGGTCATCATGACCCTCTTGTTTTGTTTATGATGGGTGACAGTCTATAATCAACAGAGTTTTCCAGGGCTAATAATTCCAAAATTTCTAAGTAAAATTTTCGATGTCATGTTATTGGCCTGAGGTCAATAGTTTTGACTATTGACCAACAAGCCATTCAATAAGTATATTATTACATGACTCCATATATATTTACCAGTCTATTGTTCTGGTCAATAATACAACTCAAAATTTTGCATAGCTAAAAAATAGATTTATTTCTGTTGTCATGTAATAAAAAACTTCAGATCTCAGGCAGTAGTTTTGACTATTGACTGGTAAGCCATTCCATATCAGTAGTTTGTTCTACGTGAGTACCTACCCCAGTGTTCTATTCCAGGGTGGCTGCGTTCCTGGAACATGGCTATTCCTGTTGGATCATTAACTTTGTTTTTTTACTGTTTTGCACAATTTTCTCTACATGTTTTCCTTTTTATTCAGTGTTTATATATACACCACTTGTTCCAAAAACAAAGGAATGAACATGGGACTTTGAGATTGCTTGAGAGGCTTTGTAACTTAAGATCTCTGAAGCAAATTAACATGCCTGCTCGCTTAGCTCAGTAGGTAGAGCGTTGGTCTACGGATCGCAGGGTCGTGAGTTCGATCCTCGGGCGGGGCGTATGTTCTCCGTGGCTATTTGATAAAAAACATTGTGTCTGAAATCATTCGTCCTCCACCTCTGATTCATGTGGGGAAGTTAGCAGTTACTTGTGGAGAACAGGTTTGTACTGGTACAGAGTCCAGGAACACTGGTTAGGTTAACTGCCCACCGTTACGTGACTGAAATACTGTTGAAAAATGGCGTTAAACCCAAAACAAACAAACAAAAAGCAAATTAACATACGTACAAGGGTTTCTTCTCTTACTAAATTTTTCTCCCATATTTTTTTGATGTGACTTTCCTATTTCAGATAATAGTTGGTGCTGGACATCATGTGTATGCAGATAGATCTGAGAATTTCAACAGTTTAATGAGCCAGTATTTGGACACAATGGACAAACATGTGGACAACGAAAGAATTGCCAGAATAGAACTGAAGAGAGTTGAAACTGACACAGATATGGAGGAATATCCAATAACACAAGTCTGAAAAAGATATGTGTGTTAAGAATGCATTGTTTTTCAAAAGCATGGACATAGGCCTTAGGGTGGAGACCAGTCTTAGAACGGAAGCATCTGATTGGTTGTTGCTCAGCTCAGTCTTATAATTGACCAATGGCAATGCAGCATACATAGACTGGTTTCCAAACTCAATATTGTAACGGCCCTGGACATGATCAATCAGTTTTCAAGGTCTTTTGATAGAACTTTAAAATAATGAATTTATAACTTTGGAGTTGGCCTGTCCTTTTCACTTTATGCTTATTATGGATTATTGATGATATAAGAAACTCAGTCAAGGCCAGTTAATACTAAGAACTGGGCAAAGTGGAATATACATGCAATTTATGTTTATGGTTTGAAGCAATAGATTTTCAGTGACTGGTTCCTAGCCTCTCAGATTTTCAAATGATAAAAATTGCTGATGGAACATATTGAATTCAGAGATGTATTGTTTTTCATGTGATATATATTTATATTTTTTCAAATGCATTGAATTTGTGTTGTTGAGTTTTAAGCTTGTTCTGTATCTGCACAGTGTATTTATAGGTAATTTAAAGGAACTCATCAATAGAAAGCTCAATTGTCTACATCCAAAATACACATTGCCATATGTCAGATACATTGAATTTTGCCTTTTAAGCAGTTTGTTTTGTAGAGTGTATTCATCCTTTCTAAATAATAAGAGGTTATTACCTTATTAGGCTATCAAAGACAGTTAAACATCTTTTTGTTGCTCACAGATATCTTTTGGACATTTCACAGTGATTGTAATTTTGTGATCTTTATGTTCATTTATTTTTTGTGAACTGTTTTTAATTTAAAATGTTACTGTTGGTAGTATTACAGAATTGGTTTAACATATGTTTTTTTACAATTATTTTAATAAATCAATTTTTAGTTTATTTGTGTAAGTTGTTACGCTGACTTATCTTTCACCAGATTTTAATGGAAAAAAAACCCAGCACAATCCCTTCTTCCGGGCAGGTTCACTGATATTCCCTTTATAATCATAGCCAACTTTTAACAGCACCTGTTTGTGTTGTCATATTGCTTAGCTAAGCTGTCTGCATTTCAGATTAATTTGAATGGCACAAACAAATTGTCAAACAACTTGGTTGCTGAAAACTGATTGGTTTATCTTAACATTGATCATAACCAAAGGCTCTGATCAGTGCACCAGATGATAGTTCATTGATTAGATAAGTTCATACCTGTAAGCAGCTTCACACCATCAAACCTGTAGTTTGTACAAACCTTTATAAATAATTGCAATGTAATTCTGTTAATTCTCTTTATTACATGACTGTATTCTATTGTTTCTCTGATTGGCTGAAAACGGTTCGAAAAGTAATTAGTATATATCATATCAACTTATCTTGGGTTATAAATAGTACGAAAATTATAAAAATAGATCGAAGTAGGTGCTTGGAAAACCAATATCAACCTGATTTTGGTCTAAATTTATTCCTTATTTCGTTATTAAAGTTACAATTGTAATAACAAGACTGACTTTACATTTATTCATGTTATAAAACAATTATTGACTTTTTCATAGGTTGATATCAAGATTTATCAACCCTCAGAAAGTTATATTCACCGAGTCGAAGGCTACCATACCTACCAAAACAGGAGTCTGATATTCTGTTTCTGTACCAATTTTATGTCGAAGCTGCTGGATAAAATGAAAAGAAAGTAGGTATTGTCGGATGTCTACCTTTGGAATATTAGCATTTTCATCATGTGTCTCATTCAGTTAGTCATGGCTTTATTACATTGTGGTCAACTGCATATCTTTTTTGATTGCCTAGAGACCTTCAAGACAAGGGTAGTTTCACAAGAAGTGAAAGGCTGGAAATGCTGATGAAAACATTTTATACAATGTTATTTGTATTTAGAAATGTAGCTGCTGGGGCATTTAGTTCCTTCTAACCTAAACGCTACATACACATATTGAACAGAGACGTAAAGGGAAATTACACCTTGTGTATAATTTGAGTCCATGTTCACAGTAAATAGTCTCCCTTGCCTTAGAATGTATATTCAATACAGTGATAGAAGATATAATTAAAGTGTGCCACATTTGCATATATCTATAGTTTTAACAAAAGTATAAGTTTGTTTCTTTTTCTGTGTTTATTTTATATATTTTCAACAATAGATCAATTTTTAACAAAAACATAATTTGTTTCTTTTCTGGGTTTAATGCAGAACTGGGTCATATAGGATTAAAAACTAGGTCATTAGTTCAATTACAAGGAAAACCAATCGGTACTTGATCTTCGTAAAACTTCATCAGAATGTTTCTCTCTATGAAATCTAGTCGGGTTTAAAACTGAGTTACCTGAGACAAAAAACTGGGCTAATCGCAGACTTTTAACAATAGTTCAATATTGCCCACAATAAAATCTGGAAGAGTTGGAAACTGGGTCATATGCTTTGTTAGGTCATTGCAACTAAATGGAAAACTTTTTTAACACTAGATCTTCACAAAATTTTATCAGAATGTGTATTTCTGAAATCTATGTCAATTTTAAAACTGGGTATCTAAGATTAAAAACCATGTCACAAAGTCAAATAAAAGAGAAACCTTGGTTAAAATAAAACTTTGTAAGAATGTTTGTCTCTGTGAAGCTAGATCAGGTTTTAAACTGGGTTACCTGAGGTCAAATACTAGGCAACTAGGCCAAATCATAGAAAAACCTTTTTAGCTGTCTAAAACTTGAAACTTGTTTATTTGCTTAAACGCCTACTTCTACATATAAAAACATATTCAGCGGGGTTGTACAATAATCACTTTCTAGAGGCCACATTTTGTACCTGGTTTTCATAAAACTTTGTAAGAATATATATCTCTGTAAAATCTAGGTCATATTCAAACCGGGTTACCTGAAATAAAAAAGGTCATTATGTTCAGTCATAAAAATACTTTTTTACACTGCAACTTGATTTTCATAAAACTTTGTCAAAATGTTTGTCTCTTAATTTGAAATCTATGTCAGTTCAAAACTAGCTTACATCACATCAAAACCCTGGGTCACCAGGTTAAATCATATAAAAAGCTTGATAAAACTGTGGAGGCCACATTTTCAGTTTGGTCTTCATAAAATTTTGTCAGAATGTTTGTCTCCAAGACGTCTAGGTCAGTTCAAAATTGGGTTATGTTAAGTCAAAAATTAGGTCAGATCATTGAAAAAACTTTGTAAATAGTTTAGATAACACATTTCCTATTTGATCTTCATAAAATGTTGTTGAATGTTAGTCTCTATGAAAGCTAGGCCAAGCACAAATCTGTGTTACCTGAGGTAAGATTCTAAGTCTCTAGGTCAAATCAGGGAAAAGCCATGTTAACACTGTATAGGCCACATTTTCCACCTGATCTTCATAAAACTTTGTAAAATATTTGTCTCTATGAACTCTTTGTCAAGTTCAAAACTGGATATGTGCGGTTAAAATCTAGATCACTGGTTCAAACATTTTATAGTTAACATATTCCACTTGATTTTCATTAAACTTTTTCACAATATTTGTCTCAATGAAATCTAGATGATGTTTTAAGACTTGGCTACCAGATGTCAGAAAGTTGGTCACTGGTCAAGACTTGGATTTTTTTGAACACTAGAGTCCACATTTTCTGCTTTAAATACCATTAGATATCTTTGTTCATGTTCAAAACTTGGTTGCTGGGTCACAAGGTCAAAACATAGAAGAACGTTGTTAGCAAACTATAGGCCACATTTTCAACTTGATCATCTTAAATCTTTATAAGAATGTTGGTGGCTATGGTTTACAATTGGATTATTTGAGTCACTATGTCCACATATAGAAAAACCTGTTCAATTTTAGAGACCACTTTTTCATTCTCATAAATCTCTTTTCAGAATGTTTGTCTGTATTACAGAATCGCCTAGTTAATACTCTAGATGTCACATTTTCTACTTAATACTGTCTTAATCTTCATAAAACCTTGTGAAAATGATTGTCTGTATGAAAACAGAGTCAGCTCTGCAATTGGAGTATCTAGATTGAAAACTAGGTCACTATGCCAGTTCATAGATCATGTTAACACGCTATAAGATCCAATATCTAATTGATCTTCTTGAGTCTTCATCAGAATGTTTGTCTGTTTAAAGCCATAGATAAATTTGTAACTGGGTCATTTGGGTTAAAAAAACAAACTAGGTAACTAGGTCGTATCGTTGAAAAATCTTAGTTATTGATTTACTAGTACCTGATTTACATAAAACTTAGATTGTTTGTCTGGCCCAATCCCAAAATAATTTCACAAGTATTTTCCATGCGTCACCCACCACCAGAATTGTTCAAGTACTCAATAAATTTACAGAAAGTTTCATTCAGAGACTCTTTACCTAGTTATTAAGACTATTCCAGTTTGTCGAAAACACAGTCAATAGAGGGAGTAGTCACCTTTTCACCTGTGTATATAGTATTTCCTATATGTAGATCGCTGGCCCAATTCTAAAATAATTTCACAGGTATTTTCCATGCGCCACCCACCACCAAAATTGTTCAAGTACCTCAGAAATTCAAGTGAGCGACCTAGGGCCATCATGACCATCTTGTTTATTGGTACTAACCCAGCTCGAGAGATTGACATTCATGCATGGCAAAAAACCTATAGAATAGTGAAATATAGTTATAGCTTTCATGAACACTTGGCTTTTGGGCTTCATGTTCCCGGATACGAAAACCTTTTGTCTCGCCTGGAAGCCTCTTAAATTCCCCATGTCATTGAAAACCAACTATCGGTTGTGTGACTCACGTGTCAAGTGTACACGTGCGATATCTGAATTAGTTCCATGGAAAGAAACGTTTTTATTTTGACAATTATTTTAGTTCTATCCTAATTGTGTTCATGGATATGGCTTCGTAAATGACAGTTTAGAATTTTACTGCGTTTAGAAAGACTGGGTTAGATTGTTTAGTCAGACATTACTCGTTTCTTTCTTACTCATTTCCTGCAGGCAAGTCTATTTATGGCATTCGTAACAAAACACTCATCCCAAGAAATGAGTATGATTTTAAAAATGATTTGAACGTAACTTTATTGCTTGGTCAACCAAAAGTAATTGTTTGGCGTTTGTCTAATGAAACCGTAAGATAATGATGTTTAGCTGTGATGGTGAATGAAATTCATTCTTTTTTCAGCTTAGATTTACTTTACAGCTGATATGTGTTAATATCAATTTCATTAGATAGTATTTTGTACACTTTATTTGTATTAAAGTATTTCAAAATGACACAAGGCTTCAGGGGAGAAGCCGTCTGAAACTTAAGACGATACTTAGCGTCTATTTGTAGAAAGTAAGTGGGTTGTTGATTCTATATTTAGTTTGTGCACGTTCGTACTTCACCTTTTCCGACATAATATTTCTCTTGAAATATAAGACAATATAATTGATTTTACCAGCTTTAGAACAAACTTGAAGTTGGAACATCTAATTACGCCCCACTGAAGAAAATTGGCTCACGGGTATCTAAGGAAATAGAAAAAAAAGATCTATAAGAGAGGTCGCCTGTACTAAAAGTAAAGAAAAAGAAATCCAGCCAAGGACAGTGGAGTAAGATTAATATAGTAAAGGGTTTCATTAAAACTAAAAAAAAAATGTAATCCTCCAATTCATATGCCGATTCTGACGCCACCGAGTACTCTTTCCTCAAAATATTAAAACACATTAAACGTTTCAACCAGGATTCACAATGAGTCTCGCTCCTTCTCCCACAGAAAGAAAGAAAACATCAAACTGTCTTATAAGCTAACAATGGAGATATGGCCCATATAGTAATTGATGGTACTTAACTTTACCACTTCTTATTAATTAAAAACTGATGAATTATGTATATTAGACTGTACACATTCATGACAAATCGTACATATTTAGTAAGATTTATCAGCTGTGACAAAATTTTAGTGTAAAGCTATTTCTTCCACTTCGGCGAAGAACTTACTTATTTTATCATAATTTCACGTTATTACTTTCTGTTGCAAGAAAACGGCAATGGATGATGGCAGTGCGTTCGTGTCTGAAAACGCATACAGCAAAACATTCTATGGAGCAAACTGCATCTTTTATGCTACAAAAAGAGGTTTTAATGGAGGAAACAAGACGCAGATACAAGATGTCCATCTGCGAATCAATAAATATTCTGCCCTGGTACAGCACTTCAAAAATAGAAATGAGCCGTGCCATGAGAATACCAACATAGTGGGTTTGTGACCAGCATGGATCCAGACCAGCCTGCGCATCCGCGCAGTCTGGTCAGGATCCATGCTGTTCGCTAACGGTTTCTCTAATTACAATAGGCTTTGAAAGCGAACAGCATGGATCCTGACCAGACTGCGCGGATGCGCAGGCTGGTCTGGATCCATGCTGGTCGCAAACCCACTATGTTGGTTTTCTCATGGCACGGCAAAATAATGTATATACATCACGCGAATCGTTTTGTTACTTTAAAACAACTTTTCTCCCATTAAAACATACCCATATCCAGTGAAAAAAAAAAGCAGTTAGTTTGCAAGAATAATAGTTTTCTTAAATAATTCCTGTGATTAATCCCAAGTATCATATTAAAACAATTTTTTGTATAGATCGTCTCTTTTAATAAGGTATCTTAATTGGCATAATTAAGGTTTCTGTTTCTTTTACGCCTCACCATTAAGTGTCATTGTCCTTGCAGTGTTCTCATTGTCATCTATAGAATATTTCTGTTATTTAGGATGTTGATGCCGCTGACTTACACATGTAGATTCACTTGCTCCATAAACTACGGGGGTTCAGAACCTTATTTGTGCTATATAAGAAATCTTAAAATGAGGAAGCTATCCAGGAACGTAGGGGGTTCTACCCTGGTGCTCGGCGTGCCTGAAACAATGTTTGGAAAACAATTGGGGTTTTACTCTACCACCAAAAGCTAGAAAAGTCGCCATACGACCTAAACTGTATCGGTGTGTCTCTAAACTAACTCTTCGGTGCATTCAGTGTGTTATTTGACAGGATTAACGCATTCATAACACCAGAAAAAAATGCAATTTAAATCTATAACAAGAAAACAACTAATATATTTCTGATTAAGCTTGCATGAGCTAGAAACAGAATTTGGTAGATTTTCTGGAATTATTTGTTAAGTTTGCTCATGAATGTCCTATGATCGTGTCTGAATTTCACTTCGTATTGTGCTGTCCATAACACCCGTCTTTAAGATACAACCATTGAAGATCGGAGTGAAGTTGGCAGTACAGCAGTAGCAGCAGTAGCTCATGGCCAATTACTCAAAATGTTCATTTCTCTTATGTCATCTGGAAATCATAAGACTTATAATTTAGTTATAGGAAAATATGTAACAAAACAAATGAAACACTTGCCAGGTCAGTTGCTCCTTAGTTAAGGAAATGCCCTTTTTAAATGTATTCATTTACGTTGATTTTTATAATTATATAATTTAGCAACGTTTGACATGCTATATTCATTCACATTGTTTTTTATACATTTATTGTAATAGTATATTTGTACTACAAAGTATGTCGACCGCCAAAAGCAAAGTACTTGACAATTTGCTTAACAAACAAACAAAAATCAAACAACATAAAAGGACAATTTATTATTCTCACTAGCTCACTTTCATATATTACTACCTGTGGTACCTGGAAACTTTCGACCCAAATGGTACGCCATACTTTCAAGGTATGAAGTATTGACTGTTGTGTGGCCGCAGAAGTATTATCATGCAACACAATATTTCATTTACACTCAAAGTTAAACTGTCATGTTGCCATGACACCAGCAATATTGTTTTGCTGATTCAACCACTCGGGTATATTCCCAGTATTGGATTACGTAATCACATGATGAGTTATAACAAGCACATGTTCTGTGACGTAAAGTATAAGCTGTTTTTGGTATTACAGCCAAAACAACAATATGAATACGTAAAACTTGATAATTTTTATTAAAATGTTATTAGTATTAAGCATGGACGTAAAAGAGGTCGTAGCAGCATTATCTACGGTGCCCCTAAAGTGACATGTTACACACTTTTTTTCCAGTTAGGTAATGTGAGACTTTTTTTTATTTCGTTTAAACTCTAATAATCATTTCGTTTAAACGAAATCATTTCGTTTAAACGAATAATAACTATTTCGTTTAAACGAAATCATTTCGTTTAAACGAAATAAGTTATTTCGTTTAAACGAAATCATTTCGTTAAAACGAAATCATTTCGTTTAAACGAAATAAAAAAAGTCTCACATTACCTAATTGGAGAAAAAGTGTGTAACATGTCACTTTAGGGGCACCGTAATTATCATATCATTGATTTGATCTATAATATATAACATTGTTGCACAACGTAAGGCAATATTTAACATAGTAGCAGTACGCCATGACATACCACTGACAAATACGCCTCACTGTGCATGGTGATAATCAAGTTTCTAAGTTATCCTCTGGTATGAATAAATGAATCTTTAAGATACGGCCTACAATGCATGGCGACAACGAAGTCTCTAATTAAAAATACTCTCTGATATGCATTGTGGCAATGAAAGCTAAAAAATACCCTCCGATACAAAGGGTGTCAATGAGGTCTCTAAATACCATCTGATACGCATGGCGACAATGAAGGTTCTAAAATACCCTCTGATATCATGAATGACGGCAGTGTAGTCTATAAAATACCCTCTGATATCATGAACGGCGACAGTGAAGTCTATAAAATACCCTCTGATATCATGAACGGCGACAGTGAAGTCTATAAAATACCCTCCGATATGTACGGCGTCAATAATGTTTCTAAAAAAAAAACTCAGGTGTGCATGGCGGTAATACAGTCTCTATTAGTGTCATTGAGAACTCTAACGATCCGCGTGAATAAGGTTTTTAACCTATCTCCTGGTATGTATTGTAAAGTCTCTAAAAAACCCTCTCTATGCATGGCTGCAATGAATTTCTAAAAAATCATCTCTAAAATACTCATTGGTATTATCTTTATTCTGAGCTTTAGCATATTTATCTTTATTGTAACGCCCTTTTTCATTAAATTTAGTTATAGTTTTAATCAATTCAACCTTTATATTAAACATTATATTTAGAAAATCAGCAGGTACATAACAGTGTGATCAAGTTTTTATATGGTTCAAAAGGCACAAACTCAGGAAGAAAACTTAAGGTATTAGGCCCCTAATAGTAATGTTTAAAAAATGGCATTTGCTGGGTATATTCTTACAGTTGACCGTGCTTCGGACTTAATTGCAATTTTTTAAAAACTTTTACCGTGCCGTTTTTTATTAATTTTGTGTAATTTATGGTATTCCCTCAGGCTCAAGTAGAGACAAATTTCAAAGTGGTGGCCTTTATCTAAAACGTTTGCAGGGAATTCATTATACCATTATTTTTTATGAAAGAAACATCAAACTATTGATAAACAATTATAAAACTTAAAATAAAAACTGTCAGTATCATTTTTTCTAGGGTGCCTCGAGTAAACGGATTTAATGAGACAGAATTCTAACTCCAACTTTGTAAAACTAAGGTCGAATCGTAAGATATGGAACAAAAATGGCAAAGATGTTCCCGTTTGTGAAGAAAGCACCAAATTTTGCATGAAATTACTTTAAGGTATCCCAAATCCTACAAGAGAAGGAGACACGCTATATCTGCCCTGGAACCTCCTTTTAAATCAGTTTAAAAAGGGGAGGTAAAAATGTCTTGAAAAAAAATTTTTTTTTCCTTTGAATTGAAATTTATCTATAAAGTAATGTTTCACATGATCTAAACATGGATAACATATCACTAGCATAGACAAACAACCATTTGGTATTGACAAATATACAAAGTTTACTACAAAATACTCTTATTTTTCAAGATACACACTAAAAAGGGAGGTAATTAGATTTTACTGTATGTTTAATTTCAAAACTGCGTGTGAAAAGATGTTTCTTATGAAGAAAGCATGAACGTTTGTATTTAAGTATTATAAAGTATACTGGATCAGAAATGGACTACATATACGATTTGTTGGCTTGAATAGACCAAAACATGAGGCCCCAAAGGGGAACTACCTTTTATTTATTTCAATTAAATATATCTAGAACAATTTCAAAAATGTTAATTCATTACCTTAACCAATTATAACCCTTGAAACAAAATTTATTCAATTAGATTTTATACGCATTCAATACACATGACTCAGGAAAAATAATACGAGGTCCTTCAAGGGAAAATTGTTAAAAATCATATTTTAAGGGCAAATTATTATTTCATTCGTTAAAATATCATATTACTGAACTTAACATAAGTAAAGAAACAGAATTCATGAATCTTATGTATAAAATATCAAGAAAGTAAAAATATTCACATGTTTAGGTCCACGAGGTAACCTATATCTGGATTTATTAGGGCAATAGATTTATATAAAAAAGAGAGGCCTTTCAATGGACCATTTTTTATGTTACATAACAGTATATGAAATAATCATGTTTTCAAATCATATAACTCATCCAAAAACCCATAAAATAAAAGAAACATATATTTACACGCATTCAATAGATATCTAAGAATTCTAATAGGTTTTCCAGTGCTTCTCTAATACATTTGTTTGACAAATTTATATGTACATGAATGTGTCATTGCACTGGCATTTGACTGGTTCTATGAAGTGTACAGAGTAATGAAAGCCAAGTGTCATTACTGGTCAATCCAGATTCAACAGAATTAAGCAATGCAAGGGTCACAATTAAGGTATTCAGAAACTAGATAGAAAACTGGCGCGGAAAAACAAATCATGGTAGTCGCAAAATGGCACATTCAAAAAGTCCTCCTACATTGCTCTGTAGAGCTTTTTTCCTTCCTATTTACATTTTTTACTGAAATCACATAATATCCTCTCTCTATCCTTGACATATAGGAAGCATTTTCGCAATAATATGATAGGATGTTTTTTTTTCAGCACTGACAATATTCTTTAAGAAAATGTAAAAATGTAAGTTACAGACATTTAAAACGGGTCCTGCTCTGTGCTGTAGCCATTTGAAATTTGTCAATTTTATCTAGAATAAAAAAGCCAGCTATTTAGTATATTCATACCTTAATGTCTCTCCCCAAACATGGATTCGTATATAAATATTAGAAATGTGAACATCAGGTAATTTAGATGTTTTCATGCTGTCTATTTTCTTTTGGAACTAGAATGGTATCTGGCACCATTTACTGACTTACAGCTTGATACCTTTGTTTATAACATGACCATGTATTGTTCCAAAAGTTTGAAGTCACAACATATGGTGCACTAACTGGTATGAGTTCCACAAGGTACACATTTGTTTGCCGTAGATGCATAAAAACAAAACCACAAGGGGATAATCTTACGAGCAACCAACACTGATACACACTGGTATTTTCTATAGTAAAACTAGTAGACTTAAAGCTAATATTCTTTATAATGCATTATCTTGTGATACTGTCTCAATAAACGCATAGGATATCTTTACTTATGGTTATGCCGTTTTTAAAAGATTCAAGAAGCGCACATGGCATCTGGAAGGATAGGTTGTTCTATCATGCAAAGAAATATCAAAATAAGGCAAGAGAACATATTTTCTTAAGCAATTAGACGTAATGAAAGCAAACCCTGAGAGTTGTTCACGTATGCAGCAAATAACATTATTTCAAGCAGATTGTAGACAGGCATTTATAGCATGCATTGACATTGCTAATCCTGTCAACTGGAAATGGTCAAGAGAACTGGTACTTAGCTTTAATTATGCAATATGCTTCATAATTAGCTGCTATAAGTTGGAGGAAACTCATCACTGTAACTACAAGAATACATACAAAGTCAGTCACTATTTCGTTATTTATCAAAAGGCTTAATATGCAAAATAACTGTAGCTCAGTATATTTTAAGGAGACATTGTTTATAAACTAATCGATTAATCTTTACGTTAAAAAAATTACATCTAACTCTATTGGTATGACTTTCTTTATTTCTGTATCATATTTTCATCTTTAACATATTTTTATATGTACCTATTTGCGTTCTTGGGGTGTCTGCAGGAAATCACTGCTCTTTGGAGTGGTTCAGTGAGAGAGACCGTCTAGTGGTAAAGGTGTTGTCAGATCAATAAGAAGGCCGTTGGTTCAAACCGTACAAAGGTTAATCTATCATACAATACCGGTGCTATTTTTAAGAAAGCGGAATTTAGACAGATTCTAAAACTTGAAATCTTAATCAAATTCAAATAAATTAAAATCATTGAATATAGTATAAATTAGCAATAATAAATACAATACATTAAGCTCACATTCCACTTTCTTTTGTTGTAAAGAAAGCATTAGGATGATCGTATGCTTTAGCTTGAAGTCATTAATTGTCTTGAAAAACATAGAAATTATGTTTTTGTCTGTCTTGTATTGTGTGTTGCGTATGTTTTCTTATTTGTTGTAAGCGTTTATCCTCCGCCCCCCCCCCCCCCCCCCCCCACCCACCCACCCTCCCCCCTTTTGCCCTCTCCTTTCCCTTGCATTTACGTTACTTTTTGCATCCCCTCCCCTTTACTTTTAGTAAGTTTTCGTGGCTCCTCTTTATTTCGGCAGCCGAATCCCAAGACGGTACTTGATTGTTTTTTCCTACTTGTGTGGATGCGTTTGCAAGCTTGTGAGTCTATAACGGTGCCCTACTGTTTTCTTATGTGTTGCTTGTTCGTTTTTCTATGTTGATCGTCGTTGTGTGTTTGTCTTTTGTACATGAGTGTCTGCGCTATTGTGGTTTACGTTGTAGTGCGAAAGTTTTTTAAAGAACATGGCATTCCCTTGTATTGTCCTTGTTCAACTTTCCCCTTCGGATTTCTCCCCCACCCTCGACCCCATTTCGCCCCTTACCATTTCCTTAACCTTTATCAATATTTAGCTTGTATTAATATGTACTTGTTGGATGTTTGAAGCAACCCGTCTGAAATATTTTTCCATTACAGCTTCTTTTTGTTGTGGGCCTACTATGTAAATGCGTGGCTCTGGGGCTGTGTTTTTGATGCTCTGTGCTTCCGAGAAATCTACCCTTACCTATTATCTTTTGTATAATACGTTTTACATGAATTTACATTAGTTATTGAATTTACAAGAAAAACACAAAATATCCCCTTCTTTAGGTACTCTTTTGAATGCTTAATAATAATATTCATAGGGAAATTGAACTATCGGTACTCCATGTATAAGTACTGTAAAGTTGATTATATGAATTACAGTATGTACCTATATTGAACTTGTTTTATAAAATACCCTTAATGAACCTCAAAATGTAAAGAATGTTTAAATAATATTTTGATATAGTTTTAAAAATACTAAAATAAGTTTTGTTTACCAGAGTGATATAATATTCACAATTAAAGATAGTCATCCTGTAAATGAAATTTTTAAACAATTTCCCCCTTTTAGGGCCTCATCTATGTCATTTGTCAGTGTCCTATATTAAATGTGTATAAAATGTAACTAGATAAATATTATGTCAATAATAGTTACTTATCTAAGTTATAAATTAACCTTTTGGACATTGCTTACAAAAACATATGATTAAAATACATAGAATATAGGTCCCTTTTTGGGGCCTCATTTTAAGCTAATTGAGGTTAGCGAACAACGTGTCTCCTCCTATTTTTGGATTCAGCATACTTCAAAATAGTTACATACAAAGTATGGTGCTTTCTTCACAAAAGGAAACATCTTTTTCATATAACCTACTCACTATAAAGAATAAAGGCAAAATACAGAACTTTTACCGCATGTAACTCGGTATTTTTTAAAATGTCTTACTCTACCCCTTCTGTTTCAGAGGTAAATTCACTTTG
Organism: Mercenaria mercenaria; assembly: GCF_021730395.1. NCBI lineage: Eukaryota > Metazoa > Mollusca > Bivalvia > Venerida > Veneridae > Mercenaria > Mercenaria mercenaria. The sequence goes on along the minus strand of NC_069366.1, from coordinate 20,481,399 downwards.
AACAGCAAAAAATCACTTATTAAATGAATTTTTTCCACTTTTTTACAATAAATCAATAACAAGTCTTGAAAGAAGTTAAAACTTACTAGAAAAAAGAAAAATAAGGAAAAAAAAATTTGGTCCCAGTGGGGCTTGAACCTACGCCTCCCCCCCGCCCCCCCCCCCCCCCCCCCCCACACCCCTTGAAAATTGCGGTCAAAGTAGGTTTATAGTAGGAATTGAATACTCTTCAAAAAGGAGGTACTCTATTCTGGTATATCAGTAACCCGTTCCTAAAATCATTGATAAATTCTGCTATACGTGTCACAGAATAAACAAGTGAATGAAGTATTGCCATGCAATAACATCTATAAATATAAAAAAAGTATATAATTTTAATTTTGAAATTGGTGGGAAAATATGGGGGAAAATGTAAGAAATCATCATATTTAAGGGAAATAATTCTGAAAAATATAAACCAACATTTTTTTTTTTAATTTGGTCCATTCGACACATGAGCTTTTATTAAAATATTTTACAGATTGGACAGAAAAAGATCAATGTTGACTTATGACCTTCAAGTGTGACCTTTACCTTTGAGCTAAGGGTATGCACGTGATACATTGTCTTATTATGGGAAACATTTGCGTCAAGTAATATTGAACTCCCTTAATGGACGAGTTATGGACCAGAAAGGGAGAAAAACCTATTGACATTTGACCTCTGACTTTGACTTTAATCTTTGAGTTAGGGTTAAGGGTAGTGCGTAAGACACGTTGCCTCATTATTGAAAATATTTGTGCCAAGTAATATCAAAATCCCCTAATGGATGACAGAGTTATTCACCATACAGGAAAAAACCTATTTACCTTTGAACTCGAAGTGTGACCTTAACCTATGAGCTAGGGGTCTGAGTGTTGTGCATGGCATGTTGTCTTATTATGGAGTACATTTTTACCAAGTAATATAAAGGTCTCTTTAAGGATTGTTGAGTTACAGACTGGACAGGAAAAAAACCAAATTGACCTTTGACCCCCATTCATGACCCTGACCTATGAGTTAATGGTATGCATTTTGCGCACGACACGTCGTCACACACAGGAGAATATGTGTACCAATTAGTATTTAAATCATGATTTGCATGACAAAGCTATAGACCGAAAAGAATAGAAAAAAAAACTTACTGAGATTTGACCTCCAAGTGTGACCTTGACCTTTGATCTAGGGGTCTGGGTGTTGCGCATAACACGTCGTCTTATTATGGCGAACATTTGTGCCAGGTAACATTAAATCCTTTTAAGGACTGTTAAGTTACAGACCGGACAGGAAAAAGGCCTTGTTGGTCTTTGATCTTCAAGTGTGACCTTGACCTTAGGGTCTGGGTTTTGCGTATGCCACATCGTCTCATCCAGGAAAATATTTGTTCTAACTAATATTTAAGTCCTGTTTTGCATGACAAAGTTATGGAACGGAGAGGAGGAAAAAACTATTGACTATTGATCTCCAAGTGAGATCTTGACCTTTGAGACAGGGGTCTGTTTTTTAGCAAGACACATTGTGTGATTATGAGGAACATTTATGCCCAGCAATATTGTAATACCTTGATGGATGACAGAGTTCTGGCCCGGACACGGAACAGACCCTGTTCACGACATGTTAACATCTGTCCGCCAAATGTGACATTGACCTTTTAGCTAGGGGTCTGAAAGTTATGCATAACAAATTGTCTTATTATTGGATATATTTGTGCCAAGTAATATAAAAATCTCTACATGAATTGTTGAGCTACAGATCGGACAGAAAACAAGCCCTGTTGATATTTGACATCCTTGTGTGACATTGACCGTTGAGCACGGGGTCCGGGTTTTGCACATGTGACACGTCGTCTTATCATGGGGAACATTTGTGCCTCGTATTATTAAATGAATGACAGAGTTATGGACCTGACAAGAAACTGTGGACGGACGGACGGAAAAACGTAATCCTATAGTCCCCGAAAAAGGTTTGCAACCAAAGGGAACTAATAAAATGTGTATAAAATTATTTGTAAATAAAATGTAAACAATTTAAAATTTATACCGTCGATGTGTTGATTTGAAAGACTTTATAAGTGATGTTGGCGAGGTACCAGAACATGAGATGTTGAAAAGGTACCAGAACATGAGGTGTTGACGAGGTACTAGAACTCGGGGGTTTGACCAGGTACCAGAACGTGAGGTGTTGACGAGGTACCAGAAAGTGAGGTATTGACGAGGTACAAGAACGAGAGGTGTTGACGAGGTGTCAAATCATGAGCTGTTGACGAGGTACCAGAACGTGAGGTGTTGACAAGGTACCAGAACGTAAGGTGTTTACGAGGTACAAGACCGAAAACCTTACGAGGTACCAGACCGAGAGGTGTTGAGGACGTATGAGAAGGAGAGGTGTTAACAAGTGAGGTAACAAGGTACAAGATTTGATATGGTTCATTCTAACACTTTTAAGATTTTCTTTAAATAAACAAAGAAGGATTTTACCGTGTATTGCCTTATCGATTAAAATACGTTTCGCAAAATGATCTACTTTTGGCTATTCCGCCTAAAAAAGATTCCAGATTAGTATGCCTTCCTGGTGTAATTCGAACGTGTTAGAATGGAAATTATGCTGGCATATTTCTGCCATGAGATAGCTAGGTAGCTATCGCGATACTTTAAAAAATTATCCTGATAAAGCGTAGTTTTCTGAAAAGATTATCTCAATAGTGGAAGGTTTCCTGGAAATATTATTGCGGTAATTTACATTATTTTCTCGATATTTTTTGTGTAAGTGCCCGCAACTGTCATTTATTAGTTAGATTACCTTTCTCGATACTTTCAGAAATCATCTTGATATTTCGAACTTTTCTGAAAAGTTTATTGTAATAACCTAAAGTTTCATGGAAATAAAAGACATATAGAGAAAAATAATTTATTGCGACAATGTTTTCGAAAGAAAAGTACAACTTTGCTGGAAAGTTTAAAATATTACCGTGATAGTTACCGAGCATCTTGTGGCAGCTCCAAGCATTAACGCGAAATTTTGCGCAAAAACATTTTCAGGAAATGAATGAAAATATCCAGAAAATATTATTTATTGCTGAAATGTTTCAGAAAAAATGTACACATTTCCTGGAAAGTTTACAAATTATCGTGATAGCTACCTAGCTATCTCGTGGCAGAAATATGCCACCATAGGAAATAGATTTTAGTTTGGCGAATAAAACACTAATCACGAAGACCGAAGCTAAAATCTATTTCCCAATTTAAGTTGATATAGGTTTTCATCCAGTCCTTAAACTTTAATATTTGTCTCAAGTGAAGAATGTTAAAAAGACCTCTCTGTAAAGTTTTCAGTTAAAAGTTACGTTGGTTTGAATTCGTGTTTCTGAGGAAATACTTTAAGTTCTAACAGGTTGGGCCATTTAGACGGTGAAACATTTCGTGAGAACACATGTTTTAGTAATTTCCCCATTAATTCTAAAAGGAGAAACATAAATAATTGACTTTAAATATGTTTGTTTCCACAAAAACGGCATCAAGAACAATGTTTAAGGCATATTTTCTTGTTTTAGAAAGTGTCAAGGGTATTTTGAGACAAATTCGTTTTGTTTCACAAAAACAAAAGAATTGTGTCAGACAAGTTGCTACAGCAACACGTACTCGTATGTCGTTTTGACGATTCTATGACCCGAGTATAAATTTACATACATGTAGTCAGATGTTTTTGACAGTGAATAAATTGTGAGAAAATGTTTACTGCGTGTGCCATAGATACGTAATAAAAGCTTAAAAGGTAAGAGTGAAAGTATTTTTCTTCAATTCATAACACAGGTTTCTTTGTTTTATTTAATGAGATTGGAATGAAACTTGTTTGTCTTTTATTCTTAGAATGTCAACGCATTTTATAAACTGGACTGATCTGTTGAAACGTGTTCTGCCCCGATTTTAAACCAATCAAATCAATTAGGCAGTGTTTTGTTTTGAGTTCAGTTTGAGGAAGTTTTTTATATAAGAGCTTGGTCGAAGAGAATATGATCATAATTTAGAATATGCAATTGTTTCGAAAGACCTTGCAGTTATGCATAAACGAATGTTCTTCTCTTTTAATTATATTTGGGAATAAGTATCAACAATCTTATATAATTTATTTACTTTTCGGCCTCGACCCATTTTTTAAAGTGTATGGTTTGTTGGCCGTTTCTTTTCAACAGTATTTCAGTTATGTAACATAGATTTAGCACCAGTACTAACCTGTTCGACGCAAGTAACTTCCATCTTCTCAACATATATTAGAGGTGGAGAGGGGGAGGGCGAGTGATTTCAGGCACAATGCCTTTTTTAAAATTGTCACGGAGAGCAAATGCCTCACCTGGAGATCGATAATACAACCTGCGATTCTCCCTGTGGGCTTAAATACATAAATGTCTTTTTCCAAAAATAAGCGAATTCCATTTTAAGGTAGGAAAATCTTGACAACCTCTTATCTGGTTATGAAACTAGATATCAGTTATGATGCGTTAATGTTAGACTTTATTTTATCACACGTGGAGGTTTCTCATATAACAAATGTTCGACATTCTTATTTATGTTAGTATAATATTAGCACAAAAATCATTGTAAACGTGAAGTCAGGCTTTATGACATACATTCAGGTTTGCACAAGTAAGCATGCACTTTACACTATTACACACAGTCGGGTATTCATAAAGCGAAATAAAATGAAGTTTTTAAAGTTACTGTATATTAAATTAAATTTTCATACGTTTATAGAGAAATCATAATTTGCACCGAATATACTGTGAATGTACATGAATTATTAATTGGACAAAACAAACTATTGAATGCACAGCAAAAACTAAGAAATGTTCAGGAAAATCTAGTAAATGTACATAACAAACTGTTTTATTTACATAACAAATTATTATTTGTACAGGTTTTATTGGAAAATGCACATAATGAACTATTAATTGTACAGAACAAACTGCTAAATACACAGCATAAACTAAGAAATGTACAGGACAAACTAATAAATGTACATAAGAAACTGCTTTATCTACAAATTATTATTTGTACCTGATATATTGGAAAATGCACATGAAGAACAATTAATTGTACAGAACAAACTGCTTAAATGCACAACACAAACTAAGAAAGTTTTCTTAACAGACTGTTTAATATTTATAACAAATTATTATTTGTACCGGATATATTGGAGAATGCACATGATGAACTAGTAATTCAACCTACAAAACAAACCTACCTAACAAATGTACCGCACAAACTAAGAAATGTACAGGACAAACTAGTCACTGAAATGTAAATAACAAACTGTTTAATCTACATAACAAATTACAATTTGTACCGAATATGTTTTATCTACATAACAAATTATCATTTGTACGGAATATATTGCAAAATGCACATAACGAACTATTAACTAGTAAATGCACAGCACAAACTAAGAAATATACCGGTGAAACTCGAACATGTACATAACAAATTGTTTAATCTACATAACAAATAATAATTTATTCTGAATATATTAGGAAATAAACATGACGAAATATTAATTGTACAAAACTAGCAAAGACACAACACAATCTGGAATTACTACGTAATAAAATAAAAAAAAAAAAAAAAAAAAAAAAAGAAAAACATCATGTCAAGGCAGTCTAGGTTTTCCATACATGAACATTGCGTTGTGTAAGATATGTTGCTGTATATTAAAATAGATCTATTAACAGTGTATCACGTCACAATGACATGTTGGTTCATACTACGTATATTTCATTCACAGTATTAGCAGCATCTGGCATAGTGTGAGTTTTGTTGCCAAGACAACAAAAAGTGATGGATATGATTACGTTATAAAATAACGCATGTTTTAGCCAATGGTTATAGCTGCTCTTTAAGTCAAGTGTTTTCTCAGTTTAATGAATAATTCATGTAAACCAGTCCATTCACTAACGTTTTGCTATACTAGCAGCTAATAGAGACAATGTCGCAAAAGTTCGTACTTAGATAAAGTCCATGGTGCATCTTACTCAGTCCTAACTTTTCCTAACTGTCTTGAATTGTGTCTTGAAAATAAAGATTGCTATTAAACTGGTTTCATGAAAATTCAACAGTATAATATAAACATTTAAGCCTTGCCATGAGAAATCCAACATAGTGGGTTTGCGACCAGCATGGATCCAGACCAGCCTGCACATCCGCGCAGTCTTGTCAGGATCCATGCTGTTCGCTAACGGTTTCTCTAATTTCAAAAGGCTTTGAAAGCGAACAGTATGGATCCTGACCAGACTGCGTGGATGCGCAGGCTGGTCTGGATCTATGCTGGTCGCAAACCCACTATGTTGGTTTCCACATGGCGCGGCTCATTTAGTTTACAAATGAAATATATCTGTAAGTGTGTCAAGTACTTTCACTGCTTGGTTGTCTATGATGATAGAAATTTGTTTATACTTTTGAACATTTTAAATCCATCCGTTTTATCTTTAGATTCTTTAAAAAGAAAGCCAGCCTTTCTTGCATGAGAGTCATCTAAACTAGACAGTCACCAAAACAGATCTACTGACGGTACTCTTCACACCTCTGTTGCCAACTGTTTGCTACTAGGGTTTACTGGCTCAAGCGGCTATTCCTCAACTTCAATCACCTCTGTCTTTGCAGGGCCTAACCTTTCCTCAGATGAATGCAGCTGATGAATATTGGATCACATGTTGTTTTTGCATTTATAAAATTTGTTTAGTTTGGTTTTGAATCACACCGAAACTATGTACGTCATTTGTTGACTTTTCCAGCTTTTGAGTGTAGCGGAAGGCCTCGTCTCGTCTCCATAGATCTGTAAGTACTACGACAGGACTTTTGATTAAAACAACAGAAGACCCCTATGAAGTTATTTTTACCTTGCTGTTACAGTTCGGGCAATTGCAGATGCATCAGTAAGCTGGAAAACAGCTATTGTACTATATAAACCCAAAGAGACTCTTTCTAAATGAAAGCTGCGTCTTTTAGCCTCATTGATTGGCGGTATACCAGTATGTGTACAATAGCATAATGAACGGGCCGCTGACTAGCTTTTAATATTTTCGAAAAGCTAACCTTGTTTCATATTTAGGCTGGTGCCTTTGTAAACCCACCAACCTTCCGTAAACCAGTTGGATGGCTTCCCCGCACGAATAAATCTCCATCACACATCAGTATGTGGCAACAGGTTCTGTGTAACTAAACCTTACCGCTTGGCCACGGAAGCACACTTCTTCTTTGGTGTTGGAGTTCTAGGGTTGACTAGACGTAAATCAGCTGATATTAAGTTTATTAATTTTATTTCAAAAACAAGGACAAAAGGTCAACATGACCCATTTGTTAGAAACTTTAACAGGTGATTTAATTGGGCATTTTAGAAGACTTTGAAAAAAAAATGTATATGAGTCAATAACTATGAACACTAAAAGGTCTTTATAGTAAATCAAAAGATCATACTAGAGTTTCTCAGCAAGACATATTTTAATCAAAAAATAACCGGCGGTTGGTTTATCAGTCGGTTTACGTTTCTAACAACTGGGCCATGGGAGAGCTACATTCAAGGAACAGTTAAGTGCAAACAGTAAACAACAGAAGTTTCAAGTACCACTAATCCGAAACTGTGGAATAAACTGAAGTAAGCACTACGCAAATGTAAATTACTTGATACATTAAAAAAAAAATCGAAACACATGTTATTTTAGAGACTTCAGTTGTTCTGAGTTTTTACATTTCATCATTAACATTTAAAGTTTTGTTTCATTGAATTAATGTTCAACGTTATTGAATATGTCATTGTATAGAAATAGGCGTTTTATCAAAATCAGTTTCAGTTTTCTATGCAGCACCCAACTTTGCATGGAAATAGGGCTGCGCGTAAATGTTTACACCTGAGCATCGGCAGAGTACATGTATACATAAAGTTAAATGAGACACAAGCATACACTGCGGGACACCGCCTTGATACTACCTTTTGGGAGCATAAAAGCTTATTATTTACACCTACCATACTCCTTAATCATAAAATAGTGTAATACTCTCAGTTGTTGCATACGCATCAGAAACAAGACTAGACTTACTTATAATAGAGAATTAGTTTACGTGTGGAGTCCATTTTTCTTGCTTGCGGAAACTCGTGTCGCAAAATGGTACCTGTAGAAAACTAGAATGTGTCTGGAGGACACAGTGTGTGCCCCCTACTGGTACATTTGTCACAAATAAAGGGCAATAATCCAAATGTTTGCAGTCTTAATGAGGTATAGCCTCAACAAACATTTTATGAAAAGGATTCATGAGTCTAGGCCATATACCTTTTAAGCTATGAGCATCACAAACAAATAAAATCCACTATTTTGGCGATTTCAAGGGCCATAACTCTGTAACAAGCGCTAAGGTTCTCAAGAAGAATGCCAATTGTGCAAGGTCACATCATGATAAAGACTCAAGCAAGGTTTTATGAATTTACATTAAAAACTTTTTGACCTAGGCACATAATTAGGTGCAAATGTGCATTTTTTACTATTTCAGGGGCCATTACTTTAAAAATAGGGGATGGAGCCAGCCAAAATATAAGAGGTGTTGATGAAAGTTTATATCATGATAAAGACTTATGCAAGATTTCAACCATTATATTAAATACTTTTTGAGCAAGATGCGTCACAAGGTGCAAATGTGCAAATGTGCATTTTTTACTATTTCAGGGGCCATAACTTTAAAAATAGGGGATGGAGCCAGCCAAAATATAAGAGGTGTTGATGAAAGTTTATATCATGATAAAGACTTATGCAAGATTTCAACCATTTATATTAAATACTTTTTGAGCTAGATGCGTCACAAGGTGAAAATGTGCATTTTTTACTATTTCTGGGGCCATAACTCATAATAGGGGGTGGAACGAAATGAAAATAGAAGGTGTGCAAGTTCATATCATGATTATGAGTCATGCAAGGTTTCATGAATCTATATTAAATACTTTTTGAGCTACGCGTGTCACAAGGTGAAAATGTGCATTTTTGATTATTTCAGGGGCCATAACCCTGAAAATAGGGGGGGAGCCAGACAAAAAAAAATAGAAGGTGCGCAAGTTAATATCATATTAAAGACTCATGCAAGATTTAATCAATTTATATGAAATACTTTTTGAGCTAGGCGATTGACAAGGTGAAAATGTGCATTTTTGACTATTTCAGAGGCCATAACTCTGAAAATAGGGGGCAGACCCACATGAAAAATAGAAGGTGCGCAAGTTCATATCATGATTAAGACTCATGCAAGGTTTCATGAATCTATATCAAATGCTTTTTGAGCTAGGCGTGTCACACGGTGAAAAGGTGCATTTTTTACCATTTTAGGGGCCATAACTCTGGAAATTGGGGACGGAGCCAGACCAAATATAGGAGGTGCGCAAGTTCATATCATGATAAAGACTCACGCAATGTTTCATCAATTTATATTAAATACTTTTTGAGCTAGGTGCCTCACGAAATTCGGACAGACGGGAGGACGGTCCCACGAACGGACGGACAAGACCAAATCTATATGCCCCCACCACTCACGGGGTGGATGTGGGGTGGGGGCACAAAAACGTATGAGCAGTTAGTAGCATTTTTATGCTTTTGATGCACGATTACCATCGCAGTATGTAGCTTACAAAGTCAGTTCCGAAAAGTGAAAATTTGAAACACGGAAAACAGAACGGCGTCTTATTAGTACCTTTGTATATTGTTATTATAAAAGCCAGTCTTCAATTGATATCTGAAATACCCATTCCCTAGAACGATCTATGTCCTTTAATATTGGAAATGAAGTCATTAGTGTGTTGTGACTCATTCCAGTGATGGACATTTTATCATCAGCGTGTTCCTCTGCTGCACTTTATGTCTTTCACAAGTATAAAATTAATTCATTTTAAGGTTTGTCAGACAAATATGCTATTTCTAGAATCAGACAACAAATATACACTTTGTTCATTATATCAAGTCAAGAACAAGGAATGGCAAGTCTAATAAAATATATATTTCAATCACAATCATGACAAAGCAACATGTCTGATATATGTTCACATGGCAACACAAACAATATTGAGACATATCAAACACGTTTTCCAACTCCTCGATTTCGTAATTTAATGACAAATGTATTTGTTCTTTTTCAACTTAAAGATTATTTATTTCTCAATTTACAAAAATGTTATTCACGTCAAACAAAACTCACAATATTTAAGTGTTATTGCATGTTAAAGTCGATTACAAACTCATGATCAACATCAGAATGTTTGGAATTTTATCAAATTACAGGTCTAGTCATCAGAAATGACTTTTACTCTTCTCAAAAAGAGACGTTACAAAGGAGCAGAGTTCTTTTTATTGAAAGGCTGAAAAGAGACAGTGTCAAATACCACCCAGTTATGAGCTTCAGCTAAAATATCAGCTTTTAAAATTGTCTTATTTTTTAGGCAACATTTTATAAAAACATGCACCAAGACATCTTTTCGAGCGTTTTCAACCCTAAGCCTGCTGGCGGCAAATTGATTCTGCCTTTGCGACCAGTGCAGACCAAGATTACATCCGTGCAGCCTGATCATAGTCTGCACTATCCGCGCTATTCTGTCAGTAAATTTTCAGAGAACACTCATTCAAATAATAAATGGTATTGCCCAAATTGAATGACGGACCAGTCCATGTTAGAAATTAAGCAGGGTAAAGGTTTAAGTCCCTGAGTGCAGGGTTGTTAATAATTACTTGCAAAAGTAATGCATTAAATTAGCATTATTTGGAAAAAATTGGCATTAAATTAGCATTAGCATTACTCATTTTTATCAAAATAATGCATTAAATTAGCATTACATAGGATGCATTAGCATTAACATTAGCATTACCATTACTTTTTGTGAATCATTGCATGTTATTATCACATGCACTATTTGTTTGTTTTTCATTTAATCATTTTTAAATAGTTTACCTGATCCCAGTTTACCTAGGTCAACTACACGTATAGTTAAATACATGTATGACTTCCTTGTATTATATCTGATTTTTTTCTTTTACCATTATTTTATCAACCCCCCCCCCCCCCCCCCCCCCCTCCCCCCACAAGAAAAAAAAACAAAAAAAACAACAACTTATGTTGAAGTACAGCATGCATGAGCATTTAAATTATTAGAGAAAGTAAAGTACCTGTTTAATGGCTCCCTAACAGCCTAATTTGACATGACATGTAAAAGCTAGCTGCCTTAAGGTCTTAAACATCACTGTCAGTGGCATACTGTTGATTGATAAAAAGGTGTCAAAAGATAATAGATTCTGTTTGATATTTTGGGTAACAAATCTTAATTATGTCACAGGTCTGTGGCTATTATTGTTATAAATTTGCACTTTAGAGTTATTCCAGGTTTTAAATGTATTGTTCAAAATCTTTCAGGTGTACATTGAACAAAAGGCAATTATACCATTAGACAGTTTAATAAAAATAAACAATAATCTATTAAAGAACTGCTACAACCTGTGTAAATAACAGCATACATATGTATTATGTTTTTTTTTCAGTGATACAAAAAACAATGCCTAAGTAATGCTAAGCATTAGCATTAGCATTACTTACTTTGGCATTAAATTAGCATTATTTTCAATGCTAAAATTGTGGCATTAATCATTACTTGGCATTATTTGAAAAAAATAATGCATTAATAATGCATTAGCATTAACATTAGCATTACTACAACCCTGCCTGAGTGTATTGTTTATTTAGTTTTACCGACGTACTGCCTGTTTTTAGTTTAAGCTTTCTGAACAGTTTACTTTTGGGCTTCATGTTCCCGGCTACGAAAACCTTTTGTCTCGCCTGGTAGCCTCTTAAATTCCCCATTTCATTGAAAACAAAATATCGGTTGTGTGACTCGTGTGTCAAGTGTACACGTGCGATATCTGAATTAGTTCCATGGAAAGAAATGTTTTTATTTTGACAATTATTTTAGTTCTATTCTAATTACGTTCATTGAAATGGCTTCAGAATGACAGTTTAGAATTTTACTGCGTTTAGAAAGACTGGGTTAGATTGTTTTGTCAGACATTTCTCGTTTCTTTCTTACTCGTTTCCTGCGGGCAAGTCTATTTATGGCATTCTTGGCAAAACACTCATCCCAAGAAATGAGTGTGATTTTATAAATGATTTCAACGTAATTTTAATGCTTCGTCAACCAAAAGTAATTGTTTGGCGTTTGTCTATTGAAACCGTAAGATAATGATGTTTAGCCGTGATGGAGAACGAAATTCATTCTTTTTTCAGCTTAGATTTACTTTACGGCTGAAATGTGTTAATATTAATTTTATTAGACAGTATTTTGTACACTTTATTTGTATTGAAGTATTTCTAAATGACACAAGGCTTCAGGGAAGAAGCCGTCTGAAACTTAAGAAGATACTTAACGTCTATTTCCAGAAAGTAAGTGGGTTGTTAATTCTATATTTAGTTTGTGCTCGTTCGTACTTCACCTTTTCCGTCGTAATATTTCTCTTGAAATATAAGGCAATATAATTGGTTTTACCAGCATTAGAACAAACTTGAAGTTTGAACATCTAATTACGTATACCGCTGAAGAAAATTTGCTTATGGGTAACTAAAGAAGACAACAAATCTATAAGAGAGGTCGCCTGTACCAAAAAGTAAAGAAAAATAAATCTTACCATGGAGTTCATGTAATATGATCTTGTCTGAATTTCACTTTATATTGTGCTGTCCGTTACAATCGTCTTTAACAACCATTGAAGGATACTCAAAAGCCAAATACTCATTTGTTCATTTCTCTTATGTCATCAAGAAATAGATATAATAGCGAAATATATGAAGAAAGCTTTCTAGCTACGACATGAAACACTTGCCAAGTCAATTGTTCCTTGGTTAAGGAAATACATTTTTACATGCATTCATTTATGGCATGTCAAACGTTGATGAATTATATAATCTATTTTATGGTTATTGAATGTCTCGTGTCATTCATATTCTAAGTCTTATCATTTTTATTTGTTAAAAGTAAAAGCAAATTTTAGAATATGAATGGCATTGAATAACGATAACAAACGTACAATAATAAAAACAGACATACATGTATATAATATAGCAACATTTGACATGCCATATTCATGCACGTTGATTTTTATACATTTATTGTAATTTCTTGGATTATGTCTTGTATATTTGCCTAAAAAGATGTTGATGAACAAAAGCAAATTATTTGACGATTTGCTTAACAAACAGACAACATAAAAGGACAATTTATTACTATTACTTGGTGTTTTCACACTAGCTCACCGTCATGGGATCATTTTGTCATTCACAAATATTGACTGATAGTGTATTATCATGCAATACAATATTTCATTCACCCTCAAAGTTAAACAGTCAAGTTGCCATGACACCAGGAATATGTGTTTTGATGATTCAACCACTCGGGTATATTCCCAGTATTGGATTACGTAATCACGCGATGATTATAACAAACTAATGTTCTGTGACATAAGTATAAGCTGTTTTTGGTATTACAGTCAAAACAACAGTATGAATACCTAAAAACTTGATAATTTTATTAAGGTGTTATAAGTAAGCATGGACGTAAGAGAGGCAGTAGCGGCATTATTATATCATTGATTTGATCTATAATATAATTATTATATAGCATTGTTCCACAACGAAAGGCGACATTTAACATAGTACGCCATGACATACCAATGACAAACACGCATCACTATGCATGGTGAAAATGTAGGTTCTATGTTATCCTCTGGTATGCATGGCTACAATGAACCTTTAAAATACACTTGGGCATGGATCTTTAAGATACGTCCTAATATGCATGGCGACAATGAAGTCTTTAATTAAAAATTGTGTTAATGAAAGCTAAAAAATACCCTCCGATACGGTGACAATGAGGTCTCTAAATACCATCTGATATGCATGGCGACAATGAAGTTTATAAAATACCCTCTGATATCATGTATGGCGACAATGAAGTTTATAAAATGCTCTCTGATATCATGTATGGCGACAATGAAGTTTATAAAATACCCTCTGATATCATGAACGGCGACCATGAAGGTTCTAAAATACCCTCTGATATCATGAATGGCGGTAGTGAAGTCTATAAAATACCCTCTGATATCATGACAGGTGACAGTGAAGTCTATAAAATACCCTCTGATATCATGAATGGTGACAGTGAAGTCTATGAAATAGCCTCTGATATCATGTATGGCGACAGTGAAAATAAAAACAAAGACAAATATCAAACAGGGAATGCCACGTACCAAAAACGCAGCCTCCCCAAAACGAAACCTACAGCACGCAGACGCGCACACCACAAACATACACACACATACACATACACGCGCACACACACAAAGCCAACATTTGAGGACAAAACGAACAAACAAAGGAACACAGTGGAGCACCGCCTTGGAACGGTCAGTGGCAAAAACACCACTTGGGAGCTTAAACCGGTTTATGGTGCGCACCCAACCTCACTCTTACCCCCACCATGTAAAAGTAATCCCCTCCAGGTGAATCTCTAACACACGTAATGGAAACAAAAAGGCATGGCATGTAAAACACAAAAATGCTCGTAAAGACTGCTTGTCATAGAGTCCTCCCCCTCTTCCGTCAGACACAATCAAAGAGGGAAGCGTAGTGTCCAAATGTAAACGGGTTGAACACTAAACATGCGGTATGTCTCAAAACAGTTGGGTAACCTCTTTTAATAAAACGTTTTATAATTTTACCAAATACCTTTGGAAAATTACCATGACCCAAGATCTTACGAAGTTTGTAAACCACATCCTCATAAAAAACGGGTTTAGAAATACCTTCTCGCAGAAGTGTCTTTAAATTAGTATTGAATTTTAAAACTACCTCAGAATTACCATAGTAAAATTTAGCAAAATATTTACCCAATTTGTAATAACGGTAGCCTTGCTGAAGAAGTTTACTTGTAATATATTGATTACGTTCATTGAAATGCTTGACATGACTACACGCTCTGGCAAACCGAATTAATTGAGAAATATAAACCCCATAAAATGTAGCCTGAGGTACATCCCCATCCAAATGGGGAAAATTTACAATACTAAAATTAAAATCATCCCTCTTGTCATAAATGTTGGTATGTATAATATTGTCATAAATAGAGAGATGTAAATCTAAAAATGAAGCATCAGTATCCGAATTGCTAGTTTTAATTAACTGAAGCTCCCTAGGATAAATAGTACCCACCAACTGACCAAAAAACGGGTTATCCATATTAAGAATATCATCCAGATAGCGTGATGTATTATTAAATGCAGTTATAATATCTGCCTGCGTATCTGGAGAAAGGCGCAACATAAAGTCTCTTTCATAACAATATAAAAACAAATCTGCGACAAGGGGTGCACAATTTGTTCCCATGGGAATACCAACTACTTGTCTAAAAACTGCATTCCCAAACCTGATGTAAATGTTGTTCAATAAAAAGGAAAGGGCTTTACAAACTTCGTCACAGGTCCACATTGTATAATGTTTAATAATATTGCTAGTAAAAAAGCTTTATCAAAATTGCAAGCGAGAAATGTAGCATTCTCTCTGGCAAAAGTCTTTTGAATTAGGGCAGTTAGTTTGTCATTTATTAAGTTATGTGGTAAAGTGGTATACATAGTAGAAAAATCGTATGTACTGACTGTAGATACCTTGTAATTATTAATTTTAAACTTGTCCAGGATTTCGCCAGAATTTTTAATCGGCCAAAATAAGTGTTTACCAGAGTTTTCGTATACTTTATCACAGTATCTTTCCACGTGGGCTTTCACAGCAGTTAGACATGATGTTAATAGTTTTGAAATATTTGTAGTTGTACAAGAGCTTGAATTAGCGATGAAGTCTATAAAATACCCTCTGGATGTGTGCATGGCGGCAATGCAGTCACAAAGTGTCATTGAGAACTCTAACGACCCGCGTCAATACTTTTTTTAATCTCCTTTGATGCATTGTTACAATGAAGTCACTAAAATCTCTGTTATGTATCACTGCAATGAATCTCTAAAATATCATCTCAAAAAGTGGACTCTAAAATACTCTCTGATATTATCTTTATTCCGAGCTTTAGAACATTTAGCTTCATGGTAACGCACTTTTTAGCTGGAGTATAAATACAGGTTCATTAAATTTAGTTATGGTTTTAATCAATTCAATCGTCATATTAAACATTATATTTAGAAAATCAGTCAGCAGGACTAGTACATAACAGTGTGATCATGTTTTTATATGGTTCAAAAGGCACAAACTCAGGAAGAAAACTTAACATGAAATGCTCTGGTATACCAGTTCCTGCTAAAGTAACACGTTCCATTCTGCTATACGTGTCACAGAATATACAAGTGAATGAAGTATTGCCATGCGATAACATCTATATACAAAAACGTATATAATTTCAATTTTGAACTTGGTTGGAAGATATGTGGAACACGTGTAAAAATCACATGAAAGGGAAGATATTCTAAAAAATATAAACCAACATTTTTTTAGTTTGGTCCATATGACACATGAGCTTTTATTAAATTATTTTACAGACTGGATAGAAAAAGAGCAATGTTGACTTATGACCTTCAAATGTGACCTTTACCTTTGAGCTAAGGGTCTGTGTATTGCACGTGTAACATTGTCTCTATACGGGAAACATTTGCGTCGAGTAATATTAAACTCCCTTGATGGGTGACAGAGTTGTGGACCAGAAAGGGAGAAAAACCTATTGACATTTGACCTCTGACTTTAACCTTGAACTTTGAGATAGGGTTAAGGATCGTGAGTAAGACACGTTGTCTCATTATTAAAAATATTTGTGCCAGGTATTATCAAAATCCTTTAATGACAAAGTTATTCTCCATGCAGGAAAAAAACTATTTACCCTTGGCCTCAATTCGTGACCTTGTCCATTGAGCTAACGGTCCGCGTTTTGTCTCATACAGAAGAATACGTGTACCAACAAGTATTTAAATCATGATTTAAGAGTTGACGATATTCCAGAATGCGAGGTGCAGATAAGGTTCCAGAACGTGAGGTGTTAAGAAGGTACAGGAATGTGAGGTGTTGACGAGGTACCACAACATAAGGTGTAGACGAGGTACCAGAAAGTCGGATGTTGAGGAGGTATAACAACATAATGTGTTGACTAGGTACCAGAAAGCACGATGTTGACGAGGTACCAGAATGAGAGGAGTTAAGGATGTTCCAGAAAGTGAGGTGTAGACGAGGTATCAGAACGTGTGGTGTTGACGAGGTACTACAACATAAGGTGTAGACTAGGTACAAGAAAGTGAGGTCTTGACGCGGTTCAAGAACAATAGGAGTTAATGAAGTTCAAGAACGTGAAGTGTAGACGATGTACCAGAACGTGAGGTGTAGACAGTGTACCAGAACGTGAGATGTAGACGATGTACCAGAACGTGAGGTGTAGACGATGTACCAGAACGTGAGATGTTAACAAGGTACAAGAACGAGAGGTGTTGATGAGGTACCAGAACGTATGGTGTCGACGAGGTTCCAGAAAGTGAGGTATTGACAAGGTCGAATAACGAGAGGTTTTGGCGAGGTACCAGAAAGGGAGATATTGACAAGGTACCAGAACGTGAGGTGTTTACGAGGTACCAAACCGAGAGGTGTTGAGAACGTATGCGAACGAGGGGTGTCGACGAGGCAACATAATGTGAGGTGTTAACAAGGTACAAGAACGAGAGGTGTTCACAAGGCACCAGAACGTGAGGTGTTAACAAGGTACAAGAACGAGAGGTGTTACCGCGGCACCAGAATGTGATGTGTTAACAAGGTACAAGAACGAGAGGTGTTGGCGAGGCACCAGAATGTGAGGTGTTAATAAGGTACAAGAACGAGAGGTGTCGGCGATGCACCAGAACGTGAAGTGTTAACAAGGTACAACAAGTGGTATTGCCGAGGCACCAGAACTTGATGTGTTAACAAGGTACAAGAACGAGAGGTGTTGGCGAGGCACCAGAATGTGAGGTGTTAACAAGGTACAAGAACGAGAGGTGTTGGTGAGGCACCAGAACGTGAGGTGTTGACGAGGTAACAGAAACGGAGATAACAAGGTACAGGATGTGACATGGTTCATTCTAACATATTTAAGATTTTCTTTATGTAAGCAAAGAAGGGTTTTACCGTGTATTGTAATGTAACGCGGATGCGCAGGCTGGTCTGGATCCATGCTGGTCGCAAAGCAACTATGTTGGTTTTTCTCATGGCGCGGCTCAAGTGTTTTTCTTCTACTCATAACACAGGTTTCTTTGTGTCATTTGATGAGATTAGAATGGAACTTGTTTGTTGTTTTTTTTTTTTTGTTTTTTTTTTTGTTCTTAGAACAAGTAAAGGTCCACGCATTTCCTCAACTGGAGGACTATTCTGCCCCGATATTAATAGGCAATGTTTTGTTTTAAGTTCAGTTTGAGAACGTTTATTACATAAGAGCTCTGTTGAAGAGAATATGACCATAATTTAGAATATGCATATGTTTTACTTAAGACCTTGCAGTTATTCATAAACGAATGTTCTTCTCTTTTAATTATATTTTGGAAAAAATATCGACAATCTTATATAATTTTAATTATTTTTCGGCTTCAGCGCATCTTTTAAAGTGTATGGTTTGTTGATTTGTTTTAGCTCCGTGTCCTTTCAACAGTATTTCAGTTATGTAACATAGATTTTACACCAGTACTAAACTGTTCGACGCAAGTAACTTCCATCTTCTCAACATATTTTAGAGGTAGAGAGGGGGAGGGCGAATGATTTCAGGCACAATACCTTTTTTCAAATTGTCACGGAGAGCAAATTCCTCACCTGGAGATCGATAATACAACCTGCGATTCTCCCTGTGGGCTTAAATACATAAATGTCTTTTTCCAAAAACGAGCGAATTCCATTTTAAGGTAGGAAAATCTTGACAACCTCTTATCTAGTTATGTAACTAGATATCAGTTATGATGCGATAATATTAGACTTTATTTTATCGCACGTGAAGATTTCTCATATAACAAATGTTTGACATTCTTATTTCTATTGGTATGATTTTAGCACACAAAAAAAACATTGTAAACGTGAAGTCAGGCTTTATGATTGAGATTCATGTTTGCACAAGTATTAAGCATTTCAAAACAATCGCGATTACAATAACAACATTCCAGCAACGTTTACACGTTAAACTACGAAACGGGCATGCAATGCACTTTACACTATTACACACAGTCGTGTATTCATAAAGCGAAATAAAATAAAGTTTTGAAAGTATATTAATTTTCATACTTTTATAGAGAACATGCATATATTTAACATCATAATTTGATCAATATTTATTTGCAAACTTCGTAGTATTAAAACGAGGGTCGAAAATAGGGGCGAAAATACTTATTTGAAACATCCAAGGTGGATGAGTTGACTGAAGAACAAGAAGATAGGAGGACGAGTTGGCTATAAATCATCAATCCCTCTATTTTTGCCGGTGCAGCGTCTAATACTTACCTGTATAAATAAACCTCATAACGAATCGTATTTTATACAAGACGAATTGTTATATCCGCATGACAAATTGATAAGTGGACATGAAAAATCATAATTTGCACCGAATATACCGTGAAATGTACATGTCGAATCATTAATTGGACAAAACAAACTATTGAATGCACAACAAAAACTATGAAATGTACAGGGCAAACTAGTAAATGTACATAACAAACTGCTTTATTTACATAACAAATTATATTATTTGTACAGGTTATATTGGAAAATGCACATAACGAACTATTATTTGTACAGAACAAACTGCTAAATGCACAACACAAACTAAGAAATGTTTCTTAACAGACTTTTTTATATACAGAACAAATTATCATTTGTACCGGATATATTGGAGAATGCACATGACGAACTAGTAATTCTACAAAACAAACTAACCTAAAAAATGTACCGCACAAACTAGTAAATGTACATAACAAACTGTTTTATCTACATAACAAATTATAATTTGTACCGAATATGTTTATCTACATAACAAATTATCATTTGTACCGAATATATTGAAAAATGCACATAACGAACTATTAACTAGTAAATGCTCAGCACAAACTAAGAAATATACCGATGAAACTCGAACATGTACATAAAAAACGGTTTAAACTACTTAACAAATTATAATTTGCACTGGATATATTAGGAAATGCACATGACGAAATATTAATTGTACTGCACAAACTAGCAAAAACACAACACAATCTGGAATTACTACGTAAAAAAAAAAAAAAAAAAAAAAAATATCATGTCAAGGCAGTCTAAGTTTTCCATACATTAAAATTGCGTTGTGTAAGATATGTTGCTGTATATTAAAATAGATCTATTAACAGTGTATCACGTCACAATGACATGATGGTTCATACTACGTATATTTCATTCACAATATTAGCAGCATCTGGCATTGTGTGAGTTTTGTTGCCAAGACAACAAAAAGTGATGGATATGATTACGTTATAGAATAACGCATGTTTTAGCCAATGGTTATAGCTGCTTTAAGTCAAGTGTTTTCTCAGTTTAATGAATAATTGATGTAAACCAGTTCATTCACTAACGTTTTGCTATACTAGCAGCTAATAGAGACAATGTCGCAAAGTTCGTACTTAGATAAAGTCCATAGTGCATCTTACTCAGTCCTAACTTTTCCTAACTGTCTTGAATTGTGTCTTAAAAATGAAGATTGCTATTAAACTGGTTTCATGAAAATTCAACAGTATAATACAAACATTTAGTTTACAAATGAAATATATCTGTAAGTGTGTCAAGTATTTTAGTGCTTGGTTGTCTACGATGATAGAAATTTGTTTATACTTATGAACATTTTAAATCCATCCGTTTTATCTTTAGATTCTTTAAATAAAAAGGCAGCGTTTCTTGTATGAAAGTCATTTAAACTAGACAGTCACCAAAACATATCTACTGACGGTACTCTTCACACCTCTGTTGCCAACAGTTTGCTACTAGGGTTTACTGGCTAAAGCGGCTATTCCTCAACTTTAATCACCTCTGTCTTTGCAGGGCCTAACCTTTTTTTTCAGATGAATGCTGTTGATAAATATCGGATCACGTGTTGTTTTTGCATTTATAAAATTTGTTTTGTTGGGTTTTGAATCACACCGACACAATGTATGTCATTTGTTGACTTTTCCAGCTTTTGAGTGTAGAGGAAGACCTCGTCTCGTCTCCATAGATCTGTAAGTACTTCGACAGGATTTCTGATTAAAACAACAGAAGACCCTTATGAAGTTATTTTTTACATTGTTGTTTCTGTTCGAGCAATTGCAGATGCATTGGTAAGCTGGGAAACAGCTATTGTACTATATAAACCCAAAGAGATTCTTTCTAAATGAAAGATGCTTCTTTTAGCCTCACTGGTTGGCGTTGTACCAATATATGTACATCACAGATCAGTTATATTGAACAACAGCATAATGAACGGGCCGCTGACTAGCTTTAAATATTTTCGAAAAGCTAACCTTGTTTCATATTTAGGCTGGTACCCTTGCAGAAGCACCAACCTTCCGTAAACCAACTGGATGGCTTCCCCGCACGAATAAATCTGCATCACACACCAGTATGTTGCAACAGGTTCGGTGTAACTAAACCTTACCGCTTGGCCACGGAAGCACCTTTCTTCGTAGGTGTTGGAGCTCTAGGGTCGAAATTAGCTGACATTATGTTTATTAATTTTATTTCAAAACAAGGACAAAATGTCAACATTTTTACAGGTGATTTATTTGGGCATTTTAGAAGACTTTGAAAAACAAATGTATATGAGTCAATAATCATTAACACTAAAAGGTCTTTACAGTAAACCAAAAGATCATACTAATGTTTCTCAGCAAAAGATAATAGGTAGGGGTAGATTTCTCGGAAGCACAGAGCACCTAAAACACAGCCTCAAAGCCACGCATTAGCAAAGTAGGCCCACAACAAAAAGAAGCTATAATGAAAAAAATATTACAGACGGGTTGCTTCAAACATCTAACAAGTACATATTACTTTATGTGAAATATAGATAGAGGGTGAGGAAGTGGTAAAATGATATGGTGGGGGTGGGGTTTGGGGAGGAATTTGAAGATGAAAGAAGAACAAGGATGAAAATACAAACGGAATGCTACGTTCCTTAATAACAGTCACACTACAGCATAAGCGCAGACACACATGTACCACAATCAAGCACACAACCATACCCAACTAAATAACACAGAACACAGTAGGGCACCGTTTTAGACTCACAATCACAAAAACGCACCCATATAAGGAAAAAAACAATTGTGTACCTCCTTAGGATTCCGTCAGCCTGAATAAATATTATATTTTAATCAAACTTAAACAGTGGATAGTTTAACAGTCGGTTTAAGTTTCAAACAACTGTGCCATTGAAAAGCTACATTCAAAGAACTGTTAAGTGCAAACATTAAACGACAAAAGTTTCAAGTACTACTAGTCCAAAACTGTGGAATACTAGTAAACTGCAGTAAGCACTACGCACTAGTAAATTACTTGATACATTAAAAAAAACAACAACAAAAAAACAAAAACGTAAGGCATGTATTATAGAAGCTTAAGTTGTTCTGAAGTTTTACATTTTATCATAAACATTTAAAGGTATGTTTCATTAAATTAATGTACAACGTCATTGAATATGTCATTGTATAGAAATAGGCGTTTTATCAAATCAGTCAGTTTCAGTTTTCTATGCAGCACTCCGCTTTCCATGGAAATAGGGCAGCGAATAAATGTATACACGTGAGCATCGGCTGAGTATATGTATGTAAATTTAAATGAGACACAATCATACGCTGCAGGACACCGCCTCGATACTATCTTTTGGGAGCATAAAACCTTACTCTTTACACCTATCATACTCCTTTATCACAAAATAGTGTAATACTCTCAGTTGTTGCATACGCATCAGAAACAAGACTTGACTTACAATTATAATAGAGAATTATTTTACGTGTGGAGTCCATTCTTCTTGCTTGCGGAAACTCGTGTCGCACGATAGTACCTGTAGAAAAATGTATGAGCAGTTAGTAGCATTTTTATGCTTTTGATGCACGATTACCATCGAAGTATGCAGTTTACAAAGTTCAGAAAAAGTGTAAATTTGGAACACGGAAAACAGAACGGCGTCTTACCTTTGTATCCGGCGTTGTTATTTATAAAGTCAGTCTTAAATTTATATCTGAAATACATGTACATGTACCCATTTTTTACGATAGGACTATGTCCTTTCATATTGGAAATGAAGTCATTAGTGTGTTGTGACTCATTCCAGTGATGGACATTATATCATCAATGTGTTACTCTGCTACACTTTACGCCTTTAATTTAGTTCAAGGTTTGTCAGACAAATTTGCTATTTCTGGAATAAGACAATAAACAGAGGCTTCCTTCATTATATCAAGTCAGGAACAAGGAATGGTACGTAAGTAATGAATATATATTTTATTCACAATCATGACAAAGCAACATGTCTGATTATATGTTGACATGGCAACACAAACAATATTGAGGCATATCAAAGACACACGTTTTCCCACTCATCGATGTCGTAATTAAATGACAAATGTATTTGTTCTTTTTCAACTTTAAGGTTCTTTATTTCTAAATTTTTAAAAAAACGCACCCCACGTCAAACAAAATTCACAATATTTAAGTGCTGTTGCATGTTAAAGTCGATTACAAACCCATGATCAACATCAGAATGTCTTGAATTTTATCAAATTACAGGTCTAGTCATCAGCGATGACTTTAACTCTTCTCTAAAAGAGACGTTACAAAGAAACAAATTTCTTTTTATTGAAAGACTGAAAAGCGACAGTGTCAAATACCACCCAGTTATGAGCTTCAGCTGAACTATCAGCTTTAAAAATTGTCTTATTTATTGGGCACATTTATAAATACATGCACCAAGACATCTTTTCGAGCGTTTTCAATCCTAAGCCTGCTGGCGGCAAATTGATTCTGCCTTTGCGACCAGTGCAGACCAAGATCACACCCGTGCAGTCTGATCATAGTCTGCACTATCCGCGCTATTCAGTCAGTAAATTTTCAGAGAACACCCATTCAAATAATAAATGGTATTGCCCGAATTGAATGACGGACCAGTCCATGTTAAAAATTAAGCAGGGTAAAGGTTTAAGTCCCTGAGTGTATTGTTTATTTGGTTTTACCGACGTACTGCCTGTTTTCGTCATATAAACCCATAAAATAGCGCATAATAATTCAAGCGCATAATGTTATTTCAAAAAGTGAATCAACTGTTTGAAAATAATTTATGTAAGTACTTTGATATTTTGTTCATTTCTATGCTAAAGAGATTGAACATGCTATCTAAATGACAAGCTGTGCGTGGAATGTTTTGTTATTTTGTCCTTCAAAGCATCTGCGTTTGACACGCCGTTTCACAGGATTGTTATTCTCCTCTGTGACTTAGAATGAATTAGCTATCATTCCTATATCAGTAAATCGCCTGTTGATACATCTATATAAAGCACAGTTGTATGAAACTAAGGAATGTCGGTTGACAAACATGTCAAACGAATACATTAGCCAGTATGATAGGATTATTATCTGAGACGAATGGATTTTGCCAGACCTGGATCACCTGAGGCACACAACATCACATATAAACGGCTGCTGTTGTTACAGCAACGGCCCGCGTACTATATTCATAAATATATTAAAACGTGTTTCTTACACACAAAAAGCAATGTAACGCTGCACGTTCGATTACCCAAAATTCTAATATGCTTACCTCTGTTAAAACACTCTTACGCTATAACGACGTCACGTTAACGTGCGGTGACGTCAAAGATTTTGTTGCGACAAGGAAAGAGCGCTTCTATATTTTATCTACTGCTTTAGCTTAAGGGCATAATAGAATCGGAATAATTTATAGCAAAATCGTGTTTTAACACTATTTATACACTCGGGCGATGATACGTCGTACAAATTATATTATTACGCCCGACGTATCCGTAAAAATTAAGATAATGCCTGGAGGCCGATAAACGGTAGCGTTAATGTTGCTTTCCCATGTATGACAGAAAAAACTGTTCTTCTTGAGGTTAATTTTGACAAAAGATAGGTTTTGTTTAACATAAAATCATTCAAAAATAGCATTGCAAAATGGCAATATACGGACTTCATTTGATATCTGGCAAATTGGGAAAACTAAGCACACGGACCTATACATTTTATTTGGCTATATGATTGTTTAGATAAATAAACAACAGTTAATTTACTATAAAAGTGTATTTAGATTTACATTGTGGAACGTTTTCTTTTTACGTGAAAGTGTCATGATATCTGTGGGTTTCCCATACAAGTCCTTTATGAAACTTGACCGGAGGACCAATATTTCCAACCCAGTCTGACAAAACATCTAGGACACGACCCTATGGTTTCATTGACTGAATTTCGTTCTGGAAACATGTTAAAAAAGACAAATTACCCTAGGAGAAAAAGATGTTAATGAGGAGAAATTTTATTAGGATGTAAGACACTTTACAGGAAGTGGTACCATAGGTGACTTTGGATATTTTAAATGTCAGATGCTGATTTTTTGTGAGATTTTAGGACAAAATTACTAGTATGGTTTTATCAGAATGAAACAAATGTATTGTACAGAGAATATATATGAGTCGCGCCATGAGAAAACCAACATAGTGGTTTTGCGATCAGCATAGATCCAGACCAGCCTGCGCATCCGCGCAGTCTGGTCAGGATCCATGTTGTTCGCTAACAGTTTCTCTAATTCCAATAGGCTTTAAAAGCGAACAGCATGGATCCCGACCAGACTGCGTGAATGCGCAGGCTGGTCTTGATCCATGCTGGTCGCAAACCCACTATGTTGGTTTTCTCATGGCGCGGCTCATATGAAAGAATCACAGATCGGTTACGGCAAAGTGGCTATCATTGCAGACGACAACTACAACAAATCCACCAACCGAATTAAGTTGTCTTCAATTATGCTTTATATACCCGCCTGAGCTACATTATATACACAGAGGATCTGGTTCAACCTTTGCATATATACTCAATTCCGTGTTTTTACATCTCACAAATCTGCAATGACATTGTGGACCAGAAAGCTACATGTTTCAAGTGGATCACGAGGTACATTGAATTTATAGAAATTGGTGCAGAAATACAGAGCAGAGATTAATTGCCGGAACAAGTAGAAGATAACAAAACTCTTGTTACATTTGATGTCATTATGTTATATACCAATATCCAACAGCAACTCGGATTGAAAGCGGACAATTTTGGATGGAAAAGATACCCGGGAAACTAAAGATAAGATACCCATTTTTTCAAATAATTTTCATCATTAAAATATTTTCAGATCAGATGTCAGAACAATGCTTTTTCTTTTGACAGAGCAGTACAGAAAAAAGACACGGCTATGGGCACTAAGGCTGCTTCAACTTACGCATCGTCAGTACTTGGGAACTTAGAAAAAACATTTTGCAACAACAGGAAGTATATCTTGCAGTTGACTGCCTTATAATCTCTTTGTTTATATCAGCTGAATTATAACTATGCCATTAAAACATATTTGATTAGGCCATACCAAATTGATTTGTCGTTCGTCGGAACTACCGCATCAATGATTTCATTCCCGAGAAAAAGAAAAAAAAATTCACCCGCCCGCACGTACATAAAAATCGCCGAATTTTTTTTTTTCTGATTACGCGGTCCGGAATGTTAACGGTAAACAGGTTTTATCGCTGTTTTAATGCGTCAAAGTGATATTGATCGGAATCCATGCGTTCGTAATACATGTAGCCGATGACACAAACTCAAAAAGTCAGGAATTATGGTGTTGTTCATCATTTGTTTTAAGTCTGGGGTGTCTGTGCTAGTGCCACACATGGCCTTCGATGTGCCGGTAGGTGATGAAGTAGGCACGTTCTACGATTGTTTAAATTATACAGTGAAAAGAACAAAGCCCGACTTGTAAGACGTGCACGGCAACGGGGATTCAAATTGAAAATATTTGGATTAAACATAGAAATATTGTTCAGATAAAGTTTTCAAACCATTTGTTATCAGTTGTTTAGTTAAATATTTTAGATCTAGAGCCAAAGCCAGTGCTTTCTTGAAAAAAAGGTTTGTTCACAGATCCTGACTGATCCATCACATTAATTGTCTCGGGCCCAAATCGTTTTGAACGTAACTTCTTTAGTACGGCAGTCAGATATTCTATCAAAATGCATATATTCATTTTTAAAAAATGTTTAGCTTTTCAAATAAGTTGTGTAGATATAAAAAATAATTTCTGTCGTATTGTAACCCCAATTTTCCCTGTTTGTATATTAATTGGCTGTGAATTGATTGAAAGAAAGAATCTGAAAAAACAGACCCTCCCAACTCAAAATGTCTTGGTCAATGAAAGCACAACAAATAACACTTTTAAAGAGTGGCCATATTGGGATCATTTTTGTCCGTGTGTTATCATTTTTGACTGAAATGAACCTCTACCACAAAAACTTAAGCTAACCTTATCTGTTAAGGAATTATTCCAATGGATTCGAGCAATGTCGAAGCATTTGTGTGCCCAAGTCCTTTTGGTCTCATTGGTCAAGTGATTTATTACTTTCCCCTCACCTCTACCGTTTGGAGTTTCACTAGGGGCACAAAGTTGCTCATGTGTCGAAGCCATCTAACTGGGTTTCAGAAGATATGTTATTCCACTTGGGTGCCTGTTTTGTATTAAATATTCCTCATCCTCTGCCGTTAAATGGGCACGCCTTCAGATTAATGCAGAACACTCAAAATTAAAAATAAGACACTCATCCCTCAGTAATTATAGATACAAAATAAAAACAAAGTGATTCAGTGAGTTTTAGCAAGAATTTATTTGCAAAACCATTCATGTAGTCTTTAAAACATACAGAAAAGCTATCTACTGTCTTAGTCACACTGTAAAGTTCTGTGTTATTCTTAAAGAAATGTTAACTTCATGTATAATCATAACTGCAAAAAAAAAAAAAAAAAAAAAAAATACCCGCTCGCTCCATGTAAAAGCTACCCGCCTCTGAAAAAATCAAAATTGAGAAAAAAAAAATAAATTTCGCTCGCTCGCTCCCATTTTTTTTGAAAATTTTCCAAAGAACTATTAATCAATTTGGTATGGCCTTATTATAACTAATTGATTGCCTCAATGAAAATTGTATAAATGGATACTTAAAGGCAATATCTATTTTTAGTGGTATTTGTCTAAGAATGAATGTGATATTAAAAAGATTGAATGTGATATTAATTAGGTTATGTGATAGTGTAAATTGTATTTGTATGTTGTTGTTTTTCAGAAGGCCACATTAAAATTAAGATGTATCATTTGTATTTTGTACTGATCTATATTTTCATTTGCTACCTTCTATAAATAATGTAACAGGCTGGATATACTTCAGGCCTGACCGGGAATCAAACCCGGGACCTCTCACATCCAAGGCAGACACTCTACCACGTCGCTATAAAAGCTAGCTCAATAGCAAGGAAGTATAAGTGCAGCCTTATACTCTACCCTACTACATACACCCATCCATTTTAGAATTCGTCCTCGAATTCCAGGAGTTTGAACCTCTGTGGGACGTTCCTAGGTGTCCATTCATATCTACTCGTGAGCTGCACCACGTTGGGCGCCAAATGTAACAGGCTGGATATACTTCAGGCCTGACCGGGAATCGAACCCGGGACCTCTCACATCCAAGGCAGACACTCTACCACGTCGCTATAAAAGCTAGCTCAATAGCAAGGAAGTATAAGTGCAGCCTTATACTCTACCCTACTACAATAAAGATGTTGCTATTATTATTATTATTACACATGTATTATTATTATTATTATTATTATTATTATTATTATTGAAGCATAATACATACAATCCACAAATTTCTATTTACTTACAGTATAACGACGGACTTGTACTGCAAACCTACTGATACATATAGCTATGTTCATGGGAAAGGGTTCGGTCATGACTGTTTGTTTCCTTTTTGCCTGATTTATGCATTCCATTTCTTTGACCACCACCATCCACAATATCATTCATTTGTGTATACTGTTCATTCTACGCTCTCATGAGTCCTCAGACATTGTAAGTTTCACGAAAATTCATACTTATAATTATACATTATATATTTTTTTTCTCTAAACATCTTCTTTTGATTGTTTTTACTTAGTTTACTTAGTGGCATTGCTTTCGTTTTATTCTCTTCTTTATTTTCTAGTTACGTATAATTCATATGACAGTTCTGTCACAACATTTTATTTCCTTATTTGTTTTTCTTTTTTTTCCCTTTCTTATATTTTTTTCTATCTTAAAGTGTAATAGCTTTGCAATTTTTATATCTTGTGTTATTTTATTTTTCTTTAGTCCATTTCTGTTATTGCAGGTGACATGATAACAATATTAGTTCTTTAAATGTAATCCAACGCTTTCCCATACTTTCCTGATATAAGGTTATTTAGTGTTTTGGTGCGCGGATTACAAATAACATTTCTTCTTTTACCACTTGTACATAATTTCATCTTATTTCAATCTCTGTTCATTGCATTATATATTGTTTATGCCATTAAGAAATAATTTGTTAATAATACGTTATTTTGATTCATGTCTTTCACTTCATTGTCTATGTTACGTACCTAGGATGAATTTTTATATTATTATGTTAAAGTACCATATGAGGACCATAATGTTGAACTGGCTATAGCCAACTATGGTATCCTCTTTTAAAATAAGGTATTATTATTATTATTATCAATCGCAAATTCAAACGGATCTATTGAATTAAACTGGGGCTCGTAAAAAAAGAAAGAAAAAAAAACAATGGCCTTCCTTTTGTAACAATTTAACTTCCAATCTATGTCATATCCAATATACAGTTAAAGAATTAAAGAAGGGAATAATTAGTAGTTACCACAACATACACTTTTGAAACGCATATAATCTAAAGCTAAAATATATCGCGTCTAACAGATGCAAAATGCGCCGAAACTTGTTAGAAGACTGCGACAAAAACAGATCTGGTGAGCCTGTGATTCAGGATTCAATCAATTTGAACGAAAAATATCTTAAATGTATATATTTTGTAACCATGGTGATACTAACGCTAACCTTTACTTAGTAATAGTATGCATATCATATACTAAATGCGTGCGGATATGCAAAACTTTGCGTATTTTTGCCCTGCGCTCCAAATCACTTCCGGGCATGCGCAGAACGGCTGCACCAGATCAGTAATGAGAAACATCGTTTCTAAATATAAACATTCTAAGCAGATACAGCTTCATGTTGTCAAGAAAAAAAATGTTCTGAGTTCAGTAATGTTTGTTTTTTGTTAAATTATTAATCTTAATGAGCGTTTTTCCTCATTATAGTGAATTGTAAAATCTAATTTCAGATATCGTGTCGCGTGTCGTTTAAAAGCCAAGGGATACATGGTTGTAAACAAACTGTGTTGTTTTTCATAATGTAATAATAACATCGGTGTATCGAATGTTTCAGTTCATAACAAAAGCTTGAATAAACCATAAAAACACCGTGTGAGCCAAACGTTTTAATAATTCATAATATGAACGTAATGGTGTGTGAACGAGTCAGCTTACATCATCAATAGTTAATGAACAATGACACATCACGTGGTAATGTCATAGCAATGAAAATATTTTGCAATTTAATATGTTACTTCTGATCTCTACTTTAAATCTTTAATTTGATTTTAAGTATTTTGTAATATGTTGAATGTTTTGAAATATTGCCATTCAAAAATAGATCTACATAAATTCTTTAATTCAATCCTCTGAAATCGAGAACTGATTTATAAGATTTACATCTTTCTTTAAAGCTTTAATATAACACGAGTAATTGACTGAAATTACGGACAGTTTAGATCTTGGTAATGTCTTCAGTATTTGGTTACCATGGCAATATGAGCAACACTTTAAAGAATCATCAGTGACTCAGGTGTTTTCATTTCCCCGATTAAGTCGTTAAAACGAAGTTCTCTTACACACAGACAATAAATCAAAATCATGGAAGTTTGATTTGGTCACAATACCCTATTGATCTGTCTCTGCTCGTAATAGAGTTTGTTTATTTTCCATGTAAAAGTCTGAGAAAATTTAAACTAAGAAATCAGGCACATACATTTTGGAAAAAATGAGTGATTATTTCCAAATTTAGCTCACTGAACGTGCACCGATATGAAAATGTTACGATATTTTATAGTGAACTTCAAATTGCCAAGGCACAAGTCTGTGAACAAGTGTTTTATGGATGATTGTGTATTTCCACAGACAAGCGAAATCGTACTTTCGTAAACTCTGTTCCGAATGTATGAAGATTGAATATAGACTGGCCATATACGACAACCTATGCTCTGGAGATTTACAGAAGGAGTCTCCAAGCTCTGTACTTACTATAACACGGCATCTTTACATGCCCGCTAGAGTTGTTTCCCTTACACAAAACAACGTAAACCATTTTATTGACTCAATTTTGTAAACATGCTTCATTATGTATGCCTGCTGTTTATTTTATTACATAATTTAGAGATAATGTTATAATAACTTTATTTAAAGAGGATAACATAGTTGGCCATAGCCAGTTCAGCATAATGGTCCTCTAAAATTATAACCTAAAAGCGTTTCCCTAGAATCACACTGCCCCGGATGGGCTTGCATAGCACCCGTAACGCATCCGTAGAACTCCTAACTCATTCGTAAGTCATCCGGTGTATCTGTTCAGAAATCGGGGGCAACCATGGGATAAGAGTGCGAACTTTTAAACATGCTCAAAATTTTGCCACGGATAATATATACCTAAGGAATCCATTAACAGATCCGCAACAGTTCTGAAAAAGTAGTAACATATCTTATAAGATCGTAACAGTCCGGAAGACAACCACTGTGGTCAAAATACGGGCTAAAACGGTTTTATGTCTGTTCTTATCAGGTTAATTATAAGGCACAGTAACGACTGCATTGGAGATTTATAACGTAACATATCTGCAAAACCCATTTTTTTTCCTTTTTCCTTATACACCCGCAGCAATCCCAGGAATTCATCCACAAGCCCATCCGGGGCAGTGTCATTCAGTGAAAAGAGGAAGGACTTGAATCAAAATAACGCATTATGAAGAAACTTATTCTTAGTGGTATAAATAGTATATAGTACAAGAAAGAGAGATTAAAATAAGATAACATTATGTACAAGTGACGAAAGAATAAATGTAATTTGTAATCCGCGCACGAAAAACACTAAAATCTCTTTTGTGAGGAAAGTCCGGGAAAGCGTTGGATTTTATTTTAAGAAATAATTTTGTTATTATGTCACATGCAGTAACAGAAATGGACTTAAGAAAACATTTTAAGAGAGAAAAACTAAATACGAAGAAAAAAGAAGCGGGTCGGGGAGAGGGGGATGGGGGTGGGGGGGGGGGGGCGTGGGTAACGTAACAGAGTTGTTATATGAATTATACATAACTAATCAGATAAAAAGAGGATAAAACGAAAGCTATGCCACTAAGTAAACTAAGTAAAAACAGCCAAAAGAAGAAAATAGTGAATATCCTTTTCAAATGTATATAGAATGACCTTACAATGTCTGACCGCTCGTGAGTGGGAAGAATGAACAAATGAATGATATTGTGGATGGTGGTGGTCAGATAACATTCAATTTCCGGTATTCGTGCAGTTTGATATATTTCTTCAACATTTGTTTAGCTGCCCTCATTATGCTAGCAATAAAAACCATGGAAGAAAGTCTACTTCCGTGCCAGACACACTATCTCATATTTAATTGCAAAATATTGTCCTAATAAATCAAACGTACTTCCTAACCCCTGTAGAAACAGCTAAATAATTATTATTGTCGAAATAAGTTACAATTGACAAGACTGGGAAACTCATTTGACCGCCTACAGCTTTCTTG